>NC_057360.1:5618863-6243181 GCF_016509475.1 Prionailurus bengalensis
TAGGCCTCAGCCACTGGAAATCAGATAGAGACAAAGAAGGGAGCACACTCGCAGAACCAGCACTCAGATCTTGCAGATCACATTCTTGTTGGCATGTTCCCCAAGCAGAGTTCCTACCCAGCAGCTCTGGCCATCTGCAGAGCCAAACCAGTGGCCCCATATGGCCAGGGAGCTTGCTTGTCATTTCTGCCTGATTTGAGTCTCCAGCCAATGAGCCATACTGTCCATGGAGACTGTCTTATGGCACTGCCGAGGCAGGAAAGCAAATTCACTGTCCCACTCAACTGCTGAGTATTGCTTCCAGTCCCACCTGACTAGGAAGCTTTGCCAGAGAAGCCAGGCAGCTGCAGAGCCCATCCTATAGCCCCACTTAAGCAGGGAATCAAGCCAGCAGCCATGAACAACTGTTAATAAGGTCTCTGGTCTGGCCTCACATAACCAGGGTGCCTGAAAAGTGGCCCTGGGAATCTTTAGAGACCAACCTATGGTAGTACCTAGCCACAGAGCCTAGCCTATGTAGCCCTCCTTGATCCCTGAACACAACTTGTGGCCTCACCCAGGCAGGGAGCCCAGAGAGTGACCACACCCAACTGTGGAGCATTGTCTCTATCTCCACCCAACTGTGCCTTTCTCAACCGCAAAGTCCAGCCTGCAGCCCTTCCCAATTTCAGAGTACAGCCTGAAGCCTCATCTGATCACAGAGCAAAGTCTGAGGGCACATCTGTGAATCCCTGATTGTGGCCCAGTATGAACACAAAATCCAGCCAGTGGCACCAATGGTCTGCAGCATAGCCTGAGATCCCACCCAACCAGGAGTGATTGCAGAGCTTGGCCCACAACCTTACTTCATCACAGAGTCTAACCAGGGTGGCACCACCCTTCCAACAGACACAGCTTGCAACCTCACCCAACCAGAGGGGATTGCAAAACCCAGTTAGTGGCCCCATGTGACTGCAGAACACATCCAGCAGCCCTGCCCAGTGACCCACCCAGGGGCCCTGCTTGAATGTGGAGCCCAACCATCAGACCCATACAACCAGAGAGCCCAGTCAGTGACACCCCCAAAAAGACCCACCCTCAGATCACAAGAAGTGGCCTCTCTCAACTAAAGACACAAGTGGCAAATCCAACCTGCTCATGGATGATACTAGCTGACCCATCTGGTAACCCAAGCTGAGCTGACTGGTGAGGGTCCTTCCACGCCAAAGTAAACATGTAAAGTCTGGGGAAAAGGAGACCACTTATAGAAATGTACATATACCAATAAAAGAAATCAACTATCATGCAGAATCAGGTAAACATGACTGCACCAAAGGAAATGAATAAAGCTCAAATGACTGGCCCTGAAGAAATGAACATCTATGAAATGTTTGGCAAAGAACTCAAAATAAACCTTTTAAGGAAGTTTATAGAAAACTTTAGACACAAGCAGGCAATTAAAAATTTATAAACACAAGCAGGCAATTAAAAAAATTAGGAAAACAAAGCATGAACAAAATGAGTAGTTCAACAGGCAATAGAAATTATTTTTGGGGGTGTACCTGGGTGGCTCAGTCATTGAGTGTTTGACTTCAGCTCAGGTCATGATCTCACAGTTTATGAGTTCGAGCCCCCATCAGACTCTGTGCTGACAGCTAGGAGCCTGGAGCCTGCTTTGGATGCTGTGTCTCCCTCTCTCTCTCTGCCCCTCACTCACTCACACTCTGTCTCTCTTTCTCTCTCTCTCTTTCTTCCAAAAATAAATAAACATTAAAAAGTTATTTTGTTATGATATAAAGGCACTGAAAAGTACATTAAAATTATTTTTAATGTTTATTTACTTATTTTGTGTGTGTGAGACAGAGAGACAGAGAGAGAGAGCAAGCACGAGTGGGGGGGGGGGCAGAGAGAGAGGAAGAGAGGACCCCAAGCAGGCTCCATGCTGTCAGCACAGATCCCGACACAGGGCTTGATCCCACAAACGACCTTAGCTGAAAGCAAGAGTCAGATGCTTAACTGACTGAGCCACCCAGATGCCCTGGAAATAGGAATTATTTTTAAAAAGTCCCAAGCAGAAATCCTAGAGCTGGGTTTTTTAACAGAAATTTTTCAGGCAGAGAGTGGGATGATATATTCAAAATATTGAAAGAAAAAAAACGTGTCAACCAAGAATACTATACTTGACAAAACTGTCTTTTGGAAGTAAAGGAGAGATAAAGACTTTCCCAAACAAACAAAAGCTGAGGGACTTTATTTAAATTTTTTAAATGTTTATTTTTTTTTTTTGAGACAAAGAAAGACAGAGCATGAATGGGGGAGGGTCAGAGAGAGAGGGAGACACAGAATCTGAAACAGGCTCCAGGCCGTGAGCTGTCAGCACAGAACCCAACACGGGGCTTGAACTCACAGACCATGAGATCATGACCTGAGCTGAAGTCGGAAGCTCAGCTGACTGAGCCACCCAGGTGTCCCTGAGGGACTTAATTAAAAAAAAAAAAGTTAGAACTAATCAATGAATTCAGTAAAGTTGCAGGATACCAAATCAACATACTGAAATCAGTTGTGTTTCTATACACTAACTACAAAACATTTGCTAAAGAAATGAAGAAAAAAATCTCATTCATAACACTGTCAAAAATAAGAAAATACTTAGGAATAAATTTAGCAAAGGATATAAAATATCTGTACACTGAAAGGTGTAAGACTTTGATGACAGGAATTGAAGACACAAATAAATAGAAAGATATGTGCTGATGGAGCAGAAGAATTAATATTGTAGAAATGTCTGTACTACCCAAAGCCATCTGTCTAAGCCACTTCAATGCAATACCTATCAAGATTCTAATAGCATTAAAAAACACACACACACAACAGAAAAAAAAAAAATCTAAAAAATTTGCATGGAGCCACAAAAGATCCCAAACAGGTAGAAGAGTGCTGAGAAAGAAGACAAAAACTGGAGGCATTACTTTTTTATTTCAAACTATATTACAAAGCTATAGTAATCAAAAAAGAATAACAGGGGCATAAAAACAGAACCATAGATCAATGGAACAGAATAGAGTCCAAAAAGAAACCCATGTATACCTGGTCAACTAATACTGACTATGGAGCCAAGAATACTCAATGGGAAAAAGTCTTTTCAATAAATGATGTTGGATAAACTGAATATTCACAGACAAAAGAATGAAACTAGTTTCCCAACTTACACCCTTCGCAAAAATGGGCTCAAAATGGCTTAGAGACTTAAATGTAAGAACTGAAACTATAAAACTTTTAAAAGAAACATAGAGAAAGCCTCCTTGACATTGATCTTGGCATTGATTTCATGGATATGTCACCCAAAGCACAAACAATAAAAGCAAAAATCAACAGGAAGGAATACATCAAACAAAAAAGCTTCTGCACAGCAAAATGAATGAATGAATGAATGAATGAATAGATATATAATAAATAAATAAATAATAAATAATAAAATCAACAAAATGAAAAGTCAGCCTAAAGAATGGGAGAAAATATTTATAAACCACATGTCCAATAAGAGGTTAATATTCAGAATATACATCGAACTCATACAACCCAATAACAAAAACCAAATAATCCAATTAAGAATGGGTAAAAGAACTGAGTAGACATAATTCCAGAGAAGATATTCAAAGGGCTACAAGTATAAGAAAAGGTGCTCAACATCACTAATTATCAGGGCAATGCAAATCAAAACCACAATGGGACATTGCCTTACACCTGTTAGAATGGCTATTACCAAAAAGACATGGAATAGATGCTGATGAGGATGTGGACAGAAGGGGACCCTCGTACAACTAACTGTTGGTGGGGTTGTAGCTTGGTGCAGTCACTATGGAATATAGTATGCAG
This sequence comes from Prionailurus bengalensis, assembly GCF_016509475.1. Lineage (NCBI taxonomy): Eukaryota > Metazoa > Chordata > Mammalia > Carnivora > Felidae > Prionailurus > Prionailurus bengalensis. The sequence goes on from NC_057360.1 coordinate 5,622,719, forward strand.
GTTCCTCAAAAGGTCAAAAATAGAGCTACCATGTGATTCAATAATTCCACTTCTGGGTATAACCAGAGGAAGTCAAATAATTATCTGTAAGAGACCTTTGCACCCCCGTGTTCATTGCATCATTGTTTACAATAGCCAAGGCATGGAAATAACCTAAGTGTCCATCAGTGGATGAATGGAAAAAGAAATGTGGTATATGTACACAATGGAATATTATTCAGCCATAAAACCGAAGAAAATCCTGCTGTTTGTGACCACAAGGATGAACCTTGAGGACATTATCCTAACTGAAATAAGAACCTAAAACAACAACAAATCAGACACCTAGAAACAGAGAGCATATTGGTGGGTGTCATAACGTGTGGGTCAGGGTGGGGGTGAAGATGGTCAAAGGGTACAAACTTTTAGTTGTCAGGTGAATAAGTTCTGGAGCTGTAATATGCAGCATGGTGACTATAGTTAACAATACTGTCTTGTATAGTTGAAAGCTGTTCTCTTAAGAGAGTAGATCTTAAACGTTTTTGCCACACCAAGAAAAGCACATTGTGATGCGCTAACTAATCTATTGTAGTAATTGTTTCACAATATGTACATATATGAAAAGATTACACTGTATACCTTAAATTCACCTAATGTTTAATAAAGTCAATCAGATCTCCAAATTAAAAAAAAAAAAGGTGTACACAACATTATATGTCAATTACATTGCAATAAAGCTAGAAAGAAATGTACTTCCCTGGAATTTCTGAACTAAAATTTTAAAACAACCTAGATTCAAGACTATTTGTGTCTTAAAAGCTGAATAAAGTAATTGGTATTAACTTAATATTCAATCACGCAGACTAAAGCAAGAGGTCACCTAGGTAATAAAAAGGTGAAATACTTAAGAAAAAAATCATATGAATAAGAAAATGATCATCTCAGTGAGACTTGACCCTTATCTTCAAGGTATTCACCACAAAAAGGAACAAGTTGATAAATCACTGATAATTGCTTTCTCAGTTTGAATGTTCCTGTACTTGTAGAGACTTCAGAGGCTTAAAAATTAATGCTTAATTTATTAAAATTAAAAATTCACAAGTTCAAAAACCTCATTTTCAGGTTGAAACTTAAGCTTTTATGTTCAACTTACAAATCGTTTTATTCTATTTATACATTCCCTATATTTTTACAACCACTTTTAAGAAAACTCTCACTACTTAATTGAATTCTCTTAAATAATTTAAACTGTGTTTATTAAAATGATGTACTCATTTCTTCTTTAAATGCTTGAATTGTGTGATTAATAAACAAAAAATTTTTAAGTACCTGCATTCCTCCTTTGAATCTAATAAAAGGAAACTTGCACGCATGATGAATCTGAAGCTCTTAAAAGTGCTTTCCTATTGTTTACAACCTTGGTAATACTCTCTTAGACTTTTTAATTTAGACTCATAAGTCAACCCAATTAATGTCATATTTTAAGTAGAAATGTGAAATTAGAATTACATTCTGCTACATATTGAAACGTGCCTATTTCTCTTAAACATTCTAAATATTCAATAGAGCAGGTATACACATGTATTTTCCAAATTTAGCTAAAACCTTAACATGTTTGTTTGATTTATTTTGATATTTAACTACTTAATTCTATATCTTCCCAGGGTGAAAACAAACAAACAAACTTACCTTCTAAAGAAACTTTGTTACCCCCATCCAAGCAAATATATTGCAGTTGCCTAAAGACCTAGAGATACCCCCTCATCAGATCATGGGACTTGATTCTTTCCACCATCATGATGAGACGAAACAAGTCCAAAACTTGATAAAGGGACTGTACTCTTGTCCATGTCCCAAGACTTAAATTCTGCCATTACTTAATTTTCTGTTCGCTTCCTGAAATCTGCAGTTCCCACCAAGATGTAACTAATTTTGTCCACTGCCTCAACTGGATTTGTTTCTCTGACTCTTTTGAGATAAGTGAATATTATCTAAATAGATCCTGAATTTCTCCCCAGTCTTTGTGTGCTTGATTCTGCATACAGTCAAAACCATGCTGATGTCTGCAATGTGTCACATTAAAGGCAATGACAGAAATATGCAGAGATGCTGTGCATGAGGGCTACCTAGCTCAGCCTGCTAAATAGGACCTAGCAAAGTAAGAGTGAAAATACTCTGGTTAAATCCATGTTTGGGAGAGAACATCCTGGTACCAACAGGGATAATTTATTTGACAAGACTGAAGGCAGGGAGGTGGTTGCAGAAATCCTGGTGAGTGATGATATTAGGCAGTGAGAAATTATTCACAAAGGAGGGAGACAAATACATACACATTTAAGAGATAAAATTAGCAAGATGGTGATAGATTGGAGGGTAAGGGAGAGGAGTTGATGTTTTCCAAAATCCAGTGTCTTAAGCAAGCTTCAGAAATGGTTGAGTTTGGGCTGAATTTTTAAACAAGTATCTGTAGGTAGATATTCCATGTGGTTGCTTGAAACGAGAAAAGGAATTTCTGAATGACTGCGGTATTAGGTAGGAAGACCAAGCTGTCATTTTTTCATGAACATTCAAGAGCCAGACATGTACTGTCACTCCTTCTGAATGTTATATTCTTTAACTTAACGGTCACTTCCTCAGGAGGGACTTTCCTATTGTCAGACTCAATAAAGCTGCCCTTTCATATTTTCACAGGCCTCTTTTTGTCTTTTTTGAATCATAGTTCAAAATTTATAACTAGATAATTACCGATGTGATTGCTTGAACAATGTCTCTCCCAATGGGTGAGGGCTAGGACCATGTCTGTCTAGTTTATTCTCTGTTTAAACCCCAGCACCTAGCATGATGTCCAGCAGTTAAAAGCTTCTCAACAACTATTTGTTGAATGAATGAACAGATCAATGAAGGAAAAGCTATATGAATGAATGAATGAATGAATGTATGAATGTGATGGACAACACAGGCCCCTGAAGGTAAAGACAATCCAATATGTTCCTTACAATGGTACCCAGGATTTTTCTCAGCCAGGTGTGGAGCTTGGAAAAACAGAATGTAAGAGCAGTTAAAAGCATTGGCCTGTGTCAGACATGACAAACACTTAGTGCTTTACCACGTATGAGCTGGGTGACCTTAAACAATTCACCTGACCCTTAATACTTCGGTTTTCTCATTTGTAAAATGGGAATAATTATGATATGGTGTATGTGTATTTAGTTTTATTTCAAAGAGTAGAGGATTATATATAAAATATTTTTAAGCAAAGCCAAAGTCTCAAAATCAGTCATGGGGTATTCACCCCTATTTTACTTTCCTTATATTTAAACCCATAGAACCTTCTAGAACATAGGCAAGGGTGTCATTTTAAAGGCTGTAAATGGAAGGAGATTGGAGAAGGCAGTCTTTACACTTGAGAACGTAGGCAACTCTTAAATCATTATGTGCAGCTCTCAAACGCAACCAGAATAAAAAGAATTCCTTTATGGATTACATTAACAAAATGATTGAAAGTAATACTACATTAGAAACATTTAAAATAAGTTTTTTTAGTGTTTATTTTTGAGAGATAGAGAGAGAAAGAGACAGAGTGTGAGCAGGGAGGGGCAGAGAGAGAGGGAGACACAGAATCCAAAGCAGACTTCAAGCTCTGAGCTGTCAGCACGGAGCCTGATGTGAGGCTCGAACCCATGAACCACGAGATCATGACCTGAGCTGAAGTTGGCCACTTAACCAACTGACTGAGACCCCAGGCACCCCACTACATTAGAAACATTTTAAGTAATATTATAACATAGGGCCCATAAGTAATTTAACCTCAGTATCATGTAGACATTTGCCACATGCACCCAGCATAATAACTACTTTGGGTATTACATTTGAAAAGTACCAATTGTAGAAGAAAAGTTTTTATCATTGGGGAATTCTGACATCCAGCCTCACATGAAGGGTGGCTTCTCAAATTTATTGCTGAGTTTATGATACCTGATTTATAGTCACATTTTTAAAAATACAAACTGTAGACATGTTTGATATCACCAGGGACTCCTGACTCCTACCTGAGACTAAATGTGGCCTCTCAAGTTTATTGCCAGATTTAGATTTTATGGCCCTCTGATTTATAGTAACTGGCAAAGTTACTATATGACATTCTTAGTGGGTTTTTTAAATCATAATCATCTTTGAATGTTTATTTACGATCATGTTAATATTGTGCTTTAGTACTTTTGTGCTTCTGAAAATGTTATGGCCTGCAGAAAAGAATCTATGGGCCATCTGCTCTGCCAGTAATCCCTGGTTTCCTAAAGCAACTGATCTCATCAGAATTTATTCACATGGTACCATTACTTCTCATAAGACAGTAATGAGGGGCTGTTTTTTAAATTAAGTAGATATAAGCAAATGACTAATTCCATGAAACACGTTCCAACATTATTACAAATATTAAGAGTAGATCAGAATCTAAAAATCAATGGCCACATGTGACCATCCACAGGTCACACTTTGAGACTCCTGGTATCTCAGAGCCTCCAGGAAGCAAGAAGAGTTACTGGTGGGGAGCCAGGTAGCACAGTGTCACCCCCAACTTGGTACCTGTTGGATCTTATTCTCATTGCAGCTGGAACTGTCCACATGAAAGCAATTTCAGGGTGCGGGGGCGCGGACCAGGGACAGACGCTTCTCAATGTGAAAGTTCTGGCTTGCATGTATTCTATGTAGAGGACATACTTTTTCAGGCTGAGGTGCCGATTAAAACCCATAGCCGAAGCCACTTGCCTGGTGGAAAGGCAAACAGAACCCAGAATTCTTAATGTTCCCTCACTCACTCAATCAGCAGTAAAAAGGAGAAAGGGGCCTATGTGCCATTTTCCCAGAAGTGTGGGCTTTCCAAGGATTCACGGTCGCATGGAAAGTGTGGGCTTTCCAAGGATTCACGGTCTTGCTTTAGCCATCCTATGGAAGAAGTGTTCAGTTTTGAAATGTCAGAACACTGGCCTCAATGAAGTGGACGTGGTCCCTGCTCACATGACACAGAATTGGGGGGTGCAGGGCTGTGAAGAGATTAATGTGGTCAGCTGGAATCCCTTCCTGGAGTCTTGAACTCTCTGGAGGAAATGAGCATGTCTGTAGATACTTTGATAATCCAGCCAAGCACAGAAAGTCCATGCACCGTGTTGTGTCTATAAGGGAGGTGTGACTCCTGATCTCCCATTCCACTTCTGGAATCTGTCTCCATCCTTAAGGTTTCCCCATTGCCTTGAAGTTAAATGTGCATTCCACACTCTCCCCACTCTTCTCCAGAAGAGAAGGGTGAATCAGCAGCATATTCATGCTCCATCCACTGAGGCACCCAGCTGTCCATTTGTGTTGGCGTGTCTGGTAGATCAACTGCTAAGCAACAGGCCAGTAATTCAAAGTCTGTGGCATGTAGTCCCTGATGTGCTGACCCTAGGTCAGCCTCTTACAATTCCTTCTGCATCAGTGTCCACATCTGTAACAGGAGAGGCAAGGCACGTGGCTGGTAAAGATTAGTAACGTGTCGCTGTTGAACTGATGGATGGGAGGCCCTCAGAGCTGTCACCTGCTCCTTAGAGGACGTGGAGGGTTCCAGGATGTAAGCCCTTCTACTGTCTTCTTAGATCCCCCGTATAAGAGCCCCATCCCGTTTCTCCTCCATTCTCGGGCATCTCTGGCCTTATTGTAATTGCAATTGTCACTGGAGGTCAGTGACAGGCTGGCTTCACAGCAAGGAGGAAGCTGAAGACATGGAGATGGGAAGATGGAGACAGGCAGAAGATAAAGCTGTGCCCATGTTGGAGAGGCTCAACATCTGAGGGACGTGACAGGCTTTACAGGAGACAGACCTGGGTTCAAATGCCCCATGCGGCTGTGATGTAACTGTCCTACATCTGGTCGCTTTCCATCAATGAAATGAGAAAGACAATAGGGCCTACATCAGAGCATGGCTGTGACAATGAAGCTCCCAGGGGTGTGCAGAGCTCTTGGCACCTGGTGGGCATCCCAGGTAACTAATAACTATCAGCAGTAACTAATTCGATCATCACTGTGCCCACCCCATGCTGCAGCTAAACATGGAGGATTTTCATTTCTTATTTACCATCCTACATTTTTCTGTAGGTCCCTCATGGCTTAACCTGGGAATTGAGATCTAGCTGGGAAAAAAGAAACCTGTATTTATTTATTGTACATTATTTATGCACTTTGGGAATTCACCTACCTTCCCAGGGATCCAGTGTGGCCTGTTCACAATAAAGCATTAGCTCTTGGTCTTCTGTGGGAGCTGATTTCCTCCGAAGAAGAGGCACTGAGGGTAGCCAACAGCCGGGCATAAGTTCAGAGGTGCTATGGAAAGCATGTGCCTGGAAGAGCCCTACGAGGGAGACTGCCCATTGCCTGACATTATGGACGCTTGTCCGGTACCTTCTTTGAGTTGTCCACTTATTTTTTTAAAAAAAAATATTTATTTATTTATTTATTTATTTAGAGAGAGAGAGAGAAAGTGGGGATGGGGGTGAGGGCAGAGAGAGAGGGAGACAGAGAATCCCAAGCAGGCTTCACACTGTCAGCACAGAGCCCAATGCAGGGTTTGAAATCACCAACTGTGAGATCAAGACCTGAGCTGAAACCAAGAGTCAACGCTTAACTGACTGAGTCACCAGGTGCCCTTGGGTTGTCCACTTCTTAAAGAGTGGAGACCCTACCTCTTTGGGGGTTGAATGAGGCATGTATACGTAAGGTACTTAGCACAGTGACCTGCACGTAGTTCTCACAAAATCAAACCTGTTCACATGCTGCTTCTGGTTATGATGTTTACGACATTTACGATGTTCATATTCTTAAGGTCTGGCACTTAGGAGGCACTCAAAAACTTTTTGTCAAACTTTTTTTGAGTCTGTGGTGATCATTTATGGAGTCTATTCCGGTACTGCCTAAGTGATTTGACATTATTGAGCCTACAAAGTAAAGAATAATGGAAAAAAAACCTCTATTTTGTATGAAACTCCAGGAAATGTTGTGGCTAAATCTAGGGGGATGGTTTCCCATCATTCACAACTGAAAGGCAAACAAGCAGAGGAAATTCTCCCAACCTCCCCTAAGTTACCCAGTGTCCCAAACATCCAGATGCATTCATTCTCAGCAATGTGGAAGTTGAAAAGTTGTTTTGGTTTCCAATGACCACTGTTCTTTCGTATCCATTAATATTATGTTCAGCTATTTCAACCTTTCATTTTTTTCATAGGTCAAAGATTGCCATCATAGTAATAAAGGCGACTTTCACAAACATATTGCATGGAAGTAAATGAAGGAACTGATTGTCTAATATAGATGGGTTTCAGTGTCCATTTTGTCAAATGAGAACCTCACAAGACACCAACTGTTCCCACACCGTATTCAAGTCGTGACCAAATGATCCACATTTTCCCTTTCTTATTATCAGCCTGTAAACATGTTAAAAAAGATTTTAGTCTTATGGGACGCCTGGATGACTCGGTTGAGTGTCCGCCTCTTGATTTCGTCTCAGGTTATGATCCCAGGGTTGTGGGATCGAGTCCCATGTTGGGCTCCACGCTGAGTGTGATTCTTTCTCTCTGCCACTCATGCTCTATCTCTCTCTCTTAAAAAAAAAAAAAGATTTTAGTCTTAGTTTTATGATTCATTTCCCCCCTAATGTTTATTGTGTGAATTACATTATCACTGAACAACAACAACAAAAAATTTAATTTAACAAGACCAGATGGAACTTACTATGTGCCAGGCACTGTTCTAGGCACTTTATATGTATTAATTCATGAGTCCTTTAACAACTCTGAGATGGTTACTATTATTATCAAGGTTTTGCAAAAGAGGGGTCTGAGGCAGAGAGAGGTTAAAAAACTTGCCCAAGGATACACAACTATTAAAAAACAGAGTCAAGCTATATTTCTACCTATGCTACTATCCCTTGACACCAAAGATGGGCACTAAAATAATGGCTAGTGGTCAATGAAATGCACAGGTGGGCTAATACTGAATTTTTCGTGTCTATCAAAAATCATCAATTCCATATTTTTACATTTTCTAAATGGTCAGACACATTGGAATGACAATTTAGCTCATTAAATTTATTCCATATAACTTAACATATTGATGTAAATGGTTGAGAAAAGATTCAAATGTTTGGAAACAGTTTTGTTGGAAAGTATGCCCATTTTGGTTGGTGTATGCATTAAAAAAAAAAGATTCCAGACGAAATCTAAGGAAGCTTGGTACCAGAGAAAAGTATAGTTGAATTTGCAGCTTTACTGCTAATCAACCATAAGACCTTGGAGAATGTATTTGACCTTCCTGAGCCTCCATTTTTCTTCTGTGTACTGGATGTGATAACACTTAGCTTCAAATTGTACTCATGGTAGGAAAGAACATACCCACAGTGCCTAGAACAGTGTGTGGCTCATGGTATGTGATTAACACATGCTCATTTCATCTCCACCAATTTCCAGAGCTCTCAAGATTGGCGTAGACTAGATACCACCATGCTCAAAGCAAATTCCTCTTACTCAACATTCTAGCACATGATGTCTTTTCTCTGAATGCCTTTGCAACAATTGTAAGAATTTGATTCTAATACACTAAAATTGTGAGTCATTTGTTCAGGGGGTAATTAGAATATAAGGAAATAGAGTTTAGAAATTTAAAACAAAGATGCAAGAGTAGAGGTTTTGTAAGAAAATCTTAGGGAAAGAAAGGCAGCTAAGGAAAAGGAAACTAGGTTCTTTTTTTTTTAACATTTATTTATTTTTGAGACAGAGAGAGACAGAGCATGAACGGGGGAGGGTCAGAGAGAGAGAGAGACACAGAATCTGAAACAGGCTCCAGGCTCTGAGCAGTCAGCACAGAGCCCAATGCGGGGTTCGAACCCACATACCATGAGATCGTGACCTGAGCTGAAGTCGGACGCTTAACCAACTGAGCCACCTAGGCGCCCCTGAAACTAGGTTCTTAAAGTTAGATTTTTTTTTGTTGGAAAGGAGAGAATCGAGCTGGGTCTCTGAAGCTGTGAGGTTCTCATGGCCAGTGTTGTGACGTATATAACCAGATGTGTTGCGGCAAGTGGCATAAAGCCTTTTCCAATTTAATAATCCTAATTTCTATGAACACTGAAAAACCTGGAGTGTGAGAATCAAAATGATAGAATTTAAAATATTTGGGAATTTGAATGAAGAATCAGATACAGAATTACAGATTACAGGCATCATTATTGTTTGCAGGATGACAAATGTTTGAAAAGGAAATCCTAGCAGACAGTGTCCTGGAGATAAAAATTAGTTTCATAGCCTTTATTATTACTACCTTGAGCAACACAAAACGTCATTAATGTTTATCATTCATTGTTATGCTATTTTATTTCAGGGGATATAGAAATATGTACAAAGCTATCCTAAGTTTAATCTGTAACCTCTGTCTCAATAAACCTGTTTTTCCTAGAAGATGTTGAGTTCCTCAGCTGTGTATTTTCTACCCTTCAAAGTAGGAAATCAACTCTTAACATTTGAAGAACAACCAAGCGTTACATCATATTGTTTGTATGTTGTATGTATTGTTGGAGCCTTGGAAGGTTTCTTTGTGATACTTCATTGATAAGTTTGATGGAAGCTTTGAAATTCTATGAATGAAGAGGGACACTGAATGACTTTTTCATCATTATTTTGGGTGCTCAGTAAATACTTGGTGAAAGAATGGTAGACTGTTATTTCTTTCTTTTGGTCACCAGAAATAGCTCAACATCATATTTTTTTAAGTAGGCTTTGAGCCCAGTGCAGAGCCCAGCATGGAGCCTTAACTCACGACCCTGAGATCAAGACCTGAGCTGAGATCAAGAGTCAGACGCTTAACCGACTAAGCCACCCAGTGCCCCAAATAGTTCAACATCCTTAAATGACCAGGTATGCCCCGCCTGTCAGAGAATTCAAAGCCAAGCTCTATCCTTGGTTGGTATATTTTTTCTTGACAGGATGTCTTGACCTAATCTTCCCCCTCTTCTTGGCTACTACTATGGGGTTTTTTTCTTTTCTTCTTCTTCTTCAATCCTTTGTTAATGGTTTGGGGCATTATTGTACTTATGCTTTTATTAAAAGTTGCTCAAATACCCTTCCCCCTTTTAAAGATGCTCATGGTACATAAGTAATTAAATAGCAATTTCAAACCCTAAAATAGATGAGCCTGAGAGACATTGTGTGGTTCAGGTCTTTGTATTTACTCATTCCGTTTCTTCCTTTTTTGAAAATGTTGGGTTTTAGGACACTTATGCAGGACCCATGCTCCACTATGCATTTATTTAGCTGACTGGACACATTTACATTCAGTGATTTTTGCTTGCACTTATAGTCCAGGTTTCTCAGTAGTGTTATTGACTATTTAAATGAATTCTTTGCGAATACACTTAGATATGCTTATATTTGCATTTAATATAGATGCAAATCATGGTTCCGAAGATTGCATTTTAGCCCGTGGTGGTTATAGACTCATAATGAATAGCAGTAATAGCATGAAAGAAAAATTTCTAAATTTATGTACAGGTAGCAAATGCTGAAATCATAAATTAAAAGACAAGAAGCAACCAAAGTAGTCATCAAAGCTCTTTGCTTGCCTTCAGCCAAAATCCTAACCTATATTGGAATAAAGGGTATATATAATCGAGTCATGAAGCCTTCTAGAACCAGCCCTGCATCTAACAATAGCAATTTCTAAACAGCTTAATTGAATTAAGGAGACGATTATTCACTTGGCAGGATGTGTGTGTGTAGGGGGGGAAGTTGTTGATCACAGGGCAGCCAGATTCAGGCACAATTGGCTGTTGCTATCAATTTAATTAGTAGTATAGATCTTGTCTCAAATAGTTCTTCATCCCAGTATTTGGTGTTGAAAGAAGTATCAATCATCCTTGGTCTATTTGGTTGAGTGCATCAGTTACTTCTCTGCTTTTCAAAGATCCTGTATCTTTTTCTCTCCCAGCCACTCACTCGGCAATGAGCTCCCACTATGGATGTAGCTAGGAGCTGGGGAAACAAGATGATGTAAAGCCTCAGGAGGTAGACGTTCAAGGCCCTTTTGATGCACTTGAAGGAAATCTTACTTTGTCTCCAGAGAGATTTCCTTTATGGCTTCACTCATAATTTCAGGTTCTGTTTTGAAAATATGTGCATAACAACTTCTTAAAATGTTAGTGTCGGAATCCTGAGATAAAAAAAAAAAAATCGTTGTTTTACCCTCTGATTTTAAAGTTGTTTTCTGAAATTCTTTGTGTTTCATTTCCCCAGATGGTCTTTCAACATGATGCAAGTAGCATTGGGACTTCTCATTGGGGTCATCCCATAGTGCAGGATGGTCTCACAGCACCCTGAACTGGCAAAGCCAGTCTAAACCATACCTACTGAGCCCCCAAGCCCCTGTCTTTCACCTGTCTTTTAACCAATATATTAGCATCATAACTTTGGGTCTCAGAGGCTGAGAGGACATCAAAAGTTCCCTTTGAGGGGGGGGTCCTGGCTGGTTCATTCGGTGGAACATGCGACTCTTGACCTTGGGGTTGTGAGTTTGAGCCCCATGTTGGGTGTAGAGAGATGACTTAAAAATAAAATCTTAAAAAAAGAGTTCCCCTTTAAATGAGAAATCTATCAGACAGCAAGACTAGCACTGGGGCACAGGGGACAGGGAGAGGAAACTTGAAAAGAGGGGAAACAGAGGAACAGGAAAGGAGCCCAGGGTCTTCTGCAGCTCATACCTGGTCTATATTAGGTCCTCTCATCCACAGGAGGACAGAAGGAAATATGTGGTTTTCCCTCCCCTTTTTGCAAGGGAAAGTCTTCTCTTCTTGATTCTGATGAGATGTTTAACGGTTGTCAGCACCCTTTTATGTGAATACCATCTGAAGACCTGCTATTTCATACCCTTTGCACGTATAAGCATGAGCCCAAAGAATGAACCTTCTTCTTGGGTGGTGAGCCGAGCTATTTTGTGTTCACACTCAGGTCTCTGTGCGGCTAGTGGACTTTCTAGTAGCAGAAACAGACTGATGGGTGGGTCCTAGAGCCACAGGGACTGCTCTTTGAGATAATGAATCAATATCTGAATTGTTATAGTGTGCAGCCTCACCGATCCCTCAGTGAGACCAGGTTCTTTCCTGGTCTCCTGTTCTTTCCCAAAGGTGCCACCATAGCCTCTCGGGCACCTGGGAAATAATGCCCTACAGATAGCAGCCCGATCAAAGTTTTAGGTCCATAATTTCAGTGTTGTTAAGCAGACAGTTTCTCATATTCAATGATCCCAGCTAAGATGAACATAATAAAAATGATTGTATATACGTAGTGACTGATGAGAGAAATGTGCTTCAAAATAGAAGTTATGACTGGTAAGACAATATATGTGTTTAAGCTACTCTGGAAATGTTATAATTATGCTTTTCAAAGAATTTCTAATATGGGAGAATGTCTTACATGTGAGAATGTATATCATGAGCCATGCACCTATGACTCCTTTCAATGTTTAAAGAATAAGCATAGCATCAAAACGTGATATATGCAATCATATTAGTTCCTTAAACAGAGGGTATGTGGTCATTGAACACTCATTAGGAGCATAAAACATCCACGCAATGATGATGATGATTGTCTCCTGTGGGTCAGGGGGCCAACTGGGCTCCAGTAGACAGCTCTCCATCAGGGTCTCACGACTGTAACCAGACAACAGTGATATGGGTAAAAGACACCTCAAAGGCCTCCTCACATATGTGGCAGTTGATGCTGACTGTCAGCTGATATATTAGACATGCCTGTATTTTTTAAGTTTATTTATTTATTTTGAGACAGACAGGCAGCGGGAGCGGGAGAGGGGTAGACAGGGAGGGAGAGAGAATCCCAAGCAGGCTCCACACTGCCAGCTCAGAGCCCAACGTAGGGCTCAAACTCATAAAACTGTGAGATCATGATTTAGACTGAAACAAAGAGTCAGATGCTCAACCAACTGAGTCACCCAGGTGCCCCTTAGACATGACTTTTTAATCTGATGCTTTGACATTTGGGCCTTGCTGACCCTGGAGGGCCCACCCCTCCAAGGTCTGGCTAATTTCAAGAGATAACAAATGACTTTTCAGAGTCCATAACCCAACCACCTCTTTTTTGGACTCCCACACTCTAGGCCACCATTCCTCTTCCTTAATCACCCTAGGGCCAGGTACCAGACAACTAGAGACAGCCCCTGAGCCCCAGAGCGCACTGAAATTGTTCCAACTAGCCAACCCTAAGCTTGCTTGCCCTACTTCACCCATTCCTTCTTGTGGAAAACACAATGAAGGGTCTTGCCCACACTTTCCCCTTTCTCTCTGCCTTTCCACTGACCCTGGTGCTTCCTCACGTTGTTCTGTGTGGGCGTGGCATGCCTCCCATTTATAGGTATCTGTGAATATAGAAACATTTTCTTTTATGACTCACTTTTGTTTCTGCAAGTCTTACCATATCAGATTAAATCTTGGTCCTATTTGACCTTGGACCTCAGCCACTGGCTAGGTCATCTGCACGTGGCATCTCTATGTAGCAAAGGTTCCTCCCAGTATGACTGCCATGTTACAAGGGTGAGCATCACAGTGGAGAGAAGCAGATCACCATTCTTTCTTTCTTTTTTTGTTTATTTGTTTTTTTTGAGTGAGAGCAAGAGAGAGCTGGGGAAGGGCAGAGAGAGAGGGAGAGGGAACCCCAAGTAGGCTCCACACAGTCAGTGCAGAGCCCAATGCATGCTCGAACTCATGAACTGTGAGATCATGACCTGAGCCAAAGTCAGTTGCTTAACCCACTAAGCCACCCAGGTGCCCACAAGATTGCCCTTCTAACTGAGCCTCAGGAGTCTCTCAGCTTCCCTTCTGTCACATTCTCTGTCAGAAACTGGTCCATAAGGCCAACCCACATTCAAGGAGAAGGGGATTGGATCCCACCTCTCAGTGGGGGCGATGTCAAAGAATTTGCTGCCATGTTTTAAAACCACCACAGATGGATTCTGTCCATGGTCTATTCGTGGGACCTTAAATAACCGATGAGCTCAGTTTGAATACATTTTGCTCAGTTCAGATGTTTCCATGTTTTTGTCATCCACTTTTCACTATTTCATTGTGGCCAGGTGCGTATTCAAAAAATTATACTTCCTTTAAGCTTCTATGACCCCTTACACTGTGATCTTTAATGCCTTAAGGAGTATTAAATGATTTAAAATAATTAAAAATTATTTTAAGTTCATATTTGAAATTTTATTTTCATCTTCCTGTCAAGCCACTTTCTTAACACAATTTGGAGAAAAGCATTCACCTGGAGAAGTAATTGTGGGTCAAAATTAAAAACAAAACAAAATTAAAAAATTTTTTAAAGTGAATCAATTTAACCCTTATAAAAATTAGGCTGTGTGGGATGTGGAAAATGAACAGTAGATTTTAGCTGTAGTGCTGCTTAGAAGAATTTATGCTGCCCTAATCTATTGGTTGGCTTTATCTTCATTAGTTGATTTTAAGAGGATTTGAAGAAAATGGTAGAGAGAGCTTTCAATCCCTGATGCTTAAGTAATAGCTCAAACTTCTTTTTTTAAATTTTTTTAATGTTTATTTATTTTTGAGAGACAGAGAGAAACACAGAGCATGAGAAGGGGAGGGGCAGAGAGAGAGATGGAGACACAGAATCCGAAGCAGGTTCCAGGCTCTGAGCCATCAACACAGAGACTGACGCAGGGCTCAACCTCATGAACTGTGAGATCATGACCTGAACTGAAGTCAGATGCTTAACTGAGCCTCTCAGGTCCCCTAATAGCTCAAAATTCTTAATGACTCTTTTAAAGATAGTAAATAAGAAGAGGAGTAGGCTGGTATGGGGTGGTTTGGTTTTATTGGCAAAAAAGACCATAGTGGCTGAATTTTCTTCAAGAAAGTATAATAAGGGCATTAGAAAGATTGACCTCAGCATGAACATGGCTGTCCAGAGAAGTCCTTAAAAAATAATCAACGTGAGATGAGTGTTAAGTTTGGAATGAAGGAGGACAGTCTAGACATAAAAGCACATAGATAAATCAATAAAACCAATGCAAGAAAGGATATGTTGCCTTAATAAAACCCTGCAAGGAGACAGCAACACTCTTCATGGAAACATGCATGAGACAAGGTGGAGAAAACTCATTCCCATTTGTGGATAGGTCTTGTGTGGAGAAGACATTGAAAAGCAGACCTTTTTAGTACCAGTTTGGTGCACAGTATAACAAAAAGATTATTTTTAAGTCTACAGATTCTGAAGGCTTCACCCCTTAGGGATTTTTTCAGATCATTGTGGAGGTAATGGCTCTCCCCTTTGTGAAATGATGAAGTGAAATTACAAAAGGATCAACACTGTGTTTGATGGCACTGAAAAGGGGAAGTTTCCCAAGAAGTCAGTCTCCTAATCTCCAGGAAGGACCATTTACACACTCAGCTTGACCAGTGCCACCCTATTCCTTGTAAAAGGTGGTAAGGTCCACTCATGTTGTCACAAATGGCAAGATCTCTTTCTTTTTTATGGATGAGTAATATTCCATTGTATATAGACACCACATCTTCTTTATCTATTCATCTATCAATGGACACTTGGGTTGCATCCTTATCTTGGCAATTATAAATAAAGCTGCAATAAATATAGGGTGCATATAATTTAAAATTAGGTGTTTTTATTTTCTTTGGGTAAATACCCAGAAGTGGAATTATCAGATCATATGGTATTTATATTTTTAATTTTCTGAGGAGCCTCCATACTGTTTTCCACAGTGGCTGCACTAGTCACACAATTCCCACCAACAGTACACAAGAGTTCCTTTTTTACCACATCCTCACCAACCCTTGTTATTTCTTATGTTTTTTATGTTAGCCATTCTGAAAGGTGTGAGGTGACATCTCATGTTGGTTTTGATTTGCATGTCCCTGATGATCAGTGATGTTGAACATCTTTTCACGTATCTGTTGGCCATGTGTATGTCTTCTTTGGAAAAATGTCCACCCAGGTCCTCTGCCCATTTTTCAATCAGATTATCTATTTTCTTAGTGTTGAGTAAGTTCTTCATATATTTTGGATACTAACCCCTTACTGGATATATCATTTGAAAACATCTCCAATTCAATAGGTTGCCTTTTTGTTTTGTTGATGATTTCCTTCACTGTGCAAAAGCTTTTTATTTTGGTGCAGTCCCAATAGATTAATTTTGCTTTTGTTTCTTTGCCAGAACAAATAATCCTAAAATTTGTATGAATAGCCAAAGCAATCTTGAAAAAGAAGAACCAAGCTGGAGGTATCACAATCCCAGATTTCAAGATATACTAAAAAGCTGTAGTAATCAAAACTGTATAGCACTAGAACAAAAATAGACACACAAATCCATGGAACAGAATTGAAAGCCCAGAAATAAATCCACACATTTATAGCCATATAATCTATGACAAAAGAAGCAAGAATATACATTGGGAAGACAAAATAGTGTCTTTAACAAATGTTGTTGGGAAAACTGGACAGCAACGTGCAAAAGAATGAAACTAGACTACTTTCTTACATCAAACACAAAATGCACTCAAAATGGATTTAAGACCTAAAACATGAGGCCCAAACCCATAAAACGCCCAGAAGAAAACATAGGCAGTAATTTCTTTGACATCAGCTGGAAAAGCATTTTTCAAGAAAGTAACACTCTTTTTTATAAAAATTTTTTAATGATTATTCATTTTTTGAGAGACAAAGAGAGACAGAGCATGAGTGGGGGAGGGACAGGGAGCAAGGCAGACACAGAACCCAAAGCAGGGTCCAGGCTGTGCGCTGTCACCACAGACCCTATGCGGGGCTCGAACTCACTGACTACGAGATCATAATCTGAGCTGAAGTCAGACACTTAACCCACTGAGCCACCCAGGCGCCCCAAGAAAGTGTCACTCTTAACACTACCCCATCCATTCACGATCTGTGTCACTCCATAATTTTCAAACTTCTGCAATATTTTAGGCATAAACGCTCCTAAAACATTGGCTCTTCTACTCTCTCTTTAAAAGAAAGGAAGAATTCTCTGCAAACATATAACAATTGATTCTGCTGTATCTTCACTTTTTTTTCTTAATCCTACAGTGTCGGAGACATGCATGCATTTTGTCGTGGCCTTTGCTTCTCGACTATCTGAAAGTAAAGTGGTCAACAGATTCAGAGGAAGAGGGAGAAGTAGTTAATGCTGAAGCTGCTTTGGGGGTGGGAGCATTGATAAGTCCAAAGCGAGAATCTTAAGTGCCATTTGCCTGGAAAAGACAGTAGCAGAGAGACAGATGTTTCTCTCATTAGTTTTATGAAAAGGCACCAACGCTGCTCTGATATGTTGCCATGCGAAAGGGCCAGCACAGGGCAGGACAGCTGTCTTACCTATTCTTGTGACTTCCACCCAGGCCCAGGGAAGGAAACCGTAGTTTGCTTTTTTTCCCCCCTTAGAAGCTGTGGCTTTTAGAAGAAAGATATTAAACAATCATTTGTTTGTAGGGCCACGAGACCTCCTCTCTTCTCTTTCCAAGTAGTCTCTTACTCTGTTGCTCTTGAACATAGCCAAAAACTAAGCTGTGAAAATGGACAGTGTCAGGGTCAAATGTATAGGTCTCTCTTCTTTTAGTTTATTTTGAAATATATATGTCATTTTCCCCCCTCTCCTGAAGGCCCAGCTGATTTATGCTGAGGTTTTATTGCACAGTAGCCCCTTCAGACGTGGGTAATGACTTTCAGGTTTTCTTATTCAGAAACAATGTGCCTTTTTCCAGGTTCACTTAAGCCCACCCTGAGTGCGAGACCTGAGCAAGGACGGTCCAGGAAATGCTGTGCTCTTGTGTGCATTGGGCAGGATTTCCTGCAAAGGGTCAAGAAAACATATTTCCCCATTGTCTTTGTTTAAACTGTAAAAAGCCCTTGTGTCCAACGGGAGACTCTGTTAGTCACTGCCATGGCAACTAAGGAAGATGGGCAGGTCAGCCTCTGACACTGACAGCCACCCTCGCAACAAAAGCAAATGAGAAGACAAGGTGTTTCTGAATCCATCCCTGGGCTCCCTGTGTCCCACTCCCTTCCACTCATCTAGTTGGTAAAATGGGAAAACTGCAGCTGAATCTGAATAGATGCAACAAAATATGAACCAACACATGGATGGTGTAGTTTGGCTTAATAGCATTTCTGACGATGCATCTCCTGGGAGCAACAACACAAAGGTCTGTGTAGGGAAGGGGAAGAGAGAGTCCAGAATAGCCTGTGATTCTTTTTTTAATGCTTGTTTATTTATTTTGACAGAGAGAGAGAATCCCAAGCAGGGTCCGTGATGTCAGCACAGAGCCTGACATGGGGTTTGATCTTGTGAACCGTGAGATCATGACCTGAAGCGAAATCAAGAGTCAGATGCTTAACCAATTAAGCCACCTGGACGCTCCATAGCCTGTGATTTCTGAGGTGATGGTCTCAAAGCTTTGCCTCCAACAGATAGTGTTTGAAAGGCATATGCCGTGGTGCTATGATGGAGAGCCAGCCGATGGATTAATGACCTAGAATATGAGGTGCCGGTCCCCAGGTAGGTACAGTGTCTGACACTGAGTTGGCAGCAGTGAAAATAACAATAGAAGCAATGAGCAGAAAATCTTGGATATGACTTTCAAGCTCAACAGATCTGAGCTCTGCCCACCACAACCTGGAGCTTGCTTCCTGTCCCGCAGGCGTCTGCCAGCTGGGTTTCCCTTATTATTCAACCACTGTCTTCCTACTCCCCAGATGCCCTTTGAGCAGCTTGCAGCGCTGTGACTTTACAGCATTTGTTTGTGGCTATTTGGAGATGGACATTCACAGTGAATACACTGGGGCCATTTGCTAGGTCAGTGTTTCCCAGAATGGCTCCATTACGAAACTACGTTTCAGCGGTGTTATTTCCTTATCTCTTAGAACAACTCATTTGCTAGGGTCTTGAGTGCATGGTAGAGGTCAGTGCCTACCAAGATACTAGGGACTGAAATACTGAAGGCTGAAAATGAAAGTAACTTACATAGAAAAATATTTTCAGGGGCACCTGGGTGGCTCAGTTGGATATGCATCTGGCTTTGGCTCAGGTCATGATCTCACAGTTTGTGGGTTCGAGCCCTGCATCAGGCTCTGTGCTGACAGCTCAGGGCCTGGATCCTGCTTTGAATTCTGTCTCTCTGTCTCTGTCTCTGTCTCTTTCTGCCCCTCCCCGCCCCCGCTCATGCTCTGTCTCCCTCTCAATAATAAATAAATATTAAAAAAAAAAAAAGAAAAATATTTTCAATAAGGTTGCATGCCGGTTTTTGACAAAAGACCTGTTTGGCTTTTAGTAAGAGTTAATGCTGATAATCTGTCAAAAACAAACAAACAAACAAACAAAGCAAAACAAAAAAAAAATAAAGAAGAAGTAAAATAAGAATAGGCCACAGGTGTAAGTCTCTTTCAATAGCCTTACGGCAGCTCGGTGTTTCCTAAGTTGGAGAGGAAGATAAACCACCTGCCACACCATCACTAATGGGACCCTATGACACTCTTCTCTTGTCAATCAGTGAAGTCACCAGAAGGAAGCTCCAGGGCTAAGAATAGTGTTTCAGACAAACCCAAAAGGTCAGCAGTAAGTTAACTCCAGTCTGGAGAACTGTCCACTAATACTATTAGGATGGGGGAAAATCTCTCATTTTTTATTCTCATGCACATTTTCAGAAATGCTGCTTACATTAGGCAGTGATAAATTTCACACACACACACACACACACACACACTCAGAGTGGCATCCTGGAAGGAGGACTAGAATAAAAAACTAGATCCCCATCTTTAGACATGTTCCTGGTAAGGTCCTAAGTCTACCTCTCCATGAGCCTGCATGAACTGAAGTTGCTGAGGAGCACCCAGTTTAATGTATTCTGTCCACGGCGCTGTTCTAGATTCGAGCTTTTTCTACCAGGAAGTTACATAAGTTACATTCTCATCATTTAAAAAAAAGCCCCAAAATTTATAAAATATAGCAATCCAGGCAGAAGTTTATAAATGCCTAAAGATAAAAACTGTAGGATCCTCTTTATATAAAGTATGAAACAGTCAAAACTAATGTATGCTGTTACAGGTCAGGATAGGAGATACCCACGTTTGGAGGGTGGGAGTGACTCTAAGGGGTGGTGGGAGCATTCAGTTTTTATCTGGGTGCTGATTACATGACTATATTCGGTTGTAATCACGTAATTTTCTGCACAATTTATTGCACATATGTGTGTTTTTGAGAGACAGGGCATGCATGTGCTAATGCACATAAGCAGGGGAAGGGGAGAGAGAGAGAATCCCAAGCAGGCTCTGCCCTGTCAGCGCAGAGCCCCACACAGGGCTCGATCCCACAAACCCTGAGATCATGACCTGAGCCAAAATCAAGAGTCGGACACTTAAGCGACTCAGCCACCCAAGCACCCCTGTTTTGTATCTACGTTAAGCTTCAGTTACATTTTATTTAATTACCCAAAGGTAATACAGACCATAGTACGGAAGTTCCAAGGAATCGCATGCCAGGGGCTGGCCTTCATTACGGAAGATGGTACTATTATAGCAAGGATTGGATTAGTGGGAAGAATCTGAGTCAGTGGAGCTGACTGAGGCTCAGAGGCCAGAGCCATCTCCAGCCCACAGCAGGCTCTCAGTAAATGGTTGCTGAATAAGTGAGTGAATGAATGAACGAATGAATGAATGAAGCACGTTTTCTAAGCAGAAGATTCAAGACACAGTTTCATAGATCAGACAACCAGGTGGAGCTTCCAATGTGTCATGATGTGTCATTTCTTTTTTTTCTTATGGGTTTTTTCTTTCTTTTTTTTAGGAGAGAGAGGGTGTTAGTGGGCAAGGGGCAGAGAGAGAGAGAGAGAGAGAGAGAGAGAGAGAGAATCCCACGCAAGCTCCGAACTGTCAGCGAAATGCCGGAAGCACAACTGGAGCTCACCTGAAGGGGGGCTCGAACTCACGAACTGTGAGATCACGACCTGAGCTGAAGTCGGACCCTTAACCCACTGAGCCACCCAGGAGCCCCCTCGATGTGATGTTCTAAACTCGCTCCTTAAGGACTGTATTACAGCAAGTCAACTTCCTGTTGTGATGCAATTTGCATAAAGTTCAGGACCTCTTGTGACATGCTAATCGACATGTTTGTATGGATGTCAAAGCACATGCAGTTACACACAGTCTCTCACGCGGGGCTGGCTTTCGTTTGGCGGGTTCGTGCAGGACGTGAGCTAGGCAGGCACCTGACAGACCCCCCATACTGCCACACTGAGCACTTTCTTAGAGCGTGAGCCCTCAATGGCAAGTCCACCTCTAGTTACTAAAACCAGCACAGAGGCTGGTACATGGAGACATAGTTACTTCTTGAGAAATTAAATTGGCGTGAGAAGGTTGTTTGGTGAATGCGCTCAGGGGACAGGGAGCTGGCTGATCTTGTTCAGCATTTAAATTTTATTGAGCGGGGCACCTGGGTGGCTCAGTCGATTAAGCATCTGACTTCGGCTCAGGTCATGGTCTCATGGTACGTGAGTTCAAGCCCCGCATCAGGCTCTGTGCTGACAGCTCAGAGCCTGGAGCCTGTTTCAGATTCTGTGTCTCCCTCTCTCTCTCTGACTCTCCCCCATTCATGCTCTGTCTCTCTCTGTCTCAAAAATAAATAAACGTTAAAAAATTAAAAAAAAAATTATTGAGCACGTTTTACAGCTCAAGCACTGTGATACTTTCACGTGTTATTTCATTCAACCTTACTGAATCCTCAGAGTGATCTTGTAAAACTAATGTTGTCATGTTATACAGGACTCAGAGAAGTTAACTGATACTCCCAGCCTCACGATTGAGCATAAACAGACAAGCAGAATGAATGAGTAAATTAAGAAGCAGAAACCTATTTCCCAGCAAGTAAGTAACAGAGGTGGAATTTGAACCCTGGTTGTCTGATCCCAAGGCCATCACCTTTGAGATAGGAGAGCTTGATGTGCGCATGGGCATTACCTGCCAGTTAAGTTGGAATATCTCTACCAAGCGACTGTCTTCCCCAGCTAGTGGTGGAGATATGTGGACATGTTATTTTTCTCATGCATGCATCCATTCATTTCAAGAAATTTTTTACTGTTTATTTGTTTCTGAGGGAGAGAGAGAGCAGGGGAGGGGCAGAGAGAGAGGGAGACACAGAATCTGAAGCAGGCTCCAGGCTCTGAGCTGTCAGCACAGAGCCCGACGTGGGACTTGAACTGGTGAACTGTGAGATTATGACCTGAGCCGAAGTCAAATACTTAACCGACTGAGCCACCCAAGGCTCAAAAAAATTCAAGAAATTTTTAATGAATACACACTATGGGGCCAGCACTGTTAATCACTCTGAGATTTACAGATGGCATATAAAACTTAGTAACTGGTACCTTATGCCATAAGAAGGTTTTTTAAGAAATAACTATTTTGTTTAGATTTTGTTATATTGTTGGGACAAAGAGATTAATGACACGGTTCCTGCCCACAAACAGCTTAGTCTAGTAGGGAAAAGACAGGAAATCAAGTGAATATGGCAATATTTCCTAGGGGATTTGTCTTAGTCAGTTTGGGAGGCTATAGCAAAGTACGATACACTGGGTGACTTATAAACAACAGAATTAGTTTCTCACAGTTCTGGCATCTAGAAATCAGAGTTCAGGTCAGGTTCTGGTGAGACCCCGCTTCTGGGTTGCAGACTACTAGCTTCTAGCTGTGTCCTCACAAGGCAGAGAGCAGAGAGGGAAGCAGACTCTCTCATGACTCTTATAAGGGCACCAATGTCATTTCCAAGGGCCTCACCCTCATGACCTCATCTAATTTTAACTACCTCCCAAAGGCCCACCTGCTAATAACATCACATCAACAGATAGGTTTCAACATATAAATTTTGGAGGGGCACAAACATTCAGTCCATAAGAGAATTCACAGATGAGCCTTATGGGAATATTATTTTTCTTTGTTTTGCCTTTCTGTTGCTTTGATCATTGCTGTCATTAAAAAAACAAAAGTGTTGGGGTGGCTGCAGGGCTCAGTCAGTTAAGCCTCTGACTCTCGGTTTCGGCTCAGGTCATGATCTCACAGTTTGTGAGTTCGAGGCCCGCATTGTGCTCTGTGCCGACAGCACAGAGCCTGCCTGGGATTCTCTCTCTCCCCGTCTCTCTGCCCCTCCTCTGCTCCCTCTGTCTTTCAGAATAAATAACTTAAAAAAAATGTTTTCAAAGATAGCGTTTACTATCAACCATGTTATTATGGTATTGTTTTGTGTCCAACAAGTGCAGGATAGGAAGGGATGCTATTGTACATGGTCAGGTAAGGCGAAAATCATCGCTCCCCTGATATGGCACTGAAATTAGTTCCCCATAGATATTAGTGAAAATATATACACCCTAGTATCTCTGATCTTTTACATAGGCCCAGGTTAAATTGGAGAAAATGTCATAGAAAAGAAACGATTGGTAAGTCGTCTGTATCTTTGTTTATTTTACTATTGAATATCATGGATTACAAAAGCCACAGACCCTCCCTATGGAAACACAAATCCAATTAAACTGTCTATCCTCTCCACACATCAGGAAAGGTAGTTATTTGTGATTGGAACCTTACCAAAATGTGGCTCTGCTTCAACACAAAAACTCTGTTTTCATGCATCTCTCAAAGCTGCTTATAATGTTCTTAAGGAAAAGAATCCATATACAACTGTGAAACCGCATGTCCTGGAAAACATTCAGGAGCCTTCTAATTTGGATCAGGAAGGAACACTGAAACAGTATCTCTGTCAAATAAACTCATCCATTCCGGAATCCTCAGCATTTCTTTTAGCCCTTTGATGAAGGTCAAGGAAGAATTCACTAATAAGCCATTTCCCTTGAAGACAATTACTGACATCTTTCAATGTATCCGGTTCTTGGTTTTTGTCCATGAGGTGCACTCTGATACTGTCAGAGAATTCCTATTTGGTGAGTCCCTTTTGGAAAACTCAAAGGGCACTGACATCTTCAAAATTGTTAAAGGTATTTCTTTGCCAAACAAGGGTCTGCCGTAGACACAATATCTTGGTATTTGTTGAACTGATGAAGCACATGGTGTGTTTGGCATCAACCCACCTGGTTCTCTGGTAAACAAGGAGGCACAACATACCATTGTGTCTTGCTGCTTTTGACATTGGCATGTGCTCACATCTAAGACTTGGCCAATGATTTGAAAATCGTGCCCACCGCTGCATAACATTTGTCAATTTTATCAGCATCAGAGCCTTAAATTATCCATTAACTACGTGTAATGAAAAGATACAATCCAAGAGGCTCTGTCAGGGAAGTGAAAGAGAACATGACATTTATCCATACAAATTGAGTGACTTCCCCAAAGTCAAGTCTTGAAGTATTTGGTTGAACCTCAGGCAGAAGTTGTTTTGTAGCTACTTGCTTGCTTGCACTGAGAAGAAAGACAGGCTCTCTCCCAGAACATAGAGGAGATTGTTCATGGACATGATTTTATCTGGCAGATGTTTTTTCCATACTAATGACATCAGTCTTCCCATTGAAGTTCCATACTTTCATTTTGGGTGTCGCTGCTCTGGAAGAAGAGAATGTGGGCAGACAGTTATGTCAACTTTCCAGTTCTGAAGGAAGTGTTTCTGTCACATGAAGTCAAGAGAGCAAACCCTATTAATGTCTCTGAAGGAAAACCATCTACTCTGTGGTAATCAGCCTCCAGAATGGTTGTTTATGAGTCTCACACCTTAGTATCATGCCCCTGTGTAACCCCTCTTAGAAGTAGGGGTGTTGAGGTAACCAATAGGATTTTACAGAAATGATACTATGTGATTTCTGGGGCTAGGTCATACAACGCATTCAGCTCCCAGATTCATTTATGTTGATTCTTATTAGCTTCCATTTTAAGTGTACTATTTTTGGAAAACCATACTCCCATTCTGGTGACCCATTTCTTCTTAGGCTTACAGCTCCCATGCATTGGGTACCTGGAACCCCCAAGAAGGAAATCAGAGTACCAGAAAAGGGCATTGGGAAACAACTATGTGACTTCAGCATCTGGCTCTACTTGGGGGATGGTGCCTAGTGACCCAGCATCATGAGAATATCTCTGACTTCTTTGGCATTGCCTAATTCTGCCTGTCCCTTGGTTTGGGAGAAAGTCTGTTTAAAAAGAATCGCTGAGATCAAGACTTAGTTAGGGTAAGGAGTTTAGATCTCTACTTTTTATGTAAAATGTAAACAAATTTCATGTAGGTATGAGGAGAATTTTTAATCTTCCCCCAGACTAAAAGGTATTTAGATATGTTCAAGCTTTGCATTTTATTTTTCTTTATTAATTAGTGGGGACATCTGCATTAACACAGGATCATTAATTTATGATCTAGTGAGTCTTTTCCACCTCTAACTTCCCTGATGAAAGAGAATGAGACAAAAAGGAACTGTTTGATCAAGACTTCTCCCACAGGTTTAAAAGATGCCCTTGAATAACATTAAAGATATCAATTTGGCTGTTGTCTACCTAGTTTGCTGTGAGGCAAATATATTAACCAAAAATGGAGGCACTAAAACTCAGATTTTGTGGGTACCTGGTTGGCTCAGTTGGTTAGGCATCTGACTTCGATTCAGGTCATGATCTTGAGGTCTGTGAGTTCCAGCCCTGCGTTGGGCTCTCTGCTGACAACTCAGAGCTTGGTGCCTGCTTTGGATTCTATGTCTCCCTCTCTCTCTGCTCCTTCCCAACTCTCACTCTGTCTCTGTCTCTCTCAAAAATAAAAAAAAAATTTTTAAATTAAAAATAAATAAAACTCGGATTTTGCATTACTACTTGCTAATCATTAACATGAAAGCATATTGCCATTCTCTCTAAATTCCAAATCAAACCAAATGTCAGCAATGCCAACCCAAGGTCTGCATTTCTTGAAAACAAAATCACAGCTTCCTCTGAGGCACCTCAGAAAACACAATTGAAATGATAAGTAGTTTGGTTACATTTACTCATTTCGGACACATCCTTATTCTTCCATATTCACTTTCTTCCCTGTCTGGGGTTGAGTCTTGGTGAGTTTTCCGGTATAATATTCCAGAAGCCGTCAGTATCATTGATTCTAAATAGAACCCTCAGAAGCAAAAAGAAACATGTATCCCAGGTGTACTGGTTTCCTATTGCTGCCATAAAGTTAAGTTAGCATAAACTCCATGCTTTAAAACAATGTAAATTTGTTGTCTTATGGTTCTGGAGCACTGAGGTCAGACCTGGGTCTTACTGGGCTAACATCATAATGTCCACAGTGTTTTCTGTTCCTTTCCAGAGACTTTAGCAGACAGTCCATTTCCTTGCCTTTTCCAGTTTCCTTGACTTGAGACCCTCCTTCTCTATTTTCAAAGCCATCAATGGCAAGTAATGTCCTTCTCATACCCCATTACTCTGACCTACTTCCATAGCCACATCTACCTCTGACTCTTCTGCCTTCCTCTCCACAGGGAGAACTCCTGTGATCACATTAGGCCACCCAGATAATCCAGACTAATCTCCCCATCTCAAAATCCTTAACTTAGTCATATCTGCAAAGTCTTTTTTTGCCATGGAAGGGGTAACATATTCACAGTTTCGGGGATTAGGATGTGGGCGTCTTGGGGGGGGACATTAGCACAACAGTGTCTAAAAATAATATTCCAATGTTCAATCCTGAAAGATTGTGTTTTATAAATTTCAAGAAGCAAATGAATTTCCCAGGTCTGCACCCACTGAACTATCCTATAAGCAGACAATGGCAGCCAACAGCGGGGACATCTCCCTCCTTTGCAGTGAACTTCCCTCTGATAAGAAGATGACTAGGGAATGTGCAGTCCACGAAATGGCACATTCTAGAGAGGGGCCATGCTTCCACATGGTTGTTAGTGTTGTCGTTTTTAAGATTCCACCCCAGTATCAAGCATTAGTCCTTCCTATAAGTGTTACTGTTATCTTGCGAAATTTTTATTTTTAAAAATATTTGTTCCAAAAGGAAGAAATACATGTCTTAAATTTGTCACATATGAAAGAAATAGGGAGGACAGCCAAGAGTTCCTTCCATTTGGCATTGTTCTAGTCCCTCTCCCCAAGAGGCAGGCGTATCATGGATCCATATTTTGGAGATTATATTAACCGTTTTGTCCCAATAGTTATTAATTATGGACTTGAGCAGGCCACACACTACCCAAGCATGCCCTTTTTCTACTAACACTTACAATGTGGCTTCATATGCAGATTCATAAGTGTTCTTATTTGCATGATACATAATTGGTATTTTAGAAAACTGGAACGGTTTCATGACTCTGACAGTGTGGTATATGCTCTGTAATTTAGTATATATATGAAAGTCATTCAATTGTGATCAGATTAGGAAAAGTAGATGAAAATGGAACAGCTACAATTACAAAGGGCATATGTTTGACCAGCCAAAAGTTTCTGTCAAATATAGATTCCGTATGTGAATGTAATATCCTGCAAAGACTACCTGGGATTCCAAATGTGAAATGAGATGAAACAGTGTCCATTTGGGCTTCTCAGATAGAAATCAGGGCAAACGTGAGTAAAGGAAGATTTATTTCCTTGCTGGGCAAATGGCACAGGTTCCCTTTTGATGGCCAAGTGTTTCCAACACAGTTTGAGTGAGTCCTGGTGTTACAGACTCCACCCTTGATCATAAACATACTTAAAGTTACACTAAGGATACACGTGAGACATGTGCAGTCCACATTTTTATTTCTATAAAAGTATCTTGGACAAACGAGAAGGAAAGACAAAGTGGTGGGTTTTTTTTTTCAAAGCCTACAGGTGGTTTCAGTTACTCAATATGTTTGTCTAATTGCTCACATGTTACCTACACAATATTGAGAGCAGATAATTCTGCAAAGTTTCTTCATCAGCTTCTGAATTCTGCCTGCACCCTCGTTAGCATAAATCCCCCTTTTCTGCCTGCAAAAGCTGAAATATGCCGTGTTCTTGTCTTACCCTTTGCCATCCAGTCTTAAGAAGCTGGATCTGACAGGCATAGCGTTAAAAAAGGGGGGGGGGGGCAGGGGACTACCACCAGCTGTTGCTAATAAAACAACTCCAGTCCCTGCATTGGTCGCTTCCTCCTCTAACTTCATATCCCCGCAGTGTTGGCAGTAATTGGGAGGGGGGTTACTGGGGCATTCCTCTCTCAAGGGAGACAATAAGAATATTAATATTAATGCAATGGCTGCTCCTTCAGATGGGAATGGATAAGATGAAATGATTTAGAGAAGGCTTGATCAATCATTCCATTTCTTGGCAAGAAAATGATGCCTTTTGCATTAAGAAAGAACATCTGGGTAGAATCACAGTGGTTAAAAGAATTGGGTGGTTGGCAACCAAAAATTCACTTCCTTGATAGAGTTTAGATTTTTCCTCCCTCTGGGACTTCTGGCCCTGCTGGGGGCAAAAGCAAAAGTTTGAAAGGCTTACTTGAAAATATGTGCTTACATGTCAGCACTCTTTCTGTGACCTTGCTGCCTACTGATTTATTAGCAGGGTCTAAGAAGGCATCTGGGGTGGCCAGTCAACGTGTCTGATTCTGAAGAAAGGGTGGCCACGCTGGGAGCATTTCTGACTCTGTGACCCCACATCTGGCCCACGAAGCTCCTTCTGCTCCCATGGCGGCTTGAGAAGTGTCTGCAAACCAAGACCTTTTTGGAGCAAACGTGGACAGATAGCCAAACCTTTCAAAGTCTGGGAGAGTCAAGAGGTTGCTGCTTGCTTGTGACCAGGGCATCAGCAAGGCTGTGGCGCGAAAGGACCTTGCACATGGCAGATAGACACAGGTTTCCTAAGACATTAAATATTTCAAGGTCTCGCTACTGAAAGCACAAGTGGAGCCTTGTGTGGGAGACAAAGATGTGTGGCCTCAGGGAGGGGGTGGGGACACTCTGCTCCTTTTACTGTTCTCTCTCTGAATAGTGATGACCCAGCATGGAGACATTCGTGACCTGCATCCCCTCTGCCAGATGCTCGACAGCCATTAGTTAACTAGAGAAGCAGCCGTTCCCAGTGACATGCCAGCCAGGCGTCCACACTCCCGGCTTTAGGAGTCAGAGTGGGGGTACAGAGAAAGGTGGGGCTCATCAGGGCACAGTCAGCACAGGAAACAAATATGGAGGATTACAGGAAGGCAAAGGCACCGACCCGAGTCAAAATACAGAGGAGGTAGGTATTTCAAAGAGACCTCATCTGAGTTTTAAAGATCACAGTCATATCCTAAGAGACATACCACATCTTCCCAAAGAGCATTCACTCACACAGAACTCACCACTGTCCCGAATCTTTGAGTGTATTTGCCATACCTTAATTATACAACCCCCTAAAGCACCCTTTGCTACCTGTAACGCGAGGCTTATCCCAGATCGATCCTCTCAGATGCCTGCAGAACCACCTGGGAATCGCGGTATCAGTTATGATTGTTCCTAACCCTCCCCCCCCTTTTGTCTTATTCTTTACCTTTTTAGTGTTATTTTTTGACGCTGGGTGCTTGCAAAGTATTTAAAACATCACTAACGTCATGAAGGAGCACTTTCATCGGTATATTTGCACACAATGTGACATGCCTTATTACTTAAAAGGAAGTTTCTTGTTTTCTTCATGGAACTATAAGCTCCATGATGTCACCGAGTCCCCAGTGCCTGGAACCATATCTGGCATATAGGTGCTTGATAAATACTTACCAGCTATATGAATGAATGAATGAATGAATGAATGAATGAATATAAATCTATTCTCCACCCTCTCAGAGCACAGAGCCTAAGAAAGTATTACACATGTGACTAAAAGCAGAAACCTAATGTATAACAAGGCAATAAAATACCAAGTTCCATCTCATAAGGTGATCCATCATCTTTGTTCTGTTTTGGGGCCACAAGCAGGTGAGATGCTTCAAAGCCCTTCATGGAAACATGCATCCATACACGTGGTTTCTAAAGAAACACTATTCTACTCTTTAGTACATTATGTTATTGCTATGGAAACAGCGATATTTTAAAGAAGAACACTGGAACTTTCCAAATACAGTATTTATTCTTCTTGTACTAGCAAATAATGTGTTTCGCCTAAGAACTTGTTAGGTGGCCTGCAGCTAAATATAAAGGGACAGATTCTCATCATGTGTAAGTCTAGGGGAAAATGTGGACCACTGGCTTTTCAAGATACATTTTAAAATAAACTCAGCACAAAACCCTAGACATAATTGGAGCTTTCAATGAAACACTTAATATGTTAGATTTGTTTTTTAGTTAGAAAAACTATTTATATTTGAGCCGCAGAAAAACCCTCTGAAGGATGACAAGCTGTCATTGTCTTGGGATTTTCAGAGGACCAACCTCACTCAACCTTACTTTTGTTTATGACTATCAGTACCTCTGCAGTGCTCATCTGGCTAATATGGCCTTAGCTTTCCAGGACTGGCATCACATCTTAACTAAAAGGTTATGAGAGAAAGCATAAACCCAGTGTGGGCTCTAATAGCACAAGAGGAAAGGAACCAAACAGGATCCGAGGAGTGTTATCAAAGGATCACTTAAGTCTAGCACACATGTGGAAGTACCGATTGATAATATCCACTTGTACAATTTTGCCTTCCTTACTGATCCATTTTTTAAAGCAAACCCAGATGGACTCATTTTTAAAACCTCTCTTCCTGCTGATAAAAAAAAATGAAAGCAATTTTTTAACAGGTATGATTCCAGCATTCTAGTGACCATAATTTCTGCCTTGTATTATGTGCAAAATTGGTAGTGTGGTAGCATTTTCTTTTAGTTCGGGTAAGTTATCCATGTGCAAAGGTGGAACACACACACGCACCCTTCTTTCCTGGTGATGGAAAGAACATAAACTTGTGCTC
The DNA here is from genome assembly GCF_016509475.1 of Prionailurus bengalensis. Classification (NCBI taxonomy): domain Eukaryota; kingdom Metazoa; phylum Chordata; class Mammalia; order Carnivora; family Felidae; genus Prionailurus; species Prionailurus bengalensis. Next base: position 5,653,673 of record NC_057360.1, read on the forward strand.
TACCATTGCTACCTGGGAGCTGTTTGCCCTGGAGCAAATTCCTACCTCCCTCAGCCTCACACAGTTCCCCACTTGCAGGGTCACCTAAATGAGAACACACAGAAGGATCCTAAAACAGCTCTCAGTAAACATTAATCTCTTCTCTTCCCTGATAATAAAGAATAACCATTACATTTCTCTTTATTGTTTTCAGCCCACTGAAGTGCAAATGTCTCTAAAGCTTCCAGGAGTTGAAAGATATTAGAATCATGTTTCCATGGACATAGTTCACTTAAAGCAAACAGTTCTCCCTTCAGTAATTTAGTTCAGACAAAACATAAACACTTACTCAACAAAATATATTGCTCACGTTATTCCAATTTGTACTTATGTGTCATCTTCTGTGTAAGAGCTCAAAGGGCACTACAAATAAAAAAATGCTTGCGATCTAGAAAGATATAGGTAAATTTATGTCGGATTGCTAAGGTGAACTGATAATAACAAATTAAGTCATCTGCACAAGATTTTGATACTATTTTGGTGACCTACCTGAGCAAATACAAAGCTTCGATATTCTGCCTATACTTTATGAATGACAGGTACTGCCAAGCGCCCACCACTCCCTTCCTCTGGGCCCTCCCTGCTGTTTTGCTGTTTCACCTAGGTCCTCACCCACATCCTTCAACATGACACCCCAAGCAGCCACCAACAAGCAGGCGGAGATAGTTTATCAGTTTAAATCCATCTGCCTTCCTTGAGTCAGATTATTTTCCAAGGTCTCTACATTGGGCCTGGGTGGCTCAGTCGGTGAAGCATCCGACTTCGGCTCAGGTCATAATCCCACAGTTCATGAGTTCAAGCCCCACGTCAGGCTCTGTGCTGGCAGCTCGGAGCCTGGAGCCTGCTTTGGATTCTGTGTCTCCTTCTCTTTCTCTGCCCCGCTCTCTCTTTCTCCCAAAAATAAACAAACATTAAAAAAAAAAAAGAATAGGTTCTCATAAAGAACCACAGAGCTTTTTTTTTTTGCATACTTCCTTCTCATTATTTTTTGATGCCATTAAAATATATCTGTGAAAACTTATTTATTTGTCAGTTTTATCATTGGCCCTGGCACAATGAAATTCTCAATGCATTAATCTTCAGGGACAGAAAATTTTCTGAAAATCCTCTCCCCTTCCTACTCAAAGAAAAGAAGATTCATCCACTGCTCCAAGACCCCCTTCCAACCCAGCGCTGACTCCACCTTTTTACTTACCGTGTTTCGCCACTGATCTCATCTCCTTCTGCTTGCTGTATGACTTGGCCCCCTTGTGCTTCCTCTGTCTGCCTCCTTTTCTTGGATCTTCCCCTGCTCAGACTTTTAGAAGAGATCACCATCCTGTCTGGCTCCACTGCAGGTGCATGATGCCCAATTTCAACCGGGCCCTCAGGACTGCTCAGCAACAAGAGCTTCTAAATCTTCATCAACCTTCTCAGTCTCCACGCCGTGGCTCCTTTGACTCAACAGATGCCAACCTGTCATAGAGAACACAGATGCCATTAGGGATGGGCTCCCCAGACCCCGTGAGCTCTGTCTGAGCTTCTGCATACATTCAAGCTTGGCTTGGCCTTACCTTCTCTCTGCACAATGCCCATCCCTCCCCTTGGCCCCATGCCCCTCACCTGATCCAGGACTCTCTGCCATTGTTTGCCTACCACTCCCTCAACACGCCTTTAAAATCTTTTCTTGGACAAATTCCTCCACGCCTACACACTAGGTCAAGAGTATTCTTCACCGCAAATAAATAAGCAAAAAAGCAAGCACCACAAAGCACGTTCTCTTACCTGGAGCCTGATACTTGAGCTTCATTCCACCTCTGAGTGCTTTCTCTCATGCTTCCTCTGCCTGGGGTAAAATCCTACCTCTTTCTGTGCATCCAAATCCTGCCCACTCCTTAGACCCAAACCAAGTGTATTTCCGTCCCGACATCCACACTTGCAAAGAATCAATGACCTGCGTGAATTGCCTAGGAGCCTCTGCCTCTCTCACCCGCAACACCTCTGTTTTTGTCTGTGTGTCACAATCTCGAGCACCTCTGCTCTCAAAGCTACTGGAGGTTCAGTAAGGCCAGAATGTGTATCTCATTTATCTTGTATTCCCCAAAGTGCCCAACACGTGCTGCATACTTAGTCACCACCATTTTAGACAGATTAGGAGTCTTTAGCCACATGCCCTAAATCACAAAGCTTGCAAATGCCAAAGTTGCCATGGATTTGAGTGTTCTTTCAATTTCTTGTGTGAGTCCTATAGTCTTAAACATTTTACTGCAGTGGGGCCACAATCATACCATTTTGGTGGTCCAAAGAAAGTTTCTTTAAATGTCTAGTTTCCAAAGGCTTTCCAAACACTTTTGTTTAGGAGCTAAAAAATGGTGAATGAATGAATGAGTGAATAAGTTTGGGATGATGGTACCCAGAAAGCTTAAACTTGTTAAGGGTAGAGGTCAGTGGGATACTGGTGGGGAGGGTGGGGGATGGGGAGGGGGAGACCCACAGGCGGGTCATTCTGTGCCCCTGCCTGTAGAAGGCACACTGAGGCCAAGGGCTGGCCCCACTGTGCATTGCAGCACTGCTAAGACAGAGGTGCCCCTCCACCCAGTCAGGGAATCCATGCTTGATGTTGTGCAACATTTTCCATAGTTGGGATTTTGACAATTGAACATATTAAAAAAATTACAAAGTAAGTGTCATTTGTTTTCCGAATCTTATTGTCAAATTCTGATCCTTAGGGTCTGAGATAAAAGTATCACCTGTCATAAGTAGAATATTAGGAGATGATTTACCTCCCCTCCCAAATTTCATACCAAGGAAACATCTTCAAATGTTGAGTTGGGAGAGCATTTCCAGATGATTAAAGAAAACCAGTCAAGATCATTTTATTGTCCACTTTCTATAAGACCAGGTGGAATATAAATTTTCATACAGGTCCAGTTGGGGACATCTCTGCTGAAGAGAGTCTGGAGGCCTTCACTGCTTTTCGGGTTATTTACGGTAATTGGTGTTCACCTGGATCTAAGTTTTATTATATTTGACAATGATAGGATTACGTAAAAATCTCCTGGCACTGCAGGTATTTTCAGAAGATCAAAGCACAACCCCTAGATAATAAGCAGTTTGCAAGTGCTGAGGAATGTATACTTTGTTATGGATGGTACACTTTGTGATTCTGAATAGGGCTGCTGAAAACATTCACTTGAACCCAAAAGAAGACTCTATTATTCAAGGAGTGTAAGAACACTATTGCACTTAAAAAAAAAATAGAGTTTTAGTAGCAGACAAGAAAGGGAGAGTATTAGCCCTCAGCAGAATTTTCAGTAATTGCCTCCCTGAAAAGGCTCAATAGTGCAATCACGTAAAGGTAAACTTAATGGTATAAAGAAATGATTGAGCACATTTAGGTGGAATAACTGAAGGCTGGGTGCGTTTGTTTTTCATTCCTCACTGAAAGGCAGAAGCTATGTTTCATATATGTAGGAAGGAGCCAGAAGATTGAATACAGAGATTAAAATACTTCATAATTGCTTTAGTCAAATGAACAGATTTTGTATATAAAAGGGACCTGTAGGCATAATTTAGGGCAGGTTTTGCATGGAAATGAAGTCTGTTACACCTCCAGTACCCAACCACCTTACACAACTTGTCTCCCTAAAATGGATATTTTAATCTCTAATTTATTAAAAGATGAAATGTTGGAATGTTGGATAGATTGAAATCATTTGTCAGATCACGAAGTCCTCATAACATTTCTCAGCCTTAATAACACATCTGCTCTTAGAATGTGGTCTCTTGATAATAGCTGTCTGAAAGTGTCTGAATTTAGGGATTATTTGAGACAACAGATTTCCTTCTATTTGGAATTGAATGAGGCATCTGCTCCCTCACCGTTAGCTTTGTGTGATAGTCTCAAGGCATTCATAAAAGGGCAGATCATTTTGAACACGATGAGAAGGAAAAAAGACCTCTGTTGACAATATGAGATTGGGAAAGAGAAATTAAGAACTTTTAAAGGTAGTATTTATATGTTTAGGAATATTCCTCCACAGTTCCTTTTCTCATCTGGGGAGAATACAGTGTCTGGAGCTCCAGGAATAACAGAGCACTCCAAAACCAACAATTTAGAGAAGACCTTGATAGAACACTGAGTTGGAATTCACAAAATTGTATGTGATTTGATTCAGGACAAGCAACAGAACTCTGTGGGAATGGACAGCCATGACCATTCTGAAGACCATATGCCCAGTTGATGTCCAAGTGCAAGAGTGTACGAAAGAGAATGAAAAATAATACATGAAAATTGTCTTCTCTGTTTTACTCCCAAGACAGAATATTCCAGAAGATGAAGTCATAACAAAACCTTTATGCGAGTTCAAAGGCAAACCGTATATACAAAGAAATGCAGGCCATACATCATTGAAGGTATCCGACTAATAAGGAAAAGGCCATTATCAGTTTCTTGACTACATTTAATTATGAAAGTTACCATTTATAGTTGGGCAAGTTCATTTTAAAGTGATGGTATGCCCTTTTATTTCCACACACACCCACAAAAATATTCTTTACATTTAGAAAGAAGTAAAAGGAAAATTTTAGCTAAGTCTCCTGATATTTGCATATTGTCATCCTACAGATAGCTCCAGATGGCTTTAATGGATATGTAGCGGCAATGAAGACAGGGTTTTGATTACAAAAACCACATTCTTCCTATGAATCAGTTCATATTACATGTATATATACAAACATATATACAAATAATTCATCTATTAGATACAAGGCATTTTTAAGAGAACCAGGTTCTCAGACCACATAACTGTATGAACATGATAATGATGATAAAACATAAAAATTGGGGCCCCGCTTGAAAAAATACAGCTGTCCAATCACCTACCACACAGGACAACACCTAACTGTTCTGGAATAACTAAAGGTGTAATGAGAGACACCTCCCCAATTGTCTTGTTTCTTAGAGGGTCCTTATTTGTTGACTTTTCGGTTACATTTGACACCAACAATTACCTTCCTTTTGAGAACCTTTTTTGCCTTTGGATTTTCTGCCACAATAGTATCTCTTGGCCGCTCGTGGGTAACCCTTCCACTGAATCCACATTTTCTTCTTCCCCAGAGGGGTGATCAATGATCCTGTGTTGGAGGATCAGGAACCACATCCTGGGAAGAATTTGGATACGTGCAGAGCATTTTCCAGTGATGGGGCCATTGGCATTTAATGGGAGTCAGGTGCAGGGAGGGGAGAGGAGCAAGAACGTTAATTTTCTGGGACGCACAGGACAGTTCCACGTGACAAAGGTTTGTTTTGCCAAAATCCAAACAGCACTACACTTTTGAGAAACACCACGTGGGGAAATCAAATTCTTGACCTTTCATTCGTTATTTCTGAACCCCTACTCTTAAGCACTTTGCTTCAATGGTGGGATCAGACCTCTCTGTCACACACACACACAAGACCCCCAAGCCTGTCTCTCCCACCTGTTAGCATCACTCCTGGCCCCTCCTGCCAACCACTGCCGAAGAGAAGATCGTCTGGTGGGCAGGTCAGACTTAGATCAACCCAGAGCCTGGCAGATGTCTCCTCCTGTCCATTGCTTCTTTGTCCTTTATCCCCATGTCTAAGTGATTGGGTTCTGCCAGTTCTTTTAATCTACAATGCCTTTTGGAAATGGTTTTTTTCCCAGTACCACAGCTACCCTTAGCAGATGCCTCTGCGGACCCTGCATCTTTGCTGACCGACTTCCCCAAGGCAATCTGTGCTGCTACCGACCCTCCCATGCTTCAGTGCTACAATTGTTTCTGTGGAACACTCCCCACCATTTCTGAAAATCCACGATGACAAATCCTGCCTGTTCTCACTGTGCTCGTCATCCCACCCCCAGGGGTTCTCACACCTCTTCCCCCATGTCATGCTGTCGTCTTTGCTGTCCCCTTGTTAGACCCCTGTCCCAGCCAATCGGCCTCATGGCACAAGTGCATTTCCGCCTCCTTTCTCAGCACCCTGGTACCCACCCCTGATGCTCACCCCACCCTGCAGTATCAGTACTGTGTGGGGCCGCACCGGGGCCTGAGAAAAAAAGAAGGATCAGTCATATCGGTCTTGTTCTTCAAAACTCCGACGTTTCATTCGTTATTATTTCATATTCCTTGTGATTTTGTTTTAAAAAAAGTACTGCATTGTGATATTCTGTAGCTTGATTCCTGAGTTTCTGGCACCCCCTTAAATTTTGTACTAGAGGCAAATGCCTCGCTCGCCTCACCCTGGGCCCAGCCCTGTCGTGCGGCCCCCTCTGCTCCCACGCTGCATCCGTGATGAAGGCTTTCAGTGCCGGGACCCGCCTGGATCTAATCCTCGGCTGCCTGCCGCAAGTACACTGTGGGCGTCTGTTGCTATGGGGAGAGCTCCTGTCATCTGCAGGTTTGGGGCATTTGGTCCCCCTCTGGGACCAAGGCTCGTGCATTGTGCTCTTCCCTGCCCTCCACTCGGTGCATGCCTCCCCCAGAGAGCATAAGAGCTGGACAGTGATGGGAGCCTCAGGTCAGACACCAGGATGCTGTAACACCAAGCTAGCTTAGAGAACGTAAGAGGCACAGACAGACAAGTCCTCCTGTTACTCCGTTGCTATTTTGCTATGATAGTTATCAATGAATCAGGTGGGTTTCACTCATCAAGAATCCCAGAGGTCCATACCTAGAGAAGCAAACTGGATGCAGGCACATCACCAGGTTAGGGTGGCTTGGAGGCGCGTCTGAGCCCCCCGAGCCTGACTCGGGGGTCACTCACAAAGCCTCCCTGCCGGAGACTTTCTCATTCAGACAGTCCACCTCTTCCTGCAGGAAAGCATCCACGCAGCTCCACCCACCTGGGCACAAGAGCACAGGGTTATCCATAGCAAGGTAAAGTATTTCTGAGCATGTGGCAGAATAAGTAAGTTTCATCTCACGAAGAAAGAAGATGTGCAGTATTTGCAGACACACATGTGCATCTGAAAGCAGGTCTCTAAGCACCAGCCCGGCCTCTGGTGACACTGTGTTGAAATTGCACAGGGTCCCATCTTCGGGCTCCAACTTGACATGGGTGCAAGTTCTCTGCCCACCCTCCCCCACGGCGCTGACCTGAGTTCTGACGTTCAAGGACCGGGCAGCTGGGAATGTAGGTCAAACCTGCTTCCTTTCTCCTCTGCGCCTCCTTCCTCATCACCCTGCCTCCTCCTTGCTCACTCCCCTTCCAGCTGCTTCCTGGCCTTCCCCTCCCAACCCCTTCCACAATCCCAGAGAGGGCCGATGATGGCCGGAACAGCAGCAGAGCAAAAGCCAAGTCAACCTGACGACAGTGAGTTATTTCTCTGCGTATATGCTTTTCCAAATAGTCTCAAGAATGATACTTTTTCATGCAGAGCAAGCACATAAATTATATATGGGGCTGTTCCAGGCACTTGTAAAGTGCAGTCACTTCTCTAAGATTTGATTATTCTGAACATTAGACAGGAGGCAATAAACAACCTTTTTCAACTAGAAAGGAACAGGAAAGAGGATATAAGTAAAGTCTGTTTACTTATATGCTCTGTTGCTGTTTCATGCGGACCCACCTGACTGCCTGGTCCTGATAGTTTTTCAAAAGAGGCATTAAATTGTCTGACATAAAAGGCAGCAAGTTCATCCGGCTGTTGGAGGCAGAGGCTGAGCTTCGGAGGGAGTTTTCTGTGGGTCTCTGTGTCAACCACCTCCCCAGCGGCTTCTCCCAATCTCCACCTCTGGGTGTTAGCTCACTGGGTCTATTGGCATCCACAGTGCTTCCAGTGCAAATTTTTGAATTTACTGAGCAAAGGTTCTCCTAGTTTACAAACAACTGGTAAGCATTCTTGTACTGCCAATATTTGAAAAACCAAGACGGAAGACATTTGAAAATGATTCCTTATTTGCCCAAGCAACGTTTTATATTTTCTGACCTCTAAATGATGGGATTAAGACACACACACAAAATAAAATGAAATAAACATTTTCACGATGGTTAGCCGTTTGGCTAACTCAGATGTTAAAATAAAACATATGGAATGTTATTGAAACATAACTAAGGTGTATACCGGGAAAAAAAAAAGGAAAGAGGAGCATGAATCTCAGGAGATTACAAAAGAGTTTCAAATTTCAGGACCATCAAAGAATAATGTAAGAGAGTGTATTAGTTCTGTGTTGCTGCTATGACAAACTCCCACCAGTTTGGTAGCTGAAAACAACAGAAATGTATCCACTCACAGTTCTGGAGGGCAGAAGTTCAGAATCAGAATCTAGAAGCTGAAATCCAGGTGGGCAGCTGTGTCCCCCCTTAGAGGCTGTAAAAGGAGAAGCCAATCCTTGCCTCTTCCAATTTGGGGTGACTGCAGCCATTCATTGTCTAAGGCCCATCACTCCAATTTCTGCGGGGTCACATTGCACCCTCCTCTATCAACTGTGTCAAACTTCCATCTGCACCTGCTTATAAAGACACGTATGATTGTATTTAAGACCCACCAGGATAACGTCCTCATCTTAAGATCCTTAAATTAATCCCATTTAGAAAGTCCCTTTCCCCATATACAGTAACATTTAGATTCCAGGGCTTGGGACCTGATATTTTTGTGGGCCGTTAGTTGACTACAGGAGGCTGAAGCCCAGGATGAGCTTGTAAAAACACCCAGGATGACAGAAATGGCTCATTGAGCCACATTCAGAGAAGGACGAAGAACAAAGAATGCATTTATTTATTCACTTTCATTCTGCTCCAAGTTTTTTCAAAAGGGAGAAGAGACTTCACATTTAGAGTGGTTGAACACAGGGGTGCCTGGGTGGCTCAGTCGGTTGAGCACCAACATTAGCTCAGGTCATAATCTTGTGGTTCATGAGTTCAAGCCCCCCATTGGGCTCTGTGCTGACAGCTCAGAACCTGGAGCCTGCTTCAGATTCTGTGTCTCCCTCTCCCTCTGTTCCTCCCCCGCTCACACACACTCTCTCTCTCAAAAATAAAATAAAAACATTAGGGGCACCTGAGTGGCTCAGTCAGTTGGGCGTCCAACTTTGGCTCAGGTCATGATCTCACAGTTCATGGGTTCAAGCCCCACATCAGGCTCTGTGCTGATAGCTCAGAGCCTGGAGCCTGCTTTGAATTCTGTGTCTCCCTCTCTCTCTGCCCCTTTCCTACTCACGCTCTGTCTCTCTCTCTCAAAAAATAAATAAACATTGAAAAAAAAATAAAATAAAATGGTTGAACACTTCAGCAGGCAAAGGCCAAGTTAAGTGAGGAATTACCAGGGGTGTGTGTAGCCATTTTTTTGGTGTGAATTCGAATCTCTCGTCAGGGTCTAGAAGCAGTGGCAGATGTGGTCTCAGGATTCCTTTAGCAGGGAACTTCTTGCATTGCATAATTTCCAATCTTCAGGTGGTGGCTTAAATGTCACTTCTTCAAAGGGTGGTCCACTGCCCTAAGGATTTTTCTGTCCCACTTCCCCCACCCACTGGCCTATGAACTCTATAGGACAAAGATTATTTCCTTTTTCATCCCTGGTGTATACCCAGCACCCGGCACCATCCTTGGTATGTAGGAAATGCTCCATCACTAGTTGTTAAATAAATAACAATCGCTAACATTTTTGAGCACTCTGTATATGACAGCATTTTTCTGAGTGCTTTGTATGTATTAGGTCACTTAGGGAAGAAGGGACAAGGAAGGAAGGAAGAAGAGAGAATAAGAAAAGAGGTATGAGAAGACAGATTGATGAATGTTTCCATTTTCAAAATCAGGGATAACCAGAAATGGATAAGGCTAAGAGTTGGTAAGGCCAGTGTTTATCCCCTATACAAACCCAGAGTGAATTCTTAAACAGAGAGAGGTTGTGAACCCAAGATTCTAATGAATCTGTAAAAAGTCTTGAATTCAGGCTTTCCCAAATCTGTTACACAAGTACAAGATGAATAGAAATATATGTGAAACCAAATAAAAATGAAAACTCAAAGCCCTTAGCTTGCTGCAATCTTGAAAAAGGAGTCAGTGTTACGCTCCAGCCAAGGTGGAATGTAGGGATAACAGGGTTATGGGCAACATGGCAGAGTAGGAAGAACATGAGTCAAGTTGACCTGGTGACTCGAGCAAGTTACTTACAATTCCTAAGGTTTTCTTTTCTTACCTATGTATACATGCCTGCAAGAGTTATTATGAAGATTACAATAAAGAATGAAGGCCTGGCACATGACGAGTTTTAAATAAAGTGAGTTCACATCTTTCTCCTCTTTAGTCTTTATTGTACTTTGGACAAGGCCAGTCATGGATGGAACACTGAGTTTTTCTGGTCACTACATTTTAAGGAACACAAATGACAAACTACAAATATGGCTGGAGGAAGGAGACTAGATTGGTGAAGTAGCTGGAAACTACACTAATAATATCTTCTGTTTCTATAATATCTTATAATTTTCGGAAGGTTTGATCCCCAAAACAGTACCATCAGGCAAGCAGACAAACATTAACATAACATGTTATACACATATCTGTAAATGCCCAGAGAGATTAAGTGGCCCACTCAATGTCACACTGCTCATAAATGACCACAGTGGGGCATAAATGCAAGTTTACTGAGCACTTGCCTAGCAATTAGCTCTTTTTTACACTGCCTCCCTTATAAGCAATGGTAGGAGGACTCAGGGAAGATTCTGGAGATGTTTAAGGATAGACATGACAGCTGCCCTAAAATATGAAAAGGATTGTCCTGTAGTAAAGGCAATAGACTATACCCCCCAGTATACACCAAATCAATAGGTGGAGATTACCACCAGGCAAACTTTCACTCAACATCAGGGGGATCTTTGGAGCCACTGAGTTGGGCAAGAATAGACTGGGGTTGACGAGTGAGATATTCAGAGATGCAAAGCAGCGATGCCCCCATTGGGATGTGGGCTGTACTAGATCCGTTCATTTATTCTGTTGTTAAATACATAATTATTGAGCAAAAAACCCCACTCTAGGCATTGTGGGAAATTAAGAGACAATGAAGATGTTGTCCTCGACTGTGTAGATCGCCTCAAATGCCCCCCACAGCTTTAGAAATCATATGGGGGTTTGACATTTTTATTTAAACAGATTTTTAAGACATTTGGGCAACACGATTGGCATCAACATGGAGACAACTGACAACGACGCTTATATCCACCTAAATGTTGCTGTGTTTTCAATATTGAATGGACATATGAATAAGCGCGTGCGGCCGTGTAAGCGTCCTGCTGGTCTTTCTAAACTAGAAAGCGACAACGTGACAGGGTGGTTGGTGGCTGTTTCGTCTTTCCACACCCTCCTTCTGGGGCACTCATCCCACTTACTCTCACACAATCTAGAATGCTAGCTGTAATTTGTACGGGGGTCAGGTCAGTTTAACGCCCCAGACCTTTGAAATGGAAAAAAAAAAAAATGTAACCATGTGGTATTCTAAAGCATTTCAATATTTGCATTTCTAATTCCTATAAATGCTATAAATTAGAAGCACTTATTTTATGAAACTTGGAAAGATCACTATTTGTCTCAAATTATATCAGTTATGCCGGCATCACACCAGAACGCAGCATTATGGAACATTTGAGACAGAAACCTGACGCTCAGTTCTCTGCGACGTGTTAAACAGAGAGAAAAAAAATTGTACTGCTGTATAAAAAGCTGGATAAATCAGTCTGAAACCTCAAGTTACAAGATTAAATCAATAAAGAAAACAATTGGAAAGGTACATTCACATCAGAACCTCTGAAGGGAGTCCGAGGGACATAATGGAGAACTGAATAATGAGATAAAAACAAACACTCTCTTAAACCACTATGGAATGTATAATCTGGATTAAATATGGATTTTGCTCAAACCCATAACTCATGTATATTTTTCTTAAAATAGCGCACTGAAGTGCATTTGGGGTGTTAGGAAATTGTTGCTGCTTCTTAAAAAAAAAAAAAACACAGACTACTGCACTTAATGGCGCACAGAGATTATTTTCTACGACTGAAAGAAAAAAAGAGCATGAGTATCTTCTCCAGTAAATTGGTTTCAAAGCTAGACTTACTGGTTCACAAGCAATTTCCAGCCCACCAGATTTTTCCAGGCCTTCCCATATTTATTAGTGACAAAATAATAATGCATCTAGTAACAGTAAGCAATCAGAGCCTTAAGAAATCAGAAAACAGTTTAATGGATCAAAGTTCCAGATTTTACTAAAATTCTTACTGATATCTCTGACATGACCTCTGAAACCCCTTCTCCCCACAAAGTACCCAAAGCTATGATGTTCACTAATCAGCTTGCTTACTCAAGTGGGACTGTTAACACCTTCCACAGACATGTGTTAAGTAGATCTTGAATCCTTGTTTCGATTGCTGCATGCCTAGATATTTTTTTCTTTGACCAATGATTAACTACTTTAAGAAGTAAAACTTAAAAGCCTTCATTGTTTCAAAAAGCTACTATTTTATTTCTTAAGCTCTTAGAACAGAGGCTCACTGAAATCTAAGGGCTGATCAAAGATTGAAAAGCTTGCTTCTCCCATAACAGCAATGAAAAGGGGGAGTTTTTGTTTTTTTTTTTCTCTCTTCAATGACTTTAGAGGATTGAATCTTGCACATCCAGACTAGGAAAGAGACTGGTCAAATTGTATTTAATTAATGAATATCAAATTAGGATAAAATCCTCTTGCTTGATTCATGCCCTATCTTCAGCAATGATTCATTTCTTGTCTGAACTGTCATTTTAAAGTTCAGAATAGTGGATTCTCACCCAATTTTGGCCCTCAGGATTCTCTTATTGGAGCCTACATACACTTGGCTATCGTGATCACAAATGACTTGTTACTGAAGGAACATAATGCCAGAATATTATTTAGAATTATAGAATGATTACACAATTCTATCACAAAAGAGGCCTGGACCTTTCTTTAGGATCTTGTCCACTTTTGTTCAAAAGAAAATCCATCCCATGTTTTGAAAGACTACAGTGAAAAAATTCCGTCCTTTCTCTTGGAGACACATTCCTGCATCTCGCAACTCTCTGCAATGGAAAAATGTCTTAACTATTTAACCTAAACCCTTCATACTTCAACAAATACCCATTGATTTCCCCTTCCATTTGAGAATAGCGTGGTACCATTCTTTGTGGGAGACCAACACACCCATGAAGACTAGAATCAAAGAGCCTTGCAGCCTTTAGTGGGATCTTCCCCCAAGGTCCTACTCAACTGCTCTTTCTAGGAATAACTTGCTTCAAGGTCTGTATTCCATGGTGAATGACTCTAAGAAATCGAAACCACATATCTTCATAACTTCATGTTTACCATGTGTCAGGGGTCAAGCCGTGGTCCCTACGCTGGCTATGATTTTATTAGCTGTATGATCTTGGGCAAATTGCTCACTGGGGTGGGACTAACACCTTCTACAGAAGTTTGTTGAGGAAAGACAGTGAAATAATGCACAGACAATGCTGAGCACAGTCCCTAAGTCCTTAATAAATAGTAGTGAATATCACTTAAATAATCTATATGCTGTTTATCAAATCTATAGATTTAGATGTTGGGTTGTAATAAATTTAGGGAATTACCATGGCCTAGAAAGTTCGCTTTCTTACCTAACTTCAAAACTGAAAGATATCTAGGTTTAGATTTAATATTGGTTCACATCGAGTGATTCTAAATCACTCCCTAATGGCACTCTAATAACATGATCAGCACCAGAAGCACCCTAGTACCTTGGGAAGTTTTGGGAGAACAGAGGGAACATGACTTCAGAGCTGGCCCACCCATGACAAACCATGCTCCCAGATAGGCTTGGTTTCTCCAGGCCAGTCCAGAGTTTTTCAAGTGTCTGTTTCATTTACTGAAAACTGCTAGAATTTTCTTTTAAGCCATTAGGGAAGGGTAAGATGAGAGAGTGTTCATGAACAGATCAAGTGGCAAAAAGAGAAACTGAGGTCTGAAAGAAGAGACTTCCAGGATGTGGTCCAAAACGTAAGGAGCCAAGAAAGGGCAGGGAGTGCGATCACAATGGGATGATGTCCTAGAAGAAGGTGAGACAGAGTGCTGGAAGCAGCCTGACTTGTATTTGGGTCCTGTTTGGGAAGCCAGCCAGAAATGCGGGTTGACTAGTGGACAGAGGAAGTGAGAGCCTCAAGAATACAGTCATAGACATCATTTGGGTTGGAGAAAGCTTGGCTTTCTCAGAGACAGCTTCATGGTGTGATAATGTGTGCTGAGCCAGAGATGGGGAGAATACTGGCTGAAATTACACTTGCACTTCCCAAAGCATCAACTCTCAACTGATATTTTTAAAGCCTCTCTAGGCTACTACATATTGTCGGGGCACAATACTTATAGTGTGCTAGGAAAACACCTTAGTTCCCCATGTTGTCCTTGTCCTTTCTAAGCTCAGGGGTAGTAACGGATTCTGTCCCCAACACAAGGACCATGAATCTTGCTCATATCTGCACAAATACAGCTAAGAGCAATCAATTATGCTTGTTTATTTCTGAATTCTCTACAGTCTTTTGAGTATACCTGAAATACATCCCAAGGATGAAAATCTTCTCAACACTAAGCACTTAATATGAAGCATTTATTGAGAAAAGAGGAAAGGAAGGTTTCCTAATTTTATTTTGTTAAAATAGTATATGTGGGTGTATGAAAAGACAAATGACGATGATATATAGACAGAGAAAGAAAGAAAGAAAGATGATATAGATAGATAAATAGATAATAGAGAAAGAAAGAAGGAACAATGATAGATGATAGATAGATAGAGAAAAAAGATGATAGATGATAGATAGATGATAGATAATGATAGGTAGAGAAAAAAAGAAAGAAAGAAAGATGATAGATAAAAGATAGATAAAGAAGGAAATATGATAGACAGATGATACACGATAGAGAAAGAAAGAAAAGAAAGAAAGAAAGGAAGAAAGAAAGATCATAGATAATAGATAGAGAAGGAAAGATGATGGATGATAGATAGATAGATAGATAGATGATAGATGATGGAGAGATGACTGTGGTTATAGAATCAGAAAGAAAACTTTTTTCTTTTAAAAAGTGATTTATCAAAACAAGCCTCACAGTAGTTGCCAATAGAGAAAATGATGAGGTTGTCCATTTTTTAAATCAATGGTACCTCCCTCTATCGGCATTGCCCCCCAAAAAGAAGAATTTAGGTTTTAAACTTTAAAAAATTTCATTTCTGAAGGTAAATTGTACTTTACACGATTATTAGATGTTCCTCCTATAGAAGCCCAGCCAAGGGGATCAAAATTCTATTACTTTAAGGTAAAATACCAGAAGAGTTTACCTTCTGGTGGTTTACCTATTCACAGGTCATCAAATCCTAGTTTTGACATAACTCTCCTATTAATGTCTTAGGACCCAATTTCCTAGACTCAAGAAATGTTAGAGCTGGAAAGACCATGGATACTCCCTTGTCCCATTTTCTACTTCTACACCAGGGACCTAAGACCCCAGGAGAAGTAGGTAACTTGTCCAAGATCCCCCAGTTCGTAATTAGCAGAGCCCGCCTGGAAGGGAGTTCTCTTGAGACCCAAGTTCAATGCTTTTTTGACAACAACATGCATCTTCTCTTGACAGAAACAGAACCTGCATCAAAAGTCTCTTGAGAGATGCCAGGCATTTTTTTTTTAAGTGTGATGCATTTTTTATTCTACTTTGAAAAAAAAAATGCTGCCAAACTGTTCTCTAGGGAGTGGAGCCTCTATAAAGAGAGGAGGGCTTTCATGCTTGGAGATCGCAATGAATAATCATTCATTTAACACCTAAACTGCATCCCAACGGCCACAACCGCCCTGGGGGAGATGATCAGATGGAGAGCCTCTGAATTGGGCTTGGGAGAAAGAGACACAGAGAAAAGTTGAGGAACTTAGCAGCCAAAAGATATTGAAGAAGAATTGAAAAGTGAGCAAGATTAGTGAATGAAAAGGTTGTAGGTAGCAGGAGAAAAACCTCAGATCATTGTATCTCATATAAATATAACCGTATCTTTATACATCTACAAAACGGCTTTTATATATATTCATCGAGAGACCAATAAAGGACCAAATAGATACCTTTCGGCTCTCCTGGTGGGGGGTGAGAATGCAGCATTTTATTATGTGTGTGTGTTTCATCCATTAAACCCTTGGGGAGTCGGAGACAGTGTGGGAGAATAAAAGAGTCTGGATGAGGTCAGACAAAAAAAAAAAAAAAAAAAAAAAAAACATCAAGAGGTGCATAGAACTGAAACATAATGGCCAGAGGAGACAAGAATCCAGTGTTTTGTCCCAGCTTAGCAGCGAACTGGTGATCAGTTTCCTTCAAATTCTGAGGATGCCCCCCCTTAGTTTTAGAATCATCTCAAGTCAGTTTCCTTTGTTTCGCCAAAATGTAGTTTTCAACTGATCTAAGCCTACAGAATAAGTCTACTTCTACTTGGTACACACCAAAGGTGCAGATAAGACCTTTTGAAATTATTTGTTTTATTTTTCAAAGAGTACTAGATAGTACAATACATAACATCCTCATCACCTATAGCAGGTGCTAAATACATGCTGGCTAGTAGCCATCCCATGGTTTTTTAATGGACTTAAGATAGTACCATGTGTGTGTAATACCAAGCGACTGGCCTGTGCATATTCAGGAAGCATCTTTTGTGTGTTTTCTTCTCCGAACATAGTCACAGAGTATAAGAACTCTTTTCAGGTCTCATACCAAATTGATTTCAGGTTTTTTCTTTTTTCCTTTTTTCACTGATGTTGAGAAAAGAGTCTTTTCAGCTAGTCTTAGGGCTGGGACACTTGTTAAATTTTCCTCCGCACCACCTGACCACAAAACAACGCAACGATGGGAAGGAACACGTTCTTTGGACCAAGTTTACATTTACTCCGAGTGTAAGAGTCCAGTGATAAAAGAAAAGGTTGTGCTGGAGTTCTCTTCCTAAAGGCCTTCAATCCTTGTCTCTGAACGTAGACTGGCCGGGTCCCACTCAGATGCAGCCTGCTGTCTGCTGCCTGCTACCCAAGGAGAGCTCTGCAAAGACAGGCACCTGCATGTTCCTCCGATTTCCAGATTGTTCCAGGCAAGGGCCTTGAATATGACTTTGCACTGAAACACCAGTGCCTAGTTCCGACCACATTTCCAGCTATGACTTCCTCAAAAGAGAGCATCTGAGAAAACAAAGCCATTTCTACTCACATGAAAATACATTCAACAGGAAAAAAAATGTTACTCTCCATCCACATAAGTGTTCAATTTCCATCGTGTACTCAACAAACTCTCGAGGCCACAGCGGCGTGTCGGGACCCCCTCAGCCATGTGTATCTCTCATCCTCAGGTCCCTAGCTGACTCCTTAGATTATAAAGTAACCACACCCTCTCACCGTGAGAGATTTTTTAGAAAGATGCAAAGATGACACTATATTCCATCCAAAAGAAATATAATTCCAGGAAAAGATTTTTCTTTGTGACTTAAAACTCACTTCTGATGAATTTTACTCTTTTTCTTTTATTTTTCATAAGTAGTTCTGAAAAGGAAACTTGTCATTTTCTAATGTAGCCTTTTACACAATCCTAAGAGTTCTTGTGACATTGCTATCATTCTCATTGTTATCATATACACATCCAAGGAACTGTGTTTCCATGTTATTTATCTCAAGTAGCTTACAGTGGGTCATCTTTAAAAACACTGCTACGTTTTGTGATCCATCTGAATCCAAGTGCTTAGGATTTGGCCTCAACAAGCAGCAAATGACCTTTTTAAATACACCTAATTTACTGAGTCCATTAGGTTTATGATAATAAATAAAACCTCTGCAATGCTTCATAATAACAATAATGACTTTCAAAGGATTCTGCACTTAATGGCCAATTTCAGAGCATTAAACGCTCTTAACAATCAATTTCCTGGATATTATTGTGCTTTATAAATATCAAGTTATATAGGTCATAGCGTTACCTTCGTAGACCAGCTGCAGGATTTACATGGATATTCTGTAGAATAATTGCCGAACATCGTATCACGAGGATTTTTTTTTTTTTAAGTCTGATTCTCGGCAGGTTCCTAGGGTTTTGCACTGACACTTTTCTTTAACTTTTTTCCCCCTCAGGATCAGGTAATTAAAAGGGTATTGATGCAAAGGGAAGCCGCGCACCACATGGCTTGGCAAAGTGTTTCCATAAAGTCCTGTCCTGTAGCTGTGGGTACAAACTCAAGCTGGTCATGTGCAGAACTCCAGCATGTCGAGCCCACTACCCCTCGGCACAGCCAAATGTTTCAGCAGCTGCCCTTTTGTCCTGTGTCTTAAATAAACAAAGAACAGATACAAATTAATGACCTAGATTTATGGCAAAACACACTGCCTTCCCAGAGCAAATAGCCTTAAAAGAACAGATGCTAAAATCACATTTCTTACTCACAGACCCCCAGAGAAGATACTTCTGCGAGCGCGTTAGTTTATATTCTATAGAAATTAATAATCGGTAGAAATGTAATCGTGTGGTGCAATGTCATGCTTACCCCCGATTTCACAAGCTTCCAGGCGTGGGCAGAGTGCACCCACAGTTTATCCCCTCATCTTCTGCCCCATTTTGTTCTAGGATCTAGCTGTATTTCACTAGTGCGTGTTATTTGACTTTTTGCTAAAAGATCATTTCCTTAGGATTTTAGATAAAGGTTAGGTTTGGTTCACATCATCGCTACTGTGGTTCCCAAACAGTATCAGCAATCTCAGAAAAATCTCCTTCTTTGTTTTACTCTGAACCCCGGGATGGAATTGTAGGCAAATGGGGTTGTTTCTGTCAAACTCGGTTCAAATTTTGCTTTCTGCTCTTTTTTTTTTTTTTTTCAACTTGTCTTTTGTTTTACCCAGTGCCAGTGACACATAACAAAACCCGATCGAAACAATGAAAATCTTGCTGCCGATTTTTCACCCAGAGACTTCGTAATTTATGGCAAATGTGAATGAAGCTAGGTCACCTCCAGACAGGCGTTAAAATGAGAAGGTACAGTATGTCACTGGCCACACGTTGTGCACTCTCTTTATCCCACGCTGTACAATATTTCCAATCTTATTCAATAATTTAATATACATTTTCTTGTCAAGCTTCTTGGCAGCCGGCTCCCCAGCTTGCAAGATGGACCGAGAATATGCCACAGGTGGGCTGATTAGCGGGTGGCATTTCTGAATTCTAACAAGCTGTTAGCATTATGTCTGTTTGCTTTAGGTACAGATGTGAAATTATTTGACAGTAGATTTCAAAAGTGTGTGAGTACATTTTTGTATGTCAAACTATGGAAATATGTGGATTTTTTTTTTAATTTCGCACATGGATGGTATGTATTGTACTTCTTAATTTCAGAAAGTATATGCCACTGACACGGCACAAAAATTAAAAAGCGGTATCCACAATGTATAAAACGAACAGATTGAACAAACATCCCACCCCCAGTTAATCAGAAAGTCTTATCTCGCGCTTCAGAGAAAGTCAGAGGTTGGAAGAGCTCAGCCAGGAAGTAACAGTCTTTGAAAAGTTTGTTTTAATTGGTTTTACAGTGCGATGGTGATTTTTAAACGGAGAAAAAAAATAAGAAAGAAGCAAAAGGGAAAACAACAACCGCACGCAACAAATGGCGTGTGGAACACTTGCCAGTCACGTTAAGTGACATCTGCCCTGGTCTAAAATTTCAAAGGTGATCTCAGGATTTATAAAGGGAAGTCGGCTTGACATATGAAAAGGAAATTTAAAATAAATCTTAGAAATTTACATTTCGGTATGTGTTAGAGAGAGAACTGGATGGCATGGAAAGGTCCTTCCAGGGAAAGCCGGGGTGGGGTAGAGAGGAGACTTTCCTTCCAAAGATGGGTCAGTCAGGGCACAGGGGGGCTTCCAGGGGGACAGCCGCCCTCTGGCATGTGGGGACAATTTTGTTTTCAGGCTAAAGGAGGAAGATGGCTCTACCACTGCAGTCCTCTGTCCCAGTGCCGGGAGGATCCAGCCCCACTAAAAGTAGCCCCACCTGTGCCTAAGGACGAGCTCCACAGGGCTCACAGATGGAAGGATGCCTGGGCCCCTGTCTGCCAGGCCCCATGAGGCACCTCCATCACATGCCCCAGAGTCAGAAGGAGGACCTCAGAATCAGAGCGTAGCAGGTGCACAGGGCAGTCCCACCGCCTACCCAGGAGGCTCCGTCCGGAGGGAGCATCATGGATCATAAGAGGCAGGAAGTCCCCAGAATCACGGGGTAGATTTCCACCGTAATGGTAGGAGCAGGTGGAGGCTTGGGGTTGGGAGTGCAGCCCACGCGTCCACATGGGGCGTGAGGAGTCAGCAGCAAGCGCCCGGAAGCATGAAGGAGGCGGGATTTTGTCTCCGTCGTCATCCCCTAAGAGCTCTCAAGGCTCCGGGTGCCTGGTGGCTCAGTTGGTTGATCATTGGACTCTTGATTTTGGCTCAGGTCATGATCTCACAATTCATGGGTTCGAGCCCCACGTTGGCATCCACGCTGACAGTGCAGAGCCTCCTTGGGATCCTCTCTCTCTCTGCCCCTCCCCCTCTCAAAATAAATAAATAAACTTAAAAAAAAAAAGAGCTCTCGAGGATCATAACCAGCAGCTAATAGGACACTCTGATTTCAAAGATGAAGCACCATGGCTGAGAGAGGGAAACTGTCATCCTCGGTGACACTGCTCGGTGGCTCATGCCAGCAGTGCTGTGTGGGAAGGGGGAAATGCACCCCCCCCCCCAGGTGAGAAGACAGACTAGGTGAGATGGGCGTGGCCACAGAGGTGCAGGACAGTACTGCTCACCAGCCAGTGCTCCCTGAGTACTGACCCTGGGCCGGGCACCTGTCTAGGTGCTGAAAATAAGCAGTGAATAAAGTTGACAAAACTTCTGCCTGCAGAAGCCTGCCTACCTGTGGGTGGGAGGAGACGGTGAGAGGGCTCTGGAGAAACATGGAGCCCACAGGGTGGGCATGTTGGGTGGCGTGTGGTCAGGGATGTCAGAGACGGCGCCCTGGAGGAAGCATGGCAGCGAGCCACGCGGCCCTGGGGACCCACCTTCCAGGTGGAGGGGGACCAGGATGAAGTGCAGAGGTGGGAGCTATTGCTGTGAGATCCCAGAACATCGAGGACTCGGTGCAGCAGGAACAGCATGAACGGGCCCTGGAACAGCAGCACATGGGGAGAGAAGTGCGGGGCCGCCCAAAAGATGCTGCCTGGGAAGGGGGTCTTGAGGCCATGGCAGAGATAGAACGCATGTTCAAGGGCTGTCATGGGAACGTTACTATTGTGAAAAGTCCTTATATTCCTATGGGAGAGCGTCCAAAATTCCACATGACAGTCTTCCAGGGAGCTTTTGGAGTCCAACCCATTTAAAACTCGGAGCCTGCAGGTGAACAGGAAACAGGCTAGAAATGGCACTGCCTCATCTTGGGTTCAAGCACTTTGAGCACAAAATTGGAACGTTACCCTGTACAGAACAGCTCTTTTAGCTTTTGCTGTGGTTGTCCCCAGTGCATATGCCTCCTCTTGCCACGAAAGAGGGCTCCCTAATTATTTCCATCCATTCAACATCAACAGTTTTAAAAATTAATGATAATCCCAGCTCCTAAACCTTAGAGACTATGTTTTCTTGTCCTTTTCTGTATTATCATAAAAGAGCTCTGGTTAGTAAAATAACGTCTTGCCACCTCAACTATACCCAAGGGTTTTTGGTGCTGGTAAAAAGATCTGTTGAATATTAAAAGGCATTTTCATGCTGTATAACGAACTTGGATCGAAACTTTAAAAAAATAATAAAATGAATTTTAAAAAACATTTCTAAAAAGGCATTTTCATCAGAAAAAGAAAGTGAATAGCAAAGGACAAAATTGTTTCCAATTTTACCTTCGTGATACAATGATGTGGGTTATTTCCTCCTCTGTCATGCAACCTATTCCAAAAATAGCAGGTGCAGGAGGAATGTGACTCCATCCTCCAAGGGCATGAAGCCAACAGAAGACCTGGTCTGTCCTGGGTCAGCGTCTTGGGAGGGGGTCAGACACAGAAAACCCACCGAGTGTTATTCCTGGGTGATGGGCTTTGATGTGTCCTGCCATCCAGGGATGCTTAGGGAGAAGTCAATGTCCACAAACACGGCCTGACCTCCTGCGTTTGTCCAGCTGCTGCGGGCTGTTTCGGCCTCCCCGCTGGAGCCCAGCTGCTTCATGCGGCCCCCGCGTGCCTGACATCACTCACCCGCATGGTCAGTTTCTAAGACCCAGCAAGTTTTCCTGAGGACTCAACACTCACCCCTCCTCACCCCCAGGATCACCAGACACAGTATCTTTAAAGAGCCCAAGTCATGAAGTACACACCAGTCTACATTTATTTTCGGCACAAGGGGGAAAAGTCTCCCTTAGAAAAACAAGACCGTGATGCCGTTGGGGAACGGTTCTTTATTGCAACGTGCCCATCTCTGGGCAGAAAGAGAATGCCGCTGGTTTGTCTTGCAGAGGACCGACACTCGAGTGATGCGTTCGGAAAGATGATGGATTTGCACTGATCCATCTCTACTCCCAGCTTGCCTGGTCCCCCCTGTGACCAATGGCAGGCATTTGCGAGACAGCTGGCAGGGTGAGGGGTGCAGGCTGAGACTATGCTAGAGCTCACTGGCCTCTGCACGGATCAAAGACTCATTAGCATCCCGCTCTCACCAAATCAACTTATTGGCTCAGACAATCTGTATTGCTTTAAACCTTCAGACAGCTATAAAATTTATTTGTCAACCAGGCAGGGTTAGGATGTGATTTTTGACAAGTCCCATTCAAAGACAAGGCCATACGTCTAGCATATGCTGTCATTTTAGCATGTTGTTTGGGGGGAGGGGGGAAATACAAATTAATAATTATTTCCCGAAGTACCAAAATAATAACTTCAGGTTATAAAATATGACAAATAGGCCACAAGAAAATGCAGAGAATATCTCACCTGGAAGACCTGGTGACAAACCACTCAAAATGTGATTCTATGGGTTGCGACGTTTCAAGAATTTCCTGAAAGATTCATAAGATTGTAGAATTTACACTGTGGCAGTGTGTGTTTCCCTGGCTACTGAATATCATTGTCTGTGTGGCTTGATGAGCAAAATGAAAGTTGAGAACTCAAAAAGACGCTGAGTTCTAATTCTTTTTTTTTTAAAGTGTAATATTTACTTTTGAGAGAGAGAGAGAGAGAGAGAGAGAGAGACAGAGTGTGAGCAGGGGAAGGGCACAGAGAGAGGGAGACAGAGAATCTAAAGCAGGCTCCAGGCTCCAAGCTGTCAGCACAGAGCCCAATACAGGGCTTGAGCCCACAAACTGTGAGATCATGACCTGAGCTAAAGTCGGACAATCAACCAACTGAGCCACCCAAGCACCTGAGTTCTAATTTAGATTTTGCCACTGACTTACTGTGTATCCGATAAAAGTCATTTCACTCTTCTGTCTCCTAATTTTGCCAGAAATAAGATGGGAATTACCAGCGTCAATTATTCACTCTTTGGGTAAACTGTGGAAAGAGTAATAAAAAAGAATCGAAGAGCCTCTTTATGAATATAAAGATCGAGCTGCAAGATAATGGGAATTGCTTTTATTTAGAAGGGAAACTTCACTGTTGTGGAAAATTTTACATTTTGGCTCCGTAAGTATACCCATCCTGATGATTTTCTGTGTAGGCTGTCCGGTCTGCTGGATTTAGCAAAGGCACCAACCTTTCTGCTGTTCGTTTTCCTTTTAAGAATCCTTCATTATGTTATTGCCTGGAAGGAAAAGAAGACAGCAGCCTGTTTTCCAGTCAGAGCCTGGTGCTATCTGTGTGGTTCTCAGGTACTCAGAGCACAGGGAACCACTCAGACTTTGTGACCCCCACCCTGCAGTGAGCCCCCAGCAGGCAAAATGTTGCCGTGGCACCAGGGGAAGCAAAGATAGGACTGCTGTCCCTGGGGCTCTGGTCTACCTGTCCCACTTATGGAGATGTTAAACCTGTGATGACCAGATTCGTAATTTTGTGCTGTCAAATATAGTAATTGGGGAAAAGGGAAGAATAATCTTAGTTATGTGGCCCCTGGGTGGCTCAGTAGGTTAAGCGTCTGACTTCAGGTCAGGTCATGATCTCAAGGTTTGTGAGTTCAAGCCCTGTGTTGGGATCTGTGCTGTCAGCTCGGAGCCTGGAGCCTGCTTCAGACTCTGTGTCTCCCTTTGTCTCTACCCCTCCCCTGCTTGTGAGCGCTCTCTCTCTCTCAAAGATTAAATAAATAAATAAGAACAGTCTTAGATCCCAAAAGGAAATTATGGAAGCTATAGACACCAAGAAAGAAAGAAAGAAAGGGAAAGAGAGGGAGGGAGGGAAGAAGGAAGGGAGAGAGAGAGAGGAAGGAAGGAAGAAAGAGAAAGAAAGGAAAGGAGGGAGGAAAGAAAGAAAGAAAGAAAGAAAGAAAGAAAGAAAGAAAAAGGGAAAGGGAAGGGAAAGGGAGGGAGGGAGGAAGGAAAGAAGGGAGAGAGGGAGGGAGGAAGAAAGGAAGAAAGAGAGAAGAAAGAAAGAAAGAAAGGGAAAGAGAGGGAGGGAGGGAAGAAGGAAGGGAGAGAGAGAGGAAGGAAGGAAGAAAGAGAAAGAAAGGAAAGGAGGGAGGAAAGAAAGAAAGGAGAAAAAGAAAGAAAGAAAGAAAGAAAGAAAAAGGGAAAGGGAAGGGAAAGGGAGGGAGGGAGGAAGGAAAGAAGGGAAAGAGGGAGGGAGGAAGAAAGAAAGAAAGAAAGAAAGAAAGAAAGGAGGGAAGGAAGGAAGGAAGGAGGAATTTAAAAGCCTCCCGTTGCACGGAGTGCAAGCAGAAAACAGCTGTTGAGGGAGGGATAATGGATGGCTGGTCCGGTGAGCAGCGCGGAGGAGGTGGCTCTGTGGTCCTGGGCAGGGGCGAGGATGCTCTTGCCAGCGAGAAGAGAGTCCATGAGGGCAATCAATCAAGTCAGGGATTCCAACCACTGGGTTTGCAGTGAGGATTTGCTTCTCAGTGGGCTGCATTTTCTCACTCATAATTCTCTTCAGTGTAGAAGAGAAAAAAGAGAAACTTTAGGGCCATTTCTATTACGAGCCAGTTGAGGGTCACATGGAATTAAGCACTGCCCATTTTGAAGCCGCCCTCTGATGAAGGACCCTCTGCCTTTTCCTCTTTTGCTAAGCATGTAATTAGGCACTGGGATCCTGGCCTCACTATATATATGCCAGGTATGGGTGGACAGTTGTTTATGGACTTAAAATTGACTTTAAGATGGGAGGTGTATGGTCCTTAGATATTTTCTAAGCCTATATGCTTTAGAGCCCACGTCGTAGCATTTTGTACAGCAACTCCCTGCTTACTATTTTATGCAAATTAAATAGTATATCTACAGGCATATTAGGATTTTTAATAGTTTTAAATCTTTTGTTTGAGTATATATAGATTAGGGTTTTCCGATGTCTTGCTATGTATTCGTACTTATTTACACAAGGTTAAATTTCTTGTAGACTAATAAGCCAGTCCATTTCTTAAACAATAACAAAACGTGTATAAGGGTTTTGAGTGAACAATGTGCTTTCCCTTCTAGATTGAGCATGTTGTTAGTGTTGAGTTGGGCTTTTTTTTTTCATCCTATACATTTTACTAAAAATAGTTTACGAAGAGCAAAGTCTGCTTTAATTTAATTGTGCTTTAAAAAAAAAATCCATCATCTGCCAGGAATTAGTTACAGTAACACTAGGATTTGAAACTCGAGTCAGCAGAAGAGAAATCCCAAGGAAAAGGAAGATCACTGTCAGGATGCAGGAATGCATCCGTTTACTGGTGTCCCCACCTTCATTTCTGCGCTGGGTATTTCACAGTTAATGGCGAAAGGGAAGGATCTGGAGACAATGTGATGCTCTAGGAGGTGGAGGATGGAGGGCTTTGCTGGGCGCCACGGGATGACGGCATCCTCTTGATGCTGATAGAGAGAGAAGGGTCATAGCCATGCCAGGACAGTAGCAGCGGGGACAGCTACCACCCACACTGGCACATGCCATTTGACTCAGTGCCTAAAGAAAACAAAACAGAGCCATAGGAAAACAGAAGAATTCCATTAGCCGGAGCAGACATCCTCTGGGAGAGGTGAGCAGGCTTCCACCTGCCAAAGTTCGTGAGTAATGAACGCGGTCCCAGAAAATTCATGGCTTCCACAGTTTTCTACCACCCTACAAGATTTTTCTATGCCTATCAGCAATTTTAAATGTATGCCTCTCTGTTGCATCCTCCGATGCCATGCTGAATTGGCAACTTGGAAAGCCGAATCACCTCTTTCCTGGAGGGGCTGCTTTCCTCTGAGAGAAGAGCTGCCTTGAACATTTAGTACAGAAAAGGAGAAGAAAGGGGAAAAGGAATAAAGTGAATAAGGGCTGCAGAGATGCAAAGAGAGATAAAAATTAAAACGTTGAAGTTAGTCTAGTGCAGAGCAAAGGAGTACATAACAGCCAATAAGAATCCTACCTGCCTTTTTCAGGAGAGCTTCTTGGCTTATTTCAAAACAAAAATGTGGGAAAGAGAAATCAAGATATATAAAGAAAAAATTCTCCCAAGCACAGAAGCAAGTGACAATGGGCACTAAGAAAAACAGAGAAGTACATGGAAGCCAGGGGACTTGAAGTACAAGAAACACCATGGGGAGGGTAATCTAGATACCCAGGTGCAGAAACGTGACAGTCAAGCAACAAAAGGAATTTAAATCTTAATGAATCTAAATCATTTGACGACGTCATCTTCCAGTTACCTGAACTCCTGGATTATTCAATGTTAACCTGAAAACCCTTAACTGTCCCAGGGAGCACAGATGAGGGAACACAGCTTCCTATTTCCTTAAAGACTGAGGGATTCTTAAAAGAAAAAAAATTAAGAAAAGAAAAGGGGGTGCCTGGGTGGCTCAGTTGGTTAAGCGTCCGACTTCAGCTCAGGTCATGATCTCACGGTTCATGAGCTCCAGCCCTGCGTCGGGCTCTGTACTGACAGCTCAGAGCCTGGGGCCTGTTTCAGATTCTGTGTCTCCCTTTCTCTCTGCACCTCCCCCACTCACACTCTGTCTCTCTATCTGTCTCTCAAAAATGAATAAATGTTAAAAAAAAATTTTTTTTAAAGACTGAGGGATTCTTGTTAATGTCAAGTCCTCGCGAACTTTAGTTCTTAGGTCTGGCTACGAGCTCGTTCTCTCTAGTGAAGTGCAGTGTTGAAGAGCATGGGCTCTGCAGTCACACAAACTTGAGTTCAGATACTAGCTCTGTTCCTTACGAGATGTAGAACTAGTTATAGAACTAGTTATAGTTTGGGCAAGCTACTTCAAACCCATCTGTATGATGGGGATAATAACAGTACCTTGGATTGTCAGGCAGAAGAAATGAGATAATCACATAAATCACTTAGCACAAGGTCTGGCACACAATAAACACTCAATAAATCTTAGTTGTTGTCGTTCTGTTGTTATTTTGATTTCTATTCTGCACGAGGAGATACAAAAGATCTATCCATTAGCCCACATATGTTTACCACATCCTTTACTGCTATGATAAACTTGTTTTCTTGGAAGGCTCTGTTGTGTCTGTCTTTCAAATGGAATATATTGGGAGGCCAAGAAGGGAAGGAGAATTTGATTGGTTGAGGACTACAGAGAAATAAGCTTTGTTGATATTTCCAACATGATGAATCCTAGTGGTTTTAAGCCCAAAATTCCACTTGAAAAATTTCTGCCATTGTCCTAATCATAACATGGGAATCTACTCCTTTCTGTTTCATGTCTCCTGGTCCTGAGGTTCTAGTTTTAAAAATAACTCTCCTTGCCAATCATCTCAAGCAGAGCATGAAATTCTCAAATTAATTTTAAAACACTGTTTAGCCTCAGTTGCTTTTTTGAAACAATACAAAGTAAATCAACAAACAGACTCTAAAACACACAGCTTAGGGGCGCCTGGGTGGCTCAGCGGGTTGAGCGTCTGACTTCGACTCAGATCATGATCTCGAGGTTTGTGAGTCCAAGCCCCACGTCGGGCTCTGTGCTGGCAGCTCAGAGCCTGGAGCCTGCTTCGGATTCTGTGTCTCCCTCTCTCTCTGCCCCTCTCCCACTCACACTCTGTCTCTTTCTGTCTCTTAAAAATAAATAAACATTAAAAAAAATTGAAACACGCAGCTTAATTTTTGCGGACCACCGACTGGGGGGCAGCTGCAGAGAAGCTCGTTCTCCAGGACCCAGGACTCGCTCTGATCACTGGAAATGGGGGTTTGCGCATGGGGAATCCACAGGGGCCAAGAAACCCAGATAGTGACTGGGAAGTTTTCTGATAGAGTCAGAGACTTGGGTCAACTCCATGTCAGTACCTGTTTTCCAGCTGAAACAGGGTCTGGTGGCGGGGGGGGGGGGGGGGGGGGGGGGGAGGGGGGGAAGCTGCTGGATGAGTCTTGGAAAATATCTATGTTTGCAGACTCCATAGTATGTTTCTTTTAGAAAATGGTATTTAACAGCCCAGAGACTTCTCACATGACGCGGGGAACATGCACCATCTGAGCCCTTCAGGTACACCCTCCTTCCCCAGGACCGACCCTGCTTAGCAGCGAGGAGTTGACAAAAATCACAGCCCAAGATGGCGTGACAGCAGCTTGACTAATAATGATTATCACAACAGATGGAAAACTGTAGACAAAACTTTCCATAGAATGAGTCTACCACAAAATCTCTTGGTGAGACAGAAGGATGCTTAGCTGCCACAGAATTATTCCTTACCTAACAGAATAAAGTTGCTGAATTTCTACCCCCCCCCTTTTGAGAATTTTCCCAAATTTCCAGGGACTTCCACTTGAGATTCAGACCCCTCAGACCGCTTCCTACGCGGGTGTGTGATGCTGTGCGGGGCGGCAGAAGTGTGTGTTCCTCCTGAAATGCACAGGGGCTCATGTGTCCCCAAGCAAAAGGGACCGCACAGGTGTCCTCCTGAGCAGCTCGCCTTTACTACAGGGGGCATGTGCTGGGGCCTCTGCTGCAGAGAGAAAGCGAGTTTTACACCCGCCACCAGAATGGCTTTTGATCATTTGGGTTGTTTTGCTTCCTCTCTGTTTTTTGTTGTTTACTCTCGTTTACTGTGCAAATAGCCTCAGCGGATGCTAGCCGTTAATTCTGGAAAGCAGAGCCAGTGTGTCTTTTTATTCCTTCCCTCTCCTCATGCCCCTAGAAAGGGCACCTGGTCCCCTCACATGTGCTGGAGGACAGAGGGCCTCGGAGGCCCGTGAGGGTGAAAGGCCTGGGCGCCCTGGCTGCGAGACAGCAAGGCGGCCAGGAGCCAAGGCCACAAAGAAGCAAGGAAAGGCTCATCTCTCGGATCCAAAGAGCCTTCCAGGGCTGGGCAGAGATGCCAGTCGGTGCCTGAGTCTTCAAACACTGCTCTGCTCTCCCTCTCCCCTACCAAGGGGAGCCCCCCTCAAGCAACTTTGCTTAATTACCCTGCTCTTCTGAGCCGCTAGAAACCCCCCCTCGGCCCAACAGTCCACAGACTGACCCGGGCTGCCAACAGATTCCTGTCGTGTCTAGTATTCAGAGGAGTAACCAGACTACTGAGCGCTCAGTGGTCCCAGGTGAAGACAGAGGGGCTGAGCCCGAAGGACCCTGAGCTGGATCGGCGTTCCAGTTCCTGCCTCGGCGCCTCGCCTGCGTGCCCTTGGACTCGTCACTCACCCTTGCTCATGGTTTTCCAGACTGTAAAATGTGAGTGAGGAATTCGCAAGTCTGTTGTGAGAAGGCACGAGATAACAAAAGTGAAAGCACTTTGTAAACTCTAAGGGGCTGTGCAAACACAAGGCCTTTGTCTACGCCTAGAATGCGTGGCCGAGTTTCCTTGGCAGGAACCAATAGGATTGAGGAGCGAGCGAGGAATGGAGGCGCCCCTCAGGCTCGGGCCGTCCCCTCTGTGACCTGTGTCTGCATCCCTGGCCCAGCAGCCGTGAGACTGTCAAAGCCAACCCTGTGAAAACAGGGCGCTGTGTATTTCCCATTGTCTAGGCGGCCACGGTATGGTCAAGATTGTGTGTCGTTTGGAATCAGAGACACTGGTTCAGGACCTTCCTCTGCCCCTGGCTGCACCTCATGGGGCAAGTTATCCAGCCTCACCAAGCCTCCCCTCCCCTAACCGGAAATGGGGTGTAAGTGACTCCTCCTTCACGGGGCTCTGGGGATGTTAAATGGCAGAATGCATGTTAAGGTTCGCCCCAGTACCTGACACACAGTCAAGGTCAATATGTACTCCTCAGCCTTTGTACTATGGGGTCCAGAGCACATTTCCCAGCTGTTCTGTTTGTGAACGTGGTAGGCGTGGGTAGCATTCAGCCATTCATTTGAGCCACTTTTTCAAGCCACCCAAGGTTTGGCATGAATTCTACCTCCAAGATAAACCTTTCCACGGGGCGCTTGGGTGGCTCAGTGGGTTAAGCGTTTGACTGCAGCTCAGGTCACAATCTTGTGGTTCGTGGGTTCCAGCCCCATGTGGGCTCTGTGCTAATAGCTCAGAGCCTGGAGCCTGCTTCGGATCCCGTGTCTCCCTCTCTCTCTTCCCCTCCCCCACTTGCACTCTGTCTCTGTCTGTTAAAACAAAAACAAAAACAAAAACAAAAACTTTTCCTGACATGGTCCCCGCTCCCCAAGTTGTACTAATCCAAGGGTCAGGGTCAGGGCCAGCTCTGTGGACATAGGACCTGTGCAGTCAAAAGGGCCTCATCCTCACAGAGGCCCTCACCTGGTTTGATGCTCTGGGGCTGCTGTATTTGAACAAGGGACCCTGCATTTTCATTTTGTCCCATGCCTGTCAATTATGTAGCTGGTTCCGGCTCTAATGCTCTGCCTCAATTCTGCCTTGTAAGTTTTATAATTTGCTGTTAACATGCCTTTTGGAATACACAGCCAATCCTCATTATTCACGGATTCCATATTGCGCTTTTTGTTGGTGACTTTACTGTTTACAATGGCCACAAGCAGAGCGCTGAAGTGGTGTGCACCGTTCCCAAGTGCAAGAAGGTGGCGATGTGCCTTACGGAGAAAGCACGCGTTAGACAAGCTTGGTGTGGGATGAGTTATAGTGTCGTTGGCAGTGAGTTCAATGTTAACGAATCGATAATATATATTAAGTAAGGTGTCTTTAGAGAGAAACACACATAAAACAAGGTTATATATTGATTGATGGATGAAAATGCTGTGACCAGAGACTCACAGGAACCTCACACTGCAAGTTCCCAGGAGAAACGACTCAGCATTCACTGAGTTCAGTGTCTGTGCCCTAGTGATGGAGCATAACCACCGCTCATAACAAAACTGCCTGTAACGCCTTTAAGGGCAATGTCTTGTTGTTATTTTTTTTTTAAGTTTATTCATTTTGAGAGAGACAGAGAGCATGAGCGGGCCAAGAGAGAGGGAGAGAGAAAATCCCAAGCAGGATCCACACTATTAGCACAGAACCCAATGAGGGCTGAACTCACGAAACCGTGAGAGCAGGACCTGAGCCAAAACCAAGAGTTGTATGTTTAACCTGACTGAGCCACCCAGGTGCCCCAATGTCCCCGTTTTCTATGTGTTTTCTCATTTTCCTCAGTATATGTTTTCCCCTCCACCCAGTACCTAGGAAAGTGCCACAAACATGCTGTTATGCCAAAAAAATTAACGGCATGAAGTTATGATTCTGACTTTCAAGAAACGTTAACACCTGACTGTTGATTCTAAGATTTTCCTGCTTGTTCCCTGGAGAATCCAAGTCCCCCTGTGATATTGTGGTTATATGAAAAATTGTTCTACACAGTAAAAGTTGTAGATTATGCTCAATTTTTTCTCAGGTGAAATGAGAAATGAGACAGTAAAGCAACAAATGGTTATAGACCTGTATACCTAAATTCTTCATGATCCTCAGACGAAGTATTGAAGATCTAGATGCGACTTATTTGTTTATTTATTTATTTATTCATTTATTTTGAAAGAGTGACAGAGCACATGAGCAGGGGAGGGGCAGAGAGAGAGAGAGAGAGAGAGAATCCCAAGCAGGCTCCACGCTGTCAGCCCAGAGCCCAATGTGGGGCTTGAACTCACAAACCATAAGATCATGACCTGATCTGAAACCAAGAGTTTGACACTTAACCAACTGAGCCACCCAGGCGCCCTGCAATGTGACATTTGTTAAGAAGAAAGATGTCACAGAGTTCTAAAGGGATGTGTAGCAAACTGAGGGGTCTGTATTTTAGGGAAAACTATTTTAGATACAGGAGAGATTTCTATGTGAAGTCCCTAACAAGTGACCCATATATAAGAGGTAGAATACAGAGCTGGCAAACAGAGCTTGGGACAGGAAGGATTTCTAGAACCAGTGACTTACTCATTACCTGTTTAAAACAGGTGGGGGTACTGGATCCCAGGCTGGGAGTGCCCTAGAGTCTGCAAAATGCAGGAGTGGATGAAATAATCTGCCCAATTATCAATTGGATGATGGTAACGTCCATTCTATCATAGATGAACTTGTCTCCAAATCTGAAGAACATGCATTTTCTATTGGCTGAATCCAAAACCTTCTACTGAGATCCATCATGATCCTCCTGGGGAGGAAAAGAATTTAACTTAGTTGCTTTATGCCTGGCATTTGAGGAATAACGTGTACTTGAAGGGGTCAAAAGGAGTGAGCACCAGGCCCCAGAATGCAATCACCTCTCCCACCCCTTCCCATCATCCACCTCCATGCTTTCACCTCTTGGCCCCTGGCTGCCTGCTCACACTCTCTCACTCTCCCCTCTGCTTTTCCTTCCATGGGGGCATGTCCCTAGCTACATGGGGTGCTTCAAAGTGGTTTCCTTCAAAATTAATTAGTACAGACCACTAAGTAAACCAGTAAACCCGGGGCAGTCCTGTCCACAAGAAAGGTAAGGTTCAGATTTAATGGGCAACCCGTTAATGAGATAAGGGTGAAAGCATAGCGGGTAATGAAGAAACTTTTGAGGTGTCCTGACAACTGGTGAGTAGACAGTGTTAGACCTTGTGTCTTTCAAGAAGAAAAATTATAAGCTCCTCACCACCCTGGATGATCTGTCTCTTTGGCTTTGGCTTGTAAACGGCAATAAGGTTACATGGATTTAAAGGCAGGTGAGAAAGAGGAGGGTCCAGCTGAAGAGCAGAACGGTCCAAAAGGCCCAGAAGGAAGCCGTGGAAACACAAACAGCACCTTGGGTTGGAGTGCAGAAAGTGAGGTTGGATGTGAGAGAAGTGGAGGGAATGGAGCCTGAGGTTTTCAACTGAATCACCTGATTAAAGCCCATGATTTCAAGGAGAAGGAGTATGTGCTCCAGAAAATACTTGGTGGCATCCACCAAGTTTCTTCCAGCAGGGCAATGATGTACTTAGAACTGCAACTAGAAAATGTGTGAAGGGGCTCCTGGGTGGCTCAGTCCACTAGGCGTCCGACTCTTGCTTTCGGCTCAGGTCACGATCAAGTGGTTTCATGAGTTCAAACCCCAAGTCAGGCTCTGTGCTGGTGGTGGGGAGCCTGCCTAGGCTTCTCTGTCTCCTCACTCTCTTATCCTCCCCTCTTGCACTGTCTCTGTCTCTCTCAAAATAAATAAACTTAAAAAAATAATAAAAAGAAAATGCATGAAAGAGTGGTGCATAGATGGTTGGAGAAAGACAGGAACAGGGAGGAGGTTTTGGTGACCACAGACATCAGGGAAGGAAGGACCTGGAGTGTAGTTCCAGTGTGAATGGCGTGGAGAAGACAGGCTGTGGCCCTGGAAAGTGATTTGGGGGAGCGTGGGGTGCACAGGGAGAACAGGGATTCAGAGATGGGGATCTTGAGCCCCAGTGACTGGAAGCAGAGGTGTTTGGTGAGTGAGGTGGATAGAAAGTTTTGGCACTTGATGTTTAAGATGCTGGAAGCAATTGAAAATTGGCAGAACCTAGTATGACTTCACCCGAATTACATTTCAGATATTAATGCACCAACTGTTCCAACTTTGTTTCTTTGTTACCCACCAATACTTCTCCCAAGAAAGTGTGTCCAGACTTGATTTCTCAGACATGGGGCAGTCTAGGCAGAGTTAAGCCTGGCCAAGTTACACTAGGATGTTTCCCCCAAAAGACTCTGAGCAGAGGCCATAACATCTTTAGACTTCAAGTTACCTACGGAATTAGTAAAATCTGTATCTTATCCTTCTTGCCTCTCTCCTCCTCCCCCAATCTCATCCCTCCAATTACACACACACACACACACACACACACACACATGCACACACAGTATTGAGTTTCTAGTAGCCAACTGTTAGCATCTGTGAAAGATAGATGCAGAGATGACTAAGACATGGTGCTATCTCAATGTTTTTTAATGTTTATTTATTTTTGAGAGAGAGAGCATGAGCGGGATAGGGGCAGAGAGAGAGGGAGACAGAGGATCTCAGTCAGGCTCTGCTTTGACAGCAGTGAGCCCAATGTGGGGCTCGAACTCACGAACAGTGGAGATCACGCTCTAAGCTGACCGAGCCACCCAAGTGTCTGACACTCTGCTATCTTCAAAAGAGGTTACACTCTGGTGATGACACTAGTAGTTGGCTACATTTGTGCTTGTTGAACACCCACTGTACATTGAACACTGATTTAGGAGGTACTAAGAGGCAACATTGCCTAGTGGTTAGACATGAATTTTACTAGTGGTTAATGTGTAGACCCTGGAGCCAGAGTAGCTGGACTCAAAGTCTTGTTCTACTGCTTATTCACTGTGAGAACTTCAATCAAATTACAAAGGGTTCTCTGGTGCCTCTGTTTTCCCACCTATATAATGGGAGTAATAATAACTTCACAGGGTTTTAAATAGATTAAAGAAGTCAACAAATATGATCAACCACATGTGTTAGGAAGTGACACATGTTCCTAGCACACGATAAGCACTCATAACTATTAACTATTATTTTTATACAGTGCCTTCATAAATACGATTTCATTTCATCCTTGGGTTAGTTCTGCAAAGTTAGTATTATTTTCTCCATTTATGAATGAGGACCTCAAGACTCAGGAAGAATGGCTGACTTTCCCCAGGTTATTAAATGAAGGATCCATGACAAGAACGCAGGGGAGCCCAGTGCTCATTCAACAATATTACAATATACGTTGCTACAGGTAGACTGGATTAAAGAACAATATTATAAATCTCAATCTGATCTAAAATCTCAAAACCGGAGACAATTTTAAAGGCTGATAATTAAATAATCAATAATGATTAGTGCTGCTAACATAATTCCCTAATTTAATCTTACTCCACAAATAACCTTTCACCATTATTTGATTGTGATAATGAATTAAATTGAGCAGGTATTTTCCTCTTTGATTTCGTGAACTATCCCTGGAGACATGGTTTATTGAAAAATTAGCTTCTAATTTCCTATGGCTGAAACCAGTTTGTTAACATTACTAAATAAACTGATGGATTTTTCGATGTCAAGGGATAGTCAAGCATCTGAAGACTCTGTACGAACGTTAACAGAGAATATATATACACAGACACACCCGAGGTCAGTTAGGAGGCTGCACAGGTGCTCTGTGTTGCACGAAATGAATCACATCATAAGGGTTGGCCCCTTCCCGCCCACCCAGCTGATGTGAAGAAGTCTAGGCCAAGCTGGTTTTCCCTTGAGCTGTCCATAGTGCTTTCACATCCCTCCCTTAAGATCCTTTTTAACCTGGCCAACCTCTAAGGACTAAGCTTGGATCAAGCTTTTGCTTAAGCCAGGTCAGGTAAGATGTCTGCCTGGAGACAAATAATCCACATAATCCAAAAAGAGAACATCACATAAACCAAAGGGAGAAAGAGCATCAACCCTAGCCAGAAAACGAAAGCCAGAAGTCAGTATAAAAACACTTGGGCGAACTACCCACAGAGAGATTACAGATGAAAGATGGGGGATAAATCTGATATCAAAAAGATTCAGAAGTGTTCAGAGACAGATCGCTGGGCATGTTAAGGGGAAATCATTCCTTCCGTGCAGGAGAATTCCAGGCCCCTTCTTACTGAATGCCAGCCTGGATCTGGACAGGAGAGTAGCTACTTATATGTGGGTTCTCGCTACACTGAACTGTAAGCCTCTTGAGAACATGGTGTGGACCCTTGTCATGTTTCTACCTACCATGGAGTCTGTCACATGACAGATGCTTAGCAAACACTTGAGTGAATGAAAGAATCACAACTAGTTGAGGATGCCATTACAAGTACTTACTACCACCTTAACCACTAATAACACCTATTAATTTTAGGACATTTACTATATGCCCAAAATTGTGCTAAGCACTTGCCATGTGGATGGATGGATAGATAGATAGATGATAGATAGATAGATAGATAGATAATTTTTTAAGCCTCACAAAAATAAGGCAGATGCTATTCTTAGCCCATTTTATAAATGAAGAAATTAAAGCTTAAAGAAGTTATCTTTTACAAAACTGCATTACCTAACGAGCGGCAGAAACAATGTACTAACCCAGTCTGTCTGACCCCTCAGTCCATGAGCGTGAAAACCCAATTATACAGTTTTGGAAGCCCAGCCCTGTTGGAACCTGAATTGTATAGAACTCCCTCCCCTCCCCTTCCACCCCCACCACTCAAACTGATCTCAGTGCCCCTCTTCTGCATGTTCTGGGCATCTCTCTACCAGCACACTAAATACGTTGTCAAATAAGTCTGTCTACATGAACATCTTGACCACAGGGACTCTTGTTCATTTATGTTCCCCTCCCGTAAATAGCACAATTCCTGGAATAGAGTAAATGTTAAATAAATGTTGGTGGGGTTGATTAATTATTGACTTTTGAATAACGATGGTCATTTAGAAGACTATGTTCACTAGAGACCACTCTGATTTTGATCCATGGATTCCCTCATGTCGGGACTGACGGGTCTGACAGATAAGACAAACAAGGCTGTTTCAGCACTGCTCAGCTCCCTTTGGGGCTGGATTTATTGCCTTCTTGGGTGAAATACTGGCTTTGCTGAGCCATCAAGAGCAGTGATTTTCCATGTGAGGCTGTTGATTGTCCTACAAGCTTACTTTTTTAAATTTTTATTTAGTTTTGAGAGAGAGAGAGAGAGAGAGAGAGAGAGCGAGCAGGGGAGAGGCAGAGAGAGAAAGAGAGAGAATCCCAAGCAGGCTCCACACTGTACAGAGCCCAAAGCAGGGCTCGAACACATGAACCATGAAATCTTGACCTGAGCCAAAATCAAGAGTCACACACTTAACTGACTAGCCACCCAGGTGCCCCACGAGCTTACTTTTTTAACTCAAAAGTGCCATGAGAACAAGAGATCGATTGTCAAGTGTTAATAGGACCTTTGGACCTCTAAGGAGGTGATGCAGGGGAGGCCAAGAAAAACAAGGAGAATCCTGTTACCAAATTTAAAATTAAACTAAAGGAAGAAATTTTCAACTACAAAATTTAAAACTTTTAGTAAAAAAAAAAAAAAAAAAAAATATATATATATATATATATATATATATATATATATATAGCAACACTAATATGAGCATTCTAGAGTAGTGGTTAACAGCACAGGCTTTGCAGTTAAACAAATTTGATTCAAATTCTGATTCCTCTCTTGTTACCTGTGTTATACAGAGCAAGTTATTGGTTCTAAGCCTCAGTGTTCTTGTCTATAAAATGGGGCCGGTAATGTCTTAGATGGTAAGCATTAGATAATGCATGTGAAACATTTCGAACAGCACCCATTAGCAAAGGCTCAACAAGACAGTTATCAAGCAGTTAATCTTTATTCAGTTACTTAATAAATATGTATTCAACACCTACTGCATTCCAGGCACTATCAACAAAAAATAGGGCCTGTGCCCCGTAGAGCTTCATGGTGAATTGCTTCCCCTCCCCCCACCATGCCCTTTGAGTGCCTTCCTGCTTTGAACTTGGCCATGTGACTTGCTCCAACCAATGGGATGTTAGCCAGCATGATCCAAGCAGAGGCTTGAAAATTGCTTGTCCTTTGTCCTGTCTGGCTGCTCTTAGAACCTCTGTCACCACCACATGTGACAAAGCCTAAGACAGCCGTTGGATGGTGAGAGACACAAAGGCCCAGTTGCTACTGTCTCCCTTGCCAACAGCCACCAACTTCTTAAGTGTAGGTGAAGCCATCCTAGGATCATTGCCTCCAGCTGACCTAGCAGCTAACCCCAAGAACATTAGAGAGCCCAGGAGAAATCAGCTGGTCAGGCCTAGACCAGAAAAACCATAGAATTGTGGCTAAGTAAATGGTGTTTGTTTCTAACAAGTTTGGGGATGGATTCTTACACAGCCAAAGCTAACTGATACAAGCTTATGGCTTTGTAAGCCATATGGTCTTCACTGAAACCAGTCAGCTCTGCTGTTGTAGCCCAAAAGGAGCCATAGACACCACAGAAATGAATAGTCATGTCTGGTTTGGCCTGAGGGCTGTTGCTTGCTGACTTCCGCTCTAGCATAAGAAACAGGCAGTATTCAAATAATCACAAAATATGTACACACAAACTATAATAGCTACTCTGCAGCCAAGGTTCATCATGCTGTTAGAAAGAATAATTGAATAACCTATCCCAGGCTGGTAATTCAGAGACAGCATCTTGGTTAGAATCCCTCAGAAGCAAACCCTGAGACAAGGATTTGAGTGTATGCAGTGTATTTGGGAGGTGACCTCAGGCAGCATGAGAAGGGAGTGGGGACCAAGCAGGTGGCCCACATAGACCAAGTTAGTGAGTAGGTTACCCCATGGGCCAGTAAGGCTTCATCTACTGGAGTCTTTCATAGATGCTCTAGGTGACTGGGTGGTGAGGAAGCTGGGTTGGCTATTCTCCTCCAGTTCCCATCTGCCATTGTTGGCAGGTGGTTCCTGGAGATGTTCATTCTTTGAGGTTCTGAGGTTCTGCCTGCCCTCATCCCCTCGCAGCCAGTGAAAGTGCTCAGGCAGAGAGCAGCAGCCCCCAGTAAGAGGCTGAACTGGTATTGAGGAGACCCAGGGATGTGGGCGGGCACTGACAGCATCTACAGGAGAAGCTTCTCCGTGGGAGTCAGGTCTGAGTTGAGTGTTGAGAAGGGGAGTGGTTTATGGGTGGAGAAGCTGTGGCTGACGTGTAGATGTGGAGGAGGTCACTTAGGGAGGAGGATATGTAGAGAAATGAAGAGAAGTCTAGAACTAAGTGTTTAGGAAAACTGACATCTAACGTAGGATGAGCCTAAAAAGAGACTATGTTCTTTTCTAGGACTGTCGTAACAAAGTACCCCAAATTCCATGGCTTAAAACACTGAGATATTTTTAACCTCACAGTCCTGGAGGCCAGAGTCCAAAGTCAAGGTGTCAACAGGGCATGCTTTCTTTGAAGGCTGTCAGGGAGGGTCCTTCCTTGCTTCTTCCTAGCTTCTGGTGACTCGTGGTAACTGGTGACAATCCTGGTGGATGCACCCCTCCAGTCTCTGCCTCTGTGGTCACATGGCCACCTTGCCTCTGTGTCTGTGTCCAAATTTCCACCAGTCTTTGGATCACAGCCCACCCTAATGACCTCATGGTAACTTGATTCCATGTGCAAAGACCCTATTTCCAAATAAGGTCACATTCCTAGATACAGGGAGTTAGTACTTAAACATCCTTTGCAGGGAAATAATTCAACCAACAGTGGAGACTGAGATGGAGCAGCCACAGGCAGAAGGAAAGCCAGGAAACTGTAATACCATGGATGCACCCACAGGAAAGCAGCACCTTGAGGAGGACGGAGGGATCATCATAAATAAGAGGAAGACTAGATTTCACTGGATTGCAAGACATTCCCTGGATTTAGGAACATGGGCATCATGGTTCTTGCCAAGAACTGATTCTGTGGAGAAATGGAAAATTAACACCAGTGAAATAAGACATGAGGAAATGGAGACCATGAGCACACAACTCTACCAAGATGCAGGGCAGAAAAAGGCAGAAATGGAGGCAGGGGGTTATTGGGTTGATGGAGGATATTTTTAAGATGGCAGACTGAGCATATCAGTGCGAAGGACGTGGTTTTGAGGGAGATGTGAAATAGGGATGTGACCAGTGTAGTGCAGGGTCCAGAGGGGACTGGATAGGATAGATTCCTAAAATGAGGCTTCTCTGTTTCAAGAGCAAGGAAGGAGAAGTGGAGGAGTGGAAGCCCCAGAATTATCCCCCTTATGCTTTATGCCCTCCTTCTTCCCACCAAAAGGTCCCATTCGCCAGTCTAGGACAATCCACTTGGTAACAACTACCAACTGCTCTACCCCCCTGGGATACCTGTTGCTCTACCTGTTTCTAGTATTTCCCTTTCATTTGTGACCCTTTACCAATGTTTATCAATAAATGTCTTTTGTGTCTACCAATGTCCTGTCTAAAAAATTGTCCTGGGACGAGGGAGCATAATAAGGGTGCACACATTATTTAGTAAATACACACATTATTCTATTGATGCAAAAAACAGTCCCCACAGGAAGTCAGGACAGGATTACTACTTTCACTTTACACAAGAGAAAACTAAGACTCCAAGAAGTCAAGGGTTTTAGACAAGATCACGTGGCTTTAAACCCATATCCTTGGCCATCTTGCTGGGGCTTTTTCCACAGCAAAGAGCTGGATTCCTTAATGTGACATAAAGCATAGTTTAGGAGTTACTTCAGAACAGGTATATTGTGATTTCCAGGATTTCAACGCTTGTAGAAATATTTATGACCTTGCTTTCCAAGGAATACTGAAGAGGGCTGGTGTCTTGCGAACTACATTTGCTTTCCTCAGAGGCTGTGCAACCGAATGATCCAGATGAAATTATACAAGTACTATTTTCCCATCATCTTAGAGTATTACTTACCCAGCAAACATTTACAGAGCTCCTACTATGTTCCAGGACCATTCTTAAGGACTTCAGCATCTGGGGAGAGGCAGACACATGTGTGGGTGGGCTACCCTGGCCTCTTTGGAACAAAGACCCAAGGAATACCCTCACTCATGTGTTTGGGAAATGATGATACTTCAAAGAAATGAATGAACTTGGAGTCTGTGGGAAGAGAGGGAAAAGACAAGAGGGGACCCCAAATGGGGAGGAAGAGCAATCAGGCCAGGGAGGCAGTAATAGCAGTAATAACAAAATATATTTTTGTGTCATTTACGGTTTATCAAACGCCTTCAATTTTTCTCCTTTTAACCTTCGCAAAAGTCCTTTGGAAAGTAAACCATAAAGCACTTTTTCCCCACACAGGTAGCTCTGGAAAATGAAATTTCTCTAAGCAGCAACATATTCAAAATGAATAAGGCAAGAAATCCGCCCATATTATATTACATATTCATTAGACTTGTGAATCGCGTCTCACAGCTCTTGCCTAGTTTGGGGCGGGGGGGGTGGGGGTG
Source organism: Prionailurus bengalensis (assembly GCF_016509475.1). Lineage (NCBI taxonomy): Eukaryota > Metazoa > Chordata > Mammalia > Carnivora > Felidae > Prionailurus > Prionailurus bengalensis. Next base: position 5,695,152 of record NC_057360.1, read on the forward strand.
GGGAGGGGTTGCCACGTTTAGCCCAAGCAGCACTCCTCACCGTGTTGTCTTAAAGATTCCTCGATTCTGCCAACTAAACTCTGAAAGTTGGTTGAAGCGAGGCCCTGCCTTTCCCACATTCTGCTTCCTCCAGCTGCAAATGCAGGCTACCTGCCTTGACACCTTCCTGCTCTTCCCAATCACCAGTGTGGACACCGACATTCCACAGCGGCTACTGGAAAACCCATTCAGGTGGAGTTCTAAGCAAGTCTCCTAACAATGAACTTCCTTCCAAAAGTGGTTCGTGCACAGTTCATTCATCGATCCATTCATCTGATAAATGCATCGAATGCCCACCATATGCAAGAGGCATGGGTACAGGATCTAAAATAGCAAGACATGGGCAAGGTGTGTGGAGTCCCTCGGAAGGAGAAGGTGAGCGTACACGTAACTTCCATGCAGGTCAGCGTGATAAGTGATGGAGGGGAGCAGGTTCATGTGTTAACTTGACTTCCTTGGCAATCATTTAGGAAGGTGCCAATTATGAAGAAAGATCTATCCAGGTTCTGTCCTATATGTCACCTGATTTAATGCTCACAGCAAGGTGGTAGATAGCTCGGAAAGGCTTCATGGAGGACGTTTTCGTTTGGGGGTTTCTTTGTTTTGTTGTGTTTGCTGTGGCTGCTGTGGTTCAGGTTTGAAGATTGCCTGTGTTTGTAACATTTGAATCTAGGAGGATTTCTAGAGCTTGACCTTCGAGGACCCTCGCTCACACGGGTTCCCCTCAAGGTCTGAGGAGGAACCAAGAAACATGTTCCCAATTTCATGTGTTTTTGAAAAATTTGCCAAAGGTATTGATTCTAGCCTTCTTTTTCTTAAGAAGGCTATCTCACATGTACATGTCAGGTTCCACAAAATCTGGATGCCCCTCCACTGAAAGATAGCATGGAGGTCCTGGGTAGCAGGTGCAGCAAAGTGGAGAAAGCCAGACACACAGGGGAACTTGTGTGCTCTGCCCTTTTTGTACAGGACCAGTTGGAGGTAAGGCTAGAAAGGGTGAGGTGATGCCCAAGTCCTGGCCACAAACCCCAGGCTAATGTGCATCCGACCGACCCCTGCTGTCCTCCTCTGGCAGCGGTGAAAGAGGGACCTCTCTTCCCCAGGCTCTGACTCCCTCCCCGGCCACCTTCCTGTGGGTCTTCCCTGCTGCCATTGTGCTGGCCCCTTCCCCATATGACAAGGTCAGAATCCCCTATTGAGGGAGGGAAGGAAGGAAACAAGGAAGGAAAGAAAAAAAACCTTTTTAGGAGATTTTTCCTCTGCAGACTCAGTCTTTTCTTTTTCTCCTGTGTTCTTGGCTGAAGTGCTCGACAGAAGTCATCTTACTGTTTTCCTTGACTCACCTTCTCACCAACCGCTGAAATCTGGCTTCTCCCCTACCAGCACCAGCCCCTCGGGAATTCCCCCTGCCAAGGTCACAGGTGCTCTTCCATCCCCATCTGCCTTGGCATCCTGATTTTGGGGACCTACTGCCCCAGCTTGGCCTCCAACCCTGAGTCCTCCTGCTGTGTCACTTAGCAGGCCCCTTCCCATGGCCATCCTTAAACAGCGGGGCTCCTCAGAGCCAGTCGTAGGCCCACTTCTTCTTCTGACCACAGTATTTCTCCTTGTGTATGTCACAGGCACGGATGTCACTGTGTCTGAAGCTGAGCCATAGTCTCACAGTCTCACCCCCACCCAGTCCCCAGACCTGTTTATCCTTGGCTCCTAGCCCAGGAAGTGGCCCCCTCGTCTACACAGCTGGCCAAGCCAGAAACCTGTGAAGCCACAGATAATTGCCCAGACCTGCCCACTCAACATCTCCAATAGCTCTCAAATCTGTGCATTCCCGCCCACCCCTAATACAATGATCACTTCTTGCCTGGGTTCCTGGGAAGTGCTTCTGACTAATCTCCCTGCCTCTCTTCTCTCTTCTCTCCAACAGTTTGTCCAAACTGCAGACAGAATGGTCTCTCTGAAATGCCAGTCTGATCCTATTACTCTTCTGCTTACATCTTTTTGTGCCACCCCCCCCCCCCAGCCACTCCCACTCTCAGGGCCAAGTCTGAACTTTGTATGTTGGCCCCATGCACTCCCGCCGTCACCTTGTCTTAACGGGCTGTGGCCGGACCCAACTGCTTATAGCCTCTTGCTTCTGGGCCTTTCTCTATCCCACACCTGGTTCATTCCCCTGTCTTCGCCACACCACAGACCCACCTGTCTTTGTCTGGCTCATCCCTCCACCCCACCCCCACCCCATTCCTTGCTCCCTTCAGGTGACTTCAAGGGACTCTGGACAATTCATTGCCTTCCCGGGACTGTGGTTGGAACTCGGGCTGTGTGGTCCCATAGGACCCGGCGATGGACCCCACCACACTGTGAGATCCCCTGGAGAAGGCACCAGGACTTTGTCGTCTCATGTCCACAGTGGGGGTCCCAGTGCCTGGCACATGGAGGAATGTGCATTGAACAAGTAATAAACGAAAGGTTGGAGGGAGCTTGATGCTTGTGTGCACTGATTGCCAGCCCGGTGCGTTTGTTTTATGCTGTGAATAAAGTGAAACCAGGGCCAGATTTGGAACAAGGCAGCCAGCTGACCCCACCTGGCTCTGGAAAGTTCACCCTGGGGTGCAGTGGTTGGTGGGTGGCTAAAGACAAACGAGTCCAAGCAAGAAACCCAGTTAGCAGGCTCTTGCAAAGATCCAAGCAGGAGGTGATGAAGCCTGGTGCTGGGCACAGATAGGCCGAGGAATGGCCACCATGCCCACCGGCACCTGCAGGAGCTCATGCCTTCTCCTCCGCCTCCCACCAAATGCAAACTTCAGGGCACGAGGTTAATTTGAACACGATTTGTCATCCCCCGGCATCGCCTGGCTGGGGTTCCTGTGTTCAGCAGTTTCGCTAAGCCCAATATCTCTGAAGCACTTATCCCTGTTGGACAAGTTATTACTGATGAAAGCAGGAAGGGTGAAGGTGGGAGTGTTTTCACGGAGTTAAATCGGACCGTGCTGCATGTATAGGTAACAAGACTGAACACAGATCTCTGAGGGCTACAGTTCCCAGTGTGGACCTAGAGGTCACACCGCGTGGAATCAAAGTCCAGCTTTGCCACTTACTGGCATCATGACCTCCAGCAGGTCATTTAACCTGTCTACACCCCAGTTTTCTCATCCACGAAATGGGTGTGATAAAGGCAGTGATGCCCAGAATTTTGATGAGCATCAGATGAAACGGTCCACATACCGCCCTTGGCACTCGGTGCACTGTGACTCTTAGTGAGACTTTTCAACCTGTAGACCCTTCTGTAAACTCAGTACTTCTAATGGCCATCTGATTATCTGGTCCTCGGGGTTGCCCATCCCCATGGGCCTCTTCTTAGTCTGCTTTTATGGATTTTTTTAAATGTTTATTTTTGAGAGAGAGACAGAGAGAGAGAATGCAAGCAGGGGAAGGGCAGAGAGAGACAGAGAGAGAGAGGAGACACAGAATCTGAAGCAGGCTCCAGGCTCTGAGCCATCAGCACAGAGCCCGATGCAGACTGTGAGATCATGACCTGAGCTGAAGTCGGATGTTTAACCAACTGATCCACCTAGGCAACCCTTACGGATTTTTTTTATAATTTTAATGTTTATTTACTTTTTTGATAGAAAGAGAAAGACAGAGTGTGAGCAGAGGAGGGGAAGAGAGAGAGAAAGACACAGAATCCAAAGCAGGCTCCAGGCTCTGAGCTATCAGCACAGAGCCTGATGTGGGGCTCGAACTCGCGAACCGTGAGATCATGACCTGAGCTGGATTCAGACGCTTAACCCACTGAGCCACCCAGTCTCCCTACTTGCTATTAATTTTTCAAGAAATCATGTTCCTTCTTGAAAAGAAGTTTCCAGAATGTAGACTGTCCCTGGAAATGGTCAGTAGTAGTTTCTCCCTTTCCTGGCTTTTTTTTTTTTTTTTTATACTTTCAAAATTGTGATAAAATGCAAACATAAAACCTACCATTAGTGACATTTAGCACATCCATGATGGTGTGTGGCCATCGCCACTATCTTGTTCCAGACGTTCCATCCCCTGGAAGGAAGGCCAGTCCCCATCCACCACCCCCACCCCAGCCCCTGGCACCCACTAATCTGCTTCTGTCTCTGTGGATTTGCCTACTCTGCACATTTCTTATTAAATGGGTTTCTCCTTTTATTCCTAAGACAAAGTTTCATTTCCACTTGGAAAAGCTCAGTCAGGCCTCCCTGGGCCTCCTGGCTCTGCTGCCCTTGACTGTGTGACTGTGGTTATTTCACATTTCTTCAGCTTGGTTTCCTCCTCTAGAAAGCAAGGATGACGATCACAGGAGCCTCACCCAGCAAGATGACACCTGTCCAGGGCTCAGTAAGTGCCCATCTACAGTCAGCGATCATTAACGTGATTTTCAATGACGCAAGTGATGCAGCCTTGTTGGGAAAGATTTGCAAAACAGAAATGTATGTGTAAGAAAAGAAAAGCTCCCACGTCCCCCAGACACGTTGCTGGTTGAAGGTAAGGGACCACATCTTACCCCAGTGCCAGCAAGCAGCCCTTGTAGCAGGTGTTGGGGAACAGAGGAGCTGAGCCTGCCTCCACGCTGTCACTCCCTGGGTGACCTTGGACAAGTCACTCACCTCCTGCGAACCCTGTTTCCTCATCCATCATGAGGGGAAAACATCTACTGCATAAGGTCGATGTGAGGATCTAAAGGGATGTTCAATGTCAAGTGATTTGGAGTAGGGTCTCAGCGGCCGAGGCCAGGAGTGGACCCCAGAGGAGGCAGCGTGTGAGAATAAAGGCAGGCAATGCACGCAGAGGTTGTGCAGAGCTCGGGGGAAGGCGGGGCCTGAAGGGCAGTTAGGATTTCCAGAGTCAGAGAGCGGGAAGGACTTTGCAGGCAGGGGCAAGGTGCCGAGCCTGGCAGGGCTGTGGGCTGATTTATGTCACTGACTAACCTTCACACGCCATCGCTTCCCTCCCAGGATCCCGTCCACTGGCCTCCAGGTCCCTGTCTGCTGGAGGTGCAGGTGTGGAAGCCTGAGTGAGCATCAGCAATGGTAGTAACAGCCGAGCCCTTCCTTGCATCATCCTCTACTTCCAGAGAATGTCCCCCGTGGTGAGTAATGGCCCGAGAGCTGAAGGGGACACAGTTTATTCTCCACGAGCCTCAGCTCCCCAAGCCTTGCAGACTCAGGAGCTGCCCTCGGCTGAGAAAGGAACAGCAGAGGAGGCAAACACACAGACTTTTAGGTTCAGTTCAGAAAGACTCTGGAAAGCAATAGGGGCAGTCTCCCTCAGGTACTGGCACCCGCTGTGTGAAACTCAAAACTCTCAGGCCTTTTTCAGAAAGCCAAAGCAAGGCCACCTCAGCTCAGGGTAGGTCAAACTTCAATTAAATGTAAACTGATCCCTTAATGTATAGCAGCAGGGCCGAAACGGGCGAGGTTGCTCACCGGGTTTCGCCCACACGGCACCAGGGACGTCTGACTCCTGGCAAAGGGTACATATAGTTGGCTGTGGGTATCCCAGGATGTGGAAACTGCTGGAAATGATGGTAGTTGGTTGTTCCATTAAATAGAGGTGACCGTGATCATTCTTAGCACTTCCATGGGCCACAGAAACTGGGGGACAGAGCCAGCTCCTCTACTGTGCTGTGTAGCACTGAATGGCAGAAGGGACACTGGGCAAAATCAAATCTCCTCTCCCCACCACGAACCAGCTGTGTGACCTCAGGCCAGTCACCTAACTTCTCTGGGTCTCAGTGCCCATGCCTGATAATGAGAGATTTTGCCGAGAGACTCTAAATTCCCTTCTGGCTCTAAATTCTGTGTTGGGGCCTTCCCATATCAACCTTTGGAATCAGCAAATGAGACCAAAGACTCTGGCCGCATACCCTTCTAGAAAGAGCAGCAAACAGCTCAGCCAGCAACGCCTCATGCTGCCAGTCGGGGATGTTCCTGAAATTCTGGAGGTAAGTCAGGTGAGTGAAAACTCTATAGTGAAGGTTCTAGAATCACTTAAAATTTAAAGGATTGAAGAACCGAATTCTTTTGCGAAAGGAAAAACATTTTGTGATGTGCCAAATTCCCTTTCATCTGTTTTTTTAATGTTTATTTATTTATTTCTGAAAGAGAGAAAGAGAGAGTGAGAGCAAGGGAGGGGCAGAGAGAGAGAAGGAGAGAGAGAATCCCAAGCAGGCTCCATGCTGTCAGCACAGAACCTGACATGGGACCTGAACTCATGAATGATGAGATCATGACCTGAGTTGAAATTAAGTCAACCACTTAACCCACTGAGCCACCCAGGCACCCCCATCATCTGTTTTTTTTTTTTAATTTACAAATGTTTAAAGAAGGCTCTACACCCAACGTGGGGCTTGAACTCATGACCCCAAGATCAAGAGTCCCACACTCAACCAACTGAACCAGCCAGGTGCCCCTAATTTAAATTTTGACAAGCACATTTAATAAGCGTTGGAGTCAGTACAACTGGGTTGGAAACTGATCCCTGGAGAAGTTACTCTGTGCACTTCAGTTTCCTTATCTACGAAATGGGTGCTTTTACCTATCTTGAAACATTGTTAGAGGGTGCCTGGGATGGCTCAGTCAGTTAAGCGTCTGACTCTTGATTCTTTGAGCTCGTCCAGGACAGGGACAATTTCTTCTTCTTTTTGGTAAGCCCCACGGTGTCTTGAATGATGCTGATGGAATAAATGAATGTGCCAATGAATAAAATTATTCATATGTTCTTTCTGAAGTTTCCACCTTCCCAGAGTTCACATCATCTCCCCTGTCCTTCAGATAGCATGTATGCCTTCCTGGAGTTCACACCATCTCCCCCTTCCTCAAGACAGCATGTGTGAGATGGTGGGTTGAATCAGCGTCTCGTAACCTCTGCTGCAAGTCTTTGAGACCATCCCTTTATGGAGAGGGTTCCTGACACATGTGATCCCATCAGGATGCATTTACTTGTATAAATTCCCCAGAGCACCATGAGGCAGGCAGCCTAGAGGCAGAAAGCAGAGGCCTCCCCACTCCCCAAAAGAGCAAGCCAAACCCCCAGGAGGGCAGAATGTGGTAGATCCTTTCCACTTTGGGCATGGCCAGTCCTTGAAAACCATGCGGGTTTTTGTACCCTCCCTCCTAAAACATGGTTCTAAGTAGGGACGCCTGGGTGGTTCAGCTGGTTAAGTGTCCAACTCTTGATTTCAGCTCACTTTGATCTCACGGTTCCTGAGTTCAAGCCCCATGTCAGGCTCTGTGCTGACAGCATGGAGCCTGCTTGGGATTCTCTGTCTCCCTCTTTCTCTGCCTCTCTCTGTCTCTCTCAAAACTAAATAAATAAACATAAAAAAAAAACACACATGGCTCTAAGTAAATAAAAGATTAGCCCTGCCCTCTCAGCCAACCAGATGAAGAGCAATGAGCAGAAGTGGGAGTGAGGTTGTGACAAGAGATAGGCTGGGGACAGTGTTGTGGACGAGACTAGAAATCTGCCTGAGAGGCAGGATGGAGAGGATGTGCTATCTAAGGGGACACCTGCCACCTCCTGGGACTCTTATTTCTGGATTAGACTCAGGGCATCCAATTCATGCTTCCCCTCAGTTTACCTGTGGAGATTTCAAAGCCATAGCGAAGCCATGAAATCGGCACATCAGGAGAATCCACAAGGGGAGAGAAGGTTGGTGGCCCGGCAGAATCAGCAAACTGCAGGAGGTGGAGCCACAGTTAGTTCAGCTTTGTGGGTCCTGTCAGGCCTGCCCCTTCCTGCCTCCCCGCCCCCGCTCTACATGTTTGTTGAGGGAGTGGATGCAGAAATGCAGGAAGAAATGAGTGAATGGATGAAATGCAGCAGGAACTAAATGAAACAAGCGCTTCAGTTCCCTCTTCAAGGAGCTGAGACCACCCATGTCACAGCTTGTTTGTTTTCACGGTCTAGGCTACTTCAGTGTAACAAGTGGGAGAGTATTTGCAGAAGGTCTGGGACAGTGAGAGGGTAATCTGTAGGCAGGTCCTGGGAGGGAAGGGGCTGCAGGTGAGGAGGCAGCTCGCCAGGAAGCAGATGGGAGGGAGATGGGAGGTGGGAGGAGCTGAACCATGGCTGGGATAGGGGAGAGCCCCTGCAGGAGAGGGGGCTGGTCAAGCAAGGGAAGGAGAGGGAACTGGCACTTTTGGGGTGCCCATGTGGTGCTGGGCTCCGGGCCAGGCGCCCTTTGCATGGTGACTTTCCCTTCTTCCTAGAGCCCTATGAAGTCAGTATTATATCTTCATTTTATTGAGGAGGAAACAGGTTCAGAGAAAATAAGAAACACAGTCAAGGTCAAAAAGCTGGAAAGTGGAAAGCATTGGGATGTCAACCCAGGTTTAGGCAATTCCAAAGCCAACATTCTTTCCTTCTCCCAGGGCTGTCCCCTGGGAAAAATGAACATGCAGGGTACATAGCATAACCATACACATTATCTATGACAATCCCCTGCCTGTGTCCTGCCACCTGCCACCCTGCAACCAGTTGATCCCCAAGTCCCATTACCCGCTTTCCTATGCAGATCTATGATCCACCTCTTTCCGTCCCTGGCTCAGCCACTTCCTGAGCGCAGCCCCTCTTCCTCCCTCCTGAGCCACTGCAGTGGCCTCCCGACAGACCACAGCCCTGCTTCCATCTCAGTGCCCACCTCCAGTCTGCTTCCACGAAACAGCCACGGTATTCCTTCTAAAATGCAGTGTGAAACATCACTAGAGGATGAGGTCCCGATTTCCTAGGACCTGCCTTGTCTCTCAGTCCAGAGGATCTGTTGTTCTTGTCCTGCATTGGATGGTGGCCCCCAAAAGGTATGTCCATTTCCTAACACCCCGACCTTGTGAATGTGGCCTTATTTGGAGAAAGGGTCTTTGCAGATATGACTAAGTTAAGGGTTCTGATATGAGATGATTACCCCACATTCCTTGGGTGGGCCCTAAACCCAATGATAAGTGTTTCTAGGAGGCAAGAGAGGTGAAGATATGAACGTGCAGGCGAGAGCCGTGGGTGGATGGAGGCAGGGGTGGCATGGTACAGACACAAGCCGGGAACTGCCAGCGGCTGGGATGTAAGAGGCCAGGAAAGACCCCCCTCCCCCGCCCCAGTCCAGCCTTGCTGGCATCTTGATTTTGGACTTCTGGCCTCCAGAACCACAAGAGAGTACATTTCTGTTGTTCTGAGCCACGGAGTTTGTGGTAATCTGCTCCAGCGGCCTCAGAAAATGAACCCTCAGTGCTCCAGCCATTCGGACTAGCTGGGGAGAAAACTGACGGGCTCCTTAAAGCCACCTGGCTCTCTTTCTGGGCCTTTGCACATGGTGGTCCCTCTGCCCCAAATACTGTCCACCCCCTTATTCTGCTACACAGCAGCCAGGTTGGACTCCCCTTACTCTGTGTTTGAACTTGCCGTGTAGTCTCTTCATAATGCTTACAATGCTTTACTAACATTCTTTCCTTAATTCCTTCATTAACCAGTAAGTTCTATGAGGGCAGGGACTTGCTGTACCCCCAGGGCCAAGTGTAAAGTCGTCAATAAATATTTGCCCTCTGCCGTATCACTTTTTTCCTACCATCCCACACCCAAGTCAAATTTGTCTTCCCTGGACAGGAAGCCATGAGCAGAAACTACTTCTGTCCTTGGCTCCCTGGTGAAATCTTCATGTCTGGGTTCAGGGCTCTCCAGACCTCCTGCATCTTCTACCTCCTCCTCTGGGAAGCTTGAATCAAGGCTTATACCAATAGGGCGGATGTTCAGAAGATGCTATTCTCTTCCCTCTGGGGTCATTTCCTGGGACGAGCTCAGCTAGTGCCATCTTTGTCCACACCCAGCTCCCTCATCATGTGAGGAAAGCCCATCTATAGCTGTAAAGACAGTGAACCCAAGAAAGGGGGTGGGGAGGGGAAAGAGAGAATGAGGGGAAAGACAGAACCCAATGCTGTCACCTGAGTCTTCATGCCCAGTCACCCCCGAGGCCATTGCCACCCCCAGACTCCCCCGACATGTGAGTCAATAATTTCCTTTGCATTTCCAGCTAGTCTGAGTTCATTTTCTGTAATTTGTGACTGGACGGGTCCTGGCAGGTGCAATGCTTCTGTTGCCTTAAAGGTGCCATCTGGCCAGTCCTCAAGGTCCTTCTGAGGGGCAGTTGTGGGTTCTCTGCTGTAGAGACAAAAAGCTGGCCCAAGGCTGAACCTGAACCCCATTCTGCCTGCCTCTGTAGCACAAACTCTTGTATCCTGGCTTCCCAGCTGCCTCTCACGAGGTGCACAGGAGGAGGGGAAGACCAACGACAAAGGCTAGAAAAGAGGAACGTGCTTTGTCAGGCTCCAAAGTTCCTCAAATGCAGATTACAATAATTTGGACAAACACACACACACACACACACACACACACACCAAAAAACAAAAAAAAAGCATCAGTGAAATCCACAGTACCTAAAATACTCATATTTTTTTCTGTACAGTTTGAGACACAGTGAATCAACGAGGCTTATGCTCCTCTACCTTGGCCTTGAAGACCTAACTCTAACCAGTGGCTTCCTTCAAACCCTGAGTATTTTGCATCTTTAGCAATGGGACAGGAAGTACCTAAGGAGTGAGGAGCCATACATCCAAACAGCCTGTGTCTTCCACTTAAAACTATCTGAGTGTGTCTCTTACCTCAGTCCGTGGGTGCCAGTCTCTCTTTCCAACAGGCAGCCGCATTTCCCAGCTGTGACCCTGGAGGCACCTGAGAGGGTTAACACAGCTTTGTTGGTAGTCAACACCTTGGCTCTGAGCACCTCACTCAAATCAACCAACACTGGCCTTCCCAGCCCCTCCCCCATTCTGGACTCTGGGATTCCTGTGTCCCCAGATAGAGAACACACATGTGCTGCCTGCTGCCAACACAGAGCTTACATTGCACAGTCTCCTTACGTCCTCAACGAGAAGTGTCTTTGTTCAGTGTGCTCCGTTGTCTGATCACCCTCTGCCTCACTCATAGGACACCTGGATGGTGATCAAATAGCTGAAAGATAAGGTCAACAACTGAATTCTATGGCCTCACCGGGATGAGCCAGGTAAGGATTTCACCAAAAAGTACATGAACATGCTCCAAGACTATAAAATGATAGGTAACTTGAGGGAGGTCAGATAAACTAAGCTAAATGAAAATTAATTAATATTTTATACTTTAGAAAACATACATTAGTTCACTTTACTATTTGGCTATGGATTAGAAATTAATAACGGTTTTTTAGACCACAAAGGGGAATATATTAGTCTCACTTTCAGGTAAATAATATTTTTTTCATAGTTTCCCTTTAATTTCTGTGGAGGAACATAGCAGTCCCCTGCTGTTTTGTTAGCTCAGCACCTGCCTCATTGCAGGGAAGTATCTCCCCGCCCCCCCTGGGGACCACGCCCCTGCCCCCCCCCCACCCCAGCACGAGTGCAAGGGGGTGGGGGCTCCAGGTCGGGGACCTCAGGTTGGTACAATGGGCCTTCCCCTTGGCACTTCCCATTGGTTGAGAGGTGGGCGTCCAATCCATACAGCCCAACCAGAATTCTCCCCCAGGATTTGGGAACTATAACTGACAAGAGACATCGGCCTCTCCCTGGGAGTCTGAAGATGAAGACAAGGAAATGCAGAAGGCGTTGGCAGCCTGTCCCGCCATGTGGCCTGAGGAATGGAAAATGCCAATCAGCAGAACGGGAATCAGAGGCAGGGAAGGGAGAAGAAAGCCTGACAGCCTTTGAGCTCCTAATTCTAGCTGCTCCCAAGGCCTCCCGTATTCCTCTTTCGGATTCCACTGAATCCAAGTAGCCTTATAATAAAATTCTTTTTTGGCTTAACTAGCTTAAGATGGATTTCTATTCCTTGCAACCAAAAGAATTTTAACTAATATAAGAATGTAGTCCTATTTCGATCTTACTTACATGCTAATCTTTAATTCGGCAACCATTTTGCTTTGTGGCTTCAGAATGAAAAAAATAAAAGGGGAAATATTTGAGTTAGACTCTTGTACAAATGAGTCCACAATCATTCTCTTGGCTGTTGTTTTTTTTTTTCTTCCCCACCCCCGCCCACGCAACACTCTGGTAGGGTTTTCCTTCATTCTGGGATGGATTAGGTACATGCTAGAAATACAGGGGATGACTAGGTCAGTGGTCTGGCTGTGAATGGTTTAACACGGGATTTTTATGACAGTCACTAAAAATTGGGTTTTCTTTAATTTCAGAGTCCATCTATGAGTGTGGTGTGTCCTCTTCATGATCAACATCAAATGGTCTTTGATCTGTAGACCTATCACCAGTCCCCTGGGACACTCCAAATTCCATGAACGAAACCCACGGCAATGGTCTTTGGTGTGCCCATTCCTATGGAAGCTACCAGAATTAGCCTTTTCATACGCAAGGCCCTGTCCTGTGCTGGAAGGTGGCCGGGGAGCTGTCCAACCAAGACTCCGTGAGGAGCTGAACAAGCAAAAAACCGGTTTGCAGGACTGACAGGGATGATTGCCCAGCCTGGTGTTCCCTGCACATGTTCACCGCTTGTTAAGACGATGAGGGACCACAGCAAGGGTGATATGGTCCTCATCACTTTTGCAAAAGCAGGTAGGGTGCAGTGTAAACAGACCTTGGAACTAGATGAGCTCTTGCCTACCATCTACCCAGGACCTCTCAGCTTCCTGCTATCAGAAAACAGAAAAGGACCCTAGACCCGCTGGGCTCGAAAAGACACAAGGAAGCACGGGCACTTGTAAATACAGTTAGAGATTAAAAATCCAAAGGCTGGTGGAAACGCTCACCCACCCTGCCCGTGTCCTCCCTTATCCAAGTGAGCGTGCCTTTCATGGCAATGAGCTAGTCACCATTTCTATTCTACCTGGAAAATATTTTCTTGTTAATCAGCCCAAGCTCAGTCAGCATTGCAGTTAAACAGGTAAAAAGAAAAAGAAAAAAAAAAAGCCCAAGAATTTAGACCTGAAAAGAACCTCAGAGTCTCATGGTCCAAGAGGTTTATTTAAAGATGAAGGGGGGGGGGGGGGAGTGCGGTGTGTGTGGGGAGAAGCCCAGAGAGATGAAGTCACTTGTTCAAGACAGCACAGCTAGGTGGCTGAGGACGGGAGAGAGGCATGCATGACCCCGGTCCTGGTTTTAGGCTCTTAGAGAGAAGGGCTGTGCAAAACGCTTCTTGGACCCCCTGAATCACCCTGCTCAGGGACAGCCCTGCACGTGTGGAGGCTGTAGATGGCCAAGAAATCAAGGCCACTGGCTCTTCTAAATTCTCCAGGGAGAAAGTTCCAAGGCGCTGGGGGCCGTTGCGGCAGGATTTTCAAAGGCCTGCAGCAAAAGCCCTGCTCGCAGGGACACGGTCCAGATGTCCTCATGTCCCCTCTGCAGACACAAGGCTCACACTGCTGCAGTCCACCCCACACAGCAGCAAAGCTGCATCAGGCTCCGTGAGCCCCGGGCACACGTTCAAAACACACCTAGGGTCGCCGCCGATCTGTCTGCCCGCCGGGAAAGTCTGCCCCTCTGCAGGGGCCCGGGAGCCGGCCCCAAGGCTCTGCCTTCTCCTCTCCCGGTCGCTGGCTGTGGCATGGCATGAGAAAACAATGAACCGGCAGAGCAAACAGAAGTCAAGCTGACGAATAACCACACTCAGAAGACAAGGCCCAATTGCTCAGCAGCTTGAGTGGGATTGTGAGAAAACCGTGGGGTTTTCACAGAGCAGGTGGGGTTCAGTGCAAATCCGTAGCGTCTTGCTAATCTTTAGCGATGGCACCTTTGTTCAGTTTCAGGAAGTGCAAGGGGCAATTTTTTTTCTTTTCTCTCCCTTGGAAAAGAGACTGCGAAAACAATATAAATTTGTTTCAGCTCAAGATGGGAAGCAAACTGATGTGATGCCTTCTCAAGCTTCCCAAGTTCGGGGTGACAGCGTCGCCCAGAGCTCAGACTCACCTGAGCACATCGTGGGTGGTCAGGGAGTCCCCACTCACACCTCGGGAGAGGAAGCGGCGTGTGATTCTCCCAGACTTACACACACCTAAAGAAATAGTCATCCTCCTGTGTGAAGGAGAGACACTCGAACAATAGACGTGGCCGGGGCTGAGTGGACTTGGAATCTTCTGTTGTTGAGAAGGATGTGGCAGGTTCCTCTACGCGGAGGACTTCTTGATCCCTATTATCTCACTGGCTGTTGGATGTGTCGGCTGGTACCTGAATAGAGGTGGCAGAAGCTGGCTAAGAGAAGAAAACTGTTCTCACTCGGGTTCTATAAATTACTCATATTCTCACTTTGATATCAAGTACGGTATGTATTAGAGTGCATGGTTTTGGCTAGAACCAATTTGGAAGGCTATCAAATAAAAAAAAAAAAACACAAAATAGGGAAAATAAATCCGAAGTAAAATTTATGACATGATTTCACTCCCATTACATTCCCCTTAACAAATGCATATGTTTTACAATATCTTGAATAATAATTATTAAACATAGTAAAATACTTCCAAACTTGGCTCATTGCATAATTGTACTTCAAGTGAAAAAAAAATTATCTGAAGCCTTGTCAATATGCCACTTCCTCCCCCCGCCCCCCCGCCAGCTTTTAACAGAAGCAACCTCTCCCGTGGAATAATCCAAGCTGTGTTCAAGAAGTTGGCAAGTAGGTCCAATTAAATGTGGTTTTACTGTATTCTGGCGTTTGCATATCTAGTTTGCCAAGAAGTAATCTTTCACAAAAAAAAAAAAAAAAAAAATCTGTACTGGCCCAGACACAGCCTGGATGGTGCAATGCATCACATAACTTTACCCCATGACTAAGATAATCTTTTTTTTTCTTAAATAGCTGTGGAAAACGTATCATACATCCATCATATTTCTATATGAATCACAAAACACCATCCCTTATGGAGTCTCTTACATTTATACATGACAAACTGAAATTCATCTCAATAGCCCTGTTTATTTTAATTATTAAACACGGAAGGGGTTCGCTCTTGGCCACCTGAGCTTGATGAATTTATTCAGACGGACTCCAGTCGGATTATGTGAATGGGGCTGTAAATGACCTATTGACTATTGAACACCGGCGTGTCAAAGCCGCAGTCATACACATTCACGGACCTCGGTACCTGAACCTCAGGGAGTGAGATGCTTCTCTGAGCTTTGCAGATGAAATCTGGGGCCATTCTTTGCTGGGGCTTTGCACGCTCCTGATCCCTTACGGAGGAGCGGACTCTCCTAGTCCCTTCCAGCTAACCAACGCTCTACGTGAACCATCAGCCGTATCCAAAGTCCAGATGGAAAGCTGTCAACAAAGAGGCTCCTTCCGCTCTGCCTACTGCATGATTCATCCCTGGCAGGAAGACAGGCCCGGAGATGGCCCCACCACCTTGACTCCCATAGGTGAGCCAGGAGCAGAGCACAGGTGCCCACTCCCCGGCTCAGCAGGGAGGGATCAGGTCAGAAAATGCCGCAAAACGCACAACCTGGCCTTTGTTAAAACCATCATGAGCTCATTAAAAACACATGCAGAAATGGTTAAACAAAATCCTCTAAACCTTTCACAAAATTGCCAGTCTATTAGAAGGACTGAGCTCACAGCAAACTCTCCTTTCCAATGTGTGCAATGGGGCAGCTAATGTCCTTTGGACTCTTGTCTATGGCACTGAGCGGCGGGGGGGAGGGGGAGGCGGGGAGGGGGGACCTGTTTGTTTTTGGTTCTTGTTTTTCAACTTTTTCCTAACCCAAACTCTTAAATACATCAACCAAAAGGACCTATTTCACCAAACGTGTCTTCTTAAAGTCATGGCCTTTAAAAAAAAAAAATCTACGAAAATTATAAAATAAAAAGGAAGATTTGCGTCATTATATCAAGGGGAGAAAGGAGGAAAAGAAAAAGAGACGAGTGTGGCAGGAATCCTTTTGTAAAGTGGCACTGCATCAAAGAGCCAAGCGGACACTCCGAAAGGGCTTTCCGACGCCTGTTTACATGGGCAAGACGGACTGTAAGTTTATTCCAGGCAATAAATAGCTACTCAAAGTTTCCCTAAAAGGAACACAGCAGCTCTGCATCTCTTCAAGGTGTGGACTTTGAACAGGTGCATCTTCCTCTAAAGGGACTTGCTCATCATCGTGCCACAGCGTGGCTCTAAGCACACGGAACGTAGCAAGCACATCGGTGATGTGAGGCCAGAAACGGAGAGGCTGCGAGCTCTGATCTGGCATGTTCCACCTTCTCCTGGTGAGATCGGAGGAACCCACTGAAGGCTCTGGGCGAATCACTTTAATCTGTGTGCTTCCCTGGGGAGCGGTGCCTGTTCGTTATCGTGATATATATTAATCATGCTGTTGTTTATATTATGACGCAAGTATAAACGTGAACCAGGGCTTCCGTCTTGGTCTCTTCAACATTAAAAGGGAAAAAAAGTATCTGTGTTCCACTTGGGTCTTTGGATTCGATCACCAGAGAGTTGAAAAGGCTTTGAGAGATTTGGCAGAGGAACCAACAGTGGCATGTGAGTTACACAAGGTTCGTGTAGGTAAACGTGTGGACACCTACCAGCCCACCTGGGAATGTGCAACCGTTCCCATGACTGTGCTTCTTTCCTGTTTGCACCGCACTTAGAGGTTGCTTTCCTCCAGGCCTGCTTAAAACTGAAATAAAGTTGAGGCATTAAGTGCTCCGTGGATTAAAATCATAAAATTCCACCTTAAACACAATCCACATTGGTAAGAACGCTGGATGCTAAGGAGAAACTTCCTCTCAGGGTAAGAAATAATAATTGTCGTAACAGTGATGTCACCTCAGATGACACACTCAGCCCCTTGTCTCTGAGCCTAACGTTTTGCGCATCTGTGGTCACATTATTCTAAGGAAGAAGGTGAGGTGGGCATTACTCTGGTCTCAGAAACGGAAACATGAAGGTGTCAGGGCACGGTCCCTTCCGTGTCATTGGTAGACCTTCGGCAAATTTCTCCTCAGTCTTCTGTTCAGCAGCCGATCCTGAGAGAAGGAGGTGAGAAACATTCCAAGAACTGAGGCCAATTTTCAGATTAAGCGGAAAACTATTCAGTTCTCCCACTTGGGCGGCAAAATGAGTTTCGAGGCTTCTGTCTGGCTGCCACCCGGCCATGCCGCCATGTTTCTTCTCTCCCTCTCAAATGGCCAGCGACAGGTCTGTCAACCCTATAGTCAGTAGCCCTGCAAGAAGCAGGGCCTCGTTGTGGTTGAACAAATAACATGTTTTGGAAACCCAAGCAACTCTTTTTGTGGCCGGGAGCAGAGAGAGAGAGCGTGTCAGTCAGTAGACTTCTGCCAGGGTTTCCGCTCCTGGAAAGCCTGAGGCAGAGGGCCCAAGACATGCCTACCTCTGACACCGGCAGAGAGTGTTCTTCTGTGATGTTTTTAAAATAGTTGATAGGCTCGAAGCCAGGAAAAGACATCGTAGAATTCCAGTCTTGGGTTCAGTTTGTAAATACACACAGCAGACAATGGTAAACGCAATGGTGGTAAACATATAATTCCGTGATGCAAAGTTTATCCCCTGGGCATAACCAGAATGTAGATTTCAGATTCAGACGCCACCAAAGATGTGCCCAGAGCGAGGAATTCACCCTTCGTGTGCTTCTAAAGAGAGGAAAACCTCGTGTCTGAAATGATAGATGGTCAATGGCTTGGGGAATGTATGAAATGTTTGCAAAATCCTTTCAGTTCCTTCCCCTCCCCTATGCCTAGCTCTGCACCTGCCCCTCTGTGCCCAGGATAAATAAACTGGAAATCACTTTTGTTCCTTCAAGCTCTGAGTTTTTGTGATTTTAGATGGGTCTCTGTGGAAGCCCATGTGCTACGCCAGTCTGTAGGGGAGGGTATCCGACACACAATACAGGTCTTCAAATGATGGAGAATAATTGGACCATTAGATTATTTTCAAATTCTGGCCATTAGATTGTTACAATCCGAATAACAAAATTAATTCATGATTTCAAGAACATTCAGTCCAGAATGCAAATTTTAAAAATTCAGGATACAGAAGTAAGCCTGGGATTGTTTTTGTTTATAATGCTTAAAAGTTCTGTTATTTTTGGAGAAGGAAAAAATTATATATGTATTATTAAGTAAGAATAACAATGTGAGGATTGATTGCCTTCAAGGGCATCATTTGACTGACTTTTAAACGGAAACACTTCAATCATTAAAATCCTTCCATGCTGGTCAAGCCTCCAAACCCGCCTGTATTTTGACTAAAGTATTATTTATACTGCAAGATAAGCACCTTTACGAAGCAAATGGAACAAAAATGATGACAAACCCTCCCTCCCTCCCCTTTTGCACATAAGTGATTCTAGTACTGCTCTGAGGCATCCCTCAAGTAAAATAACATATAAATAGAATGTGAGAAATCACCACATTTTCTAGGCTCCACACTTAGTATGAAAAACAAAACTTCACTGTGCCCCAACATCCCCTCTAATTTTGTTTTCTCTTAACCTAGGGATTTCATGCAGTTCAGTGTCATTTGTTGTAATAAGTCCCCGGAAATACCTCAGCTCCTTCGTCCGAGTGCTCCGCCCGTACCCCCCCCCCCCCCCACCCCAGCCCGCCCATGTAGTTTGCTGGTGCAGACTGGCAAATACGGCCAATCTCAATGTAGTTTTCATTTCAAAGTCGTTTCCATTCTTTCACGATGGTAGAAATTCAGACATGACACCGACTGGGTTGGAAAATTCATGGGTGCCGAGTGGTGTCAAAACCACTCCTTGCATAAAATTTTACCCTCTATAGGAGGGACATGGAGACATGGAGAAAACAGAGGACATTATATGAAGTATAAATTTCAGTTTGGGTCTCAGCAGAAATAAGAACGTAAAGGCATATTCCCGTATTGCATCTGCACCCCTCACCCCCTCCACTTTCTTTGGGTTTATTCAGTTGCGAAGTCTTGGGGATCCTGAAATCTTAAACAAATGTATCGTGTCTGTGCTTTGATTGTAAACCTGCACCATTGTCCCTTCCTGGCCCATCCTTGAGAGGCTGTCTTTCTCAAAGGCAGTTAGTTATAGAAATAACTTTATAAATTTGATCTTCTTGGGATATGATTCTGTGCTCAAACTTCTATCCGGTGAGGACTGTAAGTTACACAGAGAAACAGTGTAAAACAGGAGAAATGGGTTTTTTTTTTTTTACACTGTTTCACTAACTTCTGTGGCTGTGGCTCACAAGCAAGAAATACTTTTCTTAAAGGTTTTAATTCTCCATTAGTATACCATTGTGCTTTTCTGAAAATTGTCCAAATAGACATCCTTAGGAAGCATTGTTGTCTGTCTAGTAAACATGAACCAGGCATTTCAATATTACCAAACAGCTTGCTTACACGATACGGTTCCAAGGAAGTGGTCCACAGAAAAGATATATGTATAGTTTCAGTCTGCTTTTTAAAACAAATGTAAGAGATTCCCATGAAAAGCCTGAATGTTCTTCCTTTGATCAAAGATCATCTCAGAGCATTCGACATACAAAAAAATGTTAGTGTCTTTCTTAATCCTTTCAGAGGTAAAGTGCACACTGCGCTGAGTAGTATTTTTTCAATGAAGTAAATACACCCTTCTTTATGAGTATTCTAAGTAATGGATATTTTTTAATCACACACGGTTAAGATGCATTCCTTTACGCTCTGTCACATGTCAGAGTTAGCTTGGGCCCGGCATAGCACACACAAATAAACTTTTCCCATTCCTTCAAGTTCAGTACTGTTGTATAAGCATTATGTACTGAAACACCAAATTTAATCTACCCTCTAAATGTTTCCTAATATTCAGATACATTTTCCATGCACCACTTCATACTAACTACAAATCTACTTCTTAACAAACTTCGATATGTAGGCCAATAGGACCTCTTCAATTCCTATGCAGTCGTATTCAGCATGCATACTGACATTTAATAAAAACGACCTGATTTAATGATTAACTACAGAGATTATAACACACTGTAAAATAAGTCATTTCCGTGAAGGGACTCTCTATGGGTGTCATACTGCCTCTCAAAGCCACTCTAAATATCCTCACTGAAACTGTTATGGACTAATGTGCCACATTTTAAAGCCAAATTGGGTTTTCACTCTTCTCTTGCCAAACAGAGAGAATGCCTCCTATAGCAAAAGGCAGATTCAACTGCACACCCATTCCCGAAGATTAGAAAGAGGGCGAAAGTGCCTGGAAATTCAAGGAAAATTTTAGTTTCAAAAAATTGTTTTGTAAAGTACCCTTCAGCCAAGGGAAATACCACATTCACATAAACCTAGCGATTGTGATCCATAGTCAACTAGGAAATGTTAAAATAAAATCAGAAAAGTTGACTGGTAAATTTGTCTCTCTCAACAAAAATCCGATTTCTCTCAAGGGCTTGACTATTTTCAGAAAAAGCTACGCTGTGAGCCCAAGTTACCGGGATAATTAATTGAACAATTGAGTGTACTAAGGTATTTGGGCTTAGAAGAGAAACTTTTCGAGCTTCTGTTTCATTTCTATGACCTCACCCTTTCTTGTTACCATGTTTTAAATTTGAAGAGTTCAGCTTCATTTACAAGAAATTAACAAAAATGAGAAATAATTTTTAAGGGATCAGTTTGCAAAAATACTAAAAGTTTAATTTCTAAAATGTCTGTGAAAATAAACGACTACATCTGAACACCTCCAGTGACATCAGTAAGATCTGACTGCTTTAGCTAACTCTTCACAATGTTAAGAAAATCTAAGGAGCGGGGAGGTTAGAAACATGTTTCTTTCTAATTGGAGTTGACTTGAAATAAAAAAAATAGGTACTTCTACATTTGAGACCAAAGGCTCACGTACGAAGATATTTTGCCACATTTCTGTTGGCAAAAGGTAGAAAAATGTTAACATAAGGGACAAAATTTTGTCAGTGTAATAAACTTGGACTATGGCCAAAATAAAACTCCTAAAAAAGCTGTTTGTTTAAAAGAAAACAATAAAACTATTATTTTATTTTTTAAATGGTATGATCTCTAGCATTTTAATGCCAAATGATTTTAAGGAAAAGGATAGAGCTCTTCCGTCCTGGATTTCAAAATTCACACTTAACTTGATTCACTTTATCAGCAATTTAAAACATTGTAACAATTAAACAAAAATTTAGATCAGTGTCTACAAATGAAATATAGGATTATCTGAGTTTCCTAACCAGAGGTATATAAAAGTTTCCTCAATTATATTAGAAATCAAAGAATGTTTTAAGTTTTCTAGGAATAAAATATAGTCCTACAATACAGGAAATTTTGAGATCTTAAGACTTTAAAAAAAAATTCTTGTCTCCTACAGTGGGGTTTGTAAAGTCTAATTTTTATGTACTTGTGTTTCATTGAAACTTGCGAGACTCAAGATTTTTTAAGTAGCATGACTTCTTGGGTAAAAAACTCAACTGTTTTCCTTGGTGATAGTTCAAAACAAAAGATTTACTTGGAAAAATGAATATTTTGACCATTTTAATGTGCACCCTTGTGTAATTATAACATGGTGTTCACCTTTTTTCTAGGCTCTCAAGAACCTGTTTATAGGTAATCATGACAAGTCTGTTAAAGAAAAACTCTACTTGATTCACCCATTAATCTGATAGCATAAATAACCAGAAAGGAAATCCAAAACCAATATCCCTAACATTTTATACTTCTGGGATATTCCCTAGGGTGCAGCTTACACACAATGCTGGGCCCACAGTGATCTAGGGCATGACTGACTACCTAAAAAAACAGATGGTTTCAAAAGTAAATGAAATCACATAGTTAAAATACACTTAGACATCAGCCAGATGTCAAAGGGGGAATCAATTTGAATGGTTTCCAACGTGATTACATGACAAATTAATTTCCTTTTTTTTGAAATGTAGCAAATGAACAACTGATTCCTTCACTTCTCTTAACAAATGTGGCGATTTATGTAATTGATATTCTGTCCTAGGTTTGCAAGAAATGTTTTAAGTAGTTATTTCTTCCAAATCACACGTCAAAATATTGTTTTCATGAGTATATCCAGCTAAGTTTAAGACAATGCTCATTTTAAATTAGATGCTAGTTGGTGAAACTAAATTATAACTCTCAACAAAACCAGAAAGTTTTGAGGGACTATGACCAGTTACTACAGGAACTGAAAACACAAAATCCACCTTCTCCACCCCAGTTCCCTCCACCCACCCCCCACCGACCCCCACCTCCAGCCCTTTTTAAAAATAAGCTTGTAACTGCTGAAGAAATAATTCTGTGGAGTTCAAATACACATTCCCCTTTCACGTGAAACAACATTTGGTTGGTTAAAACCAAGTGTGAGTTGCATGTAATAGAAATCCTGCTTCAACCAAAAAAAAAAAAAGCAAATGCAGGGATTCCAAATAGTAAACTACTAATTGCGCTGATTAAAAAAATCTTTTTGGATTCTCATCTAAAGCCATCCAGGAGCTCACAAGTATGGTTCCAAGCTCTGGACCTTGTATCTCACTTTTTCTATGGAAGTTAAGAAAATTCCCATTCCTATTGGCCTTATAACATAAATGTATTTTATTGGACAGTAGTCATGTAAAACTGTAACTTCATATGTATCTCTAAAGGCTGGGAGGTACTGACAGATACAGATCTGAGGGTTTACAAAAACTCTCTCAGGTCTGTGCCGGCCCTACGCACACTTAGGACCGAGTGTGACAATTCTAAAGTGCTGTCCGGGACCACGCGTGCTCTGTCCATCCACCGGCAGTGTTTCTCACCCTGACACGCCTGAGACCATCATAAAGTGGGGACGATCACAAAAGTGAGGGTCTGGAGTCCTTGTAACTGCATTTTCAAAGTAAAACTCTGAGAATTAAAAGTTGGGAACATCTGAGCTCTCCCAGCCACAAAAAGGACCCGTGGAGCCAATCTCGAACGATCGAATGCCTGCTAATTGGATTGCCTAGAATTCCAAGTTGTTAGCCAAGCACTCTTCCGAGTGAAGACATCCGGTCTCCTCAGCCTTCCACTTACACCAGAACACAGAATAGGTTGGACCGGCCGACTCAGGGTAAGATCACCCGCGAGAGGGACTCAGCGTGTGTGTGAATGAGCAGCTGTTGTAGGCGGTATGATGAAAAGCCTAGACTGCCCCTTGAAGTTTTATAGATTCACCCACTCTTGATCTAGGTTGTAGAAAACGGGTCACGTTTTAAAAACGCGCATGAGGCCCTGAAGTGACCAGAAGCCAAGATGACTGCACATCTCCGTTGGCGTTAATAAGGCATTCTAGCAACTTCGTAAGCCCCGGAGAGAACGGATATGAAAAACGAGGGCACCAGGTACATACACGCTTAGGATCTATGGGCTAGATAGATCACAATGAAAAGAACACACGCGAAGTTCTCAGTTCATATAATTTATTGCAGTTAGCACACAGTTTAAAAATTCACCAACACACCAATAGTACAAAACTAAACAGCATTATAAGTTATTCCCCCCTCAGGAAAATAAAACATACTATGATTGTCAAAGCTAGATGTCAGTCTAAGTTTTAGAACAAAGGAAGAATGTGAAACTAATAAAAGGGAAAAGCAATCACTCACAATGACCACAAAAAGAAAATCCAAAAGAAAGTCCGTTTTCTCAGACATTGATTGTCTCCTCTAAATTAATAAAAATTATTTTAACATAAACTGTATTTAAAAAAAAAACAAAAACAAACTAGAAACTCTTCAAGTAACTAAAGATAATGCTCCAAGGCCATTTTCACAGCTTTTTTTGTTTGTTTGTTTGCTTTAAATGCCATTACAGCCAAATTAACACACATTTGACCAAATATTTCCAAAACAGTCCAGCAACACACAATGGAGTTTTCCATTCAGTATCTTAAGCACAAAAATAGGCTATGTTTACAGTAGTTAAGGCGATCAAATTTTAAACAAAAGCAATTAAAAAAAAAAAAAAGGGAAAAACAGCAAACGTTTTCCATGCTACTCCCATAGACCTTATTTGTAAGTGCAAGACAGGAAAACAAACACTGTGCAAAATGCTTTTGCCCTGCGCGCTGGTCATTAAAAACCACACGTCGGGCTGCAGCCTGTGCTGCGTGATACACATAGTCTACTAACCCCCTTCCCCACCTTCCCCACGTCAATCAAGGCAGGCCAGTCCTTTCAGCCCGGGGCTTTTTCAGTCCATAGAATCTTTTCATGAGTTGGGGTGGGGGGTGGGGGTGGGTGTTGGGGGGGTGGGGATGATGAAGGAGGGGAGGGAGGGAGGGTTAAGGAAGAAGGGGAGAAAAAGAAAGGGGAGCCAAAAAAAAAAAAAAACCCAAAAACAAAAATAAAAAAAAGAGAGAATGACCTATTGTCAATTTGTGCAGTAGTTATTCTAAAAATGCTCCACTGGGTAAATGTGTACCCCTAAACTTTGAGCTGGCATGGGTTCTGTGCAATCAGAAGTCTGTTACAAATGCACACTGCACATGCAAATCTTTAAGCCGTTTGTAAACATTTATATTTTCCTTGTTATGTAGCGAAGTTATCAATTTGCAGCTTAAGTTTTTATTCAGCTTAACAGTTTCAACTTAAAGACAGTGGGAAAGTCAATTTAAATTATATAAAATAAAAATAAAAACAGTGCATTTACGTTCTTCATAACACCAGGTTTTTTTTTCCCCAAACGGTGCTATTTTGTTTTTCTAAGGAAATTAAATAATTTTAAACTCACTCGTTAAAGTTATACAATGCAAACAAAGACAAAAAATATATTGAAACTCATGCATTTCTGTAGCGTTAATATTTACTTTTCAAGACTCAACTAAGAGCATCAACACAACCTGTCAAGTTCTTTGACACCCCCCCCAGCCCGTGTAATCAATTACAGTATACAAGAACAGTAATTCACATTTTTCAACACACAGTTCAACACTGCTGGAGCTGCAGTATCCTTTTCCATCCCAAGCAAACCTTCACAAAGACAGCGTCCCAGTGAGCCCAGTGTACTTTCCGCATTTCTCTCATTGGGAACCGTCAGGAAACCAGAAGTTGCCACAGAAAGTTTTAAGTCAACTGCTTGTTTAAAAATAGATAATCCAGCATCTCAGAAATCTCCCATTTGGGTCTAAAAGCATTCAGGTTTCCAACAGCCAGAAAAGATTCATGCAATTTGTGACATATAGAGAGGCTAATAAAACTGGAGGGGATCTCTACTCCGAAACAAAACAAAACAAAACAAAAACAAAGTGGAAAAAGAGAAAGAGAGAGAGAGAGAGAGAGAGAGAGCGAGAGCGAGAGCTCAGAAGACAATGCAGTGTCGACAAAATGAAGCCCTGTGAAAGCATCTTGTGATAGGACGACCTGTTTCAAAGGTTCTTATTGGCTTCCTCCCCCTGCCCCCTCGAAAGAAAAGGCCCTCTCTAGTCTCCGACTTGCTCCAGAGTCTCTTTTTTACCAGAATGCTAAATTAGCGAGAGTCTCATGCTACTCTAAAGTGCAAAACCGAGTCAACACCCCGACGTCTTAGTTCCAGGAAACAAGGCTGCTTTTAGACCGTACCACAACTAGATAGAGATCTATGTATATATATGTACGTGTCGATATATATATTATTTATATAGAGAGAGAGATAGAAAATTATTTCCAGAGTTCTTGAGAGCTATCTTCTAAGGTCCAGTCTCTGACCGCGGGCAAGCTCAGGGCCTCGCTTTTGACAGACAAGGAGTTCACCAACTCACAGTGGAACTTGCGGATGTGTCTGTACAGGTCCCCCGACTGCGTGAACCTGCGCTCGCACCACTTGCAGGCGTGCGGCTTCTCGCGCGTGTGCACCACGGCGTGGCGGCTCAGGTTGTGCGAGTACTGGAAGCTCTTGCCGCACTGCGTGCACGTGTAGGGCTTCTCGCCCGAGTGGGTCCGCTCGTGGCGCTTGAGCGTGTACATGCACGAGAAAGTCTTGCCGCACAGCGAGCAGGTGGGCACGTTGACGTCGGCGGCCGGCTTGCCGCGCAGCCCGTCCTGCTCCCGGAAGTGCGTGCTCAGGTGGATCTGCAGGATGTGCGGGCTCGGGAAGACCTTGTTGCACAGCGGGCACATGAAGATCTGGCCGGCCGGGCTCAGGATGTTGGACACGTAGGGCAGCAGGCCGCCGTCCACGGCCGCCTCGGCCGGGCCGCGCTCGTGCTCCGGGCTCAGCATCTCGTCGTCGCTGGCCTTGTCCTCGCGCTCCAGCTCCCTCAACACCGAGTCCTCCCGCAGCGGAGCCAGGTGCGCCGGCTCGTACGGCCCGCGGGCGTTAGCGCCCCCGCTCTCTTTCGCGGCGCTATGCTCCATGTCATAGTCATTAGCGCCCACCTCGCCCTCCTCACACGGAGCCTCTTTCTCCACCTTCACCTGCACCAGGTTGCTTCTCAGCACGTCCTGTGAAGAGAAATAAGAGCTGTTCAGATTTTCAACTCCTGACAGGCTGGACTTGACAGACAGGTCCAGCACACAGTCAACATCTGCCGAATCCCTCACGGAGGCGACAGACCTCTGGGACAAAGACTCTGTGGAGCTGCAGGGGCTGGCCACTGTTTTTCCAGCTGCCGCGGCGTGTGGCTCTGCGTCCCCGCCGGCCGGGGGCAGGCCCGCCGAGTCCGAGGGCAGGCGCATCCACATGTTGCCGGGCTCGGCCGCCAAGTCCCTTTTGCCGGGCAGGAGGGTCAGCTTGTCGTCCTCGCCGTCGTCCTCGTCGCTGGGCAGGTCGCCCGCCATGTGGCTGCTGCCGTCCGAGAGGCTCTCGACTTTGTCCGAGCAGCTGGAGGCGTCCTCCTCCTTCTTGGTGCTGTCCGCCTCGGTGGTGGCTTTCTCCTTCAGCTTCTTTTTGCACACTTTGACGATGTCGTACATGTGGAGGTAACTGGCAGCTGCGAGCACGTCTTCAATGGGCAAGTCTTTGAACTGGAGTTTCCCTTCGTACATGAATTCAAGCAGGAGCGCGAAAGCCGGGGCTGTAACAATGTCGCTGTTCAGATGAACAATGTCCCTTTTGTCCAGCTGGTCCTTGTAAAAGAGGTGGAAGTACATGCTGCACGAAGCCAGCACAGCTCGGTGTGCGCGGAACTGGGCATCTCCCACCAGGACGGTGCAGTCACAAAGGAAGCCCTGGTGCCTCTGCTCGCTCAGACACTGCAGCAAATGTCTACTGTGGTCTGGGAACTCCATGCTGTCTTCATAACCTGGGGACAGAGACAGTCCTCGTGAGAGCCTGCTCAGGAACAACTTTCCGCCGCCCGGGTCCCCGTTACCAACAAAAAAAAAAAAAAAAAAAAAAAAAAAGAGAGATAATGACAGTGATTCGGCTTGGGCCGCCGATGTACCCGTCCCTGCATTTTAATCAGGCTCATGACCCGAGGACGACCAGACCGCAGGCACGAAACCCAAACGCGAGAAGGAAAAACGTACCCTTTCCCAACTTCCTTACCCCAGCCCAACAGTCCCTGACGCATCCCCACCTTCCTGGAACTTTCCGGCAAGTTTTAAAAGCCTTCTGTTTCACTACTGGCCCTTATTGAGAGTGAGAATTTACATCTCTTTCAGGAGAAGTGAACCTACTCATCAAATTATGTCCTACGAAACCTGCAACAGCTCGTAGAGCGAACAAAGAAAAGTCCCAAACACATTCTGGAAGATTCAGAAAACTTGTTCAACCATCCTTTTTTATTCCATTACTTTTGATACATGACTGCGCTTAGAAAGCACAATTTTAACACACACGCACTGGCTGAATCAAGGGGAAAAAAGTGAAATCGCATAATTAGCCCAGAAATTAGCAAACAACTCACTTTTAAAGTCAGAGTGTTACAACAACAAAAGCCCTGTGTATAAAAACAGATGTTAATGCCTTAGGATTTGCAGGTAGAGCCCACGTGTACAAGAGATCAGAAAGAACTACACCAACAGATGGAAAAGATCATCTTTACTATGAACAAATCCAAATATTTTTTAAGTGAATGGAGGGGGAAAAAAAGTAGTATTTCTTTGTAAAAATCTGTACATCTAGGATATGAGGAACCAGAAGGGCTTCCCTTCACTCTGAAAATTCTCACCTAAACTTTGATCCGTTGCAAAGCAAATGAATTCCATATTAAAATGATTTCAAACTTTTAAATAAAGGCGTATTGTATTCAAATGAAACTCCAAAGCTTTACAGGTTCAACATTCCCCCCCACCACCCCCCCCCAAAAAAAAGCCTTGCTAGAAAAAGAGAAACTATTTTTTTCTGACTCTGCCTTACCTCATTCAACAGAAAATACTTTGTTTCAATAAAACTTGATATATTTTGTTCTCCCACTAGCTTCTATTCTCTCAAATATGCACCGTTGCCCTTGTTTTCTGGTGAAGGAGGGTGAAATGGAGGGGGAGCAAAGGCGAGGAGGTACAAAGGGTCAAAATTCAACTGTAAAATTCAACTCCTTAAAAAAAAAAAAAAAAAAAGAAAAAAAAAATCAAGAAAACCCGACTTCCCTTTTCCTATGACCAGAAGCAAGGTTCCACACCAACCAGCTCAGAAAGTACATTTGGGGAACGGATACATGGTAATTTAATATTCAGAAATTACCTCCCTGCTTTTTCTACACTTTGCCCAAGATGGGCTAAAAGTTTCATCCTAGCCCCCAAATGCGTGCCGCACGACGCCCCAGCTAGAATACACCAAGATTTACAATACAATCACTTTGAGTGCTCCACAGCTAACATCAATCCTAATCCTTGAGAGGGCTAAAAATAAAGATTGGAGGGCAGCTCACAAGGTAGCCGTGATCAAATTAGGAGGCTGACAGGACAGAGAGGGACGAAGAAGGAAGCTTATAAACATCTGATCCAGCTGACTGTGGCCATATGGCAGCTGCTGCCGAGATAAAGAGATTAAGAATGGAGGAGTGCGATTACAGCTGTCTGGCCAATTCAGGCAGCTCAAATCTACAAGTTCTAAATTAGTCGCTAACACAAAAACTCCTGCAAATAATTATTGTTATGCTGAAATAAAAGATCTCTTAAATATATATTTGAAAGAGAAATGAGGAAACCAGTCAAACTATTCTCCTGGGGACAAAAGTTTTTTTTTTTTCCCCCCTTTTTAAAAAACCTTCGGTTTCAAAAGCACTTACAGCTGTATGTTTCAGTAGTGCTGCTGAATGTTTTTGAAGAATAAAGTTTCAGAGTGGAATTAATTACACAACAATCTAGCTTCTTAACTAGAATAATCTTCTCATATAAGTTTGATCGCTGGATTCCAGACAGTTTACTATTTCTCTCCCCCACTACCCCAAAAGCAAAAGGAGCCTAAATCGCAGTGAACAGAAAAAAGCATTCTAATCCAAAGTGATCTCAAAAAGCAACATTTCAAAGCCTTTCTTAGCATTTCAAAACTTGAAATATTTCTGTGTATAAAAGTTATTTACTTGCTCGAGCAAAAGGGATAAAAATTAAAACTAAACGAGCCCAAGACTTTCAACTCCAACAAGATGTTCATTTAATACTCGATTTCCATATAGTATTCCTAAACTGGGTTAGAAAAGTAATGTGATTTTTTTTTTAATTAAATAAACAAAACACCAAAACAGAAATATGCTCAATCTAATCTCTTGCTACTCCTACCTTTAGGACACATAAACCTGATTAAGTCCTTTCCTCTGAGTCTCGCTGGCTCCAGGTCTGTTACATCGGTGGAAAAAAAGCAGACTAAGAGAGACAGATGCAAAGTGGAGATGATGTGAGAGAGGAACGAGATACCTTCTCCACCACAGATCCGCACACACTAACTCCCTGTCTGTGTGTTAGAATAAAAGGCTGAGGGATGGCAGGCTGTCAGCTGCTCTGACATCATGTTCAGATGGAAATGCTACCTCCAGCTGTGCTCCTTTTAATGCCATATGCTACTCCTCTACACTCCTGCCACCAGCTTTTTCTTAGGAGAACTTTTCTCTTCTGTTAGTATAAACAAAATACTTCAAAGTCTCCCTTTTTTTCCCCCCAAACTTTCTAACAGAAGAAATTGAAAAACTCAGCATATGGAGTTCTACTGTATTTATGGAATAGCAACACTTCTGTCTTAAGTTGGTGGACTGGCTTACATACTGACAGCACACTCAAGCCACGGTGCTATTCAGGAAATCCAGATTCACTTTTATTCAACTCCAACGTTTAGTTTCAAAGGCAGCTTAGGGATATTTTTAAACCAACCCAATTGACATCTCCAGTCCCATTTCGACATTATTATGGCACTTTCATTTTTTCCCCCTGCCGAGATCATGGCATACGTGTCTCAGGAGGGTGGAAGACTCTTCAGAACTACTGCTCCAGCCTGGTTCACCTTCTTATTCCCCTCTTATTTAACTATTTATCTCCAGCTACCCTCTCAACGCAATTTCTCACACTGCCAGTTCATGCAAATTTCAAGTCTCGGTATCAACGTGGTGAAACTGCACTTTCTGAAATCCTGGAAAGTACTTCGGTTCAATGAGACAAATTAATAAACGGTCACAACCTGCTACCACCACTTAACGTGAACGCTGCACCTGCGTATCTGATCCGCCTCCCGGCTCAGAAAAAGCAGAACTTTGTCTTCCCCTTGATCTGTGTCCCATAACAATCTCTTTTTGGGTCACTCTGTAATGTTTCGTGATCACAAGAAAACCTTTCAGAAAGGAGGTGGGTGGGGGGGGGGAGCAGGCTGAGTAAGTTTGGGAACTTTTTAGCTAGACTTTGTGGGTCTTTACTAATGGCTGATGAAATCGTAAGGTAACCCGGGCTGGGCCGACCAGTGCCCTGCAAGGTGCTGCGACATCTGTGAATGTCAAATACATCTCCACAGACTCCCGGGAGGGTGAGGAGCAGAACAGGCCTGAGGCGCAAGTGTCGCAGCCCTGCCTGGTGATCAGCACTCCGTTCTCATTAGGAAACCGCGGCAGAGTTAAAGAGTAACAAAACCCAACGTCTCGGTCCTGTCCTTCTCGCTCTGCCAAAGTCACAAACCTAACTTTCTCTAACTTCGCGGGGAATGACAGAATGACGAACGCCTATGCCAGGAGGCACCCTTCGCAGCTAAATTCCTTCTCAGCCACACAGCCTCTACTCCACAAATGCCCTCGCCCCATTCCAATATATCAGACATTAATCACCCCATTTACCCAGTGGGGTGGGGGGTGAGTGACAGTTTAATGAGTCCCAAGCACCGCAATGGGCCAGCGACTCCCACCCCACAAATCAACCCCTTCACGTCTTGCTACCGCGGGGTCCAGAGAGGTTTTGTGGGGTTGGGTTTTTGTTTTTCCAAGAGGTGGGGGCGAGGGTGCGGGGGGGGGGGGGGTAAGAAATGCAAATGTCCACGTAGTTGGCCGTGCATAAAACACACGGGGAAAGAGGAAGGTTAAACCACAGGGAAGGAGGAGGAGGGCGGAGAGCCGGTGCAGCAGGAAAACACCTTAAACAACAGACGAGAAAACAGACCCGGGTCACGGCAACAACAAAAGAAAAGTCGTAAGAAGCAGCCCGCGGGAGGAGGGTGGCTGCCACCGCTTCCCCGACGCCGCGGCGCGCGAGCCCCCGGGGCCTCCCGGCAACTGCACCAGCCCGGGAGGGGCCCCTCCCCCGCCGGCCCCCTCCCCCCCCCGCCCCCCCGCGGGCGCCACTGCAGCTGCACCGGTCCCCGGAGCCGCGGCCGTCCCGGGCGCCGCTGCAGCTGCGGCGGCTCCCAAGCCCCCCTCCCCCAGCCCGCCGCCCTCCGCACCCGGGAGGCGCCGCCGCAGCTGCACCGGCCGGGAGCCCGCCCCGCGCCGCAGCTGCACCGGCCGGGGGTGGGAGGGGGGGGCGCGGAGCGGGCGAGCCCGCACCCCGCCCGACCCCGCAGCTGCGGCGGCCCCGTCCCCGCGCCCGGCCTCCCGCAGCTGCGCCGCCCCCCGCCGCCCCAGCCGCTCCAAGCACACAAACTAACTCCACTCGCGGGGGCGCCCCCGGCCCGGCCCGCCCTCCGCCCGCCCCGGCCCCGCCGGCCGGGGCCGCACAGCTGGCGCCCCTCGCCCGCCAGGGGGCCGCGCGCGGAGGGGGTGCCGGGTCAGGGGCCGGGGCGGGCGCCGGGACTCACACGGAGCGGCCCTAAGTCACCGCGTCCCCGCCGCCGCCGCCGCCGCGTCCTCCGCCTCCTCCTCCTCCTCCTCCTCCCGGCCGCCGCCGCCGCCGCCGCCGCCGCCGCCGGACTTGGTGGGCTTCCTCCTCCTCTTGCCCCCCTCCCTCCCGGCCCCCCCGCCCCCCAATCCCGGCTCCGTCGCCCGCTCCCCCCTGCCCCCTCCCTCCCTCCCGCCCACCCCCGCTGGCAGCCGGAGGAGCGCGGCGGAGCGA
Organism: Prionailurus bengalensis; assembly: GCF_016509475.1. Classification (NCBI taxonomy): domain Eukaryota; kingdom Metazoa; phylum Chordata; class Mammalia; order Carnivora; family Felidae; genus Prionailurus; species Prionailurus bengalensis. The sequence continues at coordinate 5,727,558 of NC_057360.1, forward strand.
AGAGGGCCCCACTCTCAACGGCTCCCCATGGCAGCAGCCCAGCGGCGGCCGCAGCCTGCCAGACACAGCGAGGGAGCGAGCGAGGGAGCGAGCGCGGAGCCGCCGGCCGGGGGGGGGGGGGGGGGAGGAGGGGGCGGGGGACAGGGGGGGCGGGCGGGGGAGGGGGAGGGGAGGGGGCGGGAGGACGCACCACGCACGCACGCGGCGGCGCCGGCCAGATGTTCCCCCCCCGCCCAGCCTCGGTCCGCCCCGCTCCTCCCCCTGCCTCCCTCCCTCCCGGCGTGGGGCCTCTGCGATTGACCGTAAGCGGCTGGACCGGAGCTCCTTGCCCGCCCCCAGCGCGCAATCTCCTCCAATAGGAGGGCGGCTTTGCAGGAGGGCGGAGGGAGTGGCGGGCAACCGTCGGATTGACAGGGAGACTCGGCCAATAGGAGAAGCGAGCCGGAGCTGCCGCTCGCGCGCGCCAATCGCGGGCAGAAACTGTCGGGGTGGGCTGGGCCCGGGCGGGCGGGGGCCGGCAGCGAGGCGGCGCGGGGCGGAGTCCTTGGGCGCAGCGGCGGTGGCGGCAGCGGCGCCCCTCTGGGTGACTTGGCCGTGAGAAAGTGAAAGGAGCCCGCAGGCGGCGGCGACAGCTGCGCTGGGAGGGGCTTGTCTCCGGCCTCGGAGGCCTCGCGCGCCCTGGGGGTGTGGAGCGAGCTTTTCCGTGTGCACCGTGACCACCATAAATACACTTTTAAACCTAGTGCGGCTCGTCCGCGCGGACTTGCGCCGGTTTCCTCCAGAGGCAGGGCCCCCGGGGACGCCGAGGGCCGGAGTCTGGCCTGCGGCGGCGCCCGGTGCCCCCTGTGCCGCGGGCGACGCCGCCGGCTCCTCGCCCCCACCCTCACCCCCCCCCCCCCCCCAAGCGCGGGGAGCAGGGCCGAGGCCGCTGCCGCGCCCGGTCCCCAGGTGCGCTCCCGGGCGCTGGGGACGCGGCCAGGCGGGGAGGTAGGTCCGGCTGCCGGCGGCGCTTTCACGCCCCAGGTGCACTCGCACTGCCGCAAGTGCGCACTCCCACGTGGCCACATTGTAGACAACTACAGTAAAATTGGTACTTGTGGAAGCCCAGCCTGATTCCTTAATTGGCACGTACTGAGCCACAACGTTAACCTACCGAGGGAAGATGCAGGACTTGCCCTCCCTTCAAATGAACTTTTTATTCGGTCCCTCTTCTTTGCAAGTAAATTGGGTTAATCACGGCCATGAAGCAATGTAGAAACTTCTATTCGCAAGAAATTAGAAATCTTGTTGAGGCAGGGGTTACAAGTAAAGAGCTGAACAGCAAGTTACAAAATGGTTCGAGAATGTGAACTAGAAAATTGCACAGTGAGGAAGTCAGTACACTGGTAATTGTCGAATGAAATGTGTTTATTCTTTGGTAACTGAAGCGGGACTGGCAAGCCTGTTAACCAACTTGCCAGGAGACCTTTCAGCTGGGCAAAATGTGCTTTCATTTTGTTCCAGGTCAAATGGGTAAACGAAGTTGAAAGTGTTGTGTGGGCAAATCAGACATGTTGAATTACTGATGAAGTAAAAACAGGAGCACGTAACATGCCTGGAACTGAAATACTGTTAGGATATCCTGTTAGAAACAGTAGTGATGGTCTCTGCTCTTTCCTCAACTTTTTCGTATTGCCCTCAAGATTGATCGCTGAGGCCAAGGCCACCCTGTAATAACTGGGGTTTTTTTAGTCCGTGAAATAAATCTTACGTGTGCTTGTGGTGAATTCTAGATCTTTTCATCTGTTGGTACAAGGCCCAATTTCAGTTTGACCTGTTTCAAGTTAGGAAAATTTGTAAGTGTTCTTGATGGATGAAATATACCATATTTCATATATATATTTTATATTTCATATATATTTATATAGTATATGTACAGTATATATATACTTTCCGTTATATATATAATATATGTGTGTGTGTGTGTGTGTGTGTGTGTGTGTGTGTGTGTATGAAAAGGAGCACATGCTTTGCCAACAAATTCAGGGAAGAAAAAGGATAAAATGTTTGCATTCTCAAAGCTGTTTCTCATCTATTAAAAGTTAAAAATAAGGAAAGTAACAGATCTCTGGATGAGTAGACGTAATAGTGAAATATGACAAAATAGTGAAAAAATAATGAATTCATGAGAAAATTAGAACAGATTATCCACAAAAAGCTTAGAAACTCAGTTCTGTGGCATATAGAGCAAAATCACAGCTGTAACAAAAGGTTTCACAGAATGCATCTAGGAGTAAAGGCACCAGAGATGTGCGCACATTGATGCGTCAAGAGTCGTGAGCGTTGTTTTCTAGATCTAACAGCCATTACTAGAATTCATTTTGAGGGCTGAGTAGTGTAGCCAGAAAATATAGATTAAATGGATATTTAAGGAAGCAAGTATGTCCTCTCAATTATGTAAAAGATTTTATAAATTTATGACAATGCATGGACTATCCATACATTGTCAGAATCAATGAAAAACATTTCTGGAGTATTTGCTGTGTTCAAGAAAGACACTCTGATGAGATGGAAGACAAACAAACGTGAGAACAGGTTCTGTCCTTCCTGGGGTTTAAATTTAGCTGGGAAAGAGGTGGTATAATATGTAAATACCTGAAACAACAGAGAGGCTAAATAACAATTTAAAAGGATATGAGCATCAGAGCTAAATTTAATATTCAGTTGTTACAACCATCTTATCCCTGCTCCTTGGTGAGGTTGTATTTTCTCTGCCTCTTTTTTTACATTAAAAAAAAAAAAATGTTTTTCCTGACCGTATTTTAAAGTGTCATAAACTTACTATAAAAATACTTTTAATCATCTTTGGAAAATCATCAGCATACAAATTCTAAGTAAAGCAAGACTGATGTCAGAGGTATCCTGATACAGAATAATTACAGTTTCTACTGGGTGCCCATTAGGAACCATGGATAACTATTAAGTCAGACTCAAATAGCCCCCTTAAGTAAGCTCCTCAAAGTGGGGTCTATTTACCTCTACCCAACAGGCTTAGCAAATTACCAAGATAAAAAGCTACTTGACAGAGTTTGAAAGCCAATAATTTTTTTCCCCTCTGTCACAGTGAGAAAAAAAAAAAAGTGCAAAAACTAGTCTCTAAACCATTATAAAAATGTACCATTGCTTTCCTCTGAAAAAAATCCCAATCCTCTATAGTTACAATTAATCCATACTTTTATGGGAGTCCTGAAATTAAAACTGATACAAGTCCATCTAACCATTCATGGTTAATTTCTTGCAGAGAACAAGTTTTATGTTTTAATAACGCATGGATTTCAAATAATAACAATTTAACACTATAAAATGTTGACAGACCAAATAAAATTTAATTTGATGGGCAACTCCATAAATGGAGGTCTGACTTTTAAATACGAACCACAGGTCAAATCTCTGAAAAAATCAGCATCTTTGTTACGCTTTGTGCAATAGGTCATGTTGAAAAAGTTGTCTATGCAATTAATTTTTGAATATTGACTTTTTATAAACTTCCTGTATAATTGGGTTTTTTTTTTCTCAAAACATTAGGGAGGCAAGCATTAATAATGAAAGACCAGATAGTCCCAAAGTGTAGTATTTTGCATATGATAACTATAAAATGTAACAAAATGTGGGTAAAGGTTAACCTGACTTTGAATCTGGAGAGGAAAAGCATACTAAAGAGTATACTATAAAATGTGTTAAAGCTTCTATTAAGCCTAGACTCGTTCAATGTTATAGCACACATGACATTCTATTAACTTGTTTAGATTCTCTCTTTCTCATTCTTTTCTGGCTTTTAGAAATGAACAGGCTGAAATGGCCTAAAGGTAGAAAGAGACACAGAAACACAGCTGAGACAATAGTAAAAAAAAAAAGAAATGAACAATTTGGAACACACACTACAATAATGACATGAACAGGGAGCATATTTCCCAAAGCCTCGTTTTTAAAAATATATGTTTATAATCCCGCAAAACTGTTATATACCAAATCATTCCCTGGGTTATAAATTCTGTAATACTTGAATCTATTTATTGAATTCCTCAACTCTGATAAGCCATAAATAAGAGAGAATTCATTCTGATTCTCAGCCCTGAAGACAGAGATAATGTTATACACTCTGGATGAGAGATTCTTAGTAGATTTACACAGGGCGCTGGGGATACACCCCCAATGCTAAAAGCAGAAAGAGCCTACACCAGTAATTCAAACCTGTTTGAAGGTTAAGGGCAAAAGAAGAGCAAAAGATACAGTCTTCCCAGCACTGTTTCTCCTGTGTAGCCAGTTTTCAGTTGCTTGCTGTAAATCAGTGCTTTTAATGACCATCATAAATCCAGAGACAGCATCATGGGTGAAGGAGGCTGATGGCTTAGGCTTGGTTGACATCAGGATTGGCCACCCACACCTCTATTCTCTCTGTCTCTCTCTTCCCCCACCCCTACTCTTTCCTAAACAAAATAAATTGTTATGGACAAGTCTACCAGACTCCAAAATCCAGATGTTGGATGCGTTCTGTTGTTGTGGAGGCTGCTTTAATTTGGGTAATTGAAAGACACATTCATTCAACCTGTGGGTTTTTTTTAGATTTAATTTTTAAAAATAATCTGATGGAGCATGTAACTTTTCCAGATGAATAGCTTCTATAATGGAAAGATTTGATAGGAACCTATGACATTTATGCCCCACTTTTTACTAGCATAAATCTTTGAGTTTTGATTGTTCTAAAATTCTGTAAAATATATAGTAAATAGGGGTAGTTTGTTTTGTTCAAAATGAAAGAATAAAGCTCCTAAATATGTAAATGCTAATATTCTTAATTATATTCAGTTGCTTAAATTGGGACTCGTAGAAATTCAGTGCAAATGAACTTAGCTAGAAAAGCCGAAATAAAGAGAATTAGAGAGATTACCAAGAGGTATTAATGCTGTACCTCTACTATGTGTCAAGTATGGTGTTTCGGACCAAAAGGAGCACCTGTGTGTCCACATTCTGATGCAGAAAGACAAGTTTTTCTTTCCTTTCATGTTTGTTCCGCCCCCAAAATGCAGCCCTTTCTTGGACTTGAAAATGGACAGGAGGGAAAGTGATGCATCTCCAAATTTTTGAGAACTTATGACACATTAGAGAAATACGGAACTGCCTTCTCATGGTCCTTGTAAAATCTCTACCACATCCTAGGTGCCAACAATACACAAAATAGTATCATCCCTCCCTTCAGGACCTTGTTATGTGTAAATGTCATGGTGGACACGCTGGACAAAGACACCATTTGTTTTTTGTTCAGTGGCTAATGGATGCATACCAACCCTATTATAATCATATAAAATTGTATTAATAAAAACCTTTGCTTATACAGAAATTCTGTAAATGTAATGCAAAGCCTTTATACATACCAACTTCAAACTATTCCTGGTAATAAGAGCAGACAGAAGGTAAAATCTCACTCCAGAAATTTACTTCGCCCTTAGCGATAACATGCGACTCAGGAAGTTACTTCCCTCACAAAGAACCAGCATTTATGCTTAAGACTAAAATGATTATTTTTAAAGTACTCATTTTACAATGCAAATGTGTATCTAAATTAAACTCAGTAAAAATAAGCATTTTAAATTGAAGCCGCAGTAATGACTTTATGGGAGACAATAGGAAAAGTGGGTCTTGAATATGAACTCAGAGAAAACAGATTTCAAATTTCTTCTATGTGTCTCGAAGCTTTCTTTGTTTCCTGGCTCTGTACCTTAACGTATTGGCACATGTTTAATTGAGAACCTGTTGCTCTGAAGCTGTTGTACAAAACTGAGGCTGTTCAGCAAGGTCATAGCAAAAAAAAATAATAATAATAATTGGAGGGGTCGTGGTAGTGTGAGTCAAAAAAAAAAGAAAAGAGAAAGAAGAAACTGACAACTAGTGCACATTGGCAAGCTATGCCTTAGCACTTGGAATATGGGACAGGTGCAGGAAGGGAGGCTTACTAAGACAGAACAGCAACAAGGGTGTTCGTAACAGACACATGCACAACAGAGAATTTTAGAAACAAATGATAGAGAACAGCAACATAGGTGATAACAGCTCATAGGGGAGAGGCAGGGCTGTAAAGAACATGGAGAAGATGGAGGCATTCTAGAAGGATAATCGCAGAGGGATGGAGAGAAGAAAAGATCCCACTGGGAAGTGGTCTGTGCTTAGAGGTCTTGGTTGGTGGACGTGGTCCTGGGTGGAGGTGGCGGCGGCAGCAAAGGAGAGAAGGAGAGAAAACAGAGATGTCGGGGCGCCTGGGAGGCTCGGTCATCAAGGGTCTGACTCTTGGTTTCAGCTCAGGTCATGATCTCAGGGTTTCGGAAGTTGGAGCCCCGAGTGGGGCTCTGTGCTGACAGCGTGGAGCCTGCCTCTCTGCCCCTCCTGGACTCCCTCTGTCTCTGTCTCTCTCAAATAAATAAACAAACTTAAAAAAAAAGAACAGAGATGTTAATATTCTTTCCTGCCTCTGCTGATCCCTTGCCACTATTTTTTCGTCAAATCATATCTTGCTCTTTGTCCTTAAATAATGCTTTAGGAATTAGCTAGCCCCAAAGTAAAGAGAATCAGAATATACTTGGTATTTAACTTTTCCTACACATTAAGTTGTCACTCTCAGGGCAACTGCATATGGATGCGTGCAGGCAACTACTCATGCAAGCACATGCCTACCTCATTAGTTTGGTTGGTTTTCTGATAAGACCTGCTTGATAAGAACTTTCTTAACATAGACTCAGCTTCATAGCACACTTACTACATAGTTTGGGGTTGACCTTCCTTATGGAGAGATGGTGGGGGTGTATTGGCATTTCGTTGAGGAATATGAACTATTTATCCACCTACCTAATCACATTTTAGAAAATCATTCATTCAATGGTCACTAAACATCGGCCACGCATAGGGCCTGGCGCTAGGCTCACCGGCCTCCGTATGTATATAGCATCTGGCCTGTCTCATGACCAGATGCATTAATTAGCATTGTAAAGAAAGAAGATTAAACTACTGGAATCAAGTGAACCAGGAAAATTCCCATGATCTAAGATACTGACTCTAGTTTTTGTTTGCTAACCTCCCTTGATAGGATATGCGCTCCCTCTTTTGGGGACTTTTTCTATGACCTTAACAGCTGTACCCTGAGCACTTAGAATGGTGCTGGACACAGAATACACACTCCAGAAAGATCTCTGAGCAGGGAGGGAGGGAAGAGAGAAAGGAAGGGAGGAAGGGGAGAGATGGAAAGAAACAATTTATACCTTTCTATTTTTCCAGCTGGAGGGAATAGCACGGCTTTACATGTTCAGCTGCTCAGGAACTCAGGAAAAAGTGAGGAGTACACCTTATTCTATAGACTACCAGAAAGCCGTCCATTTACTCTCTTGGGAGTACTCTGACCCAGCGTAGAAATAACCCAGATGGATGTGGTAGAGACTTTACTTCTAGTAAGAGCCTCAGTAATTCTGTAGCATAAGTAAAGAGTATTTCATCTCTGAGGCATTTTAGAAATGATTTATTGCTCAAAACCTCTTCTAGGCAGACGATTTGTTGTTATTTTTGTTACCAGGAGAAGACTGTTTATATGGAATGGCTAAGTAGCTTATTTAAGGCCCAATATTAAGATTGGTGAGTTGCAGAACTAGTTAGTCATTGATTCATTAAGTCATCATTCTTCAGGTGTTTAGGCCACTCTAAAACCAAAGAGGAAAAGAAAAGCTCCATTGTTTTTAAACAAATTAAAATCTGCTATGCTTTGAAAAAAATACAAGCTCTCAGGTCTTGATACTTAAGGACAGAGTCCAGGATCTCAAATGAACCACACAGATAAGCTAAAAATATAGCGAAAAGAATTATCCCTCACTTTTCAAGTGTAGCTTCTACTGCAGACAAAGTCATTGGTGGATATAAATGAAGGAGCATCCCAGAGAGAGATGTTTTCCCTTCCTGGAGATCCTACTAAGACAGTAGGGTCCTAATAGCAGTAAATCTGGTGCCGAGGAATGTATAAAACTGTATATATGGGCGCATCCTGTGACCATGAAAGATAAAAGATTATATTTTCATTTGCATGGTTTGCTGGGTTTTATTTGGCAGATACAATAACACAGGCTACGCAGAGCCCATAAAACAAAGTGAGAACAGCAGCTCATTTGGTGGCAGAATGTAGTGGTTACCGCTAAAGGGCTTCCATAATTTATCTCAAACCCTTATGCCTACATTTATTGTTGTTTAAATGAAAAATCAAACTCTCATGGCCATAAGGAGGGATCTGGTCAGAAATTTGATTGAGATCCTTTCTTCTCATACAGCTTCTGAGATCATCAATCTGTGACGCTGAAAACAACTACAGAAATAACCAAGAATAAGCAGTCTGACCTAAGCACACCTGTACTTCATGTCTCCAATCCTGCTTCTCTCAACAGCCCTAAAATTCCCGCAGATTGAGACTGGGTGAGGACTCCGGGTCTTGTGCGTTGTTCTGACTCGGAACTCCTAGTGAGAACAATCCTCAGCCCTGGTTAAGAGATGATGTTTAGCATTCAGATGGTGTTCAATGCAAATAATACTTGGGGGTGGTGGTGGGTGGTGGGAAGAGGCAATGGTAAAGCAGGGTCGAGGCGTGCGATGTTGACCGAAACCATTTCGTTCAAGTATGGTGTCTTTTAATATTATCAAAAGCATTTATTTTATACATTTATCTAAAAGGCAATATCTAAATTCATGATTTTTCATCACTTTATTCTTGTTATGTTGCAAGAGTAAAAATGTTGGCTCTCAACTGTGAATGCTCCAGCTTGGGTTTTGCTGTGTTAGGTGTAGATTTTTATTTTTTATCTTTTTTTAAGAATCAGACTGGAAATACAGTTTGTTAAAGAGAAGCCTGTACCATATTATCAAATGTACATCTGGATAAGATTTAAAAATATCAGTGATTATCACACCAATTTAGTGGAAATAGAACCATATGATAGATATATAAAATAACATCATCGTTTTATTTTCTGCAGATCTTCTAGAGGTAACATGTATAATATTGATATGTAAACATATATTTTATAATGTTAATGAAAATTGCATACCATTCAATGAAATGGTAATGTTTACTATTTCCGGGCTATTGTAATATTTGTAATTAAAGTAGTCTTAAAAAATAAAAGAATGGGGTGCCTGGGTGGCTCAGTCGGTTGAGCATCTGACTCTTGATTTTGGCTCAGATCATGATCCCGGGGTCGGGCTCCGCACTGAGCACGAGCCTGCTTGAGGTTCTCCCTCCTTCCCTCCTTCCCTCCCTCCCTCCCTCTCTCTCTCTCTCTCTCTTTGCCCTTCTGCCCTGCTTGCACTCTTGCTCTCTAAAATAAAAAATAAAAATAATAAAAAATAAAAATAAATTAATTCAATTATTTTTAAAAGACCAATATACCCTCAACATACAAGTTAAATAGGTATAAGAATAAATAAAAATATATGGCCCAAATTTTACCAACCATGAGCAAGTAGTTAATTTTGAAACTGAGTTATCCCTCTTGGTTTTAGCAACTATTATTTTCAGGTGAATCAATATGCATACTAAAGTGATTAGCTCTAACTTTCCAAATCTGAAAGTTTTATGCCATATAGGTTGTTACTATATACACACATGAACCAATTTGGAGAGGAAAGGCACATTTTTTAAGGTATTTTAAGCCACTACTAACTGCAAGTAAATAATTCATTTTCCAAATCATGAGATAACTGACAGACTTCATCTTGCTTTGGTAGTAAACCCAGTGTGTGTGGTGTGTGTGTCTGTGTGTGCATGCACATATGCGAGTACATGTGCACGTGTGTGTGTGTGTGTGTGTGTGTACATATCGCTTTAATTGCATAGTACTCAAGTTTAATAGGAAACAACTACAAGAAAAAAAATTGAGGAACGTTAAAAAACAAATAGGATATTATACATTTTCTTTTCAAACAAAAATGTTCCCGTCCTGATTCATTACAGCCTTGTGTGTTTGCCCTTCTGAGAAGATGTTTCCCAGCTAGTCCACATACATCTTTCAGTCAGTTGACTTCGATGGCCTTCCTGTGACTGCAGGGAAAATCTGGCAAGTGGAAAGAAAAAAAAATGGCAAACTAATACTGATTAAGAGAATGTCAGAACGAGAGAGCGGAGAAGATCAGAGAAAAGGGGAAGAAAAAAAGAAAGCAGAATGAAGAAAGCCAAATAAAATTAGGCGAAGTTTTAGGAATAAAAAAAAGTATACAAGTTTCCAGTCAATTCATTTTGTTCCCAGTACAGAATTTTTAAAATTGGAAATAATATGCCCTAATATTTTTACTTAAAATCTCTCTTCGCTAGACTAAAAACAAGGCATCTAATGCCTTGTGAGCATGAATATTCAAATTCTAGAATCTTAATAGCTTTGGGGCCATGCTACTGTTTGGGGCTGTCACTCCAGGAACAGATGTGAAGACTTCCGAAACAAGAGAGAAGCAAGTAAGAAAACAAAACCAAAAAATGGTAATTTTTTTTTCCTTTCAAAGACATTCTACCATGAAGAAGCATCACTTTCTGAACTGCATGTTATCAAGGCAAATAGTTGTTAGTTTGGTCAGAGTGAATATCCAGATTCTGTTATGCTAAATGAGCGAATGGAATGATTGAGTTTACAACCCCCCCCCCCACCTCCTTGCTATTTTCCCTCAAACCTCACCTCCATCACAAAGAATTTGTAAGTTGTTTTTTTTGTTGTTGTTTTTTTTTACTTTTGGGTTCTTAAAGCATATTATTAGTAGTAGTGGTATTAGTGTTGCAATCTCCTAAAGTCCTTATTTTCACTCAAAATTACAATACAGGGGACTATGGCCAATGCTATGCAGATGGCCAAATAGATAATAAAGGCTCAGTTCATGAATAATATCCACTCAGAAAGAGGACAAAAGCAACAGGAAAAAAGAGCCCAAATTGGACAAAATGTGCATGCTATATTTAAAAAAAAACACACACGCAATCATTGTCAGAGATCATTAAGGGTGCCCTGTAGTTTTAATCATATGCCAGTGGCACCAATTTGATGTGACTGTTTGCTCTTATAGTCAATAAAAAAAGTCATAACTGCCATCAGATTTAAATTTAATTTATTTTCTACACAGCCCTTTCTGTTTTCCTTGTTTTTTTTTCTTTTATAACATTAACACTTTTTTTGTTAAAAAACGTGTGAAAGATTAATTTGTAGAACAAGGGGGCTGTGGGTGCCCAGCGCAGGACAGATGGCGTGGGTGGGACATGGCAGTTTTCGTCTGCGGCATCATTTTGTTGTTGCTGTTGCAAGTGAGCAAAATAAAGCTATGCTAGCGCGATCATCTCTTTGGGGGCCCCTCGGATAAGGTGTGTGGCTTTTCTTTACGTGGACCCTGCTGCCCGGGGACACAGCCACCCCCTGTCCCACAGCCAGCCCGTTCATGAGAATTCTTAGCCCAAGAGCACTTGAATTGTAATTGTTTTGAAAGTTTATTTGTTTACTTTGAGAGAGAAAGAGAGAGAGAGAGAGAACGGGCACAAGCAGGGGAGGGGCAGAGAGAGAGGGAAAAGGAGAGGGAGAGAATCCCAAGCAGATTCTCTGCTTTCAGCCCCAACTTGGGGCTCGAACTCACAAACTGCAAGATCATGACCTGACCAGAAACCAAGAGCCGGGTGCTCAACTGACTGAGCCACCCTAGGCGCCCCAGCACTTGAATTTTAAAATTGCATTTATATAGAATTCCACCCAACTTTTGTATACGACAGAATGAAATATACTCTTTCTCAGTAAGCTATTTTGAAGTGAATTTACGATCTGTCCTCTCTGAGATCCTGTATTGTAAACCCAAAGGCATGAAATGATTGATGCAAAAAAAAGAATGATTTTTTGTTTTTAAAAGAGGGAATTTTGGGGGGTTTGCACCAGTCAAAAATTCTCACATTCAGGGGGGAGGGAGAAGCGATACAGGTTTATATTCAAAGGTTCAGTTTTTGCCTTGGAACAGCCCTAATTTACACATAAGTATTGTAGGAGTTCGCTATTGTAAAGGTTCTTAGTGAAGAATAAAGCAATTACCACAGAAAATCACTGTCATATGGCACACACAGACATTCGAGAAAAAGTAAAACTTTGAGAAGGAGGAAAAGGGGAATTCAGGACAGCATGTGGGAGGGAAGATTCGAGTTCTTTTTATGCACAAAGAGATCCATTAACAATATCTTTATCAGTTTCCCTTCTTCCTCGTTAACTGAACCAACTTGCGGTGCCCAGAATATGAGAACGTGATTGCAAATAAATGATTTGGGAGGAGGGGGGAGGAACTAAGTGGGCATATGAAAGTGGTTGGTGGTTGATTCATGGCAGGACGGATCTGCCTGATGAAAGATCTCCACCAAACCTTTGCCTCAAATCCATGTTTCTGTTATCCGAAGGCAAGATAGCCCCCTAAAAGAAGGTTAGTGGCCAGAGTCACACGTGTAATTCACCTGCAGTCCTGTGTCTTCAGGAGGACAGGGTATTTGGTATTCAAGTCATTTCTTACTATTACTCTGTTGTTTTCCAATTAGACCCAAGCCTTTCCCGGAGAGGGACTGCCCCACATGCATGGGTTTGGGTGAGACAGTTTGTACAGGGTCTCAGGCTGCTGCAAGCCGTGTAACTGGACCCAAGTCGGAACCTCAGTTTCCACCTCTGTAAAAACAGGGGTGACCAGACGAGCGCGCACGTTCATTACAGAATTGGCGGGAATGCAAAAGTAGCTTAAAGCATGGTCCTTTGCAAAGCAGTCCGCAGCAGGTGGTTAATTAGCCCTAGTTTTCTGGGAGTCACTTTTTTGACGTTCCCAACACTTGATGCCCAAAGGCACTCAAAACCCCAAATCCTTGGTATGAAACGTTCCATCTGTTCCATTGGGGGCCGCCTGGGCAAATGGTTTGAAAGTACACAGGTTGGCTACAGAATGAGGAAGAAGGATAAATACAATTTGAAACCAAATATACAGTTTACTTGGGAGGGCATTACTGACGTCATAGGATGTTGAGGGGAATCTGGTATATGTATTGGATGCCTGGAAAATACGGGGCACCAAAAAGACACAGGATAAAGAAAGGTGTCGACCCCATATCTTATTGAAAGGGAGTTCTCACTTGATCCGTATTTATTCTACCAGAGTTTCTCCATGATTCCTTATAGAAATGGAGAACAGGAAGTTCTTACCATTCCCTCAAGCACACCCAGACATAAACAGACTTAGAACAGAGACTACCTACCCATAAATCAATACCACAGTCGCAATGCTAGCCTTACATTGAAACAATTGCAGACCCTGTTATACTCAAGTGGGCACGGAATTACTCATTTCTGGGCATCCTGATACACAAAATGTAAAGTATCTTTACTCTTCCTTTGTTGTCTGATGCGGGTCTATTTGTCCCCAAACACTGGAGGATAGTTAAAATTCACGGACTCCAGAGGAATTCCGATGGACTGAGAGTAAGATGGAAACCGTAAGCTAGATGCATCACATATTTTTAAGACAAACAAACATTTGTAGGATGTACACAGAGGTCCGTCCAAAATTGCCTTCTGTATAAGTCTATTTTTCCCTCACAGCAACAAGTTTGTGCTTATTTAATGTGGTAGAGGCTCTGGAATCCATCTATATAACTGTTTTCCCTTTTGTGTTAGTAATATAACTCACTTTTCACTAGGTACATGGCTGCTAAAAATAAAACTACATTTCCCAGCTTCCTTTGCAGTGGCGTTTACCTAGATGATCAGTTTTGGACAACAAAATACGGTGGAAGTGTTTTGTGGCAGTTTATAGGAAGCCCCCCTTAAAAAGATTGTTAATGGGGCGCCTGGGTGGTGCAGTCGGTTAAGCGTCCGACTTCAGCCAGGTCACGATCTCGCGGACGGTGAGTTCGAGCCCCGCGTCAGGCTCTGGGCTGATGGCTCAGAGCCTGGAGCCTGTTTCCGATTCTGTGTCTCCCTCTCTCTCTGCCCTTCCCCCGTTCATGCTCTGTCTCTCTCTGTCCCAAAAATAAATAAACGTTGAAAAAAAAATTAAAAAAAAAAAAAAGATTGTTAATATGCCTTGTGACCCGTTTCTTCTTTGCCCTTTGAATTTGGCCTTTAGACCAGGATTGAGAAACAAGGATATTGGAAACATACTTCCTGTTTATTCATTAGGGAAGGGAGACCTGGTGCTCCTATTCCTTCTCTCCTTCCTGGAACACAGCGGAACTACATTTCCCAGGCTCTCTGGCAATTGTTTTGAGGCCCTGTAGCTGAGTTCTGCTGAGTTCCCCTTTCCTACTGCCTGGAATATGGATGTGATGGCTGGAGCTTGGGCTGACATCATGGACCACGAGTATGAGAGCCACACAATAGGGAGGCTGGAGAGGTGGCGTCCAAGAAGCTTCTGAATTTAATGACTTCCTAAAGTAACCATACTAGCCCAGGACTGCTTGCTTCTCAACTTTGTTTCTGTAAGAGAAAATCCTGTCTATTTGTTTAATGCCTGGTTTTTAGAGTTTCTTCACATACAGCTGAACCAAATTCTAACTGATGCTTTTATATGCCTTTCCCTAAAGCACAGTGGACAGTAGGGTATATGTTACCACTAAAGTTTGCACCTTTAAATGAAGTACAATATCACGTAAAGATGCCAATGTAACAAAGCCTATATTTAAATATTAGATTCTAATATACTTCCAAGAACACATATCTAGTATATGAAAAAAAATATCAGGAGAAATAATGGTAGCTGTTAGAACAAACACCCTCTCCCTCAGTGGCTTCACAGAAGGTGTATTTCTGACGTAACAGTCTGATGCGGATTGCTAGGGATGGAGGAAGAATATGGGCGCCCTGGTTCCATGCAGCTGTTCGGACACCAAGGCTCTTTCTACGTCAGCCATCAGTCAGAGACTTGGGCCATTTTCTATCTATGGCCGCCCAAGCCTCAGCAGAATAGAGACAGTGTGGCGAATGTATAACGGTCCAGGCCTAGAGTGGCTTTTGACACTTCTGCCCGCATTCTGCCAAGGGGAACTCAGCCACAGGGCCTCAAAACAATTGCCAGAGAGCCTGGGAAATGCAGTTCCGCTGTGTTCCAGGAAGGAGAGAAGGAATAGGAGCACCAGGTCTCCCTTACCTAATGAATACACAGGAAGTAGGTTTCCAACATCCTTGTTTCTCAATCCTCATCTAACGGCCAGATTCAACAAGCACTACATGCTCAAGGAGACAGCTCAGTGTGTGGCAAAATGTCCTTTTCAGGTCATTTTGTGCTGAAACATCTGAGACTCTTAACATTTCTGATCATGGAAGATGAGCTCCCTAAACAGTGTGACTTCAGTCACAAGCCCTGGTCAACTACAAATTCTTCATGTTCTTAACGTGTTAAGTGTATACATTGAGATACTGGATGCCCTTAAATTACCTTATAGAGTGTCTGTAGCAAAATATTATAGACCCGTTATGGTTAAAAAGGATCGAGTCCAACTATTTTTTTTCCTTGACTTTTTTAAGCACTATGCACAAACTTTTCCTGTAATACACTTAGTTCAATAGACTTTACATTTTTACCAATGCTTTTTAATGAAACTCCAAAACAATTTTATAGCTAGGTTTTTAGTTTTATTTTTTTTAATTTTTTAACGTTTATTTTTGAGAGAGAGAGACAGAGAGAGAGAGACCGAGTGCAAGTGGGGGGAGGGGCAGAGAAAGAGGGAGACACTGAATCCAAAGCAGGCTCCAGGCTCTGTGCTGGGGCTTGAACTCATGGATCATGAGATCATGACCTGAGCCAAAGTCAGACACTTCACGGACTGAGATACCCAGGCTATATCTAGATATATCTAGTCTATAGCTAGATTTTTAATAGGGAAAACAGAATATTTCTCCAACATGGAGACCTTTTTTTTTAAAGTTTTTGTTTCAAGTTTATTGAGGTCTATATACTTGACAAAAATTGTATATATTTAAGGTATACAGCACGATGTCTTCTGTTTTGTGTTTTCTTCTTACCTTTTGACTCCCTTTCTCTCACCATCTACCACTCACCTCTGGCAACCACTATTCTGTTCTCTGTGGCTATGAGCTTGCTTATTTCTTGGCTGGTTGGTTTTTTGGTTTGTTTTTTAGCTTCCACATGTAAGTGAAATCATACGCTACTTGTCTTTCTCTGTTTGACTTATTTCACTTATTATGATACGCGTGAGGCCCATCCACTTTGTCCCAAGTTGCAGGAGTTTCTCCTTTTTTGACCAACTACTTTTCTTTTGATTCTTCCTTTCGGTCTTTCTCCTTGTTCACGTGCCTTTTCCATAATGAGGGGTAATTCTTTAACACGTATAGAAGACATTAAGAAAAGTTTCCATAAGGCTTTATATTGCTGAGAAAAACAGTTTAAAATGCCTTTAAGTGGTGATCTTGGAATATATATCAATGGATCATCAAGGCAGATAGAGCTTTTCCATTTTTTCTTATACTTCTGTTGTATATTTTATAGGCTCTATGATTATGTGCTGATACTTGTGAGATATAAGGTCATTTGGGATATTTTTAATAGTGTTAGACCCTCCAAAAACAGATGGGGGAGGGGTAGGAGAAAGAGAGAGACAACAGAAATAGGTGATAGATTTAGATTAGTAGGTGGTGAGTGGATGGATGAATAGATAAAACTCTACTTTTCCTTAGAAAATCTATCACGATGGTTTTATTGAACCAGCATTTCCTTTGAATTCTAGGCAATCATTAAAGGCAATCCATTTGAGGAAACATGATTGGGATAAAGGATAATGGATTCAAGAGGAATAAAGTCCAAGATTCCATTTCAACTGAATTACCAGCTTGTACCCTACAAATAGGACGTTATTGTCCATCACCTTTTATCTTGAGAATCCTTCCTTCATTTGTTTTTTTTTTTAACTTTTTAAATGTTTATTTACTTTTGAGAGAGAGAGAGACAGAGACAGAGACCATGAGCAGGAGAGGGGCAGAGACAGAAGGAGACACCGAATCTGAAGTAGGCTCCAGGCTCTGAGCTGTCAGCTGACGTGGGGCTCGAACTTACAAACTGTGAAATTGTGACCTGAGCCGAAGTCAGACACCTAACCGACTGAGCCACCCAGGTGCCCCTTCCTTCATTTGTGTAAACAGCTTGCAACCTCCATTTCAGAACTGTTCAGAAGATGTTGTCACTATTAACTGCTATTGCCTTCCATGGTTTGGTTTTAAAGTTTAGCTGTCTTCCAGAGATCTGAGGTATCTGATAGGCAGAAGGTGAATTTCAGACCATTTGTCTATTTCCCAAGTGAAAAATCAAAGCAAGCTTTAATGTTTTGGATTGTTCACTTGAAATGTAAGAGTGAATTAAACATTTTTGTGTTAACGAAAGAAATCTGAAGTATTGATGTTCATATAGAATAAAAAGAGGAAATTATACAAAAATGCTTTTGTAAAACCAGGATGAATTTTAAGTTAAAAATGGAAAGGCTTCCAACTGATTTATGTGCGTTTCAAGGAAGCCCCAATTTAGTATTACTGGCTTTAGGATCACTTGGGCCACATGGGCATTCCAATAATTTTGGAAGGAAGGTATGTGAATGACCGGGACCCCAGAGGAGTGGGAGAAGAGGGTGAATAGAGGACACAAGACTTGGGGGGAGGGGTCTTCACCTTCATGAGAAATGAGAAGATGCCCAAGGATGCCCATTCCTGCAACCCCAGCAGGAGACACACCTGCACAAATGGGGCCCCAGCATCTCTAAACAGTTGTAATGAATAAGGTTCCCAATCTGCATGAAGTGACTCTTCCACTCTTATCTGCTACAAAGAAATCACCAAGCGCCTGCCAGAGTTTTGTGGCTTAGGAAAGGAGAGATTTTTTTCTGCTCTCTGACCCTGGCTCTGAGGTTTGGGGAAAACATCAGGAATTCTCCAGCGTTCCAGGACCTTTTGGTGTGGAGCCAGAACTGGGCTCATCCCTTTGTTCCCTCAAATCTTTCTTCATGTGTTCAGGCTTAGAGGTCCAACCACAGGCACTGGTCACTAACTCACAAACTTTAAGTGCTCATTAGAACCACCTGGGGGATTTTTTACCAAATACTGTTGCCAGGATCCCACTTCAGCCTTATTGAAGCCATATCTCTAAGGGGAAGGGCTGGGATCTGGGGATGTGTGTCTTAAAAGCCTCCCTGTTGAATCTGTTACCTGTCAGACCGAGAAACGCCTCACCTCTGCAGTTGAATGAAACTCAGCATTAACTGGGACTCCAAATGTAGCTGTCACACCTTTTGGTCACGGGCTTAATAGCAAAGGACTGGATTATGTCCTCGCTCCTAAATGATTGCATGATCCCTGCAGTCTCAGTCCCCACCTCTAGGAGGCAGCGTACAGCATGGGCATCTTTATAAATTGCCCTTGTGTTAAACACTCGCCAACTTACCTAACTTCTAACCATTTGGACTGAGTTCCTGTGAACATACGAGCACTAGAAAAAAGAAAGGTTGAGTAAGTGTAGGTGGACTGTTAGCAATTAGAAAACCATAACTGACAGTCTGGACACTCATTTAAAACCATTAAAAGAATTAATGCATTTGTTAGTAAATAAGAAATAGGCTAGAGCACGATGGCATATGATTAATGTTTGTTTGTTTGTTTCAATTAGAAAATCCAGAAAGTAGATTATATCCAGTTATGAACAATCTGGTCTATAACCAAAGACACGTTTGAACAAGAGGCCAAAGTCAAAATATTGGATTGCAATTACAAGCCTATCAAATAACTAAAAATAAATTGGGATCATTGCCCTCCTCATTTTTCAGGTTTCTCTTATTATTTCCAGACTTTAATAAATTGCAAAGAGAAAGAAAAATAGAACTACTTGGGATTAATATTGTATGGTTACTTTTATTTAGCCTGCTGTCTTTTTGAAATACTGATTTCCATCCATTCCAAGCTTTTTGGTAGAGAATAGTTGAACTTGAATGAATACAGTCTTCTTGTCCAGTTTACGTTATCCTGGAAACAAGAATTACATGTGTTTTTTTCCCCTGCTTTGATAGTTTTGTTTGTTTGTTTGCTTGCTTGCTTTAAGTGGGACTCCCTCCCAACACAGAGCCCAGCTCGGGGCTTGGACTCATGGCTGTGAGATCAAGTGACCTGAACTGAGATCAAGAGTCAGATTCTTAACTGACTGGGCCACCCAGGTGCCCCTCCCCTTTGATAGTTTATAAGTAGTCCATATAAAACTGCCCATTACCTTTTCGTACATACTAAGGTCATTACTGAAAACTTACACGGCCTCAACCCTCCAGGCCGTTCTGCATCTAAATGAAACTCTTTGCACTTAAATGTATATGGCAGGAAAAATCAGCAAATGCTAATATTCAAACCCCAAGGGGGCAGCCTGCACACAGATGAAAATATGACCATGCACATACACAGTTTTGTTGCATGACACCAGGCCTGGAGGAGAAAACCAAAGCCTGCATACAAGATTTCACTCAGAGAAATAAAAGAACCCAGTATTCGGGTGTAAGAGAAATAAAAGAATGCAGTACTTGGGCATATCCAAGTTCATATGTAAACTCAAAAGAGTGTGTAGAAATCCTGACATTGTTTCAAACCACTGCAGAAGGAACAACAGTGCATAAACCACAGCACATTTTTTTTTAATTCACATTGACTTAATTCTGCCTATCACTGACTTCGCAGTCAGATGTCAAGGCAGCAGGCAAAACAAGTTATTTTTAGGAGTCCAGCCAAGGACCATTTGCTCATTCATGAGTGGGTTCTAAGAAGGCCAAAGCCAAAATATCAAGACAGGCATTATCTGGGCAGTGGCTGCAGGGCCAAATTGCCTCACAAGGGGAACACCATCGACCGTACAGGAAACTAGGTGAGAGACAACGTGTGGTTAATGCGGGCCCATTACTGTTATGAGAAAATCAACCATGAGCATGGATGCCGATGGTGGTCGGAGCGTTGGATATTGAAAGAATGGCTCCTGGATTGGTTTGGATAAAGACTTGTCCAAGGGGTCTAATGCGCAAAATGCATCTGAAGGCTAATGCGCTTCTTTGGAAAGAGATTTAGGTAAGGGGACAAACAACAGTGGCAATTACGTCTACAACTGAAATGCAATTGACTTGGTTCCTGTTGTTTCCTATCCGCTACCAGAGCAAGGCGATGGCTTCCAGTTCTCATCAAGATGAATTATGGCAAGTAGAAAGCTATTTCAGGCTCAAAGAATGCCTTTTTAATGTGATATAACTGGGGTCTGCTGGGAAAGAACAGCAATAAGAAATGCCTCGTGAAGTTAAGAATACAGGATGCCTCATTCTTACATTTATTTCCCCAATAAGGCTTCGTTGAGCCCTTTTCCCGAGGCACGTACCTGCCAGGTGTGAGGGGTACCAAGATGCCTAACACTGTCCCTGCCTTCTAGGAGCCTTCGTTCATACCGTCATCATCGTTATTATCATATTAGCAAATACCTCACACAACAAATGTGTTCCCTGGGTCTCCCTTAAGAGAAAGGGGCTGAAATGTCTATCTGTTTGTGTCACTGATACTCAGTTTTGGGGAATGGTTCTCATTTCACCCAACGCAATAGAAACTGGGTTTCTGGCCATGCTTTCCTTCAAGGGGAGCCACACCACTAGCTCTGTCCTATGGGCTGTGACCATGTGAATCTTACAGGTCGAAACTCAGAAGAGGCGATGCTGAGTCCCCCAGCTGTGTCTCCCTTGGCCTGGACTGTGAAGGAGGGCTCATGGCAACATGGCAGACCTGTAAGATCAGCCTGGCAGAGTGACAGCATGGTGCATAGACTCCTGGGAGGCCACCCAACCCACAGTGGACTTTCCGAATGGGAAAGAGACCTTTGTGGTGTGAAGTCACTGAGACATGGGAGTGTATTTTTTACTGCATGATAACATAGCTTATCCAGCCTAATACCATTAATAAGTGTTTGTTTTGCTGAGGACTTTTAGAGGACACGAGAAATCACTGCCTTGGTAGAAATGGAAGGAACTTTATGGACTAATAATAGACTCACCCAGTGCAAATAAATCTCCCAATGGAAAAAAAAAATCAACTTTTCCCCCTGTGTTTTTCCCTCTCAACCAACCCCAGTCACACTAACTCTTCCCAGGATGCTAGGCTGTGATAGTTGCTGCCTCCTTCATGCCTGTCTTCTTGGGGGCCCCCTGAGACCTCCAAGCATTCCAGCCTCGGGGTCCCCATATCTCTTTTCTTCTCTGCCCAGTGGAGGCAATATGGGGATTTTGCCAAGGGAAATCTCATTACTAAGAAACAAAGGTAAAGTAAGTACAAATGTATAGAAACAGATAGATTGGCTGAGTGTGGATTTCTAATTAAAGTGTATTTGATCCTCACCTTCCAAAACATTGGCAGGATATTTTTGATCCTTGTACCCTGAATCCATCCAGTGAAGGGATAACCAAGACAGAAAAGGGGAGATCTGAAATACCTAGTGACGTGGCCAGACGCTAGCTTTGTTTACTCACCCCGAATTATGACAATGTACAAAACATATTCCTTCCTATAGAACAATTGCATTCCTTTGAAACAATATAAGCCTTCAAGAGCAATATTCTCATTAATAATCAATTTGTGATTTTAAAGCACTTTGCATGTTTAAATTCATAACTATAATACTGTGAACAAGAATAGCCATCATCATATTTTAAGCTGATTCATGCACAGAAGAGAGTAGGGAAGTTCTTTATAATGTAAATTATTCCTAAGCTCTGGAAATTCAGTTTACACTCACAAGCATTACTCAATCTTAAATTCTTCTATTAAAATCTATAATTGTTGGGACAACAGGCTCCATATTTAAATGCCAATTCTTCCAAAAGAAAACCATATTGACTCTTACTTTGGGTGAGAGATAAGTGACCACAGATGGAGAGTTAATGCTTTCAGGGCATGGTTTAACTCCCTGGAAGAAGTAAATCACATTTATTTCTCGTTAAAAAAATTAAGTGCCTTTCTTTGTGTGTGTACTATGTTTTAACCTCCTATAAACCCAGTGTTTGATAGGGGGTGTGGTATGGTGGTTAAGAGCAGAGACTTTGAAGTTAGACTTGTGGGTTTCAATTCTTCCTTTGCCATTTTGCTAGCTGTGTGACCTTGACCGCATTCTTTGATCCTCCCGGGCTGCATCTTACCTGCAAAATGATTATAGTAGTCCCTACTTTGCAGCAGTATCTGACATAGTGCATACAATTAAAATGTTTGTTGATTAAAAATAAACTTAGAGGGGCACCTGGGTGGCTCCGTCGATTAAGTGTCAGACTTCAGCTCAGGTCATGATCTCACGGTTCGTGAGTTTCAGCCCTGCATCAGGCTCTCTGCTGTCAGTGCAGAGCCTGCTTGGGATCCTCTGTCCCCCTGCTTCTCTGTCCCTCATCCATCTCTTGCTCACTCTCTCTCAAAAATAAATATTTTTAAAAAATGAACTTATAAACAAGATGTGAAGTAAAAAAATGGAAAAAAAAAATACCAGTCTTTGTTCTCCATAATACTCCAGAGTTGAAAGCATTAAAGAAAAAATTCCCATGCCACCCCTCATAATACCCCCCAAAAGCAATGGGAACAGAAACTGGCTGTTTGGGGAACTCAAATTCAGAGAACACTCAGACTTTGGGTAATCTTTGGGTAATGGTGAACTATTCCCTCAAAAATGCCAAAATTGCATGAAAGGTTTTGTAGGGCCAGCAGAGTCTCCTGGAGCCCTGCTGGTGACAGTGCAGCCCACACCAGCAAGCCCAGCACGGGTGCCCACTGAGACCTGGCACTGAGAGTCTGGGTCTACACTCACATGCTACAGTTACAGAATATCCAGAAAGCTCTGAGAGCCAAAAGTTTGTTTGTCTTTAATAAGTGAAGATCGAACTCACTTGGCATCAACATTTATCCTGAGTGGAGAGGAGGCTATCTGGAGTTTTTTATTTATTTCTCGTAGTGTGAATCTTCTTACGTTTTGCTACAGAAACAATAACGCATTTGTTTATGGGTGTTTCCCAAGAACTTGCTAGGATGTTTTATGCTTCATGCACCATGTTACCTTCCTAAAATCTAAAAAAGCCTGAATTCGAAACCCTTTGTGGCCCAAAGGATCTCAGATTGGGAATTATGGACCCCGACTTTCTTACGTGTCATGCTTTCTGTTTAGAAATGGGGAGCTGGGGATCACAGACAACTCTATGCTGTCTCCAGTGTGGAGATGTGAGCTCCATGGAATCTTTTCTCTCACCTCCTCACGGCCAGAAGAAGTGAGTAAAAGGATGGAGCCTCCAATGAAACAGAGAGTCTTTGACAAAATATTAGAATCATTCTGGAATGTCTTTTCTCCCAGGAACTGGTGCCAGGAGGGCTGCTATAAAGATTTACAAAGGGGGATGCCTGGGTGGCTCAGTCAGTTGAGCGGTCTGACTTTGGCTTAGGTCATGATCTCCCAGTTTGTGAGTTCCAGCCCCGTGTCAGGCTCTGTGCTGACAGCTCAGAGCCTGGAGCCTGCTTCAGATTCTGTGTCTCCCTCTTTCTCTGCCCCTCCCGTAGTCATGCTCTCTCTCTCTCTCTCTCTGAATAATTTAATAAATAAATGTTAAAAAAAAAAAAAGATTTACAAAGGGTGGCTAGATAAGGACCAGGACACAGAAGGCATGGACAATCAAACTCAAGAGGCTCGGCAGCAGGAATATTCCCTCCTCAGTAAGCTTGGGCTGAGAGTTGGCCCCTAAAGAGTAAGAGAACCATTCCAGAAGGAGTGTGAGAACCCTGGCTAGACACAGCTACATGGAGGTCTAACAGAAAGATTTGCTGTCACCCATGTTTGTGTTTGGTCACTATGTTCTCCCCCAGTCTCATCCACCTTGCTTACTTGGAACATTCCAGAAAGAAGCCACGTAGTTAAAGCAGTGGGCAGTCAATTCCTCCTGCTCATCATGGGGATTTTCACCCTGTCATCTCTGATCATGTTTAGGGGTCGGACCTCTGAGCTTTCTACCTATGACCTCACAATCTCTATAAAACGATATAACCCTGGTGACCCCAGGGGCCCTGCTACCTCTTGAAATCTAGATGATTGAGACTCAGAGCCTCAAAGCCATACCCTGTAGGAGTCAAAATTCCTCCCCAAGGCATCTATGAATCCCTGCTGGAGCAGGTCTTTCTCATGGTAGCCTCTTCCCCTAGAGCCGTGTCCTCCCTGTTCCAGTGACCCATGTGTGCAACACAATTTCTATTCACAGAAATCACACTCACACAGAGAAAATTAAGTATGCAGCAGGTTTATAAAGACCTGGAGGAAGGCAAGGGGGATCTCAACAATTCAAACAAGTTCGATAGAAGGTTAGACACCATAATGCATTAAAAAAACAAAAAATCCATCCTATTGTAGGGTCATACTTAGCTGATCCTTTCCACCCAGCTAAGAACTCTAACCCAGTACTGTCCAACAGAAAAAAAAATCCACATACACAACCACATATTTTCTACTGGCCACATTTAAAAATTAATTTGCTGGGGCTACTGGGGGCTCAGTTGGTTAAGCATCCAACTCTTGATTTTGGCTCAGGTCATGACCTCACGGTTCCGTGAGTTTAAGCCCTACATCAGGCTTTGTGCTGACAGTGCAGAGTCTTCTTGGGATTCTCTCTCTCCCCTTCTCTCTCTGCCTTTACCCTGGTTGTGTTGTCTCTCTCTCAAAATAAATAAACTTAAAAAAACTTCAAAAATTAATTTGCTGATTTTAATAAATTTTATTTAACCCGATATTATTATGGGGAATATTGGGATTTCAATATGTAGTCAATGTCTTGAAACTATTAATGAAATATTTGACATTCTTTCTTCCAGAAGGTCTCCCACACAGTGTGTGTTTTATACTTGACAGCACGTCTCTGTTCAGACTTGCCCCATTTCAAGTGCTTAGTGGCCACATGTGGCCATGGCCACCTTGTGACCCTGGTGCTCCTTCTAGGCCTTGTCTCTTTTCCCAGCCACATCCTCACTGCCTCCCGGTGGTCCCAGGGGACTCTCACTTCCTGTTATTTGTATGAAGCCCTTCCCCAGCTTCTTCCCCTGGGGCCTATTTCTCCTTGGTCAATTTCTATTTTATTTTTTTAAGTTTTTTTATTTATTTACTTTTGAGAGACAGAGAGAGATCAGGGGAGGGGGAGAGAGAGAGAGAGAGAGAGAGGATCCCAAGCAGGCTCAGTGCTGTCAGTGTAGAGCCCGAGGTAGGACTCGATCTCATGAACCTCGAGATAATGACCTGAGCCGAAATCAAGAGTCAGTCATTTAATCAACTGAGCCACACAGGTACCCCAATTTCTATTTTAAAAGAGTCTATTTCCTTAGAAATTGAGCATTCATTGATAATTTTGTTTTGTTTCTCCACTAATATCAGAAATTATTATTGCCTTCAAGATCTGACAGATAGGAAAACTGAACTCAAAAAGTTGAAGATTTATCACCTTCACACAGTACGACTGTGGCAGCACAGGGTGAACCCATGACTCATCCTGAAGGATCTCCTTCCAATTCTGAAAGTTGAGAGCGCAGGACCCAGAACCTTAGACCAATGACTTGTTCTCTTGACTCCTTCTCTGGGTCCATCACTAGCTTCTGTCAGGCTCCAAGGTCCTGGGCTCTGTGAGACCTTTGTTCTTTTCTTTCCCTACACTCTCTCTTGTGGTTGAAACTTTAGTCCTGCCTTCAGCCTGCAATCCCAGCCGCCTACCTGACCACTTTCCCCTTCACAGCACTGCCTCCTTGCCCTGAACACACACCAGCTCCTCTGAAGCCATTGTTTCTATCAACCCTAACCTGGGGCACCTTTGGTCCAGGACCTCCCAAACCCACATCCTTCCAGTCACCATGGTCCCCTGAATACAAGTTTAAAAGTGTGATTTCAAGACGTCTAACTCAGAGGCTCAGTTGGTTGAACATCGGACTTCAGCTCAGGTCATGATCTCATGGTTCATGGCTTCAAGCAGGGCATCAGGCTCAATCAGCACAGAGCCCTCTTTGGATCCTCTGTCCCCTTCTCTCTCTGCCCCTCCCCCACCCCTCTCTCTCTCAAAAATAAATAAATGTTAAAAAAAATCTTTTAAGACTTCTGACCAGAAGCTGAATGTTCCAAGATAATTTTATTAAGTTTGTAAACACTGTTCGAATGTCCAATAGAACCTGAAGAGTCGCGATATTTTTATGACTTCCAATTTACTAGATTTACAAAACGTTAAGATCATTGGAATACTTTTCATGCCTGTGTCATTGGCTTGCCAGATCAGGCATAGGAAGTTGCTTAGGAAGAAAATTGTGTTAAATTTATCACTGCAGTTTAAGAGAAACTAATAATTAACGTAAATGACACTCGTGGTTCAAGGGGAATTTAGTTCTTTCACATTGAGTCATCCAAAAACTAATCAAAGGTGTCTCCTCTTATTTTATATAAAATGTACTACATTTATAAAGAGAATAATGAGGTTTGTAACACAAACGTGAAGCCTTTAGGAAGCTGGGCTTTTGAATGGGTAATTTTAACAAACTGAATTGAATTTAAACCCCAGGTCTGTTCTGTTCTTTGAAGGGGAGTGGGCAGATTCTCAATATTTTAAATGTCCGTGATGGTCCCTCATGGGGCCTCTACATGGCTGAGTTTGTCCAAGAGGCCACAGTCAGGAAGTTTCTGGTGTGAATGATGGTTGGGTGATGCTGCAGGAAGGCAAGGAGCAGAGAGTTGGGGGTGGAGCAGAGGAAGATTGGCCACTCAACCCGTCCCCCTCAACCTTTAGTGGGGCTGGAGTCCAGAAAATGGAAAGAAGCTTTTATCCAAAGTGCCCTTTCTCCACATGCGGAGTCTTGGTGTCGTCCTCAGAGCCCTTTTGTAAGTCTTTCTCGTCTGCTCTCAAGGACACTCATTACCTCTGATTGTACAGAAGTGCCACCCAAAACTCTGTGAGGTCCAGTGACATGCTCTCTTAGCCCATTTGAGCTGCCATAACAAAAATACCATAGCCTGGGGGGCTTAAACAGCAAACACTTATTTCTCATGGTTCCAGAGGCTGGGAGGTGCAAGATGCCTGCACCAGCAGATTTGACGTCTGGTGAGATCTGCTTTCTGGTTCAGAGACAGCTGACTTCTTATTGTGTCTCATAGTACAGCTCTCTGGGGTCTCTTTTATAAGGGCACTAATCCTACTCTTGAGGGCTCCACCCTCATGACTAACTACCTCTGCAAGGCCCCACCTCCTGATACCATTGCATTGGGGATTAGGTTTCAATATAAGAATTTTGAGGGGACATAAACACTCATTCTATAAGGCTCACTCAAGTCCCAGGACAAGGGTGACAGAAACTGAGATCTGTGCCTCCCAGCTCCTGGTTCTAATGTCTGCACACTGCACTATCTGTAGAAATCAAACACAAGGTTTGTGTAAATACAAATTAAAAAAAATTTTTTTTTTACATTTATTTTTGAGAAACAGAGTACGACAAAGCGTGAGTGGGGGAGGGACAGAGAGGGAGACACAGAATCTGAAGCAGGCTCCAGGCTCTGAACAAGGGGTCAGCACAGAGCCTGACGTGGGGCTTGAACTCACGAACTGTGAGATCATGACCTGAGCCGATGTCGGACCCTCGACCGACTGAGCCACCCAGGTGGCCCAGGTGTAAATACAAACTTAAATGGAGAGCCAGAGGGTCCTATCTAGCACACTGAACAAATCCATAAGCATATATTATGTGGATATCCTGAGATCAGGCCTGGAAAATACTTAACCGTGGCTTTAGCGCTTCTATTCAGTGAATGTGACTATTGTCTCTCTCAGTGGATTCCATTTTAATGACACAGCACTGTCCCCAGCAGGAGACTGTCTGGTGAGTGCAAGTAGGGCCAACAGTATTTAAATCACATTAGACATCATAGACACTCCAAGATGGGAGGAGAACTCCCTAATGAAAGTTTTGTTAGATGACTGTGTTAACCGTTATTAATTTTTATCAAAGCAGAGCTTCTAGATAATGACTCAGGGCCACCACCTTCACAGATAAAGCTCTGCTTTGGAGGAAAATGGGAGCATAACACAGAGGAAAGGGTATTTCACAGATGTTTACTGCAATGAGATGCAGAGAAGAAAATAGAACAGGAGAGCAGTTAACCCATGCATGTCTGTGTTTGTTTCAACGCAACTGTAATTAGGAGGCAAAACAGACGATTAATAAATAAGACCCAGTGGTCACTTTAGTCCATTGTGCCTCTTTGCCAATAGCTGGACACTGGAATTAGAACAAGAGTGAACTGCCATGGTATGGGGAAAAGCAGTTTTCCTCACCCATCCAGCCAACCGTTGTTACTTATCTGAGTGATGAAAACAATAATGTTGTTCACAGGGTTGTTTGGTCTAGCAAATACAATACAGGACACTTAGAAAATTTTGAATTTTGGGTAAAAAAATAAATAGCTCTTTAGTATACACTTATATTCCAAATATTGCAGGGGATATAATGTAACATTTAGGACACATTTATGCTAGAAAATCATTTAAAATTTTCATTGTTTGTGTTACATTCAAATTTAACTGAGTGTCCTGTACCTTATCTGGCAGTCCTGGCTGTAGGGTCACTGGGCTATATATATATTTTTTGAATTAGCATTAATAGGAAAAAAATAACAAAGACGTACCATAGGCACAAACTTCTTTATCTACCATATCACACTTAGAGAAAGAGAACTTTTCTAACCTTATAGCTTTCATCCTAGAGAAATGAAGGAACTTTCCCAGGATCACTCTGTTAATATGCAGCGGTGCTAAGATCCAGACCCAGGTTTGTGGGAGTCCAAAGCCTGCTCTTCTCCATGACCTTGCACCACCTCTCAGACACTGAGTGGATAACACAGATAACCATTGCTTTTTTTCTTGTTACTATCTTGGTGAAATACACATAACCTGAAATTTATCATCTTAATTACTTTTAT
Organism: Prionailurus bengalensis; assembly: GCF_016509475.1. NCBI lineage: Eukaryota > Metazoa > Chordata > Mammalia > Carnivora > Felidae > Prionailurus > Prionailurus bengalensis. Next base: position 5,756,616 of record NC_057360.1, read on the forward strand.
GGGTGCAGCTGAGTAGTGTTGAATACATTCACAGAGTTGTGCAACCAAACCTCAGAATTCTTATCTTGCAAAACTAAAACTCTGTACCCATTAAACATCTCCCCATTCGCCCCTCCCCCAGCCCCTGCGACCACTATTCAACTTTCTGTCTCTATGAAGATTATTATTCTAGTTTCCTCATATAAGCAGGTCATAAGGTATTTATCTTTTTATGACTGGCTTATTTCACTTGGCATGATGCCCTCAAGATTCATCCATGTTGTAGCAGGTATCCGAATTTTCTTCCTTTTTAAGACTGTGTATGATCCCATTGTATGTATATGCCACATTTTGTTTATCTTTTTTATTATTTAAATTTTAGTTAGTTAACTTACAGTGCAATATGGTTTCAGGAGTAGAATTCAGTGATTCATCCCTTGCCTACAATACCCACTGCTCCTCCCAACAACATCCCCCACCTAGCCCATCCCCCACCCACCTCCCTCCATCAACCCTCAGTTTGTTCTCTATCATTAAGGGTCTCTTATTGCTTGTTTTCCTCTCTCTTCCCCCCCACCCAACTTCCCATATGTTCATCTATTTTGCTTCTTTAATTCCACATATGAGTGAAATCATATGATATTTGTCTTTCTCTGATTGACTTATTTCACTTAGCACAATACTCTCCAGCTCCATACACGTCAGTGCAAATGGCAAGACTTCATTCTCTTGGATGGCTGAGTAATATTCCATTGTATGTATATACCACATCTTCCTTATCCATTCTTCAGTCGATGGACACTTGGTCTCTTTCCATAGTTCGGCTATTATTGATAATGCTGTTATAAACATTGGGGTGCATGTACCCCCCTTTGGATCTATATTTTTACATCCTTTGTGTAAATAATAGTGCAATTGCCGGATCATAGTATAGTTCTGTTTTCAACTTTTTGAGGAACCTCCATACTGTAGTCCAGAGTGGCTGCACCAGTTTGCATTTCCATCAACAGTGCAAAGGTGTTCCCCTTTCTCCAGGGGATCCTCACCAACAACTATTGTTTCTTGTGTTGTTAATTTTAGCCACTCTGACAGGTGTGAGGTGGTATCTCATCCTGGTTTTGATTGATAATTGTCTGATGATTAGTGATGTTGAGAATCTTTTCATGTGTCTGTTGGCCATCTGGATGTCTTCTTTGGAAAAGTGTATGTTCATGTCTTCTGCTCATTTCTTCACTGAGTTATTTATTTTATCTTTTTGTTTGTTGAAGGACACCTAAATTGCTTCCACCTAGTGCTTTTATTAACGTGTGTACAAATATCTGTTTGAGTCCTTGTTTCAGTTCTTTGGGGTGTAAACTCAGAAGTGAAACTGCTGAATCATATGGTGGTTCTATTTTAATTTTTTTGAGGAACTGTCATAGTGTTTTCCACAGCTGTTGCACCATTTTACATTCCCACCAACAGTGTACATGAGTCACAATTTCTCCACATCTTCAGCATCACTTGTTATTTTCTGGAGTTTTGTTCGCTTGTTTGTTTGTCTATTGTGGCCGTTATAATAAATGCGAGGAATCATTGCTTTTAGTCTCCATGATAAAATCAAATAAAAACTATTATAACTTGATATTTTTACTGATTTATTTGTTTTGTTGAGTCTTCAGGCTGTTTTACCAACTTATTCTATTTGTTACTATAATTAACACTAATATAATCAGTTATTATTAATTATAATGACCAGTGAGCACTGAGCAGGGATTTGCTGAGTGCTACACAACCACTCTCTTGCCCAGATTTCACAACAACACCACAGAGAGTATTCTTACTGTATTGGTTCCATCTAACAAGTGAGAAAAAGATGCTTAGAGAGAAGTTAAGTATCTTGTCCAATGTTACAAAGCTTGCGAAGCTGTTATAAAGCTCATAAATACAGAAAATCTGACTCCTTCTTATGTCCCTATCTTTTGGTGGATCTTGAGAAGAAAAACTTCTTCCAAATCAATCTGACCCATTTGAGGGGGAATGAAAAATTTGCTGAATCATGGGAACTTTTAAATATGACTCTTTGCAAAGTACTTTAAAGCTTTTTGTAATATAAAAAAACAGCTTTATTGAGATATAATTCACCTACCATAAAATTCACCCATTTAAAGTGTACATATAGCTCAATGGCTTTTAGTATGTTCACAGATTTAGGGAACCATCGTCGCAGTCAATTTTAGAACATTTTTATCCCTCTAAAAGAAACTTTGGGGAAACTGATCCAAGATGTTAGCATAGGAAGACCCTAAACTCACCTCTTCCTATGGAAACACTGAATGTACACCCACATAGAGAGCAATTCCTCTTGAAGAAGAACTGAGGGCTGATTGAACAGCTTCTGCACAACAAATAATAGCAAGACCACATACAGAAAAGTAGCAGAGAGGAGATATGGTAGCTAAGGAAAGCCCACCCCCAACATGTTGACTTGCAATAGAAACTTGCAATGTCACTGAGGGGCTTGTGTAGAGACTCAGCACCCCTTCACTAAGCACAGTGAAAAAAAAATCAGTTAAAAGGCAACTAGACTATAAGTGAAAGAGATCTATTTGCTAACCCTAGAGTGTCAACCAAATATGTTGGGAACTGCTGGGACTATTTCAGTGTTGGAAGTACCCAGGAGTGCCATTTCTTACATTTCACCTCCATGTTGATAGCACAAGGCTGGAGGCAGATCCAAATGCTCTCACCAGCCTGCTAAGACTGCTCCACCATGCTCCAGACTCCTGTTCACACCACCTCCAACCATCTCCCCGAGATGGCCCTAGAGAGACATTCCCTACCCCCAAAATCCCATCGCATGCACCTGCCCTAGTTCCAGCCATCCTACTAATGTGGCCCCAGTGTGGCATGTCCTGGAATCCCTTGGGTCATTCCTGCTCCAACTCCAAGCATCTCACCAGGGATGCCCCAGCACAGCTCACCACTTGACCTCCTAGAGCATGCTCACATCAGCTCCAGCCAAATTGCCCAGGTGGACCTCAGAGCCCCTGGCTTGTGCCTGCTCCAGCCCCAGTCATCATTCCAAGGCACCCCTGGCACAAAATGCTCTGGGACCTTCTAGTCCACAACTGTTCTAGCTCCAGATAACCTGCCAAAGCTACCAGGCACATGCAATCTAAATAAGAGGTGCTCCTACACAAGGGCACTCCTTCAAGATCAGGAGAAGCAGATGTTCTATCTAATTCATAGAAACAAATACAGAGAGACAGGAGGGGGGGGGAGAGAGAGAGAGAGAGAGAGAACACAGAGAAATATGTTCCAAATAAAAGAACAAGATAAAACCCAGAAAAAAACTAGTGAAATGAATATGAGTAATTTACCTGACAAAGACTTCAAAATAATAATCATAAAGATGTTCACCAAATTTAGGGGAAGAATGGAAAAACACAGTAAGAACTTCAACAATGAGTTATAAAATACAAGAAAGAGCCTATCATAACTGAAGAATACAATATTGAAATGAAAAATGTACTGGAGGGGATCAACAGAAGATTAGATGATACAAAAGAATGCATCAGTGTTCTGGAAGACAGAATAGTGGAAGTCACTCAATCAGAACATCAAGAAGGAAGAAGAATTTAAAAAATGAGAAAGGTTTAAGGGACTTCTGTCCTCTGGGATAAAATCAAGCAACTAACATTTGCATTATAGAGGTCCCAGAAGGAGAAGAGAAAGAGAACGGGGCAGAAAACTTTATTTGGAGAAATAATGGCTGAAAAATAATGGCTGAAAATTTCTCTAATCTGGGGTAGGAAACAGACATCCAGGTCCAGGAATCCGGAGTACCAAATAAGATTAACCCAAAGAGACCCATACCAAGACATATTATAATTAAAATGGCAACAATTAGGGGTGCCAGGGTGGCTCAGTTGGTTACGGGTTCGACTTCAGCTAAGGTCATGAGCTCACAGTTTGTGATTTTGAGCCCTGCATCAGTCTCTGTGTTCACAGTGCAGAGCCTACTTCGGATTCTCTGTCTCCCTCTCTCTCTGCCCCTCCCCTGCTCTCTCTCTCTCTCAATAATAAATAAATAAACACTTTTAAAAATGGAAAAATTAAGATAAAGAGAAAACCTTACATAGTCACAAATAGAATCTCAAATAGTCACAAAGGAAACCCTATAAAACCATCAGCTATCTTTTCAGTAGAAACTTTGCAGGCCAGGAGGGAGTAGCAAGGATCTATTTAAAGTGCCCAAAGGGAAAATCTTCCAAACGAGAATATGCTACTTGGCAAGGTTATCATTCAGAATTGAAGGAAGGATAAAGAGTTTCCAGACAAGCAGAACCTAAAGGACTTAATCATCACTAAACTGGCCTTACAAGAAATGTTAAAGCACCTTCTTTAAGTGGGAAAAAAGTTGTAACTAGAAATAAGAAAATATGTGAAAGAAAAAAAAATCTCACTGGTAAAGGCAAATATATACTAAAGGCAATGGATCTGTCACTTAAAAAGTTAGTATGAAAGTTGAAAGACAAAAATACTAAACTTTATCTACTATAAGCAGTTACACATAAAATAAAAAGATTTAAAATATAATGTTGAAGACATAAAATGTTGGGGTTGGGGGAGTAATAATGTAGTGCTTTTAGAATGCATTCAAACTTGAGTTACTATCAGCTTAAAATAGATTGCTATGTATATATAGACCAGTATATATGAAACTAATGGTAACCATAAACCAAAAACTTATAATTGATACACAAAAATAAAGAGAGACTAACCCAAACATAACACCAAAGAAAACCATCAAACCATATGGGTAAAGACCAAAAGAAGAAAGGAATGAAGAACTATAAGACAACAAGAACAAATGAACAAAATAACAATAAGTATATACCTATCAATGATTACTCTAAATGTAAATGGACTAAATGCTCCAAAAATATATATATATAAGGTAACTGAATGGATTAAAAAGAAACCAACACCCATTTATATACTCCCTATAGGAGATTCATTTCAGGTCTAAAGACACACATGAACTGAAAGTGGAGGGATGGAAAAAGATTCCATGCAAATGAAAATGTAAAGAAAGCTGGAGTAGGAATACTCATATCAGACAAAATAGACTTTAAAACAAAGATTTAACAAAAGACAAAAGGCATTCATTGTGCAATGATAAAGGGGTCAATCCAAAAAGAGAATATAACATTTGTAAATATTTAAATACCCAACAAAAGTGCACCTAAATAAGTAAAGCAAATACGCAGACATACAGGGAGAAATTGACAATAATACAATAATAGTAGGGGACTTTAACACCCCACTTACATCAATAGATATATCATTCAGACAGAAAATTAACAAGGAAACAGTGGTTTTGAATGACCCATTAGACCAGATGGACTTAACAGATACATATAGAACGTTCCATCCAAAAACTGCTGAATGCACATTCTTTTCAAGTGTGCATGGAATATTCTCCAGGACAGATCACATGTTAGGCCACAAAAGAAATCTCAATAAATTCAAGAATATTGTAATCATGTATTGAGTGTCTTTTCTGACTACAATGTTATGAAAATAGAAATCAATTACAAGAAGAAAACTTTAAAAACACAAACACATGGAGACTAAACAACATGCCACTAAACAACCAATGCGTCGATAAAGAAATTAAAGAAGAAAGAAAAAATATCTCAAGACAAATGAAAATGGAAACACAACTTTCCAAAATCTATGAGAAATACCAAAAGCATTTCTAAGAGGAAAGTTCGTAGTGATGTAGGTCTACCTCAACAAATGAGAAAAATCCCAAATAAACAATCTAACTTTACGCCTAAAGGAACTAAGAAAAGAAGAACAAAGTTCAAAGTTAGTAGAAGGAATGCAATAATCAACACTAGAGTGAAATAAATGTTATAAAGCCTGGAGATACAATAAAAAATATTGCTGAAACTAAAAGCCAGATCTTTGAAAAGATTTTTAAAAATTGATAAACCTCTGGCCAGAATTATCAAAGAAAGAGAGACCAAATAAATAAAATCAGAAATGAAAGAGAAGTTACAACTGACACCACAGAGATATAAAATATCATAAAAGACTACTATGGACAAGTATATGCCAAAAAATTGGAAAACCTAGAATAAATGAATGAATTTTTTTAAGTTTATTTATTCTGAGAGAGAAAGAGAGAGTGAGCAGGGGCAGGGCAGAGAGAGAGGGAGAGAGAGAATCCCAAGTAGGCTCCACACTGTCATTGTAGAGCTGAAAGTGGGACTAGATCCCATAATCCATAAGATCATGACCTGAGCTGAAATCAAGAGTCAATGCCCAACCAAGACACCCAGGCACCTCTGGATAAATTCTTATAAACACATAACCTTCCAAGATTGAATCACAAAGAAACAGAAAATCTGAATAGACTGACTTCAAGTAATGAAATTGAATCAGTAATTTTAAAACTTCCCCCAAAAAACAAAACTTCACAACCAGATGGCCTCCCGGGTGATTTCTATAAAACTTGTAAAGAAGAGTTAGTACCCATTCTTCTCAAATTATTCCAAAAATGGGAAGTGGAAGGAAAGATTCCAAACTCATTTTTATGAGGTCAGCATTACCATGATACCAAAACCAAAGACACCCCCAAAAAGGAAAATTACGGGCCAATATCCCTGATAAATATGTAAAATTTTTCAACATGATATTAGCAATACATTAAAAGGATCACACACTAGGGCACGTGGGTGACTAGTTGGTTGAGTCCAACTTTGGCTCAGGTCATGATCTCACAGATAGTGAGTTCAAGCTCCACGTCGGGCTCTGTGCTGACAGCTCAGAGCCTGGAATCTGCTTCAGATTCTGTTTCTCCTCTCTCTGCCCCTTCCCCGCTCATGCTCTGTCTCCCTCTCTCTCTCTCTCTCTCTCTCTCTCAAAAATAAATAAACATTAAAAAATTTTTAAATGTTTAAACAAATAAATAAATAATAAATAAAAGGATCACACACTATGATCAAGCGGGATTTATTCCAGGGATGCAAGAATGATTTAACATCCACAAATCAATCAATGTGATAAACCACATTAACAAAACAAGGGATTAAAAATCCTATGATTATCTCAGTAGATGCAAAAAAAGCATTTGACAAAAGGCAACATCTGTTTATAAAAAAAAACTGTCAGCAAAGTGGGTATAGAAGGAAGATACCTGAATATAATAGAGGCTATACATGGCAAACATACAGCTAACATCATACTCAACCATGAAAAGTTGAAAGCATTTCCTCTAAGATCAGGAGAAAGGTATGGATGCACACTCTTGTCACTTTTATCCTCAATGTAGTATGGGAAGTCCCAGCCACAGCAATTAGGCAAGAAAATAAAAGGCATTCAAATTGGAAAAGAAAAGGTAAAATTGTCACTGTTCGCAGATGACAGCACTGTATGTGGGCATACCTCATTTTAATGCACTTTATTTTATTGCAGTTTGCAGATGAGTTTTTTACAAATTGAAGATTTGTGGCAATCCTGCACCAAGCAAGTCTATCAGTGCCATTTTTCCAAGAGTATTTGCTTATTCCATGTCTCTGTGTCACCTTTTGGTAACTTTCTCATTGTTCTTATATTTCTTATGATGATCTATGATCAGTGATTATCACTTACTAAAAACTCAGATGATACTCAAGTTATTTTTAGCAATAAGGCATTTTTAAAATTAGGGTATGAACATTGCTTTTTCAGACATACTGCTATGGCACACTTAATAGACTACAGTGTAGTGTAAACATAACTTTTATATTCAGTGAAACCAAGAAGTTTACATGCTTTACTGTGATATTTGTTTTTCACAATGGTCATGAATCAAGGCTACAATATCTCCAAGGTATGCCTGTATAGAAAACCCTAAGAACTCCACCAAAAACCTATTAGAACTAAAAATCAATTCAGTAAAGTTTCAGGATACAAAAGTAACATGCAGAAATTGATTGCATTTCTATACATAAATAAGAAGCAATTAGAAAAAGGAAATTAAGAAAATAATTCCATCTACAATTGCATCAAAAGGAAGAAATAAAATACCTAGGAATAAATTTAAATAAAGAGGTAACAGACCTGTATTTTGAAAATTATAAGATATTGATGAAAGAAAGATGACACAAATAAATGGAAAGATACAATGTGCTTACAGATTGGAACACAATTTTAGTATTGTTAAAATATCCATACTACCCAAAGCTATCCACAGATTCAATGCAATCCCCATCAAAATACCAACAGAATTTTTCACAGAACTAGAATAAAGACTCCTACAATTTTTATAGAAGCACAAAAGATCCCAAATACTCAAAGCAACCTAGAGAAGGAAGAACAGAGTTGGAGATATCATGCTCCCTGATTTAAAACTCTATTACAAAGCTAAATAACCATGGTACATGGCACTGTCATTAAAATAACATGGTACTGGCACAAAAACAGACATAGACAATAAAAGAAATAGAATATAGAGAGCCCAGAAAAAAGCCTACACATATATGGTCAATTAAAGGAGGCAAGAATACACAATGGGGACAAGACAGTCTCTTTGATAAACAGTGCTGGGAAAACTAGACACTTGGATGCAAAAGAAGGAAACTGGGCCACTATCTTACACCATTTACAAAAACAGCACAGAGGGAGGTTCCTCAAAAAATTAAAACTGGAACTATCGGATGATCCAGCGGTCTCACTTCTGGGTATTTATCTGAGGAAACACCAATTTGAGGAGATATATGTGCCCTTATGTTCACTACAGAATTATTTACAAGAGCTAAGATATGGACGGAACCTAAGTGTCCATTGATAGATATATGGATAAAGAATATGTGGTATATATATGTGTGTGTACATATATTTATATTTATGTATTTTATTTATAAATAATTGATCAGCCATAAAAAAGAATGAAGTCTTGCCATTTACGACAACAGAGATGGATCTACAGGGAAGTGAAATAAGTCAGACAGAGAAATAACATATGATTTCACTTACATGTGGAATCTAAACAAAACAAATAAAACAAAACAGAAATAGACTAAAAGATTCAGGAACCAAGCTTTTGGTGACCACAGCAGGGATGGGTCGGAGTCGGGGGGGTGGGGGGGTGAAATAGGTGTAGGGGACTAAGAAGTACAGACATACAGCAATAAAATAAATAACTAATGAGGATGTGATGTAGAGGATGGGGAATATATAGCCAATAACATTATAATAACTTTGGTGACATATAGTAACTAGGCTTTATAATGGGAATCATTTCACAATGTATAAGAATACTGAATCACTGTGTGGTCCACCTGAAACTAATAGGATATTTTATGTCAATTATATCTGAATTTAAGGGAAAAAAAAAACCCTTGGCACAAAAACAGACACTCAGATCAATGAAACAGAATAGAGAATCCAGAAGTGAACCCACAAACATATGGCCAATTAATCTTTGACAAAGCAGGAAAGAATATCCAGTGGAATAAAAACAGTCTCTTCACAAGTGGTGCTGGGAAAACTGGACAGTGACATGCAGAAAAATGAACCTGGACCACTTTTTTACACCATACACAAAAATAAACTCAAAATGGATGAAAGAACTAAATGTAAGACAGGAACCCGTCAAAATCCTAGAGGAGAAAGCGGGCAAAAACCTCTTTGATCTTGGCTGCAGCAACTTCTTACTCAACACATCTCCAGAGGCAAGGGAAACAAAAGCAAAAATCAACTATTGGGACCTCATCAAAATAAAAATCTTCTGCACAGTGAAGGAAACAATCAGCAAAACTAAAAGGCAACCGACGGAATGGGAGAAGATATTTGTAAATGACATATCAAACAGATAAAGGATTAGTATCCAAAATCTATAAAGAACTTATCTAACTCAACATGCAAAAAAACAAATAATCCAGTGAAAAAATGGGCAAGAGACATGAATAGACACTTCTCCAAAGAAGACATCCAGATGTCAAACCGACACATGAAAAAATGCTCAACATCATTCATCATCGGGGAAATACAAATCAAAACCACAATGAGATACCACCTCACACCTGTCACAATGGCTAACATTAACAACTCAGAAAATAACAGATGTTGGTAAGGATGTGGAGAGAGAAGATCTTTTTTGCACTGCTGGTGGGAATGCAAACGGGTGTAGCCACTCTGGAAAACAGTATCGATGTTCCTCAAAAAATTAAAAATAGAACTACCCTATAACCCAGCAATTGCATTACTAGGTATTTATCCAAGGGATACAGGTGTGCTGTTTCAAAGGGACACATGCACCCCAATGTTTATAGCAGCACTATCAGCAATAGCCAAAGTGTGGAAAGAGCCCAAATGTCCATTGATGGATGAATGGATAAAGAAGATGTGATATATATATATACACACACACACACACACACACACACACACACACACACACAATGGAGGATTACTCAGCAATCAAAAAGAATGAAATCTTGCCATTTGTAACTATGTGGATGGAATTAGAGGGTATTATGCTAAGCGAAACTAGTCAGCCAGAAAAAGACAAATATCATATGACTTCACTCATATGAGGACTGTAAGACACAGAACAGATGAACACAAGGGAAGGGAAGCAAAAATAATATAAAAACAGGGAGGGGGACAAAACATAAGAGACTCTTAAATATGGAGAACAGAGGGTTATTGGAGAGGTTGTGGGAGGGGGGGATGGGCTAAATGGGTAAGGGGCATTAAGGAATCTACTCCTGAAATCATTGTTGCACTATATGCTAATGAATTTGGATGTAAATTTAAAAAATAAAATCTAAATTTAAAAAAAGGAAAAAAAAACTAAAAAAAATATTAAAAAAATAAAAAGATAAATCTTATTTTCTCCAAATAACATTTCCCAAAGGAGATATTCTGTGGACCACATCTAGGGAAAATGTGCTGAAAGCACAGAGCCAGATGCGGGTGTGGGGCTTGAACTCACAAACCATGAGATCATGACCTGAGCTGTAACCAAGTCAGACACTCAGCCGACTGTCCCAAACTTGACTCTTACTTTAACAGAAGTGGAAGACTTGTTGCTATTTTTTTTCTTGGCTCCATGGTCATTCTGAACAATGCAATCAGTGCTGACAACTTCACTCTCAAACTGGATATCAGGCTCAAAAAGTATGGAAAAAATTGTTTCCTTTTATTAAAAGTTATTTTGAGGACTGAAAAAAAACCCTTTCTACTCTTTTTAAAAAAATTAATTTATTTTTTAATTTAAATCCAAGTTAGTTAACATATAGTGTAATAATGATTTCAGGAATAGAATTTAGTGATTCATCACTTACATATAACACCCAGTGCTCATCCCAACAAGTGCCCTTCTTAATGCCCATTGCCCAGTTAGCCAATCTCCCCACCCATAACCCTGCCAGAAACCCTCAGTTTGTTCTCTGTATTTAAGAATCTCTTATGGTTTGTCTCCTTCTCTGTCTTTAGCTTATTTTTGCTTCCCTTCCCTATGTTCATCTTTTATGTTTTTCAAATTCCACATATGAGTGAAATCACGTATTTGTCTTTCTCTGACTGATTTATTTTGCTTAGGGTGGTTCATTTTAGTTCCATCGACTATATTGGAAACGGCAAGATTTCATTCTTCTTGATCGTGAAGTAATATTCCATTGTATATATATACCACATCTTCTTTATCCATTCATCAGTGAATGGGCATTTGTGCTCTTTCCATACTTTGGCTATTGTCGATAGTGCTGCTGGCTATTGTTGATAGTGCTGCTGTAAATATTGGGGTGCACGTGCCCCCTTCGAATCAGCATTTTTGTACCCTTTAGACAAATACCTTGTAGTGCAATTGCTGGGTCATAGGGTAGTTCTGTTTTTGATTTCTTGAGGAACCTCCATACTGTTTTCCATAGTGGCTGCACCAGTTTGCATTCCCACCAACGGTGCAAGAGGATTCCCCTTTCTCCACATCCTTACCAACATGTGTTGTTTCCTGAGTTGTTAATTTTAGCCTCTCTGACAGTTGTGAAGTGATATCTCATTGTGGTTTTGATTTGTATTTCCCTGATGATGAATGATGTTGAACATCCATCTGGATGTCTTCTTTGGAAAACCGTCTATTCATGTCTTTTGCCCATTTTTTTCAATGGATTATTTGTTTTTTGCATGTTGAGTTTGAAAAGTTCTTTATAGATTTTGGGTACTAACCCTTCATCTTATATGTCATTTGCAAATATCTTCTCCCATTCTGTTGGTTGCCTTTTAGTTTTGCCAATTGTTTCCTTCACTGTGCAGAATCTTTTTATCTTGATGAGGTCCCAGTAGTTGATTTTTGCTTTTGTTTCCTTTGCCTCCAGAGACATGTCAAGTAAGAAGTTAGTGCGGCCGAGGTCAGAGAGGTTGTTGCCTGTTTTCTCCTCTGGGATTTTGATGGCTTTCTGTCTTATCTTTAGGTCTTTCATCCATTTTGAGTTTATTTTTGTGTATGGTGTATGAAAGTGGTCCAGATTCATTCTTCTGCATATCACTGTCCAGTTTTCCCAGCACCACTTGCTGAAGAGACTGTCTTTATCCACTGGATATTCTTTCCTGCTTTGTCAAAGATTAATTGGCCATATGTTTGTGGGTTCACTTCTGGGTTCTCTATTCTGTTCCATTGATCTATGTGTTTGTTTTTGTCCCAGTACCATACTGTCTTGATGATTACAGCTTTATAATACAGCTTTAAAGTCCAGAATTGTGATGCCTCCAGCTTTGGCTTTCTTTTTCTTTTTTTTTTAAATTTTTTAAAAATGTTTATTTTTGAGAAAGAGAGACAGAGCATGAGCAGGAGAGGGGCAGAGGGAGAGGGAGACACAGAGTCCAAAGCAGGCTCCAGGTTCTGAGCTGTCAGCACAGATCCCAATACGGGGCTTGAACCCATGAACTGTGAGATCATGACCTGAACTGAAGTCAGAAGCTTAACCAACTGAGCCACCCAGGAGCCCCTGGTTTTCTTTCTCAACATTATTTTGGCAATTCAGGGTCTTTTCTTATTCCATACAAATTTTAGAATTGTTTTTTTTTTTAGCTCTGTGAAGAATGTCGGTGTTATTTTGACAGGGATTGCACTGAATATGTAGATAGCTTTGGGTAGTATTGACATTTTAACAATATTTGTTCTTCCAATCCATAAGCATGGAATTTTTTTCCATTTCTTTGTGTCTTCTTCAATTTCTTTCATATGCTTTGTATAGTTTTCAGTGTATAAATCTTTCACCTTTTTGGTTAGGTTTATACCTAGGTATTTTATGGTTATTGGTGCAATTGTAAATGGGATCCATTCCATGATTTCTCTTTCTGCTGCTTCATTATTGGTGTATAGAAATGCAACCTATTTCTGTGAATTGATTTTATACCCTGTGATTTTGCTGAATTCATGGATCAGTTCTGGCAGTTTTGGGGTGGAATCTCTTGGGTTTTCTCTATAGAGTATCATGTCATCTGTGAAGAGTGAAAGTTTGACTTCCTACTTGCTGATCTGGATGCCTTTTATTTCTTCGTGTTATCTGATTGCTGAGGCTAGAACTTCTGATACTATTTTGGATAACAGTGGTGACAGTGGACATCCCTGTTGTGTTCCTGACCTTAGGGGGAAAGCTCTCGGTTTTTCCCCATTGATGATGATATTAGCTGTGGGTCTTTCATATATGGCCTTTATGATCTTGAGGTATGATTCTTCTATCCCTACTTTCTTGAGGTTTTTGTCAAGAAAGGATGCTGTATTTTGTCAAATGCTTTCTCTGCATTTATTGAGAGGATCATGTGGTTCTTATCCTTTCTTTTATTAATGTGATGTATCACATCGATTTACTTGTGGATATTGAACCAGTTCTGCATCCCAGGAATAAATCCCACTTGATTGTGGTGAATAATTCTTTTAATGTATTGTTGTAATACATTACATCAATGTATCTTGTTGAGAATTTTTGCATTCATGTTCATTAGGGAAATTGGTCTGTAGTCTTTTTTAGTGGGGTCTTTGTCTGTTTTTGAAATCAAGGTAATGCTGGACTCATGGAATGAGTTTGGAATTTTTCCTTCCATATCTATTTTTTGGAACAGGTTCAAAAGAATAGGTTTTAACTCTTCTTTAGATGTTTGGTAGAATTCCCCTGGAAAGCCATACGGCCCTGGGAGATTTTTGATTACTGATTCAACTTCTTTACTGGTTATGGGTCTGTTCAAATTTTCTATTTCTTCCTGTTTCTGTTTTGGTAGTTTATATGTTTCTAGGAATTTGTCCATTTCTTCCAGATTGCCCAATTTGTTGGCATATAATTGCTCATAATATTCTATTATTGTTTGTATTTCTGTGATGTTGGCTCTGATCTCTCCTCTTTTATTTGTGGTTTTATTTATTTGAGGCCTTTCCTTTTTCATTTTGATCAGTGTGGCTAAGGGGTTAGCAATTTTGTTAATTCTTTCAAAGAACCAGCTCCTGGTTTTGTTGATATGTTCTATTATTTTTTTTTTAATTTCAGTATCATTGATTTCTCATCTAATCTTTATTATTTACCTTCTTCTGCTGGTTTTAGGCTTTATTTGCTGTTCTTTTTCCAGCTCCTTTAGGTGTAAGGTTAGGTTATGTATCTGAGACCTTCTTTCCTTCCTTAAGAAGGCCTGGATTGCCATATACTCCCCTCTTATGACTGCCTTTGATACATCCCAGAGGTTTTGGACTGTTGCATTTTCACTTTTCATTGGCTTCCATGTACTTGTTAATTTCCTCTTTAATTTCTTGGTTAACCCATTTATTTATCAGTAGGATGTTCTTTAATCTCCAAGTATCCATGGTCTTTCCAAATTTTTTCTTGTGGTTGATTCCGAACTTCACAGCATTGTGGTCTGATAATATGCATGTATGATCTTGATCTTCTTGTACTTGTTGATGGTTGATTTGTAACCCAGTATGTGATCTGTTCTAGAAAACGTTCCATATACACTCAAGAAGACTTTGTAGTCTGTTGCTTTAGGATGAAATGTTCTGAATATATCTTTTAGGTCCATCTAGCCCAGTGTATCATTCAAAGCCATTGTTTCCATGTTGATTTTCTGCTTAGATGATCTGTCCATTGTTGTAAGTGGGGTGTTGAAGTTCCCTACTATTATGGTATTATTATCAATGAGAGTCTTTATGTTTATGATTAATTGATTAGTATATTTGGGTACCTTCAAGTTAGGGGCATAAATATTTACAACTGTTAGATCTTCTTGGTGGATAGACCCCTTAATTATGATATAATGCCCTTCTTCATCTCTTATTACAGCCTTTATTTTTAAATCTAGTTTGTCTGACATAAATATGGCTATTCCAGCTTTCTTTTGATGACCATTAGCATGATAGATGGTTCTCCATCCCCTTATTTTCAATCTTCAGGTGTTTTTAGGTCTAAAATGAGTCTCTTGTAAGCAGCATATAGATGGGTTTTGTTTTCTTGTCCATTCTGATACTCTATGTCTTTTGATTGGAGCATTTAGTCCATTTACATTTAAAGTGACTACTGAAAGATATGATATTAGTGCCATTGTGTTGCCTGTAGAGTTGGTGTTTCTGGTGATGTTCTCTGGTCCTTTCTAGTCTTTGTTGCTTTGGGTCTTGTTTGTTTTATTTTGTCTTTTCTTCATTCAAAGAGTCCTCTTTAAAATTATTTGCAGGGCTGATTTAGTGGTCAAGAACTCCTTTAGTTTTGGTAAGCTATCACCTCTTATCCCCCAGCCCTTCCCACCCAGCCCTAAGCAACCTCTTTTTTGTCTGTATTTACCTATTTTGGATTTCCAAATGAATAGGATCATACAATATATGGTCTTTTGTGATTGGTTGCTTGCACACAAGCATAATATTTTTAAGGTTCATCCATGTTGTAGCATGTATCAGTGCTTCATTCTTTTTTAATTGTCAAATAAAATTCCATTATGTGAATATAATGGAATATATATAAACAATATAAACATTTTGCATAAACATTTTGTTTATCCATTTGTTTGTTGATTTACCTCCACCTTTTCGCTATTATGAGTAATGCTGCTATAAATATCTGTGTACAAATTTTTGTGCAGACATATTTTTCAATTTCTCTTGAATATATATCTAGGAGTGGAATTGCTGGATAATATGGTAACTCTATATTTAATCACTTGGAGAACTTCCAGACTGTCTTCCAAAGCAGCTGAAACATTTTATATTCCAAATAGCAACATGTGAGGGTTCTTGTTTTTTCTACATCCTTACCAACACTTGTTGTTATCTGACTACTTAATTCTAGCCAGCCTAGGGGGTCTGGAGTGGTAGTTCATGGTGAGATTTACATTTCTCTGATGACTAAAGATGTTGAGCATCTTTTCTTGTGCTTATTAACAATTTGTATATCTTCAGAGAAATATCTATCCAGACACTTCGCCCATTTTTAAATTGAGTTATTTGCTTTTTTTTTTTTTTTGAGTTAGGAGTTACTTAATATATTCTACACACTAATCCTTTATCAGATATATAATTTTCCCACAACTTCCATTCTTTGGGCTCTTTTTATTTTTTGATGGTGTATTTGAAGCATAAAAGTTTTCAATTCTGGTGAAGTCCAACTTGCCTGTTTTCTTTTGTTGCTGGTACTTTGAGAGTCATTAATAAGAATTCTTTGCCATATCTAAGGTCGGAAAGATTTACTTTAAGAGTTTTATAGGTTAACCCTTACATATAGGTCTTCGATCCAGTTTGACTTAATTTTTATCTCTAGTGTGAAATGAGTCCAACTCCATTCTTTTGCACAGGGCTATCTACTTGTGTCAGCACCATTTGTTGAAAAGATTGCTCTTTCCCCACTGTATGATTTTGACACACTTGTTTAAGAACACCTGACTGTAGATACATGAACTACTTCTGGATTCTTGATTCTATCCTGCTGATCCATATGTCTATACTTATGCCAGTACCACATTTTCCTGATTACCACTGCTTTGTAGTAAGCTTTGAAATCAGGAAGTGTGAGTCTTTTTACTTTGTTCTTTTCAGGATTATTTTGACGTTGGTTGGTATCTTGCAATTCCCTATAAATTTGAAAATCAGTTTATCAATTTTTACAAAGAGTTCAGCTGGGATTTGGAGAGGGATGGCTTTGAATCTGCAGATTCACTGGAGGAATATCGTCATCTTAACAACATTAAGCCTTCCGGTCCATAGGCATGAGATGTTTTCCTATTTATTTACATCTTTCAATATTTTGTAACTTTTAAATATAAATTTTGGACTTCTTCTGTTAAACTTATCCCTAAGGATTTCATACTTTTTAACACTATTATGTGTTTTAACACTTTTTAACACTATTATTCTTTTTAACACTAGTCCTAGTGGACTTTTTAGTGGATTCTTTAAGATGAGAATTCTAAAACTTCTACATCTTGTGGAAGAATCACTGATCTCACAAGGTTTGCTTTCAGAGAATAATTTACTACCCCAGGAGACAATGGATGAGATCCAAAATCTAATTGAAAAGGTGAAAAAAATTGGAAAATTATCAGCAAGACCTCTCAGATAGAAGTGAATAGGTCATTATGGAGGAGGCTTTCATTTTCAGTAATATTAGGATTACAGGTGCCAGTTGTTGCTTAACAAAGGTAGATGCTTCAGAGTAACACTATCCAATACAGCTTTCTGTAATGGAAATGTCTTATACCTATATTGTCCAAAACAGTAGCCCCTGGCCATATGTGGATATTTACATTTAAAATAATTAAAATTAAATAAAATTTGAATTTAAAATAATTAAAATAAAATTTAAATTTTAGTTCCTCAGGCACACTGGCCACATTTCAAGTGCTCATTAGCTACATATATGGTATTGGATGGCACAGATAATAGAATATTTCTATCATCACACAAAGTTCCATTGGAGAGTGCTGACCTAGAGTCTCCAGTAAAGAAGCCACTGGGTTGGAGGGACATAAGAAAGAAGCAAATGGTATTTCCATCCTTAAATGATTCACAAAAAGCAAATTCAGTATGTTAGCTGATCCAATTAATGCCTTATCTATAACTTTTACATATATGTTGGAAGAAAAAGGAATTCACAATTAATGTTTTCCCTGTACTCTTTAAGAAAGGCAGAAATATGAACAATGGGGAAAGAAAAAAGAAGAATTGTGTATTCTAAAGATTCA
Organism: Prionailurus bengalensis; assembly: GCF_016509475.1. NCBI lineage: Eukaryota > Metazoa > Chordata > Mammalia > Carnivora > Felidae > Prionailurus > Prionailurus bengalensis. The sequence goes on from NC_057360.1 coordinate 5,774,787, forward strand.
GGATTTTGAAAATCTAGTGTTAGTTATAAAGAAAAACCATTTCAAGTAAAAAAAAACCAAACCATGGTGTTATAACACTTCTCTGTGAAATCCTGCAGACTCTTCCTGCCTCTGGCTACAGTGACAAAGACCTGATTCAACTTCAAACTCTACACTTACAAGTGTGACCTTGGGCAAGTTACTTAATCTCTCTGTGTAGAGGTTCTCTCTTCTGCAAAATGAGAAAAGGAAAAGCATGTGAAGCACCTAGACATGTATCTAGTACATAGCAGGCATTCAATACATATTAGATATTATTATTACCAGAGGGGGAGATAATATCATACAGAAGATTGATTTGTACTTAAAAACCTTGACATGACTTCTCATTGCCTATAGAGTAAAACCCAAGATTCTCCATGTGTCCCATAGGGCACAAGTCTGGTCTGTATTTACCACTCAAGTTTTCTCTCTCGATGATCCACCTGGGACTCTTGGCTTTACTAACACCATGCTGCTTGCAGTTATTCCAGAAGGCATGCCATTTTAGATTTCCACAACTTGCTCATGCCATTCCTTCTGTCTGGAAGCTCTCTATAGTCTTCTTGGCCCAGTTAACATGTGATGATCCTTTAGGACTCAACGACAGTGGGTTAGGAGACTCTTTGGAGGATTTCCATTGCTTTCTCACCTACTGCTTTATTTTGGGGGTTTCTTTGGTGGTGGTGGTAGTGGTGGTTTTTTTTGAGAAAGAGAGAGCATGCACACACACAAGTGAGAGAGGGGAAGAGGGAGAGAGAGAGAGAGAGAGAGAGAGAGAGAGAGAGAATCTTAAGCAGGCTCCACTCCCAATGTGGAGCCCAACTCCTCACAACCATGAGATCATGACCTGAACTGAAATCAAGAGCTGGTGACTTAACTGACTAAGCCACCCAGGTGCCCCCTCACCTACTGTTTTACATTGAAATTATCTGGTTAGGGGTCTGTCTCCACCAATAAGTAGAAAACACTAAGTGTCAGATGCTATGTTATGCTTTGAGGGTATAAGGAGGAATAACAAATACGTTCTTGCCCCCACTAAGCAGAGTTTGAAAACAGAGAGGGACCATATCTCTAGTGCCTCTTTATATTCTCAAAGCCTAGCATATGTGTGGCACACAATAAGTACGTAAAAACACTATCAAAACAGCCAGAATCTGATGTGTAGAGAAAGGACTGCCTAGCCTAGCACCTAACTTCCTCCCAATGAGGTTCCTTGAGTGTTTTAAAGGAGGAATTGCAGTGAATGAGCAGAGAAAATTCTAGGTGATGTTATGCATGTCCCTCAGGCACATAAAGTCCCCTTACCCCCCCCCCCCCGTCCTTTGTGAGGACACCAGCATTGTCTCAGCGACCCATGGGCTCCTAGATCTCTTTCCACCACACCCATTTCCTCTTTTCTGTTGGAAAGCAATGGATAGAAGAGGTTTGATTAAATAAATTAATTTAATCTTAAGATTTTAATCTTAAAGATTAAAAAAAAACTCACGTAACAGTTGATAGCTTAAAGGTTAGCCTATGCTCCTTTTCCTAGTGCATCAGCCCTTCTGATACAGAAATCCAAATGTAAAAGTCTCTTGTCATATATAGAACAAAGAACTCTCACTGCTCTATCTGGGAACAGAGAGGGCACTACTACAGAGAATTAGCTCCTTGTCCAGTGCAGAAACAGCATCTAGACTAGCAATTTTTAAAATATTTATTTATTCACACACACACACACACACATGCACACACACACGTGAGTGGGGGAGAGGCAGAGAGAGAGGGAGAGAGAATCCTGAGCAGGCTCTGTGCTGTCAGTGCAGAGCCCAATGTGGGGCTTAATCCCATGAAACATGAGATCATGACCTGAGTTGAAATCAAGAGTCAGACACTCAACAGACTGAGCCACCCAGGTGCCCCTAGACTAACAACTTTCTACCAGAAGTACTCCATAGTGCTGGTGATATAAAGATAATCTGGGTAATATAAAGTGAAATTGGTTAAAGAGATAAGCTTCTTAAAGAAGATTCATTTAAGAGGACATTTGAATGCTGGAAATAGAAATTGCCAGCCATATGGAAAGACAAGACTGTATGGAAAGACATTCTCGGGGCCAGTGGAACCTTACAGCATCCTCAGTAATAGCAACTTGTAGTTTTCCTGGATGGGCATTAGTGGGTCAATTATTATGGATGTAATATTATATCAGATAGGTAGTATCTAATATTATATTGGATAATATATTCTGACAAAGACAGTTCAGGAGTTCTGTCCCACAGATAGTTAAGGTTACTTCATAATAACTATAGCTACCTGACACTCAACCTCTGGGGCTTCCCCAATATACAGACTAAGATAATCAGGAACGACAAACGTGTGCCATGTTAGATAAAGATACGTGACTGTTTCCCACCACACCAAGAATTCCATGAAGGCAGAGACTCAGGCTCATTCAGCTCTAGATGCATAATGCTAATATGGTGGTTGGCCCAGAGAAAGAAACTGGAACTTCTCGTTGAGTAGCAGGAAGAAGGCCAGGAAAGAAAGAGAGATAAAATGGAAACAAGAATGATCTGAGGCTCCCTAGGGCCAAAGATGGCCACTACCCAGGGACTTACAGGGACACTCAGGAACAGTAAATGGTCTCATCCATGCCAATCAACCATAAATGGGATCCTCTGTGGCCAAAAGCACAACAGTTGAATTAAATCAGTTTTACCAAGAGCTCTGTTCTTTCATTTCACTATCTCTTTAGCAGTTGTAAAGACTAGTGTATATTTTATCAGCTACAGGAGAAATAAAAACTGTAATAATAAAGTTGTCATAATAACCTTGTCCCAACTGTTCATAACTTTCTAAAATTTCAGTGTTTTGGCTAGTGTTTTTTCTACTTGCTATCAGTCCAAAGGTAACTTTTGGAAGTTTGAGGAAAAAACTGTCACATTATTTCTAATTCGGTAAAAATTAAATCCTCATCATTTCCCCCTTACAATAACACACACAATAGAAGTAAAATATAGAATCAAATATCTCCCTAAGGTGAAACAATAAGAATTTGGAGTTCAAGTTAGGAAATGTTGATTATTCTTTTTCTAATCAAAAACAGCATTTGAAAAAGATTTTAATGTTTATTTATTTTTGAGAGCGAGAGAGAAGAATTTGGAGTTCAAGTTAGGAAATACCTATTATTCTCTTTTTCTAATCAAGAATAACATTTAAAAATTTTTTTTAATGTTTATTTATTTATTTTTGAGAGAAAGAGAGAGTACATGAGGGGGAGGGACAGAGAGAGAGAGAGAGGGAGACACGGAATTTGAAGCAGGCTCCAGGCCCTGAGCTGTCAGCGTAGAGCCGGCCTTGGAGCTCAAACTCACAAACTGCGAGATCACGACCTGAGCCAAAGTCGGATGCGCAACCGACTGAGCCACCCAGGTGCCCCCAAAATAACCTTTTTTTTTAATGGAACTCTTCACGAATTTGAGTGTCTTCCTTGCCCAAGGGCCATGCTAATCTCTGTACCATTCCAATTTTAGTATATGTGCTGCTGAAGCCAGCACCAAAATAACATTTTTGATACAAGTTTTACTTTGCCTTTGTACGTAGGCATAATGATATTTTACCTTTAAATGACCCAAAGCTCCAGTGCTAAATTATGTTTTCCTTCAAGGAGGATATAATTTCATATTCAACCAGCACAGCAATTTCAGGCTTACCAATTAAGTCTGTAGAAGGAATTATCATCCTTCTAGTTATGATCCTTCTTGCCTAGCAGGAACTGCGGAATGAAACCAAGTCCCATATAAAGGTTAGGGAGGCAATCCAGCAAAGTGAAGGAAACTGGATGTGAAATTTTGAAAGCACCATTCATACTTGCTGTGTTTCGCATTAGTAACTAGTCTTCCTGCTTGGAGACGAGATATTTCCCAACTTGCACTTTGCACTGGTTAAAATCTGGAGCGTCATTTTGCCTCTTAATCTTGGTTGGTGCTGACACCCAGTTTGCTCTTTTACAGCTGGCTCCGACCAACAATAAAAGTAACCATTTGTAAAGTCAAATAACAGGAGTAGTTCTTAGGGAGACCAGCAGCCAGACTGATTCACCAAGCTGGCCCCCTTCCCAGGAATAAAGAAAATGCTAGGTAGCTGTCGTAGCGGTTATCCTGGGTGACACTCAGGATTCCCAACCGCATGGCTGGTCAGGCGAGTTAAAGAATGTCTGGGACTAGGGCAATAATGGAGGGGACCGAGCTGCGGCAAGCCCTGAATTAAGTTGGTACATTCAAAGTTGCCATAGAAACCCTCCCTGAATGTCCTCCCTTCTGCAGAACTGAGCTGATGTTTAAATGTTAATATGCCTTCTTACATTTCGTGATATGTGAAATAGAAAGCAGATAAACACGAAAGAAAGAAAACATACTCGGAGGTCTGGAATACTTGAGAACTGAATACTTTTCCCATCCTAAGTTAGCCTTTTAAACCAGTGCCTAAAGGAGGGGTGGTGTGGGTAGCAGCGGCTGGGAGCTGTTCAGGGCAGTCTTTATGCCTCTAGGTCCAATGCCGCGCTCTGAAAGGCACCGCTGAAATTCAGCTAACCCAGCTTGCACTTGCAGCCAGATGACAAGCAAAGTGGCCTTTCAATAGCAAACCTCCAGGAGGAAATGCCAGTTCGCACTCATGAGAAGTTTCAGTCACTGTACATCCACATTCGATTTTCACCGCTCACTGTCCACGAGAAAACATTTGGAGGCTCTTTAAAGCCGGTTACATGATCAATTAATCTATAGTATGTTTTAAATAAATATTTCTGGTAAATGTAACAAAAACCGGCATTTGTATGGCTTGCACCTAAATTATCATCATCATTGCGAAGCAGATGCGGAACGCAGAGACGAGGCAAACAATCAGGACTGTAATTTGCTCAGTAACATTGTTTTAGATCTAATTAGTGCTTATGCAGATCCTTTACAAAAATGTGAAAACTGCACCAGGATGTAATTGTTTAATGAATTTAGTGCAAAGCGCATCTGCATAAATTCCATTTTAGCTGGAAAAACTAAGTTCAACTGCTATTTGCTCCAGAGCCAAAACATTGTGAATCGTGCCCACAGTGCCTTAGCCCTGCTTTGCTGGCTTGGGTATTTCAAATAAATACTACAAAGTTAAAGCCTCCAGCTGCAGACCAACCCATCTGTAGATGTTTGTTATATTTGGCAGTATTGTAGAATGATTGTGCCTTCCTGCTGGAAGAAAAAAAAAAAAAAAAGAAGGGGGGGGGGAAACAAGGTTCTGTCAGCAAAAAAAAAGTAAAAGTTTGGAATATGCATCACCCAACAAAAGTGGAGTTTTGAATGGGAGTCTAGTTTATGTAGCAGTGAATTTTAAGCACCTGTTAGCATGGAGCCCACCATGTAAACCCAATAATATCCTTCTTCTCTGTTCTCCCCCACATTTAATTTCTGACAAAACCACGGAAATTTGAATTGGACATGTGTTTGAATGCAACGAAATTTGAGCTTTTTCTTTAGATTTCAGGGAGGGCTCTAGTCACTTCTTTGTGATGGGTGTTTAAAGATCAATATTCGTAACTTGTATGCGAAGAGAGGAGTTCGCCACGGATGTTTACGTGATTGGCTGGAAAGTGTTTGGTTTTTGTTTCTGTTTTTCTGGTTTGCCTTCTGCCTGTGCCCAGCACGAATGCGCTGAGCCACGTGCTCTATTAATGACTCCCGTGCGCACGGGGCTGGTGTGCGGCCCGATGGAGATGTGTCGGGCCCACTCTGGAGGAACTTTGTAAGATGACTGCAAATATCATTTGTCATCATTCAGCTGAACGCTCCAGTTTAGGCTGAAACACCCCGAGAAGCATGCAGTCGATGTTCGGATTGAACCAGAAGCGTGTGCGGCTCCTCCTGGTTCTCTGCTGAGGGCCCAGTCTCAGGATGTCCTGGGTGAAGGTTCCCGGGAGGCAGACGGGGGAGGCAGGGCGATGCTCGCAGGAAGTTTAAGGGGGTGGGTGGGGACAACAGTAGAGGGATGGGGGTGCCCCAGGCCCGCCCGCGAGGGAGACAAGGGCACCAGGACTGGGCACCCGCGTGGTGTCACAAGGCCTCAGCCAACCACGAGAACCTGCAGAGCTGGAGGGAAGTGGGGCAAAGGCTCCAGGCCTTTGCACCCCCCACATCAGGTGGGCATCAGATATAGGGGACCCTGGGGCGGGGCCTCGGCCTTGGGCCGCTGGTCTGCAGCGGGCGCTCCTGGGGGCTGGGGAAAGAGCACCTGGGCCCGATGGGGGATCCTGGCCGGGCCTCCACCACAGCACCTGCAGTCCCGCCCTGCACACTCGGGTCCGTTTACGTTGTGTAACTTCGCACCGCCAGGAACGCGGCTAGGATTCTCCTCCGTCTCTTTTCCTGGAGAAACCGCAAGAGGAAGGGTAGTGGGATGAACGACCGCCCGGTGGCTGCAGGTGGTCTCGACCGCAACTGCTTCTCACCTCCTCCCGCCCCCTCCGCCCATTCCACATTCGCACACTGCTTAGTTGGTGGGGTGACCCTGAGTCTCATCCCTCAGCTCCCGGCCACCCTGCGCTTCTCAGGCTTTCACTGCTGCGCGTGTCCATCATCAGAATCTGCCCTGGGAGCGCCAACAGACATCAGCACAGATCCCCTGGAGGCCAGCAAATTCTCCCCAGCCCCACTGTATGACTGCAGCCCTCCCCGCCCTCCTGATGATCCATTACTTCCTCCAGGGTGGCGACTCCTTCCTCCAGCTTTGGTGAACCCAGACACAGCCTCAAACCCTGACGTTGATGTACTAGTGGTTCCGGCCCTTGGGTGGCCAATTGTAAGGGCTCGTTCGCATCCACTGGTGAGGCATTTTGTATTTGGGTGGGCAGATGCCTCCCCCGTGGTAGGCGTTCTTTGGCGGACATTTAAAAGGTGACGCAAAGGTCTTCACTGGTTGTGCCTACTCCCATAGTTATAGCCATGTGCCTCTTCCCCAGAGTCCTTGCCCCTGATATTTCCAGTTTGCCGCTTCCTGGTTCCCTCGTGTTTGCTCATGAGTTTCTGCACATGCCACTTCTTTTTCCTCAAAAGTAGGTGATCAGATGCAGAGTCCAAAGATCCTCAGTGGAGGAGGACTTCCCCTTACCTCTTTCAAGGCCACTCCTGGGAGGGGCTCTAATACAGTCACTGTATTATAATGTATACTTGTATAATGTATAATTACCCCCACAAGCTAATCTAATTCTTCCATAAGCTAAACTTGAACCTTTTCTTCCTTAGTTGATCAATAAGGGATCTTGTGAGGATATAAGTGATCATAACAGATGAAAGCTGAGGAGGAGCTGGTGGGACAGGAGTGGATGGCCACCTGCTCATGGAGCTTCCTTGTGCCCACTTTCCCTGTCCATGCTAGACAAACCATTTGTATCTTATGATGGATCGCTCCTAGGCCTGCCTGACCTTATGACTTGGTGGGTTGGACAGAACCCAGATTATCATGGGCAGTTCTGGCCACATGGTCACTCAATGTCCCACGGTCAGGCACTCCATCTCAACCAGGCCCATCAGCATGCCAGGAGCTCTTTTTTTTCAATGGTATATCATTGTCTGCTGCAGATGGCATGGCCTTGTTCCAGAACCCTAGGGGTCTACATTGTGACTCTCCTATCGGGCTTGCCATAAACTCCACATGGCATCTTTTCCCGCCACAGATACCTCTGATAACAGAGGGTCTGCTAGTCATACGGTCCAAGAAGCAAGGCTGCTTGTATCACAACCTAGACCTGACACAGAGCTCTTTCCAGACATGGCCCCCACTCAAAGTTGACAGTCCTACGTATTACTTGATAAATGTGTCAGGGTAGTATTCCAAGTGGTAAATGCGGCTTCCAGAACCCAAAGAGGTTTATCAGGTGATGCACTTCCTTCTTAGTGAAGAGAGGCGTGCAGTGCAATAACTTGTCCTTTACTAAATGTCCATAGATATGACGAGCTCTTGAATCCTCCAGAGCACATGTGCCATCAAGGTCTTCAGTTACTTGCCATGTCTTGCTCATGTGGACCTTTTAACTTGCTGCCATCAAATTAGTGGACCAACGTGATGTTCTTTAAATGCCCAGACAATCCACATTACCTTTGAATTAAATTATTGAGAGAGCATAAGAGGTTTTTTTTTAATTTTTTTAACGTTTATTTATTTTTGAGACAGAGAGAGACAGAGCATGAACAGGGGAGGGGCAGAGAGAGAGGGAGACACAGAATCTGAAACAGGCTCCAGGCTCTGAGCTGTCAGCACAGAGCCCGACGCGGGGCTCGAACTCACGGACCATGAGATCATGACCTGAGCCGAAGTTGGAGGCTTAACCGACCGAGCCACCCAGGCACCCCAAGAGCATAAGAGTTAACAGGTGTAGGGCAAGACTGTTGAGTGTACGCTGTTGTTCACTCCATGTGAATGTAACTGTTTCTAGAACCCTCTTCTGATGGGAATGAAAAAGAATCAAGACTAGATCAAGCCACATGTCATGTACCCCAGGTTGTATTTCTCTAACAACAACGATAACAAATCTGGAATAACAGTAGAAATTGGTCACTTGGTTGAGTTTCCAGTCGTTTACATCCTCCAGAATCTGTTGGGTTCTCACAGAGCCCACACTGATGGATCAAATGGGGTCTATGGTTACAGCCACTACTCTCCAGCTACTTTAGGTCTTTATGGGTGGCGCTAACCTCTTCTGTTCTCCCTAGGGTACAATACTGTTTTCATTTAGTGTTTCATTTAGTGTTTCAGAGCTCCCTCTTCAGACTTCTCTATTACAGTAGTTATTGTTCCAGAAGCTCACAAACTGAAAAGAACGTGAGGTTCCGTCCATGACAAAGTATATCCATTCCGATTACACATTCAGAGACTGAGGAAATGACCATTTGATGAGTTCACTGACCCAGCGGACCCACTGTGAATCAGCCCAGGTCGGGGCCTCCATTTATTACTTGGCCCCCATATGCCCTATTCTAATAGAAGGAGCATCATGATGCTTCAGATCTTCAGTTATCAATGTACACTCAGACTCCATGGCTAATAATACTGGAAATGTCAGGGTACTCCCCTTTCCCTGCTGTATGATTTTATGAGTAAATGGCTATAGGTCTCTTTGGGGAAAGAGCAAATCATCATTATACACAATTGCTGTGGTAATGCTGGGTCATTTCTCCTCAGGACCTATCTTCTTTAGTCAGTGGATTCCCAGTATAGAAACTGGACAAGTCATCATGATGTTTTATTGGGATGGCTGTCTTTGCCTCCTAATCACCCATCCTTGATTATTTTGATGTATAGATCAAACAATACCCTCATTGGCTGCCCATTTACCTTGCTCCTAGAATGTCAATTTCTGCAGATAATCTTTTCCCCTATCTGTCCTTGATGCTCACTTTAATAATTGTACTCACCTTGGGGCACCTGGGTGGCTCAGTTGGTTGTGTCTGACTTTGTCTCAGGTCATGATCTCATGGTTCATGGGTTTGAGCCCCGTGTCAGGCTCTGCACTGACACCCAGGAGCTTGGAGCCTGCTTTGGATTCCATGTCTCCCTCTCTCTCTGCCACTCCCCCAGCTTGTGCTCTCTCTCTCTCTCTCTGTCTCTCTGTCTCTCTCTCAAAAATAAATAAATAAATGAACTTAAAAAAAATAATTGTACTGACCTTGATTCTGGTGGTTAAATCCACCACCTGGCCTGTATTATTTGGGGACATTGTCATCCTTGCTCTTAGGGAGCCAAGTTCTGTGACATTTCCTACCATCACACTCGGTCTGCAGAGAACAGTCAATACTGAGTGTCTCGCAAAGACCCATCCATTGGTGTATTCCATGTTGCTTTTGGGGGGTGGGTAAATGACATAATCTTTTTATTTTTTTTATTTTTATTTTTATTTTTTTTTCAACGTTTATTTATTTATTTATTTTTTTTGGGTGGACAGAGAGAGACAGAGCATGAACAGGGGAGGGGCAGAGAGAGAGGGAGACACAGAATCGGAAACAGGCTCCAGGCTCTGAGCCATCAGCCCAGAGCCCGACGCGGGGCTCGAACTCACGGACCGCGAGATCGTGACCTGGCTGAAGTCAGACGCTTAACCGACTGCGCCACCCAGGTGCCCCGACATAATCTTTTTAAAGTTTTTTATTTTAATCACCCATTGCTCATCATGACAGGGGCACTCCTTAATCCCCATTACCTAGTTCACCCATTCCCCCCACTCAACTCCCCACTAGTTACCATCGGTTTGTTCTCTGTAGTTAAGAGTCTGTTTTTTTGTTTTTCTTTCGGTCTTTTTTCCCCCATTGCCTCTTTGTTTTGTTCCTTAAATTCCATATATAAGTAAAATCATATGGTATTTGCCTTGCTCTGACTTATTCTACTTAGCCTTATATTGTCTAGTTCCATCCATGTCATTGCAAATGGTCAGATTTCATTCTTTTTTTATGGTTGAATGATATTTTATTGTTTATGTACACCACATCTTTATCCATCCATCAATGAGTGGATACTTGGGGAGCTTCCATAGCTTGGCTACTGTAAATAATGCTGCAATAAACATAGAAGTGCAGGTATGTCTTTGAATTAGCGTTCTTGTATTCTTGGGGTAAATACCCAATAGTGCAATTACTGGATGATAGTAAGATGGCTCTACTTTTTGAGAAACCTTCATACTGCTTCCACAGTGGCTGCACCATTTTGCATTCCTACCAAAAGTGCACAAGTATTCCTTTTTCTCTGCATCCTCACCAACACCAGTTGTTTCTTGTGTTTTTTACTTTAGCCATTCTTAGAGGTATGGGGTGATATCTCATTTAGTTTTGATTTGCATTTACCTGATAAGTGATAATGAGCATCTTTTCATATATCTGTTAGCCATGTGGATGTCTTCTTTAGAGAAATGTGTGTTTATACCTTACACCCATTTTTAAATTGGATTATTTGTTTTCTGAGTGTTGAGTTTTATAAGTTCTTTATATATTTTGGATACTAACCCTTTATGGAATATATAATTTACAAACATCTTCTCCCTTTGCCTCTTAGTTTTGTTGATGTTTCCTTCGCTATACACAAGCTTTTTATTTTGATTTAGTCCCAATAGTTTATTTTCACTTTTGCTTCCCTTGCCTCAGAAGACATATCTAGAAAAAAGTTGTTGTGGCTAGTGTTAGAGAAATTACTGCTGGTGCTGTCTTCTAGGATTTTTATGATTTCAGGTCTCACATTTAGATCTTTATTCCATCTTGAGTTTATTTTCGTGTATGGTGTAATAAAATGGTCTAGTTTCATTCTTTTGCATGTAGCTGATCAGTTTTCCCAACACCCTTGTTGAAGAGAATGTCTTTTTCCCATTGGATATTCTTTCCTGCTTTGTTAAAGATTAACTGACCATGAAAGTTTGAGTTTATTTCTGGATTTCTTAGTCTGTTACCTTGATCTGTGTCTACTTTTGTTCTAGTACCATAATGTTTTGATCACTACAGCCTTGTAATATAACTTGAAGTCCAGAATTGTGATACCACCAGCTTTGATCTTCTTTTTCAAGATTGCTCTGGCTATTAGGAATCTTTTGTGCCTCCATACAAATTTTAGGATTATTTGTTTTAGTTCTGTGAAAAATGCTGTTGGTACTTTGATAGGGATTGCATTAAATGTGTATATTACTTTGGGTAGTAATAGACATTTTAACAATATGTATTCTTTTAACCCATGAGCATGGAATGTCTTTTTATTTCTTTGTGTTGTCTTCAATTTCTTTCAACAGTGTTTCTATATAGTTTTCTATAGTACAGATCTTTCACCTCTTTGGTTAGATTTATTCCTAACTATTATTTTTGGTGCAGTTGTAAATGGGATTGTTTTCTTAATTTCTCTTTCTGCTATTTCATTTTTGGTGTATAGAAATGCAACAAATCTCTGTACGTTGATTTTGTATCCTACAACTTTACTGAATTTGTTTATCAGTTCTAGCAGTTTTTGGGTGGAGTCTTTCAAGTTTTCTTTTTTTTTCCTTCGAGTTTTCTGTAGAGTACCATGTCATCTGCAAATAGTGAAGGTTTTACTTCTTCCTTACTGATTTAGATGCTTTTTATTTCTTTTTGTTGTCTGATTGTTGTGGCTAGGACTTCCAGTACTATGTTGAATAAAAGTGGTGAGAATGGATATCCTTGTCTTGTTCCTGACTTTAGGAGAAAGGCTCTCAGTTTTTCCCCATTGAGGATGACATTAGTTGTGAATTTTTCATATATGGACTTTATTATGTTGAGGTATGTTCTCTCTAAACCTACTTTGTTGAAGATTTTTATCATGAATGGATGTTGTACTTTGTTAAATACTTTTCTACATCTATTGAAAGGATCATCCCTTCTTTTACTGATGTGATGTATCATGTTGATTGATTTGTGAATATTGAACTACACTTGCAACCCAGAAATAAATCCCACTAGATCATGGTAAAAGATTTTTTTTTTAATTTTTATTTTTTTTGGGACAGAGAGAGACAGAGCATGAACGGGGGAGGGGCAGAGAGAGAGGGAGACACAGAATCGGAAGCAGGCTCCAGGCTCCGAGCCATCAGCCCAGAGCCTGACGCGGGGCTCGAACTCACGGACCGCAAGATCGTGACCTGGCTGAAGTCGGACGCTTAACCGACTGCGCCACCCAGGTGCCCCAAAGATTTTTTTATTGTATTGTTGGATTCAGTTTGCTAATATTTTGTTGAGGATTTTTATATCTATGTTTATCAGAGATATTGGCATATAGTTCTTTGTGTGCGTGTGTGTGTGTGTGTGTGCGAGTGCACATGCGCACATGTGTCTTTATCTGGTTTTGGTATCAAGGTAGTGCTGGCCTTACAGAATGAATTTAGAAGTTTCTCTTCCTTTTTTATTTTTTGGAATAGTTTGAGAAGAATAGGTATTAACTCTTCTTTAAATGTTTTGTGGAATTCGCCTGTGAGGCCATCTGGTCCTGGACTTTCGTTCACTAGGAGATTTTGATCACTGATTCAGTTTCATTGCTAGTAATCAGTATTGAACAGACTGAAATTTTACATTTATTTCTGCCTCAATTTTGGTAGTTTATATGTTCCTAGGAATTTATCCATTTCTTCTAGGTTATACAATTTGTTGACATATAATTTTTCATAATATTCTCTTACACTCCTATGTATTTCTGTGGTTTCAGTTATTTCTCTACTTTCATGTCTGATTTATTTATTATTTGATGAGTTTATTTGATGAGTCTGGCTAGAGATCTATCAATTTTGTTGATCTTTTCAAAGAACCAGCTCCTGGTTTCATCAATATCTTCTATTGCTTTGGTTTTGGGGATTACTTGGGGGGGGGGCTCCTGTAGCATTTATTTCTTCTCTAATCTTTATTTTTTCCTTCCTTCTGTTGGATTTGGATTTTGCTTACTCTTTTTCTAGCTCCTGTAGGGGTACATTTAGGATCATTATTTGAGATTTTTCTTGCTGCTTGAGGTAGGCTTGTATTTCTATAAACTTCTCTTTCAGAACCACTTTTGCTGAATCCCAAAGGTTTTGGATTGTTGTGTTTTCATTTTCATTTTTGTCCATGTAATTATTCTTACTTCTTTGATTTTTCTGGTTGACTCACTCATTGTTTAGTAACATGTGTGTAACCTCCATGTATTTGTGCTCTTTCCAGATTTTTTTTATGGTCGATTTCTAGTTTCATAGCATTGTGGTCAGAAAAGATGCATGGTATGACTTGGATCTTCTTGAATTTGTTGAGACTTTTTTTCTGATCTAACATGTGATCTATTCTGGAGAATGTTCCATGTGCACTTGAAAAAAATGTCTATTCTCCTGTTTTAGTATGGAATGTTCTGAATACACCTGGTAAGTCCATGTGGTCCCATGTTTTATTCAAAGTCATTGTTTCCTTGTTGATTTTCTATTTAGATGATCTCTCCATTGATGTAAGTGGGACATTACATTCCCCTATTATTACTGTATTATTATCAGTTAGTTCCTTTATGTTTGTTACTGTTTTATGTATTTGAGTGCTTTATGTTGGGTGCATAAGTATTTACAATTGTATCTTTTTTGTTGGATTGCTTCCTTTATTATCATATAATGTCTTTTGTCTGTTGTTACAGTCTTTGTTTTATATTCTATTTTGTCTGATGTAAGTATTGCTATTCTGGCTTTCTTTTGACATCCATTTGCATAATAAATGTGTCTCCATTACCTCCCTTGCAACCTTCAGGTATTTTTAGGTCTAAAAAGGGTATCTTGTAGGCAGCATATAGATCGGTCTTTTTTTTTTTTTAAATGTTTAATTTTGAGAGAGAGAGGGCACGAGCAGGGGAGGGGCAGAAAGAGAGACACAGAATCTGAAGCCGACTCCAGGAGCTGAGCTGTCAGCACAGAGCCCAACGTGGGGCTCAAACCCATGAACTGTGAGATAATGACCTGTGCCAAAGTTGGACACTTAACCAACTGAGCCACCCAGGTGCCCCAGATGGGTCTTGTTTTTTTTTTTTTAACGTTTATTTATTTTTGAGACAGAGAGAGACAAAGCATGAACGGGGGAGGGTCAGAAACAGGGAGACACAGAATCTGAAACAGGCTCCAGGCTCTGAGCTGTCAGCACAGAGCCTGACGCGGGGCTCGAACTCACGGACTGAGAGATCATGACCTGAGCCGAAGTCGGCCGCTTAACCGACTGAGCCACCCAGGCACCCCTGGTCTTGTTTTTTTTAAATCTATTCTGTCATTCTCTATTTTTTGGTTGGAGCATTTAGACAATTTACATTCAAAGTAATTGTTGATAGGTACATATTTATTGCCATTTTAATACTTATTTTGTTGTTGTTTCTGAAGATTTTCTCTGATCCTTTCTTGTCTTTCTTTCATCATTTGCTGGTTTTCTTTAGTGATATATTTGGATTTCTTTCTCTTTATTCTTTATGTATGCATAGTTTTGATCTGTTGTTACCATTAAGTTTATGTATAACATCTTCTGCATACAGCAGTCTATATTAAGTTGATGATTGTTTAAATTTTAACCCATTCTTTACTCCTTTCCTCTCCTGTCCTCTCTGTTTTAGGTATATGGTATCATATTTTACATTCTTCTATTTTGTGAGTTTCTTGACTGATTTTTTTTTTCAGAAACATTCATTTCACATTTCCTACCATCATACTGTCACATTTGGTCTTTCCTTTCCACTTAAAGAGTCCCCTTTAATATTTTTTTCAGGGCTAGTTCAGTTTTTGTTTGGGAAACTCTTTATGTCCCCTTATATTCTGAATGATGGCCTTGCTGAATAGAGTTTTCTTGGATTTTTCACATTCAGTACTTTGAATATATCATGCCACTCCTTTCTGGTTTGGAACATTTCTGCTGAAAAATTCACTGATAACTTCATGGGGTTTCCTCTCTACATAACTATTCTTCTGTCTTGCTGTTTTTAATATTTTTCTTTACTACTATAGGATGCCATTTTAATTACAACATCTCTTAGTGTGGATCTGCTTTTGTTGACGTTGTTGGGGGTTCTCTCTGCCTCCTGGATTTATATATCTGTTTCCTACTCCAGATTAGGGAAATTTTCAGCTATTATTTCTTTAAATTCTCTGCCCCTTTTTCTCTCTCTTCCTCTTCTAGTACTCCTATAATACAAATGTTATTTATTACATTTGGCAGAGTCACTGAGTTTCCTAAGTCTATTTATATTTTGCATGATTCTTTATTCTCTCTCTTTTTCTTTCAGCTTGATTACTTTCCATTACTCTGTCCTCTAGGTCATTAATTTGTTCCTCTCTTCTCCCAGCCTGCTGTTCATTCTATCAAGTGTGTTTCTTATTTTGTTTTTTGAGTCCTTTTATCTCTGCCATGTTATTCCTAATCTCTGTGTTAATGGTCCCACTGATGTCTTCCACTGTTGTGTCAGGTCCAGTTAGTGTATTTATTATTATTGTTTTAAATTCTCCATCAGGTTATGGAGAGTGTTACATAAGTGTTACTTATATCTGTTTTGCTTAGGTCTCTGGCCATGGCCTTGTCCTGTTCTTTCATTTGGAACAAATTCCTCTGTCTTCTCATTTTGTCTAAGTCTCTGTGCCTGTTTCTCTGTGTTAGGAAAGTCATCTACAACTCTTGTTCTTGAGGGTAATGGCTTTATGAAGAAGAGGTCCTGTAGTGCCCTGCAGTGTAGTGTCCTTGGTTCCTGGAGCCTACCACTTCTGGGAGTGTCTCCAATGTGTGCTATACGTGTGCTATTGTGCCTTAGCCACTTTATCCTTCAGGCTAGTCATCTGCAGAAACTCTCTTTGCCTATTGTGGGCAATGTTTTGTTCCCAGGCTGAATGTAGTGCATTTTAAGTAAATGTGCTCTGGTCTACTTGTGAAATGGGACTTCTTGTCACCACCACTGGAATCTAGGCCTCATAAAACTCCCAAGTCTGGAAACAGTCTATGCAGGGGTTTGAGCCAGTCTTCTGGGGGGTGGGGTGGGGTTGGGCAGCACTGCACTGGGACTGAGGCAAGTGTGACTTGGAGGGGCAGTTCCACTGGAACATGGGTGGGTAGAGCTTAGTGTAAGCAAGGTAGGTAGTGAGTATGGGCACTGCACTTATTCCCACAGTTGGCTCTGTGCTTATGCTGAGGAATGAGGGAGAGAAATGTTGCCTGCCAGTTCCTTGTTCCTGGAGGGGTCTCGCCATGCATGCTACTTCTCTGGGACATGCTCTAAGAAGAGCAACTAACCTCCCCATTGTGTGTCAGCCAGGTGAGGGGCCCTCAGATCGCTGTTACCACACTGTATGTCTACCAGCTGTTTGTCTGTCTTCTCTCCAAGAACAGCCCCAATGTCTTCTGAGCTCTCCCTGAGCCAAGCACACTGACCTTTAAAACTTCAGGCATTAATCCTCCCACTGGTTGCAAGAACTCATGAAATTCAGACCCTCTCACTTCCCAAGCCAATTGCTATGGGGATTCATTTTTCCTGTGCACTCCCCTGTGTGTTAGTCTGTCTCTGGCCCTTCTCTGTGACTATGGCTCCCTCCCCACTGCAGTGGCCACAATCCATTTCTCTTCCAAACCACATCTCCACACTTCCTACCTTCTTTGATGTGGCCTTTTCCCTAAGTTTAGTTGTGGATTTTTGTCTTCAGGTCAATTTCTGGGGTATTTAGGGGTGATTTGATAGTTAACTAGTTTTATCTATGGGACAAGGGGAGCCTTGTCTTTCTACTCTGCCACCACCTTCCCCTCTTCTGTGTTGCTTTCAGAGGATGTCCTGGCATGCCAGACTTTTATATATCCTTTGATGTGGATTTGGATTATCATAAGATTTATCTCCTACTCTATAGAATGTCCCCCAAGGCACTTCAGGTAACACTGGGTTTTGGGGTTTTTCATAGTGTATCCACTCTAGCATGCCCACTTTATAGTTCCTTTTGATCCCCTCCTCCATCATTTTCCATGGACATTCTCATGGTTTTACTTTGCTTAGTATGGCTCATCTCTCTTCCCATGATTTTGAGAGCCAACCTGATGGTGTATCCCAAAATATATTCTCTCAGGGTCCTTGACAGGGTATATAATTCTGCAGCATGGGAGAACATTCCCATATCAACAAACTCCCCCTTATCCAACTGTGATTCTATTCCTCTCTATCTAACACTTTAGGTCCAGGCTCATATATACTGTATTAGGTAGGGTTCTCCTAAGAAGTAGAATCAGTAGATAGATAGACAATAATATATTTATTATAGGAATTGGTTTATGCAATTATGGAGGCTGAGGAACAAACTGGAAAACAAGGAAAGTTGGCAGTGTAACTCAGTCTGAGTCTGAAGAGCTGAGAACCAGGGGAGCCAATGGTGTAAGTCTGAGTCCAAAGGCCCAAGAACAGAAGGTTCAGTGATGAAAGTTCTGATCTCAGTCTGAAAACCCAAGAACGAGAAACACAAATGTCCAATGGCAGGGTAAGATCGATGTTCCATCTCAAGCAAAGTGAGCAGATGTGCCATTCTTCTGTCTTTTTATTCTGTTCCACCCCTCAAATGATTGAATGATACCTACACACATTGGTAAGGAAAATTTTCTTTATTCAGTCTATTGATTCGAATGTTAATCTCTTCTGGAAACACTCTCACAGACACACCCGGAAATAGTGTTTCACCAGCTACCTGGGCATCTCTTAGCCCAGTCAAGCTGCCATATAAAATTAACCATCACAAGTCCACACTTTGTCAACTTGGCACCTATACATATTTCCTTAAGCCATACTTAATCTTCAAATAAAGACAGTGTGAAAGTCATAATCTCACCTAACATGATACCACTATCCTATGTACAACTGAAAATTGTTAATCCCTTCCCCAGAAGAAAGTAGTCATTGAGTGATGTTTACTCTTCTTTTGATATCCCATAACTTAAATGTTATTATTTAACATTAACAATATTTAAATATTGATATAAAATTATGTTACATGATATGAGACTAAAAGAGAAAAGAAAACAAAGATATCTACTTTATATATGTACATGTATATATATATATGTATATATATATTCACACACACAAATATATTCATAACAAAATAAAAAGTAAATACTCCTCACAATTACAGTCCTCCTTTATATCACTGGTCACATTGTCATAGCTGGTATTTATAAACACCTCCTTCTACTATCCATTCTATATTCCCTTTTTCTTCAGCAAATACCTCAGTTGCTCATGGTTCTTTATTTCTTTCAGGTGGCCCAAACTTTTCTGAAGGGTCTGAACCTTATTAACCCTGTCTAGATTGTGTTGTAGTTTTTTATTAACCTTAATCATAGGACATGTAAGACTAAGAGATGCCCTAGACCATCTCCTGTATTTCCTGCATACTCTTCCTTACCTCCAGTGTGGAGTAGTAGTTGAATGTTCCCTTGGTAGTCAGGCCAGCACCATAACTTCCTTCTTTGCCTGTTAATTCAAAGGTCTGAGGAGCCCATAGTGGCTGTGTAGCAGTTTTGCCATCTACTTCAGTGGAATCATTGTTATGTTTCTTGGCGGAAGCATTTCTTCCTCTGGAACTGAGACCTCTAGCCCAGCAGAGCATAAAGTCATGGGAACAGGAAGCAAAAATTTTGCTAGTGGTCACTAGATATAATAGTGAATGATGCTATTCCTATTGCCACCCTTTGATTCCTGGACCTGTGAATCATGGATATTGGAGAAAAGCACCATATATTGAAATCTGATTCAGGGCATATACAGCTTTCTAGAAAACCTTGCCCCAGACTAGCAAGATATTACCATGTATCTGGTACTGAAACTGAATCTTTAAAAGGCTATTAAAACATTCTGTCAAGCCAGCTGCTTCAAGATGGTGGGAAGACCAGTGAATTCCATAAGTATGGGCCCATTGCCACAGTTCTTTTGCAGTGAAATCAGTTCCTTGATCAGAAGTAATGCAGTGTGGAATACTATGATAGAGGGTAAGGCATTCTATAAGTGCACAAATGGTAGTTTGGGCACAAATATTGTGTGCAGGGTAAGCAAATGTGTATCTAAAATAAGAATCTATTCCAGTAAGAAGAAAACACTGGCCCTTTCATGATAGAAGCAGTTAAAATACTCAACCTGCTGGTCAACCCAGGGATTGATGTCATATTGAAGGCTCAGTATTGGCCTCTCCCGCTGATAGATTGGGCACTCAGCAGTGGTCATAGTCAGTCCAGCCTTGGTAAGTGGTAGTCTATTGTGTTGAGCCCATGCACAGCCTCCATCCTTGCTACCATGGTGGCCACTTTGTTCATGATCTTATTGAGCAATGATAGGGTAGCTATATATATATATATATATATACACACACACACACACACACATATATATATATATATAAGGAAAGAGGTTGACCAGTATCAACAGAATGGGTCAAATCATCTACTTGATTATTAAAATCCTCTTCTGCTGAGATCATCCTTTGGTGAGTATTCACATGACACACAAATATCTTCATATTTTTTCCTTTACTTCTGATCACACACAAAGCATTGTTTCTGATCAAGGGACTCACTATGGGAAGGCCACTTCCTCTGCGGTTGGGGAGACCTCTTTCACTGGCAAGGAGACTCATCAGGATTTAGAAGCTCAATGTTTCCAGCTTCATCAAGGTCCTCCCACACATTGCCACACCAACTTATAGGACCTCATTCTTCCCAACCAACGCCCTGCCTTTAACAGTAAATACACTGCAAGGCTGAGAATTCATCTTGCATGGTAATTTCAGTGGTTATGGGATGAGGTCCTACATTTTATTTTTAGTAACTTGAGCCTTGCTGCTATAGGAGATAAAACTCTCCTTTAGGACACAGAAGTTCTTAGGTCATCTCTGTGGTACTTGAGCTGGGTTCATCCTTTTCTTTCACTATTCTGTCCAGAAATATTAAGAAAAACCAACAGATGTCATTCCACAGTTTTCCAAAAATGTTCTAAAGGATCATATACAAAGTTACTTAGCCCCTTGTTTCTTATAAGTGGCCAATCAGGAGTATCCAATGAAAACATTTTCCATATTTTTATAAACAGATTTATTTGACATTTTTAATTAGAATAGAGATCCAATTTTGGAAACAACAGGCTAATTCAGAAAGCTCTTCCTTAAAATTCTGTTCCTTTAAAACCACTCTTGGTACCAAAATCTGTATTAGTCAGAGTTCTCCAGAGAAATAAAATCAACAGGATATATGTACACAGATGTATATATGAGATTTATTATAGGAATTGGTTCACACAATGGTGGAGGCTCACAAATCCCACAATCTGCCATCTGCAAACTGGAGAACCAAGAACTCTGGCAATGTAATTCAGTCCGAGTCTCGAGGTCTGAGAATCAGAGGAGCCAATAGTATGAATTGGAACCCCAAATCCCGAGAAACAGGAGCACCAAAGTCCAGGGGCAGGAGGAGATGGATGTCTCAGTTCAAGCAAAGAGAGCAAATTTGCTGTTCCTCTGCCTTTTTGTTCTATTCAAGCCCTCAAGTAGCATAAGACTCATGCCCACACTGTTGCCTCTTGGGGATTTCAGTAAGAGAGAGGGGCAGAAAATGTTCAGAAATGATCACTAGACAACTGTTTGTTATTGGTTTTATTCTTTGCTACTGTCTACGTTGACAAATAAAGGGGAGAAGTAAGAGGTGGTGGGGGTTGGAGGAAACAGCAATTTTACCCTAGTGGTTTCCTTGGGTCCACGTTTATTCACCACATTCAGCTTACACTCTTTTCCAGAAAATATATGATTTTCAATGTCTTTTTTTGTGTCTCTTGAACAAAGTACACTTTTGGATCTCAGTCTCCAACTCCTATTCTCATTCTTATTTCTTGCCCTTTCTTGGTTTTAGGAGAGATGGAACCTGATTTCTGTCAATACTTGTCTTCACTTGGATATGTAAAAACATTGCCTGTTTTAAGGATTTCCTCCCACCTCACATCTGAAGAAAGACTGTGGGACCCCATTTGCTGGTAGTAATTATTTACAAATAATTATTGCAGAACCTATTAAAAACCATGTCACTAAAAGCAGAAAATCTAACATCTTAACTTAAGAACACTTACACCATTTGGAGAAGCTGAAATGGGCAGGACGTAGTAAGATAATGGGATTGAGGCATTGGAGAGATGTTCAGGGATTCTGGTGGAAGGAGCAATATGCACACATCATCTACGTTTTTCTGATGAAAAGCAGGGGGGAAATATTTTTGCCCTCTCAGAGCTTATCAGGAAACACTGCAAGTTAAGCGCCTCCAATCTAGCCCAATGCAGGGAACAGAGCCAAGCAGTTTTCCCTGGTCAGTTTGAGAGATGAGTAGTGATAAAGAATGGTAAAGCCAGCCAGCAGCTACTAAAAAGAGAAGAGAAAAGTAAGTGCCTGTCACTTAACATAGAATCTTTAAGGATTAACCTTCAAAATGACTCAGAGAAATAGACACACAAAGAGGATGGAGTTTAATAGGGAGCAGAGTGGTATATTCAAGCTGGGAAAATAGATTTCACACAGTCCAGCTAGGAAGGTCATTGGCTTTGCTTTTGCTTGTAAAGAAGCATGGCCAGTTGATACTAACCTTGACCATCTGCCTAACTTAGTGTTTGTCAAGTTCCTCCATTCTATCACCCACTTTCCCCTCTGTCCCACCCCCCGTCAACCCTCAGTTTGTTCTCAGTATCTAAGGGGAAAGTGGGTGATGGGCATTGAGAAGGCACCTGTTGGGATGAGCACTGGGTGTTGTATGGAAACCAATTTGACAGTAGATTATATTTTATAAAAAAAGAGAAATACTTCTCAAAACAA
The DNA here is from genome assembly GCF_016509475.1 of Prionailurus bengalensis. Lineage (NCBI taxonomy): Eukaryota > Metazoa > Chordata > Mammalia > Carnivora > Felidae > Prionailurus > Prionailurus bengalensis. Next base: position 5,797,147 of record NC_057360.1, read on the forward strand.
AATATAATTCCTAAAAAAAAAAGTTCTTCCACTCTAGATTTACTTTCTCCCCCTTTCCACAATGAGCAGCCTACACTTAAGGAGTGGAAAGTTACACTCACCCTCCTTGAAGGTAGAGCAGTTACATTGATTATTTAGAATTCCTCCACACAAGAGGTCTGTCTTGGTAACCTTATTTATTTATTCATTTATTTATTTATTTATTTAATAATTGATTTATATAAGTATGGACTCATGGATATTTATTTTATACTTTGTGTTATGATCCAATACTACTCTATTTTTTTTGCTCAGATCCTTTCAACTTTGGCTGTTGGAGGAGATAGCTTTTTTCTTTTAATGTTTATGTTTGGGAGAAAGAGATACAGAGCATGAGCAGGGGAGAAACAGAGAGACAGGGAGACACAGAATCTGAAATAGGCTCCAGGCTCCAAGCTGTCAGCACAGAACCCGACAGGAGGCTTGAACTCACGAACTGTGAGATCATGACCTGAGCCGAAGTTGGACACTTAACCAACTGAGCCACCCAGGTGCCCTGGAGACAGCATGTTTTTTAAAGCTGTGTTCAGTTGGGTTTTCCATTTTGTTTTCTTTTGTTTGTAACCAAAAAAATCCTAATTGATATGTCTTTCCAAAAGATCTTGCTAGAGCACAAGCTAACAATGAGTTAGCTGTGTAGTGCTTTTGAAAATTTTAGCAAGGTATGTACAAACAGGCACTTTGCCTGAAAAACTTCACATTTACCCTTCCTTTTGTATTGCTTGGCCTGTTCTAATTAGAAAAAAATCAACAAATCATCCTACTCAGGAAATGAATACTGGTCCTTGACCTCCTCCTACCTGGCTGGGTGGCTCATAATTACAGCGATCAGATTAACCAGACCAAAAATTGGGTCACTACAGTCAACCATATGTATGGATCCCATTGGTAATAAATTACTTTTGCTAAAAAGAGTGGAATCACAGGGAAAAAGATACAGTTCACTGAAAGTACATGTCAGCTAATATTCTATTTTAATATTTGCCGTGAGAATTTCTTTGGAGAGCCTCATGGGTCTGACCCCAGCATCAGGCAAGTCTCTGGCCTTTCTTCCAGGAGTTTCCTGATCTAGGAAAAGACAATGACATGTCTCAGTACTGAGTCACAGGGTTGGTTTGTAAAGATAAAAATGAAATAACTGTGAAAATGTTCTTAAAAATTTAAGTACTATATAAATCTGAGGTGTAATTATTGCAGTAAAGTTAATTCCCAATTATCCAAATTTGTGGACTGAGAAGGGTGTTGATATAATTGGGTACCTACCACTTCTTCAGTCCTTTGTTGCACAGCAAATCTCAGATCCACAGTGTTTGAACAGATAAAATCAAGTAAATGAACCTCAAGATAAGAAGGGGAAAACAAGTCACAAAATGACAGTGGTATGTGTGTATATGGGTAGGTATGGCTGTGTAGTTGTGCATGTGTGTGCATGTGTGTGTATCTATGTGTGAATGTGTATGTGCATACATGTGTATCTGTGTGAGTCTGTGTGTGGATGTGTGTGTGCACACACATGTATCTGTGTGAGTCTGTGTGTGGATATGTGTGCATGTACACATATCTGTGTGAGTCCGTGTGTGGATGTGTATGCATGTGTGCACATTTGCGTGAGTCCGTGTGTGGACTAGATGTGTGGATATGTGTGTGGGCACGCACATATCTATGTGAGTCCATGTGTGGATGTGTGTGTATAGGGAGGAGCCCATATGCAGCCTTGCCTGGTGTGGACTGGCAGGGGAGGTGCTAGACTAACAGTGGATAAGGGAAGGGATACAAGTGATAAAAAAGTGCACAGGTGGTGAATAAAATTCTCCAGCATCAAGGGGCACAGCCTTCTCTTCCCTCCCCAACCACATCCGAAATCACTGTTCAGTCTGGTGGCAAGGGCAAAGCCAAGAAGGACTCACTCTCAGGAAGAACTCTGGTTGCAACTCCTGAAACGACCTTTAGGGAGAAGGTCTCTCCCTCACAGGATTTTGCCAAGTTACTGCAAAACTCGGTGCCAATGATGAAGAGGGTGGGGAAGGGGCGAGGTCAGTTTGGCATAATCAGATTATGATGGAAGCAAGTTTGGTTCAAGCAAGAAAAAAAGAATTTCTAGTGGTCTATGGGACATTTCCAGGCTTTGGGGAGGAGTTATTATAAATCTTCTAAATAACTGGCTATTTCTAAAATTGGAACACTTCACATAAAACCCACTTCTGGCTTCTCATGAAGGGTGTGAGATCTGGCAAATCTGGTACTGAATTCTCTCCTGGGGACTCAGCTGGGGCTGAATGATGGCAGCCTTTTCCTTTAGCCAGAGAGTCTGGTTTCCCAGAGTCCCCATACACCCTTCTATTGTCCCCAACCTATTCACTTCTTTCAAATGGGTGAATTTAAATGGGTATTTAAAAATTTTTTTTTCAATGTTTATTTATTTTTGGGACAGAGAGAGACAGAGCATGAACGGGGGAGGGGCAGAGAGAGAGGGAGACACAGAATCGGAAACAGGCTCCAGGCTCTGAGCCATCAGCCCAGAGCCCGACGCGGGGCTCGAACTCACGGACCGAGAGATCGTGACCTGGCTGAAGTCGGACGCTTAACCGACTGCGCCACCCAGGCGCCCCTTAAATGGGTATTTTAAAATACCTGTGTGTGTGACCTTGGTTAGCATTTTAAGCTTCCAACCCTGTTCTTTGCAGGAGGGGAAGATGCCATGAGGAGGAGTAAGGGGAAGGCAGAGGAGAGTGGTGAGGGGAACTGTGTTCACAGCTGGATCAGCTCAAAGGCTAAAGAAAGGGAAACAGAGTCTTTTCAAAGATAAAATCCTTTGGACGAATAATATGAATTCCATATTGGAAAATACTCCTGACTAACAATTTCTGAGAAGAAATTGGGGCGAATCCAGCAGCTACCTTCCTGTGGTGCTTAAATGTGGCTAACATAGAGAATGAACTAGATGTGCTTTGTCATGAAGGATTTCATAAAGCACTCATTTACAAAATTTCACTAGGGCTCAGGACTCAGAGAAACCTTAAAACAATTCCCCTAGTTTGGGATGTTATAAACAGTATGGAGGTTCCTCAAAAAGTTAAACATAGAGCTACCCTATGACCCAGCAATTGCACTACTAGGATTTATCCAAAGGATACTAAAATGCTGATTCAAAGGGGCACATGCACCCCAAATGTTTATACCGGCACTATTGACAGCAGCCAAATTATGGAAAGAGCCCAAACGTCCATCGACTGATGAATGGATAAAGAAGATGTGGTATATATACACAATGAAATATTACTTGGTGATCAAAAAGAATGAAATCTTGGGGGTGCCTGGGTGGCTCAGTTGGTTAAGCTTCCAACTTCAACTCAGGTCATGATCTCACAGTATGTGAGTTCGAGCCCCGCATCGGGCTCTGTGCTGACAGCTTGGAGCCTGGAGCTACTTTGAATTCTGTGTCTCCCTCTCTCTGCCTCTCCCCTGCTCTCACTCTGTTTCTCTCTCTCAAAAAAAATAATAAACATTAAAAAATTTTTTTTAAAGAATGAAACCTTGCCATTTGCGACAACGTGGATGAAACTAGAATGTATTATGCTAAGCAAAGTAAGTCAATCAGAAAAAGACAAATATCATATGATTTCACTCATATGTGCAATTTAAGAAACACAACAAATGTGGGGGTCCTGGGTGGCTCAGTAGGTTAAGCGGCTGACTTCAGTTCAAGTCATTATCTTGCAGTTTGTGTGTTCAAGCCCTGCGTGGGGATCTGTGCTGACAGCCCAGAGCCTGGAGCCTGCTTCGGATTCTGTGTCTCCCCTTCTCTCTGCCCTTCCCCCATTTGTGCTCTGTCTCTTTTTCTCTCAAAAATAAACATTAAATTTTTTTAAATAAAAAAAAGAAACACAACAGATGAACATAGGGGAAGGGAAGGAAAAATAAGGTAAAAACAGAGAGGGAGGCAAACCATAAGAGACTCTTAAATACAGAGAACAAACTGAGGGTTGTTGGAGGGGTATTGGGCAGGGGGATTGTCTAGATAGGGGATGGCTACTGAGGAGGGCACTTGCTGGGATGAGCACTGGGTGTTATATGTAAATGATGAATCACTAAATCCTACTCCTGAAACCATTATTACACGATACGTTAACTAACTTGTATGTATGTATGTATGTATGTATTTAATATGAAATTTATCAAGTTGGTTTCCATACAACACCCAGTGCTCATCCCAACAGGTGCCCTCCTCAATACCCATCACCCACCCTCCCTTCCCTCCCACCCCCATCAACCTTCAGTTTGTTCTTAGTTTTTAAGTCTCTTATGATTTGGTTCCCTCCCTCTCTAACTTTTTTTTTTCTTCCTCTCCCCCATGGTCTTCTGTTAAGTTTCTCAGGATCCACATAAGAGTGAAAACATATGGTATCTGTCTTTCTCTGTATGACTTATTTCACTTAGCATAACACTCTCCAGTTCCATCCACGTACAAAAAGCCATATTTCATTCTTTCTTATTGCCATGTAGTATTCCATTGTGTATATAAACCACAGTTTCTTTATCCATTCATCAGTTGATGGACATTTAGGCTCTTTCCATAATTTGGCTATTGTTGAAAGTGCTGCTATAAACATTGGGGTACAAGTGCTTATGCATCAGCACTCTTGTATCCCTTGGGTAAATCCCAGCAGTGCTATTGCTGGGTCACAGGGTAGATCTATTTTTAATTTTTGGGTTTAAATAAAAATTTTTAAAAATTACCCTGAGACCAGTTTCCTATGCTCAGTTCAGCAGTGGATTCAAATCAGTCAGGTATACTTCAATTTCTGAGAAAGAAAGAATCTACTTGGTGTGAATCTCTCCATCTAAAGAAAAAAAAAATGATTACATTCTATCCTGTGTATTAGAATTGTAGAAGAATATAAAAGGGAGAAACAAACTTACATGGAGGTATCTAAGTAAAATAGCCCAATTTGATTTCAAATATTCCACATATGTCCCCAAATCTCTTAATATTAGGAATAAAATTACTGCAAATGAACTAGAGCCACATGTGGCCAGAGAGGCTGACAGTGAAATCAGCAAGAAACTGCTTATTCAGCCCTTCAAACAAAAATGAATTGTTTTGATGAATGAGAATTCTTTAATGAATTACCATATGACATGCCAATAATTTTTTCAATGTCAAGCAGAGAAAGTTTTCATTTGTCTTTTGTTTGGCTCCAGTCATTTAAAAATAATGGAAGGTCATGGCCACTGGGACAACACTTCCCATTATGGCCCTCCAAAAGCAGGATGTGCCTACAATGAACCCAAAGAGAAGGGGGTGGGGGGGGGTAAGGTTCTCCTGGAGTCTCCAAATCTCCACTTTGTTTTTGTTTTCTCTGCATGGAGATGTGTGGCAACGTTTAATGAATCCACTTGATGGCATTTGGATCCCAGCAGAGCTGCGTCAGATCTCACATATTGCATACGGTCACCACAAGTGTAGGGTGGCTACCTTTGAAACTGTAGGTACACAGGTTGGGAGAAGTGTATGAAAAACTTAAAGGATGTCAAGTAAATGGTGGGGTGGCTGCTGGAGCCACAGTTGGAAGAGAAAACAGGAGGGAACCTGAGAGTCACAGCAAAGGAGCAAATGGAAGAGCACTATTAAAACCAAAGGTCTGGAGCCAGGAAGCTGTTAACACTAGGTGTTTCCTAGGGGTTCAGGTGAGCCAGAGCTCAGTATGTGGGCAAACACAGCACTGAGTGGACCCACCGTGGCATCTTCTCAGGCTTGACCTTTGAAAGGCTGCCACCTCGGTCCCCCTTTGGTGCTCATGGGGACATTTTTAGCCATTCCTACCCTGTGTTGACCCTTCACCCCATGCTCAGTTCCCCTGTGTTTCGTGGGACGGGCCCCACCTTGGTTCCAGGTGGGCGTGTGACCCAGGCCAACTAGAACGAATGAAACTCAATTCCAAGACTTCTGTTGGGACTGTTGGGGAAGGAAAATTCTTCCTACTGGCTGTCTTGAGAAAGTAAAACTTGGTAAGAGTGTAGTTACTGACAGCCATTTGCCACCAAAGTGCTTCCCTGGAACCAAACTGACCCACAGCAAAGGAAGCAGGAGCTCTTAGGAGATCAACTGATCCCTGAATCCCATCATACCTGACATCAAGCTCCCCTGTGTGAAATCTGAACTCCTATCTTTGCACCAGCCATTTGAGTTGACACTTCCTTCACTTGCAACTTAAAGAGTCCTGACTAATACTTATATTGGAGCTGTGAAGGCCTAGCGGTGATCCAGGAAATAGTGCTAGACAAGAAGAGGTAAATTAGTAGTGTGTTTGAAGAAAGAGATGGTAACACACATCTTAGGTAGCACACTGGCATCTTGGTGAATCTGCCTTTTTTAAAATTTTTTTTAATGTTTATTCATTTTTTGAGAGAAAGGGAGACAGAGAGTGAGCAGGGGAGGGGCAGAGAGAGAAGAAGACACAGAATCTGAAGCAGGCTCCAGGCTCTGAGCTGTCAGCACAGAGCCCTATGTGGGGCTCAAACTCACAAACCATGAGATCATGAGCTGAGCCAAAGTCAGACACTTAACCAACTGAGCCACCCAGGCATTCCAGTGAATCTGCATTTCTGTCAGAGGTAGTCTTTATGGTTTGCCCTTTACAAACCCTCCCTCCACGTTGCATTAAGCTAATCAAATCACCCCATATTATGAAGGTTAATGAAAAATGACTACAATGGAGCACCAATTTGCTCTTCTAATAAGATAGGAGATTAGGAGAAAGGTAAAAGTTATTGTTCAATAAAATTACACTTAAACTGGACTTTGGTACATGACCAGTATCTTTTCATTTTTTATTTAGGACCTGTAGACACAGAATCCAGAATGATCTAATCATGTCACTCTTCTTCTTAAAACCCTTCCGTAGCTTCTAATTGTCTTTGAGGTGATATCCAAAATGATTACAAGGGTTCCTTCCCACCATCTGGTTTCTGCTTGTATCTCAGGACTCATCTCAACTCCTACCATGTTGGTCATGTCTTGGTTTTTAGACCATCTTGTGTTCTCAACATTTCCCTAAATATCTCACCATTATCTTCCCTAGATATCTAAAATCTTGACTTCGGTCCTTTCTTCCCCATCTTCAGACAAGATTAGTGATCCCTCTGAACATTTGTCTCTCTTCCCTTACCTTGTCACACTTGAGGAGCCTCAAGTTGCTTTCCCTTTTAATTTATAAGCTCCTCAAGGGCAGGACTGTAGTTATGTTGTTCACTATTATATCTTCATTGCCTTGCATGAAATAATGGCTCAATAAATATTTGTTCACTGAATGAATGAAAAAATTTAAGTGCCTTACAAAATTTAATAAACTGGTAAATAAGGCAATTAGAAAAGCAGATCATCTAAAAGTATTTGGATATGATGGTTAATTTTATGTGTCAGCTTGACTGGGCCACAGAGTGCCCAGAAATTTGGTGAAATATTTTTTGTATGTGTATGAGGGTGTTTCTGGATGAGGTTAACATTTACTTATTTATCTATTTTTGGATGAGATTAACATTTAAATCGGTAGATGGAGTAAAGCAAATTGCTCTCCCCAGTGTGGGTGGGCCTCACTCAATCTGTTGAAAACATGAATAGAACAAAGAGAGTGAGTGAGGGAAAACTGTTCTCTCTCAACCTGACCTTTTCAAGCTGGGTCATGGGTCTTTGCCTTTGGACTTGGACTTGGATTGGAGATTAGACCATCAACTCTTCTAGGTCTCCAGCTCAGTAACCACAGATCTTTGGACTTCTCAGCATCCATAATCGAATAAGCCAATTCTTTATAATAAATCAATAAATAGATGATAGGGATAGATAGATAGATAGATAGATGATAGGTAAATATGCATCCTATTTGTTCTGTTTCTCTGGAGAACCCTAATACATAGGGGAAACTGCTACCTTATAAATTAATTGCAATGACTGAAGATTTTCCATAAATTTTGGTTCATGAGGGAGATGGTGCTGCCCTCCATCCCAGCTTTGCTGGGACTTCTACTAGGCCATAGTAATTTTTGGTGTTGGCGAATATCAGGATTGAAGCTTCCTGGTAGTCAGTGAATCTTACTCTGGAGACAGTAATACACCTGGAATGATAACAAAAAACAGGAACCAGCTCCCAAAGGGTAGGGTGAAGAGCTCACAAGAAGCAGATGAAAGGGAAGCCAGACTGGGGTTGGGAGCAGGTTTGGTCCTAGTAAGACTTGGAATGAAAGCTGAAACCCAAGCAGGAGACAATAAGGTCAAGTGTGATATAGGTTAGGGTTCTGATTAAGGGATCTCAGTTATGACAATATCAGATTCCTTCAGTGTTAGAGGAGTAGTTTCCAATATTCTGCCAAGGTGGGATTCCATGTTTCTAGATTTGGGCACAGCAGAGCCATCTGGGAGTAAGTCTCAGCTGGACCCCAGACAATACCAAGAAAAGGCTGATAGACACTCAAGCAAAAAGGGACACACGTTATATTACAAACTTTTAGTTGTATTTCCTTGCCCCATCCCCACCAAAATGTAAAAATATAAACACATACACACACACCTTTTGTAGAAAAAATACTTTTTAAATTAAAAAAAAAATTTAATGTTTATTCTTGGGAGAGAGAGACAGACAGAGCATGAGCAGGGGAGGGGCCGAGAGAGAGGGAGGCACAGAATCTGAAGCAGTTCCAGCCTCCGAGCTGTCAGCACAGAGTCTGACATGGGGCTCGAACTCAAGGACCACAAGATCATGACCTGAGTTGAAGTGGGAGGCTTAACCAACTGAGCCACCCAGGCACCCTGAAAAAATGCTTTTTAAGTTAAGCCCTAGAAGAAATTCATCATGTGTGTCTTTATGGACACCATGGATAGAGTTTTGAATACAAACAAGCACTAAAGATAAATTTTTAGATCAACTTGGATTACAAAGTTTGAACATAGAGCATGAAGGTGTGAGTTACTGAAGGCATCCCTTAAGGGGGCTGAGATAAGATGCAAGAGCTTTTCTTTCTTACTGCCTAATTTCACACAGAAATAGCACTTGGAGAAATAAATTCCATTTCTCAAAGTGGAACACAGGGATTATCTGGAAGGGCTTTTCAGAAAAGGTAGCTTCTGAGTTTTACTTCAAAACCACTGAATCAAAATCTTTGGAAAACATGTATTTAAACACCCCCCCCCCAAGAGATTCTGATGCACAGTAAAGTTTGTGCATGACCATGTGTCCAAGAACATAAACATGTTGATTAACCTGCCTCTCAAATACCAGATGTCTGTAGTAAAGCCTGGCAATCCCTGGTAATCATTAATTTTTTTTTATTCAAGTTAGCATACAGTGTGATAGTAGTTTCAGGTGTGCAGTACAGTGACCCAACTATTCTACACATTTTCAGGGCTCATCACAAGTGCACTCTTAATCCTCTTCACCTATTTCCCCCACCCCCACCCCCACCCACCTCCCCTCTGGCAACCACCAGTTTGTTTTATCTCTCTTTTTCTCTGTTTGTTTTGTTTCTTTAATTCCACATGTGAGTGGAATGAATTTCTACCCACTGCCTCCGTGCAAATATTTGGTGTTTCGGTTGGAACAAGAACCATATGACTTAAACCCAGAGGTGAGAAAAGAGTTATCATTCTGTTGTGGAAAGTTTAAGAATGAGATGTGTATTGTGCCCCCCAGACTGAAGTCCAACCTCTTCAATGAGATGAAAGCTTTGGGAAAAGCCAGTGTCCCTGAGAAAAACTGTTGAATCCTCTGTGAGTACTTGTGCAAGATCTCAGTCAATGTCGGCAGTGCGTTTTGTAAAGGACATGTCTGATAGTTTTTCCACCAGGGTGGATTCTGCCTTTCAGGAGACATTTGGAAATGCGTGTAAGGAGGTGAGTGGCCCAATCTGGTGGATGGACAGTGCCCCCTCCAACACAGGGAAGCTGGTATGGTGTGCTGGGACAAGAAGGTAGAGTCAGGGACCAGAAGATTCCCAGAGTGGTGTTATGAGGTCTTCTTGTGTTCATTTTCCCCACTGAATGATGAACTCTTTCAGGACAGTTTACTTCACCTCCATATCCCACAATTAATCATTTGCTCGTTTAAAAAATACTTACTACGTGCCCATTTTGTATTAGATGCTAAACACTCAAACATAAATACTGCTTGCTTCATATCCCACAACCTATACATTTTAAAAACTGGTTTGTCAAAAAAAACCCTGGTTTGTCCATTAAATTTGAGGATTTTTGATGGGTGAGGGATATCTGATGGATAAGGTGCTGTAGGGCAAACACAGGATTTTATTATGTAGTGACATAGATGTGTATGATATAGAAGTATAGGCAAATGTGCACTGACCCAGTAAGAGCCAAACAAAACTGGAATCCCCATTTTAAGAATTGAAGGAAGAGTCTTAAATCAATGCGTAAGCAGCTGCTAGAAGTGAGCCCAGGACCACTGGCCCTGCCATTTATTGAGCCCCATCCCCCTCCCACCTCTACTTCCTCCTTAGAAAGCAAAACCCTAGGCAGCTTAAAATACAACATCCCATGTGGCAGATACAGGACTGGTCACAGCCTTCGAGGGACCTCCATAATGGCTAAGGTCATGGGAGAGTGACATACAAGGGAAAGAAAGGAGACAGAGCATGGTGCTAGAAAGTGTTAGCTTGGGGAAGAGAGGTATAGTGACTCCAGGACATTTAAAAAGACATCTGATCAACCCTCAGTATCCATTATCCCCTTTGCCTTCTAATAACCAAACTCCCAAAATTTTACGTGGGCAATGGCTACCCAGTTAAAGATTTTATTTCCCCACCTCCCTGGCAATAGGTAAGGCCACATGCACAGATTCTCGCCAATGGGTTATGGGTGAAAGTGACATTTGCAACTTTTGGATTCCATTGTTAAAAGGAAACCATTTGCTCCAGGTTACCGACTGAATGCTTGTGTCCCTCCTGAAATTCCTATGTTGAAGGCGTGACCACATGTGGTGGTTCTCAGAGATGGAGCCTTTGGGAGGTCATTAGGTTTAGATGAGATCATTTTGGTGGAGACCCCATGATGGAATTAAGGCCCGTATATGCAGAGGAAGAGACCAGAGCTCTGTCTGCCTCATGAAGATGTAGCAAGCAGGTGGTTATCTCCAGGCCAGGAAGAGGGCTGTCCTCGGCCCTGGTCTCAGGCTTCTAGTTTAGTTTTTTGTTAGAGCAGCCCATGCAGATTAATGCACCCTGCTTCCTTCTCTTCTCTTCCTGAGGGCTGGAACACTGACATGGCACTTGTGAGCAGGTTTTGATCATGTGGATGGGAACAGCACCCCAAGGTGAGGCAGGCAGCAAGAAAGAAGGCATCTGGGGCTCTGGGATACCACTGTGGAGCAGAGCCAATGTACCACCCCAGACGCCCTGCCAGCTCAGACTTTTATACAGAAGAGCGTAAATCTTCTACATGGTTTAGTCCTCTTGTTTTTCATCTCTGTGAAAACAGCCAAGCCAACATCCTAATAAAAACAAAGTTCAGGCTGTAACAATGATTAAAGTGCACACAGATCCCAAGAAGCCCACCCTACTTCTGGATGTTACACAGAGTGGGCTCATATTGTATTGTGAAAGTCAGCAAGGGTTTCCAGATAAAGGTCTATGGATCAGCTCTTTCAGAGTCAGCCAGCCAAGGACCTTCTATTTTTATTTTATTTTAGTTTAGTTTAGTTTAGTTTATTCATTTATTTATTTAGAGAAAGAGAGAGACAGAGCAGAGGAGGGGCAGAAAGAGAAGGAGAGAGAGAGGATCCCAAACATGCTCTGTGCTGTCAGCTCAGAGCCAGACATGGGGTTCGAACTCACCAACCACAAGATCATGACCTGAGCCGAAATCAAGAGTCAGATGCTTAACTGACTGAGCCACCTAGGTGGCTCCCAGCCAAGAAGCTTTTAAAAAAAACTTGGAAGGCCTGTAACATCTGTCATTTTATCCAGATAATTCTGTGGTGCAGCTTCTGGAACAGAATACTCATCCCAGATCTCTGGGTCCCACTTTGCTCTCAGCCCCTCCGTGTTGGTGTCTGCCCTGAGTCTCTTCTCTAGCTTACCATTTTTGGATCCTTACCTGTTTCTCAGCAGGTGCACATCTTCCCCAGGGGTGGGATCACAATATCTTCAAATATGAGGCCCTCATCCCCCCAGCGGTGGCCCAGAGGAGCTCTCTCCAAAGCAACCTGCTCTCCACCACCGTGCCAGCCTCCCTGCCAGAAAGAGGACGGGAACACAGAGAATGTGCCAGAGAGAGCCTTGCCTGGGCCATGTCCTGCCAGGGTAAGGGACCACCAGGCTGGCCTGTCTTGTAGCCAGATGGTCTGTGAAGTGAACATCTCTAGGAGGCTTTCCTACATTGCCAGGGAAAGACTGCAGGCGTGGCCTCCTCCATCCATGCAGAAGCTCCAGAAGCACAGACCCCTTTGCAGGCCCCCAGGAAATGATCTGCCACCCATGGAGCCCTGGAGAGTTCTTGCTCACTTCCTTGAATTACTCCAGGGTGCTTCGTGGGGATGCCCTAGCAAAGATCCCCTGGGAATCCCTCTGCATCACTGGTTACCTCGGAATCCCTGGAGGGCTTATAACAACACAGATTGCTGCCCTCACCCCCAGACTTTCATACTCAGTAGCTCTGGGATGCAGCCTGAAAATGTGCGTGACTAACAAGTTCCAGGTGACACCGAGGCTGTTGGTCCTGAGGTCACCTGCACAGCCACTGCTCCAAGTGTCTGATGCCTTGGGGAGATGGAAGGTGTGGGAAGCTCCCTCTGTAGCTCGTGTAGTTTGGGATGAGTAATTCTCTAGAGGTTAAAATGAAAAGTAAAGAGTAAAGGTGAGGAAAGGAACCAAGAACAGGTGACAATATAATATCCCAGACTATGGAGTCCAACAGAACTCTTTTGGGTCTTGTTCTGTCCTATACTGGCTGCGGGATCGATGTCTCTGAATTTCTGCCTCCTTTTCTCTAAAAATGGGGATACAATAACCATGTAATAGGATGGCTGGAAAGATTCAGGAATTACCTAGAGGTAATGTCGAGGAACGTCCTGCAGTGCCTGACTCAGGGTTATAGTAGGTGGCCAAGAAATGGTATTTCATTCCCCGGCCTTGGTTTCCCATGAGTTTTCCTCATACCATTTATGACATTATTCAGAAAATATGCAGGCACTAGACCCCATATGTGGATCGACATCTTTCCTATTTCTGAGTCTAGAAATGAGAGAAAGTTATTACTTTCTTAATTTACACTGTAACATTCTATAAACATTATTTCCTACTTTGGTAGCTTTCTGTGATCAACTCACCCACGAGACAGAGGGAATTAACTCCATTTTCTCTAAAATTACACACAGAGGGTATGTTTTCCAGGAATATCGCCTTGTAACTTTTGTGATTTACATCAGCAGCACATTTAGGGGTCCTTTCCAGTGACAAAGTGAGAAGGAGAGAAGTGGCCAAAGTCTATCACACCAGCCTGAATACACCCCAGTAGTTCCAAACTGTCTGCCGGTCCCCACTTGTAAAACAGTAAAGCAAGGGGCTCAGTCACCAGCCTCTATTGAGCTCCCAGCTTCTGTCCATGGAACCTCCTGACAACCAACCTCTTCCTCTTCAGTTTTTTTAAGAGCTGATTGTGCAGTTTGCAAACTACCTTGATGGTTTGCTTCTACTTCTTCCTTTTCTTGGGAGCCATTTCTTCTTTACCTCTTAGAAAAACCAGTAGAGTGTTTTGTACACAGGGAGCTCAATAAATACCATCGTCTGGCTGAATAATGTCTTCTGTCTGCCTTTCTGATATATTTCTGTTTACAAGCTCCAGAGGAGTCAGAAAAAAAAAAAAACTAAAGGAAAGGACATTCAAAACAGGTAGTACTTGTTAGCCAACTCTGATGCATGTTGGGGGTGGAAGGGCTCACAAAAGCCAGAAAGGTGGATGCCAGTGGCTTCATAACCATAGTGAAGAATTTCCAAGATGAAACCATCCAGGTTCTTCCTTCCCCTCGGTCGCTGGGGTGGGACCCGGTACTATCGCATACCCTCCCAGCTGTTTTACCTTATGGCCTTCCCATACTGGTTGCCAACTAGTTTAGAAAACATTTCTCTTCAGTGAAGTGAGTCAATGCTCTGTGGAGGTAACCCAAGTGGCCCATTAGAGGCAACAGGAGTAGCCAGAGGACATACCTTGAGCGTAGCACCATAATTCACAACCTACCTTTTTCAGCCTTCATTCTCAGTGAATAGCACCATCGTCCATCTATTTGGTCAAGCCAGGAATCCAGGAATGACTCCTGGCACATCCCTCTCCTTCAAACCCTCCCCATAGTCGGTCTAGCATCAATCACAACAGTCTCCCATTGGACTTGCCCTGCAGCCATGTCCATGCCCTCCAATCTCCCCTCTTCATTGCAGCAGAGTAGCCTCTCAACATGTGACCTGTTTGCATCACATCTCTTCTTAGAATTGTTCAATGACTTCCATTTACTTTTAGGATAAAGACAAAACTTCACTTAGCCCTGAACGGTCTGATCTCTGCCTACCTCTCCTATCTTACCATCCACACAGTGCCTGGTATGTAGGATACCCTTAATATTTGTTGAGTAATAAATATGCCACATCTAGCTGTTGATTAAGTGAACAAATTAATGAATGAATAACTAAGTGAATAGCTACCTTTCTCTTAGGACTTGGAAAAATAATCTCTCTATCCACCAGTGGAATCTTCAAGGGGTGACAACAGACATGAAGATGTAAGTAGGTTAGGTTTTACCACTGTCCAGTCTTCTCAATTTGCTACCCTAATTTCACACCTCACTCTTGGTTTCCTTTTCACAACCCATCCTGGCAATGATTCTGTCACCTCATGCACTTATCTTGACACACAATCTCATTTCTCAGGACTTAATAACTGAGCTATCTTCTGAATACAATTTCACTTTCTATTATGGCCCCTATGCCCTCCGATGTTGCCTGTTCCTCAGGCCTTCCTTGTCTTCTTCTCACATGAGTGGCTGCCATCTAGTCTGCCCTTGAACTACACCCACAGACAGGCAAGATCATGAGGTTTTTTTGGATGTCAGGGTCATGAACCCTAGAGACACAAGTTCAGTATCTCTTGGAAAGATCCCAGACTTACTAGCTCTCTGGATAATTTATTGTGCTGCTTCTGGGCCACTGCGCCTACCCACATATCTGCCAAGAGTCCTCTGCTGGTTCTCTGCTTTCAGCTGTGTCTGTAGACCTGGATGCTAACTTTTTCTATACCAGTGTCTAATTAGACAGTCTAAAGAAATAGCCATCTGTCTGATACAGTATTTCCTGAGCCATCAAATTGTTGAACAAAGTTTCATGGATAACTTGCCCAAATTTTAGCATAGGCCAGAATTTTAATAGAACAAGTAGACAATAAGACTCATTCTTCAGACTATATGTTCATTGCCAGGAAATACATGATCAATTTATACTTCAAAACTCCAGTTATCACTCACACAGAAGAATATCTTATGAAGATATTAGCATAGAGTCTGGAACAGTATAGGTGCTCAGTAAATATTTTTTGAGTGAAGAAATGATTCAAATGCACTCTTCCCCACCAAAAACCACCCTCTCCAAAAGTTGTATTACTAGATTGCCTTTTGAAATTAGAGCTGGCAATTGTACAGACAGACATCCTCACAAGCATGCCATTTTCTGAATTTGGAAGTTCGGAGCCAAGCACCAACCAACTGAATCCTTACTGACTACTGGGTTGGGCTCAGTGCCTGGGCTCCTGAGATGAAATATTAATCAGACGTTTGATTAAGTTTTGAAATGATCTCTTTTTGTATATATACACTATTTGGGTACAAATAAAATCCAATGGCTTTCACATTTTATTCTGAATTTCCTGCTGCTCAAACATTGGAATAGCCTTGGTTGAAGTAAAATTAATGTTTCTTTCATATTGGGAAAGACAAATGATGACATGTGAAGACTGAATAATAACAAAGTAGCACAGCATGCTGGCCCCTTCCCCTAAATCTAACCCTTGACAGAGACACCACAGAAGTGATCAAGAGGCTGAAGCTTTAGGACTCCAGAGCTAAGCTCAACAACTAACATGGGAGCAGTGTGGTCTGGAGTTGGAGAGGGCCTAAACCACTGGATTCCTTCCTTCCCGCAGTTCTCTTTCCCTCTTTTGCATTTACCCGTGGAAATCATTTTGTGCAGCAACATTAGCTCAGCACCTTGGGAAAGTGGAGATGGAAAGGCCACATGAGGCCAACATCAATGCCCATCAGAATAAGAAACATGGCAGAGGGGCAGGCAGGAGCCTGAGCATCTTCTCTGTGGCACCCACCTGCAAACACCTCTCCTGGGACAGAAGTACTGGGGGGTTCCTTGGGGGACAGATGATGTCTACAGAAGGGAACAAAGGGAGTTATTGAGCAAGTCAGCAATACAAGGGTCTGTATACCTTGAGGAGCAGCCCTACCATCCAAACCTACATTAACCTGGAAAGCACAAGCAAGATTTTCTCCCCTCGTCTAGGCAAACATCATTCGTCAATGCAGCTGAGAATCCCAATGGAAGAAAAGATGAACTCATAGAGAAAATAACAAACAACTGTTCCAGAGGGAGCAAAATTAATAGGAAGGAAAGAACAATAATTTTACACAGGCATAATTAGTAGCCCCCAACATAAAGGAGCATCAACAAGTAACTATGAAGGTAAAGCTATTAGAAATACTATATACAGAAACATATAGTTTTCCAAGCAAAGGATTCCATGGGTACATTAAATGTCAGAATGGATATGGCTGAAGAAAGACTTGATGATCTGGAAGATCAGGTTGAGAAACTCCCAGAGAGAGCACCAGGAAAGGAAATAATGAGAGCAAAGAGGCATAGAAAGCAGAATTAAAACCATCACTCTCTGTAAGGTCTCTAAGGGGCAAAAAAAAAATAAATAAAGAGAAAAATATTTAATGAAATACTTTCCCAGAATTAGAGAAAAAATGTTTACATTGCAAGGTCTTATCCAGTGCTAAATAAGATCAAAGACGGTGGGGAAAGCCACAATTATGTGTTTTTTTCATCATAGTGACATTTAGGAACGTCAAAGCTAAGAAAACATTCTAAAAGGTTACAGAGGGAAAGAGAAGATGGCCTTCAGAGGAACAGGAACCACACTGGAATCAGGATTCTTGATAGTAGTAAAGAAATATCTGCCAAATGTTGAAGATAAGGAACTTTGAACCTAAATATTTCCATTCAGTCAATCATATTTAAATGTGAGGACAAAATGAGGATATTATGAAGCATCCTGAGCCTAACAAAAATTTGTGCCATAGATTTATGCCTCTTTGCAGGACTTCTTGTGGTATACACTTTAAGATATTAGGAAATAAAAAGAAATAAAGTACTGATATATGATATACCATGGATGAACCTTGAAAACATTATACTAGCTGAAAGAAACTAGTCCAAAAGGCCACATATTATCTGATTTTATTTACATGAAATATTCAGAATAGGAAATCCGGGGACAGAAAGTAGATTAGTGATCACTAGGGGCTAAGTGGGGAAGGTGAGAAGTGGCTGCTAATGGGTACAAGGTTTCTTTCTGGGGGCGATGAAAACATTCTGGAGTTAGTAGTGATGGGTGCATGAATTTGCGACTATACTAAAAACACACCAAATTGTACTCTTTTAAAAATAAATTTTAAATAAATTCAAAAAAAGGTACTAGGAAAGTCAGTTAAAGGAAAAAAAAAAGCAATGGTCTATCCCTGTCCCCTGACAAAAACTATCTATAGCATTTCAGACTTAAAACTCCAATGTGCCAGGAAGAGAGGGTTGAGGAAGAAGAAACCAGAAAGCATGCTAAGAATTTCTTTCATTCAATGGGAAGACATAAATATGCACACACTTTAAACATTAATAGTGAAAAATAAACATAAATAAAAATCTAAATAAAGTTTGAAGTAACCACCAGAGAAAGAACAATATCAAGTATAGTTGAGTTCAGTTATATATATATATATATATATATATTGCAATACATACTATTTTTTGACAATTGCTTCCCTCTTACTTCCTCTTTGTATTTAGTAAATATAGTATATTTTATATATAAATAAAAATCTATTTCATATTTACTATAAACTAAAATATTTTCTAGGTATATATTTACATAAAATGCATTTATAAATGCACTATATTTCTATTAAAGTGCATTATAGGGGCCCCTGGGTGGCTCAGTCAGTTAAGCCACCAACTCTTGATTTTGGTTCAGGTCATGATTTCACAGTGGTGAAATTGAGCCCTGCGTCAGGCTCTGCGCTGAGCATGGAGCCTGCTTGGGATTCTCTCTTTCCCTAGCTCTCTGCCTCTCCCTCCCCACCCTCTCTCTCAAAATAAACATTTTTAAAAAATGAAATGAAAATAATAAAGTGTATTATATTGTGTTCTTTTACTTAAAAATTTTTTTAATGTTTATTTATTTTTGAGAGAGAGAGTGTGAGTGGGGGAGGGGCAGAGAGAGAGGGAGACACAGAATCAGAAGCAGGCTCCAGGCTCTGCTCTGTCAGCACAGAACCCGATGTGGGGTTTGAACCTACAAACCATGAGATCATGACCTGAGCTGAAGTCAGATGCTTAACTGACTGAGCCACGCAGGCATCCCATATTGTGCTCTTTTAAAATTACATTTGCTGATATATTAACCATGACTTTCATGTCAAGGTAGTAAATGGAGTGTTATAAGCTTTTTTGAAGAGCTTTGTGTTTGATAGGGCTGAGGATCATCTGCTCAAAATCATCTTGGCGTTTCACCTCACTAACAGCTATTTTTCTCATTTACTTCTTTGTTTATTGTTTATTTGTTTGTTTCCCACTGAAGTGCAGGCTCTTCAGGCCATTCCAGCATGTGGGACACTCATGAATCACATCTGTCCATCCACACTGCTGGCCCATGCAGAGCCAGGCTGAGTGGCTTCTCCCACAGAGCCAGACCAGTTCAGCTCTGAGCCTCCACAAAATAAGGATGAGGGGAATTCAAAGAGCCCTGGAACAGTGGCAAGAGCCCTTCCACCAAGTACATCAAGGAAGGGACAGCCCACCTCTGAACATTTACCAATGTGGAGGAAACGGCTTTGGAACCAGGGGTGCCACAGCAGCCTGGGTGTCACCAGCTTTGCGCTCTGGACGTGATACCATGTAGCTTCTTCCCAGTAAGCATTGTCCCTCTGCAGAGAAGGCACATGGACATTCCCCAACTCTCACATCATCCTAACCACAAAAATGCTATCAAAACCCTGCTGAGAACAGTAGGGCCTTGGAGACAAATAGATCAGCAGAAGAAAGAAGGGGAATCTGAGGTCTGCCTACCATACTTTCTCAGCAACCCAAGCCATAAAGAGCACCACCCTGGTTGCACAGGATAATAATTCCTCCTTAGGGCTTGCTCTAGGGATGAATGAAAAAACATACTTCAAGTGCCTAAGGATATCTGTTGCACTTTCAGCATCAATAAACCAATACATGGTTGAAGAGTCAATGTACCTAGCCCAGTGGCTGACTCATGGCTGTCATTCAATTAAAGGCAGCTCTTAGGGAGAGAAACAAAGATCCAGATCTGAAGGATGATGGTCAAGAACAGCAAGCAACTTCTGAGGGTTCTGTACAGTATCTATGAAAATAAATTTGTATAAGGGGCGCTTGGATGGCTCAGTCGGTTAAGCGTCCGAGTTCAGCTCAGGTCATGATCTCACGATTCGTGAATTCCAGCCCCGTGTCAGGCTCTGGGCTGACAGTTCGGAGCCTGGAGCCTGCTTCAGATTCTGTGTCTCCCTCTCTCTATGCCCCTCCCCTGCTCAAGCTCTGTTCCTTTGTTTCTCTCTCAAAAATAAACATTGAAAAAATAAAAATATGGGAATGCAAGCTGGTGCAGCCACTCTGGAAAACAAAAAACTAAAAATAGAACTACCCTACGACCCAGCAATTGCACTACTAGACATTTATCCAAGGGATACAGGTGTGCTGTTTCGAAGGGACACGTGCACCCCCATGTTTATAGCAGGACTATCCACAATAGCCAAAGTATGGAAAGAGCCCAAATGTCCATCGATGGATGAATGGATAAAGAAGATGTGGTATATATATACAATGGAGTATTACTCGGCAATCAAAATGAATGAAATCTTGCCATTTGCAACTACATGGATGGAACTGGAGGGTATTATGCTAAGTGAAATTAGTCAGTCAGAGAAAGACAAAAATCATATGACTTCACTCATATGAGGACTTTAAGAGACAAAACAGATGAACATAAGGGAAGGGAAACAAAAATAATATAAAAACAGCGGGACAAAACAGAAGAGACTCATAAATATGGAGAACAAACTGAGGGTTACTGGAGGGGTTGTGGGAGGGGGGATGGGCTAAATGGGTAAGAGGCACTAAAGAATCTACTCCTGAAATCATTGTTGCACTATATGCTAACTAATTTGGATGTAAATTTTAAAAAAAAATAAAAAATAAAACAAGTTAATAAAAAATAAATAAAAATAAATAAGTAAATAAATTTGTATAAAATAAATTCATTTGGGGAAATGTCTTCATTTGATAAAGTGGTTCGTTGCTTGATAAAACATTCACCATCCATTTGTTTTAAAAACTAAACTGTTTTTGGGGTGTCTGGGTGACTCAGTTGGTTGAGCATCTGACTCTTAGTATCAGCTCAGGTCATGATCTCACAGTTAATGGGACTGAGCCCCACATCGGGCTCTGCACTAACAGCATAGAGGTTGCTTGGGATTCTCTCTCCCTCTGTCTTTGCCTCTCCCCAACCTGCACATACCCCCCTCCCCTGTCTCTCTCTTAAAAATAAAAGTTAAAAAATAAATAGTAAATCTTTTTCAAAATAGCATTTTGCATATCAAAAATTTATTTACACACCACTTTCCTGAGCAATTTTTTTGTTTTGATCAAGTCACATCTGTATTAATATTTTAATAATATAAAAAATTGTTAGTGAATGCTTTCTACTTCACTGGGGAGGATAAAAATAAATTAGCTTAATTACAGTAGGAATGGCTTAGGGTAGGCATGAGGAAACACATTGATATTAAGGGCAACCGTGAAAACAAAGAAATTCCCTATTAAATTTGTTATGTGAATACCTTCACATAAATTATTAAGGACACCACATAACCCTCTGACTTTAGTGGGCTACTTTGGAATCAAGAGAGTCATTTAGAGGAGATCCCTTGATAGTCACAATTTCTGTATTTTACAAATGCACTTCCAATCTTATTATTGCAAACTTTTAGGTAAGAAAGGAATCTGAATGGTCACTTAATTTAACCTTAACATATCACAAGTGGAATCTGAGACCCCAGGAGGTTGAACTGATTTACCAAAGGTCGTGTAGCCAGTGCACTCAGGACTGGAACACAATTCTCTCAAATACCTTTTCAGCACTGTTTCTGCCACATGATATTATTACCAAGCTTTTATTCTCCTTCATTGCTGTTCTCTAAAGTCTTGATTCATTCAGCTACATTCTCTATATTAAGTCCAAATTGAACCCCAAACCTCTTCGTTTTGCAAGCTTTCTTGCCCCATGTTCACAGCCCACAATTGCTAAGTACCCTTTTCATTTTACTTTGTTGAAAACATAATCTTGGTAAAAGCTGTGTCTCCTCCAATATTATATCCAGCAGAAAATATATTCAACATGTTTAATAACAATACTCATAATATTTGATTATAGCAATGAGGTGTTATAGGTATAAATTATGACTTTTACCAGTGAAACCATAATTTTTAAAAATGGGAAGTGTAGTGTGGGAAAATATTCTCACCACTGGTGAAAAATCACGTTTTCACAGGGTTTGCAAACAGGGAAATATTTGTGGTTTTGTCTCATATGTTTTGCTTTTTTTTGGCAAAAGCAAAAGGCAGTTTTCTTTGCAATAAAAACGGCCTTTCGTTTTCGCCAATGCTTCACATCCATTTTTGCCAAGCAAAAAGCTGTTTTCCCAGGAGAAAACAGCTCAAGCTGAAATAAAAGTGAAGCACAATTTGTAAAATTTCCCTCTTTGAAAACACAAATCACACCCTCAATGCAAATGCCACCTAAGGGGCCTTGCACAGAGAAAGATAATGGGGAAAACATACATATAAACAAGCTTTCTAGTAGACACAAAAATAAGTCCAAAGTCATACAGATGGAAGTTTTTAAATAATGCTCAGAATTAATACTAAGAGTCCAGTCCTCACCTCTGTGATCCAAATGTTCTTCAAGAATAACTCTTAAAAGAGAACTTGTTGGATCCCTGTACCACTTACTCTGTTGGCTTCTTATTGATAACATCTTCCATCTTTTTAGTACATCTTGATCCATTTTGACACTTAACAAAACCAAGAAAATTGAGGAGAACAGGCATTACCTCCATCTTAGACAACTCATCAGACGTTTAATGGAGAGGAAGGTGCTGTTGCTCTAATGGCTAGCTTAGAGAAGGACACTGAAGCTTACCAGTTAGTGTTTCTTTGCCAAAGTGATCAAGGTGCCAGAAGCTGGGCACGAACCCAGGTGTTAGGACTCCTTCTTTGTGCCATACCCTAGGACTCTTTATAATAAATTCCAATCAGAAGTTCCTTGTATGTCATGGAATTCGTTTATTTCTGTTCTATTTTGTTTGGCTTTGCATTTTCCTATGTATGATATCTGTGTATCCTTTGAAGTGTCATAGCATCTTAAGCCAGTCATTTTTGCTGTTAGAAAGACAATCCTTATAGAAAATTTTAGCTTTGAAAAAAATTGGAAGTTTCCAATAGCCATGCCAATAGCAAACAGATGAGATAGCAACTGTCACCTCTACAGAAGTAGGCCATTTATTACCTAGAAAAATAGAAAGATTGAAGCCATTTTTGATTAATAGCAATGTTTAATGAGCTATTCTTTGACACTTAGTCTCTGGGGAAAATTTTTTATTGAATGTATTCAAACAAAAGCTGTAACAAGATTGCAAGATGACCCTCAAGTTTTTAATTTGTTTAAAATAAGATTTTTTATTCTAGAACTCTACATTTATCAGAACTATTATTTTATAGCTTATTATTTCACATTTAAGCAGCCACACAAAAAATGAGTAAATACTTTGCATAAATTCCAACATAGATGTGGACATTCAGGCAAATCTCGTTGGTGTGCCACAGACACTGCTAACAGTCCCAGTCCTAGATGTCTTCTTTGAACAAGAGCTGAAGTCATACCTCCTTTGAGAGCATCAGACTTCTTTATTCTTCCCCCTTTCTGAGTTTCTCCATCCAGATGAGTATATACTACAAAATTTACCACTATGTCACGTAACTGTTGTCTTAAAAATGGTAAATTTTATGGTAAATATCATATGTACATGTACTGCATCAAAAAATTAGGAAAAAATGAGTTTATGCTAACCAAGTCCATGCATAAGTCTAAGAGCTTAAAATAAAGCATTTAGGTAATTGTTCCCTTAAAAATTTTTACTGCTTGATTGCATATTGCTTGGGTTGTTCAGATATGTACATTATTTATTATATCTTCCTAACTAGATTGACTGTAAGCTTCCTGAAAGCTTGAACCATGTCTAAGCCTTTCTAAGTCCTTCTCGAGACCTATAACAGTGCAGTGACACAGCAGATGATAAATCAATAATTATTGATCAATAAAGAAGGATTTTTAGTTGGATACACCTCAGTCTGATGCTTCCCTTAAAATTTTAAGTAAATGTTGGAAAGACAGCCACTTGGAAAGTTACAACATCTCATCACTTTTTATCTCAAAACTCTCAATTAATATTATTTAATCACCTTATTCTTTATCCATAATTACCCTTTACATTCGTAAGGAGGAGATTTCACAGAGGCAGAAATGGAGCATACCCTCTGGTAGTAAACAGCAATCTGCGGTAACTAACTATAGCGTTGGTACCATGGACAGCGCCGCGGCGTCGCTAGACTGAGTGGGATATTTGATTAAGTGAGCCTTCAGAAAGCAAACAACTAAGAAAAGAGGAAAGGGCAGGGACAGAAGCAGCAGGACAGACTGCAGAACAGTGATATTCAATTAGTGCATTAGTGCACTTCAGAAACCCCTAGGGCACCACTTGGAAGCCTTGGGCTTCCTGTCTCCTTGTATATCATGGGAGGCTAGGGGCTCCCTAGAGTCTACATCAGTCAGATGATGGCAGGACATCTGGAGCATGTCTGCGGATGCTGAGTCGCCCTACATTGACAAGGGGAAGGGAGGCAGGGCCAGCGCCAGCCATGTGGCTCTAACATGTATATGCTTCTGCCCTCCAGCACACACTGTGGAAGGGCCATCAGTTCAGCAAGGGCAGGATGGTGTCTGTCACCCTTCCCTCTCCAAAGTGAATGTTAAGAAGCTGACATTTATCAAATTGAGCAAACACCTGCTGCCAGTGAAGCGTGCCCTGAATAAGGACACATAGAAGAGCATCTAGAGAGTTTGTGATGAGAACCAGAGGCTCTTGAGACAGAGTGCCTCCAAACGCAGGCTTTCACTCACACTGTGTGTGACATTTTATTACAACCAGCTTTGGCCCTGCAAGAAAGAAGTCCTGTGTCCATGATCTTACTTTGGGAAGACAGAGGAAATAATATGCAGGTTTCTTCTGGAGATATATCCCAGAGTCTCAGCCTTTTGTTCCTTATTTCTCATATACAGCGATTCATTTATATTCCACTGGGCTTCTGCACATAAAATTCATCTCTGTGTGGGTGGAAGTAGCCCCAACTTACTTCCGTGCTGTTCACAGAGCTATTTTCATTATTGGTACATGATGTGCTATCTCTGTAACTCACTGTACTTGGAGAAACTGTGTTGGACTGTGGAGGGTAAAATCTAGTTTAATTGCCTTAACTCTCCTGTTGCCATCTGGGTAAACATTGCTCTCCATCACCCTTCATCACATGCCTATATCACCAAACCTGGGTCTACACCTTCAATAATAAAACCAGTGTGGATTTCAGTGACTTGGAATTCAAATGGTGCTAGGTGGTCTTACATTTCTATCACACAAATGCAAACTGGTAACCCAGTTTTGTGTGTTCCATGTCCCCTGCTGAGAAACTTACTTGGAAACCGTACAAGACCTTAACCATAATTTCAACCATCTCCAGGTAAGGATTTGGTCTGGCTTGGGGAGATTGAGCAAGCATTTATGGAGTGCCTTCCATGCGCTAGACATTTTTACAGGTCTTATTTCATTGATCATTCCTACAATAGCTCTGGAAAGGGAGTATGACCAAGCTCATTTTGTGGATGAAAAACCTGGGGCATAAAGGGGTTTAAATAACTTGCCAACAGTCATGCTTCTAATTAAGTAGCAGAGCCAGGATTTAAATCCAGGGCTGCCTCTTTCCCGGGGTCCCCATCCACCCCTTCCTCTCTGCCGGGCTGCTTCTCCTGGTACGTGCGGGGCCTGTGGGATAAGTGTTACCAACAAGCATCATTTGGAATGCAGCAGAGAGCCAGGTGGACCCCATTTAGGAAGTCATAAACACTTTCCTTTCTGCCCCCTGCACAATGCTATGGTGCTCACAGAAAGAAGCAGGCCTCTCTCCATCCATCTCTCTGGAGGCAGCTGACTACAGCTGGGTCACTAAGCACTCTCTCTACTGTGTTGCTCAGGCATGGTGAGGCACTGTTGGCCTTATCCCTCCCTAATATCTGACCCTGGTTTTCCTGCCCTCAGTGATAGGAGACTATACAAGGGATATCCTCAGAACCCAGATCTCCCAGGAAAAGGAGTGCTCTCAGTCTCCGCAGGCTCTGGAGCCAGCCTGTCCAGGTCCACTTGCTGGCAGACTGACCTTGGGCAAATTGCTTCCCTTTTCTGTGTCTTGGTCCCTTCACCCATAAAAAGGTTAAGGATAACAGGATGTATTTCCCAGGGTTGTGATGGAGCTTTGATGAGTATGCATAGCACTTACACGACACCTGCCCCTTAGAAGACCCTTTCCGCTATTGCTGCTGTGGGGGCAGGCTTTCCCTTTGCACTTGTAGCAGTGAACGTAGCAGAGACTTCCTTGCTCCCCCTAGGATCATGGCAGGAGTCTTTACAAGTACTTAGATGCATAAGGGCTTGGGGAAATGCACTTTTTGTTGTTGTTGTTGTTGTTGTTTTCTGTGTGATTTGCCCTTGACACGGGCCTGGGTGCTTCCTTCGTATCCATGGATTTACTCCTCATTTAAGGCTGTGTCATTTGGGAAAGGCAAGGGGGCTGCGCTAGGTGTCTTGTACTGGTAATGCCCTTCGACTGAGAATAGAACCGACTTCACATCCTCCCCACTGACGTGTCCGTGCCTGGCACCTATCATGACAACAGTCCATTCTCTTCAGCCTCTTCTGTGGGCTGTGGATGAGTTCTGTGTCCTACCATTGTTTTAGAGGCTCCAAAAGAGTTATTGAAAAGAAGGGTCTTCACCTCAAGGACCTTCCAGCCTGTAATCTTTCATCAGTCCTCCAATTTCCTTTGCTTTCACAAGAATCCAACTTCTTGATTTGTTGTTTTTCTGATGGTGGTACCCTGGCATCCGTGCATATATTCAGATGAGCCTGCTGAAGTTGGCAACGTTTATTATATCCTGATATAATATCCTGATATAGCTGTACTTACAAAAAGTGTTTCAGTGTATTCTAACACAATTACGTTCAATACTTCTTTCCTCCTCCATTAATATAAGCAAAAAATGTTTGGAAAATGTGTAATGAGACATTTCTATAAAATCTCGTCCAACATTTAACAAATATTGGCTCACCTTTATGGGTCAAGTATTGTTCTCAAGTGCAAAGAACAAAGCAGGCAAGTACTCTCTCTTGTGGAACACACATTTGAGGGGAGGAGACAATTGATAAACAGCCAAACAAGCAGGACAATTTGTGTTAAGTGCCAGGGGAAGAGGCAGAAGAGGAGGAAAGCGGTGGGCAGAGACAACCAGGTGATGTGTTAGAGAGTAAGTTACGGAAAAGGTGGCAGCACTGAGAATGCAGGGAACTCCTTTCTGACCCAGTGACATTTAGGTTGAGACCCGAAAGAGGAGACAGACAGCCACTCAGAGTTAGGGGAAGAGACTTCCGCCAAAAGGGACAGCAAGTGCAAAGGCCCGGAGGCAGAAGAGACAGGCTACTCAAACCACAGGAAGCATGCCAGCATGGCCAAAGCTGGGACAGTGTCACAGCACAAAACTGGAGACGCAGACAGCAGCCAGATCAGGCAGGGCCTTGTGACCACTGTGAGGAGTTCGCAGGTGCTGGAGAAAACATGTCTAGCGTGTTAGCAACTTGCATCTAAGCCGCCAGGCTCCACACAGGGATCTTCCTTTGATCTGGCATACTCTTCTTCTGACTTTAATAACCATTTGTTACACCAAAATTTTCAACAGTGCTACAGTAAAGAAGAAAATGCATAGGGAGGAGTACATTTTTGAGAAACTTTGGCCAAACCTAGATGGAAACGGAAAACAAAGAAATCTTTAGTCTGAGTGCTCAGATTTTTTAAAGCTGAGGTCGCTGTCATGTGGCCTGTTATGAAGACATGAATGGGTCAGTGAAAAGAAGTTGAAATTCCTTGGAGGAACAGTTCTTTAAAGTGCTTTTAAAGTGAATTGCTTTAAAGTGAATTACAGGTGCCATAAAGGGCCACGTTTATCTGTTATAGATGCATACAAAATCCCAGACATAACTCATCAATTCATTCATCTAAACAACATAACTTTTTCTGGTTCCTAGATCTGAACTTAGAATGACATAAAGCTGGGGAAGCTCACTCCCCTGTTACATGGGGGGAAAAAAAAAATCAGAGTCCAGTGTTCAGAAGCAAAATCTAGAGCAAAAGGGTAGAATAAATCCCTTAGATAAACTAGATATTAAAACTTTAGATATTTGTCCTGTATAATTTGTTAGTTTATGCATTAAATGCTACTGCCCCATTAAGAGAGTATCTATCTCTTCTAGAATGTGGTCAGAACTATCATTTTAAATAGCTGATCAAACAGTCTTTAGAAAATTAATGCCATTTATTTTTTAAGGTCTTTCATTGTATTGTTCACTTTCATTTACCCCAAGACTCTGCTCTGTCCTTTGTATCATTCAAAATGTAAAGAATAAGACAAACTTCTATAGCAAGACCCCCTGAGAATTGCTTTCCCCACCAGAGTGAACAGAAGCAGAGAAATCCCTTGATTTAGGAATAAGAACTTTCTCTCTGGCAGATTTAATTAAATACCTAAATGTTAATAAAGCATTTGTCAGTGAACTACTTAATTACTCTGAAAGCAATACACTCCCCCATGTTCATTTTCCAGATGAGGAAGTCGAGAATCACATCGATTTAGGAAATCATCTCTAGGACAATGCATTTTACAATCTCTAGCTGGGAAGATATCATCCCACCTTCTTCTCTTTCTTGTAAAAGTCATGCTAATATTGTCTCTCCCTGTATTTGAAGCCAGGAAGTAAAGGTCTCCCCGAACTTAGAGAATAAAATCACTTTTCTAACAGTTCCTTTTAGAATGAGTTCCAAATTGCAAAATAAAAAATACAGCACACATCTCTTCTCCGTATTTATATCTTCTGTATTTACATCAGAAGGGAATTTTAATTTAGGAAACACAGCAACTTGTATTTTAAGAACAAATTAGCCTCATTAGCTAGTACAAAATGCTGCTATCATTTTGAGATTTTTCTTAAAATTAGATTCATCTTTCCTTTGCCATCAGAAGCCAACCCTTAGATTAAATGACTGCCTCCAGCCACACAGAGAGATAATATGGCAGACCAGTTGTTGCTTTGGGTCACTGCCTTTGCAGATATCAGGAGCACCCAAAAAAGATGGGGAGGGTAAGCCATCTGCTACAAACATTTACATGGGGAAAATTTTAAATGTGCACCTCTGGGTGGAACTTTGCAGAGGAATGGGCATCCGGCGAGTTCTCTTGGGTTCCACTGAAATCTTCAGTGTTGAAGGGTCACGGCCAGGGTAAATCCAATGGCTTTGGAATGAAAAGTATGATAACAATGCAAACTCCTATTTTTCCTGCCTAGCCCTCCTTTTCCTCCCCTCGCAATATGATCTCATCATTTTTATTCACAAGAAGTTTTCCTTGTTGTCAATTTCAGTGCTGTTAAACTAGGTTATATACTTTTACACTAATTATGCTTTAATAATTCCTGACTCTTAGGTGAAAAATCAGGAAGATATCTTTACACTTAAATGTTCCATTCTTGTGTCTCTTTTAAGTCACACCGCACAGTCCAGGATTCAAAACATCAGCCTGTCACCTGTTAATCACTTTTGTTGCTTTATGCTGATTTCCCTCTAGCTCTTCTTTGTATCTGTGTGCTCCCCAGATACACAGACCTGAACACAATATTCCAGGTGTGTTTCTGCCAAATGCACTAAATTACTCCACCTCTCCCTCATGATGTGATGTCTCTGCACATACAGCCCCAAATCACATTAGCTTCAACGGCATATTGCAAACATGTCTAATTTGTTGTCCACTCTCCCCTGGTCTCTCTGGCATTACTGTTTTCTGGATTTTTCCCTGTTGCCACTTCCTTCTATAGCCTGTCTCTTTCCCCTCCAAAGCACAGGGGTTACACCTGTCTACCTTAATTCTCATTTTGTTTGATCCTTTCCATATTTTTAGGCTCAGAAACCCTGTGTAGCATTTTTCTTTATTCACTGGTGTGTTTCCAACTCTTCTTGATTTAATTTCATCTGTAAATCTAATTAACATGCTGTTTACTACATTTTTTCCAGGTTACGAATGGACGTGCTCAAAAAAAAAAAAAAAAAAAAAAAAAAAAAAAAAAAAAGCACTAACAGGGACTCCCAGGGCTCTTCTCAGCACCTCTCCTACTGGGACAGCCTCAGAGAGTGCAATTAACTTTCTCCAGCTCAGGGGATGGTGGCTTCAGCCACTTGACACCATTTTGATGGACAGCTGGGTCTCTCCCCTAATCAGCCAATTTGGAGATAGAACAATTACAAAAGACAGCAATTACCCAGTGCAGTCTGTCATTGTGAAGATGGAAGTTGAGAAGAGGAAGAGGAAAGAAGAAATGGCCCAAGTTTAGAGTCAGATTTTAAAAAAAGATCTCAGCCCTATGGAACAGGGGCCTCTGTAAAGCAAAGAGTGAGGTTCAAGTAGGTAAAAACTCAGACCTGGTTTTCAAATGAGCCTCCAGTTCAGCACCCAGCCTCCCAGTAGTCAAAGATTAAGGATCAATTTGTATCTGTGTCATTTTTAAACATTCTAAGAGTTTTTTAGAATCATGCTCTGATGGAGTACCTGGGTGGCTCAGCTGGCTAAGCATCCAACTCTTGGTTTCTGCTTGGGACGTGATCTCATGGTTCCTAAGTTCAAGCTCCGAGTTGGGCCCTGTACTGACACCACAGAGCCTGCTTGGGATTCTCTCTCTTCCTCTCTCTCTCTCAAAAATAAATAAATGAACATTAAAATAAAAAAGGAATCATACTCTGATATTAACACAATTACTTTTTAAATTTTGTTTAAGTTTATTCATTTTTGAGGGAGAGAGACAGAGTGTGAGCAGGGAGGGACAGAGAGAGAGCAGGGGAAGGGCAAAGAGAGGGAGAGGGAGACACAGAATCCAAAGGAGGCTCCAGGCTCTGAGCTGTCAGCACAGAACCCGACATGGGGTTCACACCCATGAACCACGAGACCATGACCTGAGTCAAAGTCTACACCTACCGACTGAGCCACCCATGTACCCCTAACACAATTACTTTTAAGAGTATTCAGACTAATTTCATTCTGATTCTTTTTTGGTTATAATTTCAATATATTTCTCTTTGTTTTTTTAAATGAATACCATGACAGGCAAGAACTTTTTTTTTAACAAAGATTATAAATCATAGAGATTTGAAGAGATGCTCTATGACTGTTTCTCCTTTGGGCTCGGTAATTTCAAGGTCTTGATTTTTCCCTAAATTCACTTAAGCAATTGTCTCGAAAGCACTATATGCTTTTCTCCATATCCAATGAAAACACCAAAACATGGGGTCTTAAGCAGGGAGAAAACATTATTTCTCAATTTCACTGGCCACATTCTTATTGGAAGGTTAGAAAAACACCCCAAGAAAAGTCATATGTATCTCTATTTACACACGTATTTAATTAAGATGATTTTCTAATTCCGTGTATTTGTTTTTTAACATGGAAACGAGAAGATTGGCAATTCTTCTAAAAATTTGGGTCAACATGAGAAGTCATGCTGAAGACTAGTGGAGCTTAATAAAGAAATTCTTCCCAACACAGACTGGGCATTTCCCAGGAAGGAGAAGGAAAGAAACTAAATAGATGGTTGCCAGGGAAAACTTTTTCATGTTTGAGGGAGGAGAAAAATCTTAGATCGAAAAATCAAAGCTCTTACGAATATTCTACAAAAATGCCTTATCTCTCTCCAGCTTTTTTCTGTTCTCATAAAAGAAAGTAAGGGAAAACCACATAAAAATCCAGCTTCCTAGTGAGCATTCAAAGGACGGAAAGGTTTTTAGCTGGGAGATGCCCTGAGAGACAGAAGAGAATTACGAGGCAATCAAATGTCCTCTGCCAGGTGCGCAGAGAGAAGCTTGTG
The DNA here is from genome assembly GCF_016509475.1 of Prionailurus bengalensis. NCBI lineage: Eukaryota > Metazoa > Chordata > Mammalia > Carnivora > Felidae > Prionailurus > Prionailurus bengalensis. Next base: position 5,828,874 of record NC_057360.1, read on the forward strand.
TAAAGCTGTTGACGGAAGCTCCCTGAAACTTCCGGGAGCACGTTCAAACCGGAAGCTTCTTCAGCACTTCCGGAGAGGCCTAGGCTTCAGAATAACTGAAGCTCTGCGGGCAGCAGGAAGTTAAATACTTTCTTTCTAGAACAGAATGCAGTAAATTCAAACTGGATTTAGCAGTGATCCTGATGGAAGTCTTTGTCCTTTATTGCTTCTGTGGCCTCGCCTACCACATGTGACCTTCTGTCACAGCTCTGTCTGTTCAAATGCCCTCCCCCACAGGGTAGGAGCCACGATCAAATGAAATAATGGCAGCAAAGCCTCAGACTTCCTGCAGAAATAAGACATTTTTCATAATTAGGGCTTCGCAAAAACTTGAAATGGTTCATTGTTACCAACAACGTTTACAGTTCCTATTAGTCAGCACTAGAAAAACACTGGATTTTATATTTATTAACACTAGACCAGTGATATCAACACTTCCATTTTCAAGCAGATAGGAAACATAAGAACTAAAGATATTAAAACATTAGAAATATGTAATTGCATATACTTCTAATTGCATTTATTCTGTGGCAACCAAACAATCAAATTTACTATGCAGTTTATCAGAAGCTTTTAATCTGAATGTTTATATTTTGGAATCATGTATCTACATATTTTTCTATATTTCCATTTATTCTATTTCTTTATCAATGATGTGCCATAAAAAACAAGTCGTACCATATTTAAATTATCAAATATTTGACAATCACAATGATGAATTTCCAAATAATGAATAATGAAATAGAATAGTTAAATTCTTTAGCCATCAGCATTCCTGAAACTACTGGACATATTATTTGTAGACTGATCACATGTCCATGAAGAGAAATGTGGCTGAAATTAACCAGACTACAAATAATTACTATAGTTGCTAACTGATCAGGAATCTGTTCTACTATTATTCATTGGTCAACCTGCAAATGGCCTGTGCATTTAGACATACAAAGCATGTTATAATTTAGCTTTAGCCTCCAACAGTGTATATGTATTTGATGGAAAAGTTCCAGGGGTGTGTGTGTGTCTGTAGAAACTTGACGCTGCCCAGTGGCATTTCTCTAATACAATGAACACCAAGGCGCCTCAGTCAGTTAAGTGTCCAACTCTTGACTTTGGCTCAGATCATGATCTCATAGTTTATGAGTTCGAGCCCCACGTTGGGCTCTGCGCTGTGAGCACTGAACCTGCCTGGGATTCTCTGTCTCCCCTCTCTGCCCCTTCCCCACTGGCTCTCTCTCAAAAATAAATAAGCATTAAAAAAAAAGTCTTCAAAAAGAATATCAAAGATTTTTTGTTAACAATTGAAGGACTCCCTGGTGATTATACAAAGATATTGAGAAATCCATATCAGGGAAGAAGCTTGAGAATTGATGAATATAGTCTGAAGGATCAAGAGTATATACACCTGAACTCGCCAACCAGTCTTAGCATCACGGAAGGTGGACAACCAGATACTGTATGCTCCATGATACAATAGAAAGTAATGACACAGCGCCAATGATGAAATGTTCCTGCCTAAAGCTTGACCCTGAATCTAAGTAAGCCTACAGCTGCACATACCAGTGTACAGGAAATACAGGGATAGGGGGCCAGGTTAAATATCTTTACAGGGAAGCAACTAATCAAATTCAGAGTTTAGGACATAGTAAGGACAAATAACCTGGTTTATCCAACTATCAATGGAACAAAAAGAGAGGGACTAAGATAAACTTAAGAGACATTATCAGGACCTTGTTTGGGATCTGCTTCAAACATGTTAGCCATAAAAACACATAAGGGCCTCAGAGTAGGGGACTCTAAAGATGGACCAGGAATGAGATGATATCAAGAAATATTGTTATTTTTGGCCATTGTGTTTCAAGAAGTTTCCCTGGTCTGTTAGAGATGAATAGCAAAGTATTTCAAGATGAAGTGACATTCTGAATTTGCTTTAAAATACTCCAGGAAAGGGAGGAGGAAAGTGTGTGTGGAGACCAGGGAGAGAGATGAAGCAAAATTGACAAAATAGTAATAATTGTTAAGTCCAGGTGATGGACACCCAAGAGCTCATTATTCTAGTCTATCTACTTCTTTTGTAAGTTAATTTTTTTGTACTAAAATATTTTAAAATATGAGTAAATGTATCTACACTTCAGTGACTTGTTTATTCACAGCACACAATGATAGTTGCCAGCATAATCGTTTTGGGGAATGGATCATAGCTTAAATAAATGTTGCAAGCTCTACACTACAAATCACTAATAATCATCTCAGTTCTGACTGCAGTGAGACAATAACCCACTAATCTCTGTACGGGTCTACTCTGGTTTCCACAAGAAAAAAATAAATGACTCCACCTAATCCTTACCTGTCTGTCCTCCCCTCTTTCCCCACTTCCAACAGGCTATCAAGACTGCGTCACTTTAGTGTTGCATTGTTGAATCTCGACAACCAGCCTTCTGCAGCAGACCCCATGCGGGAAAGCATTGCCTTCTCACAAACAAGTTGGTGCCAGACCCAGTGGGTGGATGGACACTCATGACCCCAAAGAGGAGTTGGGGACCATCGGGACAATGCAGGGAAGGTGGCAGGAAACAATGTCCCTCAGTTCTTGAAATTAATATATAGATTTCCCTTGGGTTTTTGTTCGTATTTCTAAGTGGCTTTATATAAAACGGATATGCTTAATTTACTAACAGATAGATTTTTTTTTAAGTCTAAGCAAAAACCATATCCCAGGTTGCCGCGTGCAGAGAAGAGAAGCTGTCCCAGTGATGGTGGAGAGACATAATGCGCAGCAACTGTTTGAAGGGCGGAATGAAGGCACATCCTGATGTCTTGGCGCTAAGAGAAGGAAAAGGATATTTACATAAGATGAGACGCCAATAAATCGGAAAGTTCAATGTGCTTAGAAATAGACAGTGGCTGGGACAATGATGAAGGAATCACATTGCTGCAGCAGACTGCATCTCTCATGTTTAATTTTCGTTTAATTCCTGAGGAAGGCAGAGGCTCAAAGGAATGACTCACCCTCACGCTCATCCTTCAGAAACACTCTTGCCGACCCCTCGGACGCCAAATCCTGGAAATACCTTTATTTTTTACTTTCCTGAGTTGATCATCTTTCACAGGGTGTTTATTGATCAGAAGCAATGCTCATCTGGGGTTCAGCCACGAAGCGGTGTTTCAAACCAGGCAAAGAGGTACAAGGTGGACGTTTCCAGCCTGTTCATCTGAACTGATTCAACTGTCGTCATCTTCGTGCCCGGAGAGAACAGTAAGCCCTCTTCCCTCCTCCTCTCTTACTTGCTCTATGTCACAGAAGTACAGTTAACAAATTAAGGTATTTCATCTGTGTTAAGCAGAAACACTTTTGTCATCTCAGTCAAGAAATGAACTAATGTTAAGTGATGGAAAGTTCTGAATAATAAGAACAGTTTAGTTGGGTTCAACATGAGGTTATAACAAAGTTGAAGTAATGGGGAAATTGAAACTGAATATGCTTAAATGACTTTCCACAGTTGTTGGGTTTTTTGTTTGTTTTTTAATTAACTAAAAGTAACAATATGCAAAGGTCATCTGGAAACAAAGACAGTATGTTTTTAATGGTCAAGAATTTGACATCCAGTTTGAAATAATTAACCCTTATGGTAGGAGTTTCCCTAAAGTCTCAAAACACACATAAAACATTCTCACCGTGTTGCACTGATTACGACCAGAAGATGATTTATTATGCTGATTTTAGTTCAATATGAACTGGAAAACCTAAAGAATTTCGGGTTTACTTGAGGACAGAGAGTACATAACATCCCACTAATCTTTCACAGTATGATTTTGCTTCGGGGAAGGAAGCTGGCTAAAATGTACATGCCAAGTTCAAGATTTTAAGGAGGACTGAGACCTAATTCACTTTATTTCTTCCTAATGGAAGATTTGTCATTGATATAGAAGGTAATGATTGATTTTTTCAAGTTCTGGTTATTGGTGCTTCTTAGACCATAGGTTCATTTATTCATCAGAGATTAGGAAGCACCTACTATGTTCAAGAGAACATACATATAAATTTAAGAACCCATTGTTGAATCCTTTCTTATGCTTTTATTATTTTATAATTAGGTAATACTTTTTGGCTTTCCCATACTTTTGTTAGACTTTTTGAACGGACTTTTGTTACAGTGATATTTCTAGCCACTGACAAACAAGTTGCTTTGTTCTCGCAACTTTTCATCTGGCATTAAATGTCATTGCCCAAAAGATTATACTATATTGTATTTTTAATTCACGCCCAAATTATAGCATTTTAAATGAAATTAGAGCCAAGTCCCACTGGTATTTGAAAGTGGCAATTCATGATTTCTCCATATTATGTATTCCAGCATTTTTTTTCTGTTTTCCCAACCTGTTCTGCCGACCGGTTTCCAATTCTGAACCACGTCTTCAAGCATGATTCTCCAGGAAATTTCATACAATTGGGAAATATTCTCTCTATTTCGGAAACAAATAGCAGCTAATTTGATAACAAATCATGGCGGAAATGCAAAGTGTACATTCATTTCCCCAAATCTGACCTTTCTTTCCCGCAAAACTACAGCGAAGAAATCCCATTCGTGGATTTCATCTCTGTCAGAACAAAAATATTGAATTGCCTCCTCTCTGAAATCTGCATTTATCAATTATGGCTTTCTCCAGGAAATTCTAATTTGCAAAAATGCTCTATATCCCAAGCTTTAACAGTTGGAGGTAGATGTCCTTAAGGATGGGGAGGGGGGGGAAGTTCTTTTTCAAATGGCACATTTACTAATTATAAAATGCTCTTATCTCTTTGCGGCCAAAGCCAAAATGAACATGTGCCTCGTACTAAGAAATCCCAGGATTGTCACAACCCGTGCCAGCTGTTGAGGTTATGACACCTGTGCCAGCTTCGCCAGCTCTGCCCACTGTCATCTGCTCCAACTGCTCCATCTGCACTGTTTGTACCAATTCTCCCATTTCTGCATCTGTACCTTCTGCAGAGACGTTTCCAACAATGCCAGCTGTGTCATTGGTGCCAAATATGCCAGATGTTCTATTTGTCCACCCTGGGCCAAATCAATGCAGTTCTGTGCTCATTAGTTTTAGCTGGTAGATTCTATTTTACAATTTTTTGAGACGTATTTAGATGGAATCCAGGCAAAAATCCCCCTTACAACCATTTCACATCGTGCTCTCCAATCTTTTTTGCCACTGCAACTTTATCTAGCAACATAAAGTTGGTCAATGTCCTCTTGACCATATTAAACTCATTCTCAGTAACCAGTTCAGCGTTCATTGTGGCAGGGCCTTTCCTGTATAGAAGAAAATATTGCAGAAGCTGTGGGACACAACAATAAATTGGTGAGCTAATTAAAAAAGAATAACTTCGTTCAGATAAACAAATTGAGAATGTGCAAAAATCAATATGTCTAGCCGATTAGAGTAATCTATGGCATAATGTTCTATTAGGCTGTCTGTTTATTGGTCTTTAATTGACAGAGTTACACGTGTGGATTGATGTGTGTGTCATCCATTCCCCTTCTCTGGGTTAGGGTTAGTATTAACCAAGGATGCATGCAGGGGTAGGGCCAGGCTGTTGCACTGGCCACTTACTGATGGAAGGAAGCAAGGTCAGGAGCTTATGCTCTGGCCAGAAGCTAACTCTCTCTCTTCTCTCAAATGTCAATTCTACCAGTGCCAACACAAACCATTCTTTGGATAAGAATGCGCTTTCATCTGTAAGGTTGAAAAACAACAAAAAAAAGTATTTTCATACTCAAAAGCTCAGTATTCTATATCATTGCAAACCCAAAAGTAGTGTTTTCCTCTTCTCTTCTCTTTTTTCTTTTCTGTTCTCATTTAGGAAGGCCTTTCTTAAGGAGCACTAACACTTAATCTCCAAACTTTACACCAGATTCTTTCCTCTCAAATCATTTTCAGATATGGAGGATGAACTCAGAGTCTGTCATATGAAAATTGATGTTTTACTAAGGAATGTGAGGTCCAGAGGACATCACACTACCTCCTGTTTATTCAACTTGGATTATTTAACCTGCTGTTTCCAATGATGAAAGTTGTAACCATTCACCAGTGCTTCTAAGCATTAATGGGGACGTTCTTGACAACAGATAAAATGGCTCACGATTACATCCAAACATTTGTACTCAGTCTATGCATGTGGCAAGGTACAGTGAGGAGATGTCTCAACAGCTTTATGAGGTTTCAAACTCCACGCAGTAAACACTAAGCTTCCACAGGGAATTACCAAATTACCCTAAAACAAATGAATCTGTCTAGGTCTTAGGCTAAAAATCCTAGTGACTTCATTTCTTCCCAGACAAGGGTCTGTAGGCTGAGAGTCCAGACACACACGGGCAATGGTTTCAGGACATGCCAGTATTCCTGTATGGGTAGAATACCCTTGATTCAATCATACTTTCCCCTTATGGGGTCAGTGATCATTTCTCAGTATCCCGAGTCCTTCACTCTCTTACCCAAATTTCATTTGTTTCTGATCTTTTCACTCCGTGCCTTTTTATAATCTTCCCTGAACATAGAGAGGAGACTGAATAAACATTGATTAATTAAAATGGTGGCTTTCTATCAAAATATGCCCAAGTTCCTAACTTGAGAGATCAAGTCTGAGTCTGCTGACCCTACTTCTAGAAATGCCACAGACTTTTTTATTCTAATTCCCTATGTTCCAAGATGCCAAGAGGGAACATCCGTAATTAGGATGAAAATAGTTTTATGATTCGTTGGGAGTGTACCCTGTATCTTCCCAGAACATTTTAATTAATATAACTTCTGCTCCCTGCTGACAAAGATGTTTCCGATGGTGTTTTGGCCCAACATATTTACCGCCTTCATTGATGTGAGTCATTTGAATACTTGGAGGAATCCATAAACTTCAAGGTTTCATGTAAAATACAGAATCGAGTGTCACGAGTGCCACGGAGGCATACACAGCTGAGAATATTTTTCATCGCCTATCAGGCCTTTTGTTTTACATAAGTTTTTAATATGGTGACCATGAGAACATTCAGATCTGCTGGTAAAGAATAGAAAACCACACATTTCAATGACATGCAGATAAAAAGATCCTAATGACTTTGAAATTTGCTCTCATGACAGTTAGCTTCCCCTTTAGTTGTTTCTCTGGAATGAGTAAGTCACCATGGACTTACTGTGCATTGATCTCCTAGCTACTTGGAGTAAACAGAGCACCTTGGGCCTCTTAAATTTCTTGACTACGTTTCTACCACTTCCTCAATCCCACTGTCCACACTTTCAATTTTGGAAGAACACAAATCCTAATGTAGTTCCCTCATCAGTAGGGGCATCAGTACACTCTGACTCTTTAAATCACAAGTACACTAGCAGTTATGACAGCAATATTTAGGAAAATGCTATCAAAGATGGCAATAACCACACTGAGGGGCCATGGCTCCATCAGCACTATTGCTGTCATTTTCACCACCTGATTACTTATTTTCAGGAAAACGACATTGTTTGACTCACTAATGTTCCAAGCCTTATATTCAGTTCCTAAATAGTCCCCGAACTCCAGGGCTAATACACGTAGGTGAGCTAGCCACACCTAGAAGTGAAGACTGTCAAAATGTCGAACAGTTTGAGGAAGTAGGGAAAGAGGGTGATAGAAAACAAAGCAAGGCAAGGACAGAAAAGAATAAATCACTGCACCAAACCAGTAAGATAAACGGATAGAAGTGGGTTGTCTTGGTTGGAAACAAGAAGAACAGAGATCATTAGTACAGACCCACTAATCCAATCAGAAAACAGGTACTCAGAGCATATTCGAGCTCACACAACTTATTAATGGCAAAATCAAGTGCAGAGAAAACCTATCTTCATGTTCGTCATGTGTAAACTGTAAAATACAGATGATAGTAATTGTATGGAACCCAAAGAGTTTTGAAGATTAAGTGCGTCAATTGGCAGAAAGAATTGACAACAGGGTCTGACAGACAGTAAACACTGTGGGTTAGCCCTCCTCCTCCTCATGATTAGGATACTTGGATCTGTGGGATTTTTATTCTCTTATATCATACAAGCTGTATCTAGGATACGGCGGCTGTATCAGCTCTGATGCTGAGACTTCAACATCAATTTAAAGTCACACTTTTGGGTCACCTGGGTGGCTCAGTCAGTTAAATGTCTGGTTCTTGATTTTGAATCAGGTCATGATCTCATGGTTCCTGGGTTCAAGCCCCATGGTCGGGCTCTATGCTGACAGCACAGAAGCTTCTTGGGATTCTCTCCCTCCTTCTCTCTGCCCCTCCCCACTCACGAGCGTGTGCTCTCTCTCTCAAAATAAATTTAAAAAATAAACATTTTAAAAAATAAATAAATAATCTTATTTCCAGGTTTTTAGCTGGACCATCAAATTTGTATTACAAAAAAGGAAGTTGGAATGAGACTCTGAAGTTAAGCAATGACCCAACTGTTTTCTGTATCCCACCTGGCACACAATGTAGATATGTAGTCAATGCAGAGAACACGGAGGTGCCCATATGAATGGAAGGAAGCAAAGGCATGATTAATCTAGACTAAGAGAGGCCACAGCAACAGCAATATTTGGCTTCAGGAAGAAAACACACTCTCAGTCGGTAGCGTGTTCACACATTCTCATGCAGATACTTCCCAGTTATCTCTTTGGAGCTAACCACAGGTAATGGGTGTGGAGGATTGCTTGCAACCACCAGAAGCTAGAAAGGCAAGGGAGGATCTTCCCTAGCACCTTAAGAAGGCACATGGCTCTGTAGACACCTGGAATTGGGACTTGGAGCTTCTAGAACTGTGAGAGAATACATTTCTGTGGTCTTCAGAAATGCATTCTAGGGTGTTTTATTGCTGCAGCTCTGAGAAACTAACACAGCTTCCTTTCCCTAAATGTGGATAATTAGATGTGTCTCTAATACAGGACCCGGGTCCTTGCTGAGCAATAGAAAGAATAAGACCGCAGGGATTCCAGAAGAAAAATGCCATTCCAAATGGAACCAGTTAACCATGTCCAGAAATTAGGAGGAGAAGACAGGAAGGAAATTATAGTAGTTACATAATAAAATGAGTGTCTCATATTTGTAAAGCACTTTAGACTTCCATTTTTTACTATCAATCACCAGGGTGGGCAATGCTAGACCAACTGAATCAGAACCTCTTAGGAATAAAGACCCAGGAGTGTGTGTTTTGAAGAGGCTCACCAGGCTATCCAGATGCACCAGGAGAGTAATCCCAGTAGTGCTCTTTTCTCTTCATTAAAGCAGCCTCATAACAGAGACATTTAAATACATTTAAATTAATTATTTAGAACTTCAGAATGCTGAGCTTTAAATGCAAAATGTTACTTCATGAAAAAGGTTTGGATCAAACTGGGTTAACTTGTCCTTTCTTGGCTTCTGCTTTCAGACTCATCTCTTGCCTCACGGCAATACGTTCAAGTTGGACTGAATCACAAAAGCCAGAGATAGAACATTAGCTCCTGAGTTTGCTCCATATGCTCCTGTAGGAGTTTGCCTTGTAGTTAACCTCGTTACAACTCAAGATCCATCATAACAAGTGCTGGAATGCCTGATGCAGACAAAAACATGTTAGAGATAAGTCACTGTGCTGGCATTTAGGGCGACTGCAGATACATGATGATACCTAAACCCTGTTCATTGTATCCTAAGTATGAATCCACAGTGGGTTGGACATATACTAGGTAGCTTTTTGTGGTTTTTTTGTTTGTTTTAGAGAGACAGTGTGCGTGCACAAGCAGGAGAGAGGAACTGAGAGGGAGAGAGAGAGAGGGAGAGAGAGAGAGAGAGAGAGAGAGAGAGAGAATCTCAAGCAGGCTCCACACTCAGTTCATAGTCCAATGTGGGGCTTGATCCCATGAACCTGGGGTCATAACCTGAGCCAAAATCAAGAGCTGGACGTTCAACTGACTGAGCCACCCAGGCACCCCTAGATAGCTTTTTTCAAGCAAACACTTCAAATTGTATGTAAAACACATTTTATGCATGGAAGCAGAGTTTCCCAACCTGTGACAATGGTACACTTGTGTGGCCCAGGTGGCTCATGGATGCCAAGATGGCAATACCTTCATCTTGGGGCAGCCAGAGCTTTTGAGCTAGTTGCCTTCAGACATTAGCAGCCTCACCCCATTGGCCATACACATATTACCATTTTCCATACGTGCCATGACACAAAGAATGTCATAGAACCAAACAGCACAAGCCAAGTGCTGGGGCAGCACTCGCTAGACATCTAGATTCCATGGGCCAGTAACATTAAGAAGAAAAAAACATAGAAGAAGCAATGAGGAGTTCCCAAATTTTTATTTTGGATGTTAATACAACACAAGTATTATCCTTGGCTATAATTTTATAAAGGAAAAGGGAGTGTTGAGCTGTTTGTTTCCAAAACATTCACATTTTAAAGTAGCTCACATCATGCAAGAGAGCACAGTTCAAACATGTAGTGCTAATAAAACGCTTTATCAAGAGTAATTGAGTCTTCTCTGCCTGCTTTTTATTTTTTAAGTTTTCAGTCCTATTGAAAAGCTGAAATAACATTGCAATGAATATCCATCCCCTGAATTCTTTAAATTATCCACATTTGCTTTATCTCCACCTTTTCTTTCTGCAGAACCATTTGAAAGTTACGACGTCATGCTGCTTCGCTCCTGAGTACTTTGTCCTGAATCCATAAGAAAAAAAATTCTCTGAGGCTCTGGATGGCTAAGTCTGTTAAGGTCCGACTCTTGATTTCAACTCAGGTCATGATCTCGTGGTTTTTGAGTTCGAGCTCTGCATCGGCTCCGTGCTGACCGTGTGAAGCTTGCTTGGGATTCTCTCTCTCTCCCTCTCTCTCTGCCCCTCCCTTGCTTGCATGCAAGTGTTCTCTCTCTCTCTCTCAAAATAAATAAATATAAATTTTTTTTAATTCTCCAAAACAGCAACAGTACTGTTGTCCCATGAAAGTTAACAAGAATTCAATGTCACCTAATAAACAGTTCATATTTAAATTTCACCAATTCTTTCAAAAATACAGTTTTTTTTTTCCCATTTGAGATTTAATCCAATCCCATATACTGTATTTGGTTGCTATATCTTTTCAGTATATTCTGATCCATGTGTTTTAAAAAAAAATCATTTGTTTTTCATGACATTGACTCTTTTGAATAATCTAGGCAAGCTGTCTTGTAGAATGCCCTACATTCTGGAATCGTCTGTTATTCATGCTTGGATTGAGGTAGAAAGGGCATTTTCAAACTCCAGAATATATAGGAAAGACATAATCCAGACAAAGTGAGTATGCCGAAGTTAATGGAGAGACTCTCCATAGCTTCTATTTTACTCCTTATGGAATGTCAATAACTTAGCCACAGAATGGCCCTCTTCCACAGGCGAGGATTAGGTAACCACCATTCTAGAGAATAAAAATGATTCTACCACAGACTGTCTATCAACAAATGGTATCACTGGTAAAAGATGCCAGGTCTTCAGAAGACTGACCTAAGTTCCCACCAGGGTTCACTTAACAGGTTTTAGGGCAGTTACTCATTTCAATCAATGTGTTGAGCCAACTCAGCCTTATCTGACCCTGGATATTGCCTAGGATCAAAGTCAAATGTGGTAGGGGCCAAGGTCTACTCATAGTTGACAAAAGGAAACTAGAATTTGGCACCTGCTGACATGCCGAGAGCCCCATGCCTACGGCTGTTGGGAGCACCCATGATAGCCTGGAGGACTGGAGCAAGGTGCACAGGTAAAGCTGGGTGGAGAGGTTCACGGTGCTTACACATCACCCACCTGCCTTTTTCCAGAACTTGCTCGGTGCCAGGAATGTCCTAATTACCACATGCTCCACTTATTGCAGAGCTCTTTCAGTCATAGACAATAAACTACACATTTAAGCGTGAGCAAGAAGTTGTACCATGGGGGTGCCTGGGTGGCTCGGTTGGTTGAGCATCAGACTCTTGATTTCTGCTCAGGTCATGAACTTGCGGTTCATGAGTTGGAACCCACGACAGGCTCTGTGCTGACAGCTCAGATTCTGTGTCTCCCTGTCTCTCTGCCCTTCCCTCACTCACTCTGTCTCTCTCTCTCTCTCTCTCAAAAATAAATAAACATTAAAAATATATATAAATAAAAGTTCTGTCATGGTACTATGGCTTTCACCAAGGGACTTCCTTAGTTATGCTGATTAGGATTGTAATGCGGGACACAGGATCCAGGCCAGAGACAGACTCCAGGCAGGACCATTGTTTCCTCTCTGGGGCAGAGGGTCTCCAGCTCCACCCAGCAGTCTTTGTGGGGTGCCAAAAGTTCTCCTCCCATGGGGAGGTCTATAGCCCTCGGGGTGGGGGTGGAGGGAGACCTTCACTCCATCAGGTGCTTTCTCTCCACCTACAAGGCACATTTGTGGCGAGGGAAGAAGAGAGAGCTGTAGTAGCCCCCCTCTGAATGGTTTGTTGGTCCACCCCACTCCTGAATGCACCCCTCACCCTGGTGACGGGGTGCACAACACAGGGCAGTGCACACCCAAAGTGTCACAATGCCAATTTATTTTAAATGGACACTCCTCTGCTTCTGAAAAAGTATCTGCCTGAGGCTTACAATAACAGACACTTCTCACCTCCATTACTCCACTTCCAGCCAACTGCTCTGGTGTCTGTTCTGGACCATTCTTGAACTCACTGCTTCTCCTCAGCCTCAGGGGGATGCTTCCCAAACCAAGTTCAGCCAGAGATGGTGGAGATGGCACATTGTGTGTCCACAGCAACCACCCCCCCACACACACCCCACAAGGTCTCCTTCCATTCATTCGGTCACCGTGGTCTCATCTCTGCTGGATCTCAACAGACAGAACATGAGCAGCAGTGTGCAGACAGGAGCAAGGAAGGGCTTCAGGTGGGGGAGATTATCAGTCTGCGGACAGAAATCTAAATACAGCGACAGGAAAGGTTGTGAGAATCTCACTGGAGGGAGAGATTCAAGCTGCCTGCAGTCGGTGGTCAGGCCATACAGGTAGGAACCCCGGAGCCTCCCCGCTTGAGGGAGAACAGAGGCCATGGGGTTTTTTCAGGGAATTTAGGCAGTTTCAGTAGGTGATCAGTGAGACAGAGCAGAGTCAGAGGAAAGAACCGATTGTCAGAAGTTTCTAGCTTGACAATTTAATCTGAATGTCAGTGCCATTCACTAATAAAAGAAATTCTGAGAGACTAGGTTTGGGGTGGGTGGGCAGAAATGAGCCATTTATTCATTTATCTATAAAAAAATACCTTCTTTAGCACCTACTGTATACTGGGAACTGCACTGGTTTCAGATGTACTAATTTTGAGGTGCCATTAAACTACCCAGAGGGAATGTTAATTTAACTAAATTTAATTTTTTTCAACGTTTATTTATTTTGGGGACAGAGAGAGACAGAGCATGAACGGGGGAGGGGCAGAGAGAGAGGGAGACACAGAATCAGAAACAGGCTCCAGGCTCTGAGCTGTCAGCACAGAGCCCAACGCGAGGCTTGAACTCACGGACCGCGAGATCCTGACCTGGCTGAAGTCGGACGCTTAACCGACTGCGCCACCCAGGCGCCCCTAATTTAACTAAATTTAAACATGAATGAAGCTCAGAAGATCACTGAGGGCAGACACCTCCCCTCAGAAATCATCCCTGTTCCTCTCCGGGAAAATTCTGCTTCTTGGAAGCCTAATTCCTTTTGACTATATCCTTCCTGTGGACATGTTAGCTCTTTCGCTGGGTTATACTATATTTATTTAGCATACTTAGCAATTGTCTAGCTGCCCCATTCCCTGGGCTGGGCGAAATCCTACATCTTTCTATTATGGGTGATTGAATTATGTTCTGAGTTCTAAAGGTTTCCTACTATCCCAGTCTGTAGTCTCCAAGCCAGTAGTTCATCACAAGTAAAAAACAAAACCAAAATAAAGTCTGGATATGAGACTGAGACTTCAATAAATGTACAATGCTTATGAATCTTTCCAACAAAAAGATCAAACTCTACAAAGGAATATATTTTCTTATCTCCTGCTAGAAGATTATCCACTCTGCCTTGTTATGGCCAGTATGTTCCTCAGTTTTAATAATGGTTAATTTTGCAAAAATAAAAAAAAATAAAAAATAAATAAATAAACAAAATAAGATAAAATAAAATAAAATAAAATAAAATAGTGTTTGTAATCTAGACAGAACTCATGGCTCATGATTTCATCCGTGAGACCAGGTACCACCTGCCCTCTCATTAGAGCTTCCTAACTTCCTGCCTGGTAAAACTTGCAAACCACAAATCATCACACAATGAAATGATATCAGATGTCTCTGTCTCCTTGATAGAACTCGTCAAACCAATGGTCAAACCAAAGAGCTACATTTAGGGAAGATACATCAGGCTACTTTGTTGATGTCACTTAATTGATCTCACGTCCTTGACGGGTACCCTCAAGACGTTCCGATCCCTGGTAATGGGATTCCCAAGTTATTACCACCATGCAACACAACGTGGGGAGACCGAGTTCCCACCTGTGGTAGCAAACAACAGCACAAGACTCTCTGGCCTGTCCCCAAGGCTGTTGCAATAAGACCCAGCAAACTGGGGCCTTGGTTTTGGCTGCTGTCATTCTTCTGGAATTCTGTGCATCCCATGAGATGAAGATTCATTCGTATGATCCAACTCGCATGTCTCAGATGTAAGCAGAGGTATTCATAAAGCCTTCACAGGGAAAACACTGTATTAGAGACACAACATCTAATGATCCACGTTTAGGGAAAGGAAGCTGTGTTAGTTTCCCAGAGATGCCTCAATAAAACACCCTAGAATGCATTGCTGAAGACCACAGAAATGTATTCTCTCACAGTTCTAGAAGCTCTGAGTCCCAATTCCAGGTGTCTACAGAGCCACGTGCCCTCCTAAGGCTCTAGGGAAGGATCCTCCCTTGCCTTTCTAGCTTCTGGTGGTTGCAAGCAATCCTCCACACCCATAGGCTTATAGCAGCATAACACCAATCTCCAAGATCAGATAGTGTTGTCTTGTGTGTCTGTGTCTGTGTCCAAACTTCTCTCTTCTTATAAAGACACCATCACTGCATGAGAGCCTATCCTGATCTAGCATAAACTTGATTACATTTGCAAAGACCCAATTATAATTAAGGTCACATCCATAAGTAGGGGGGATTAGGGCTTGAACACATCTTTTTGGAGGATGCAATTCCACCTATGACAAGAAAAAAAATTCTGCAGGCTTTTGGCCTTTGCTCTTTGTAACAAGAGGAGAAATAGAATCATTTTTACTAAAGTCAAGATGCTACAAAGTTTTTCTAAAAAAAAGTTTTAAAGTTATATGAAATAGATTTGCATTATAATTTTAAAATATATCCTAGGGGCGCCTGGGTGGCTCAGTCAGTTGGGTGTCTGACTTTGGCTCAGGTCATGATCCCACAGTTCATGAGTTTGAGCCCCACATTGGGTTCCGTGCTGACAGCTCAGAGCCTGGAGCCTGCTTCGGATTCTGTGTCTCCCTCTCTCTCTTCCTCTCCCCTGCGTGTGCGCTCTCTCTCTCTCAAAAATAAACATTAAAAAAATAAATATATACATATATCTTAAAAATTAAAAGATATAAAAATCTGAAAATGTTATTAGCATGATTTGATTTATTTTGAGCTTTTAACATGTGAGTCAAACACACTAATAGGACTCATGGACAATTACAGAGACAGGAGCAGTGTATGGTAGCAGCTGGGTGGGTAAAAGGAAAGCGGAAATGAAAACAATTCTTTGGGACTCCAAAGATTCAATAGATGCTTTTAGCACGTCCAGAGAGGTGCTCAGCCATTTCCAACATTTAAGATTCCCATTGCAGAAACATGGCACATAGAGTCAGAAAACCGAGACTAGGGGCACCTGGGGGGCTCAGCTGGTTAAGCATCCAACTCTGGATTTCGGCTCAGGTCACAATCTTGTGATTCGTTAGTTTAAGCCCTGCATCAGGCTCTGTGCTGGCAGTGTGGAGTCTGCTTGGGATTCCTTCTCTCTCTCTCTGCCCCTCCCCAGCTCACTCTAAGTAAACAAAACTTAGAAAAAAGAAAAGAAAAAGGAAATCGAGAGTATATACCTACTTGCAATCCAGTAACCCATCCCCATGTGAAGCATACGAAATGCAGAAATCTAACACCAGGCACAGATGCCCAGCCCAGACTTGTGCTCTCCATTAGCAAGGGCAGCACTCCACACCGATTCAAAAAGAACTGCCATCGGTGTTATGCTTTTACACAATCATCTCTTTCTGTGAAACCAAATTGCTCTATCACCTTTCGATTCGGGTCATCATAGCCAAATGTTTTCCGAAAGCAATTTGCAGCATTTTGCTTCTCAGGACCACACCCTGCCTGGACGGTACAATCATCATCTTCTCATGGAGCTAAAAGGGTAAGGATTAGCCCCAGGATGCTAGAATCTTGAACAAACGGATTTATAGCCACTCTCACATTGCAGAGACATGCTAGCACTCCAGCTAATACGTACAAATCACCACAAATACAGAGGGCAACAGGATTGTCAGAGGGTGAAACTTGGGTGATATTAAGTCACTCCATCTTCGGCTTTTCCCAAAGTCACCCTCACCATCCACTGCTCTCCACCAAGGCAGGACTCAAGAACCAATCAGCAGTCACTTTTTCTGCCATCCGTCTGGGCTCGTGCAAAATAGTTCCAATCCAGGCTGTACCCAACTGAGAGCAGGTCGACACTTCGGAGATCACCCGGTCTCAGGCAGAAAATACTCAGGACCCGTGAGCCAAGCCTCCCAAGTACGGGTAATCACCTTGACTGGTCAGGTGCAGGGGAGATTTCCCGGGCTGTCACATGCAGGACATGGCAAGATCCCTCTGTCCTGCTGCGTTTCCTTTGTCAGTTGCAACCAGCATTTGAGACTCTCAATGTTGGACAGTCACTGCTTGCTTTCTGCCAGATCCTCTTTCCAAAAGCCCTGACTGGGCTCTGCACGGCCCAAGACACACTGTGTGCCTGCTTTTCCCACTTGGCTGATGGACCCCTCCCCCCAGACCCTAACTCAGCATCTGATGTACAGCATCAAATGCCCAGAGGTTTTGCTCAATGAAAAAATACTTCTCCAGGCAACAGTACCTAAGGCCTAAGTATAAATTCATCCTACAGAGTTGATGTCACAAGCTACTCGGGGAGTGAGGTGTGATGTGGGTGTGTTTGTTTCCATAGGGACAGCAGGAAGAATGGAGATTAGAAGGAGGGATCTATTTAGGAAACGTATAGGTTTGTCTGCAGCTCCCAATCAACAACAGGGCAGAATGAAAAGGTGGGCTACGGGTGGCTGGCCATGAAGGGCCGGTCACGGCTCTGGGGGCCTGGAAAGGTGGACAGGAACTTCAAGGTGAAGACGGTGAGGAGCCTGGAGACAAGCATTTCTGTTCACTGCTCCTCTTAGCAGGTGAGGCTGGCTCCAGCCTGAAGGAATCTAAAGCACACCAGGCTCTGTGTCACCTAAGGTTTACCTGTCACAGGCTAATTACCAACAGTGAGGACAACCTCCTCTCACACTGGTCTGGCTTTGTATTTTCTTCACCCTTTCCCGCCATGGCTGCGACCTTACTCCAGGTTGCCCTGGTGGCCTTTCTGGCGACCAGCCCTGACCTGCCTGATTCTTTCTTCCTGCTCTCCCTACATGACAGCAGGGACTCAGCGGGTGGTCCAAGTATGTGCCTCTTTCCCATGTTGCGTCATAACTCGCATGAGGGACTTGCACACACTCAGAGGTGCCACGCAGTGAATGAAGTTTGAGATGCAGGCCCTTCCCTGGTCCAGGATTCTTCTGAGACTCGGGGAGGGTCCCTGGTACTCTTGCATTTGTCCCTGTGGAAGGTTCTTCCCATGGGTGCACACCTACACCTACACATGCATATGCGTAGACTTCTATTCTGTAAACTCCGGCCCGTGCACCCAGACCCATCCCCGTCCTCACATAGAGCTCTGCACATCACTGTCCTTCTCAGACTAGCTATGCTGTCGGGCAGCCTGACCTGGCCTGGAAAACCCCATTCCCCAAATCCCATCCCGTAGGGTCTTCCCAGGCCCCTCCACCAACAAAGGCCCTCCATGTCTCCCCATCTGTTTATCACAGATAAACTGGTCTCTGATCTCTCCGAGCGTTTCTTGACCAGAATCTGGGGTTGTGCAGATAAGAGCTTTGTCTCTGCCTTGGCTTGCTTCTTTGTTTTCTCTAAGATTTCCTCTTTCTAGTCATTCTCCCCGCCCTCCCCCCCCCCCCCCCCCCACCTGAGAATACAGTTCTCTTCTGCTTTTAAAGGCACATGTCATGGTACAAAACAGAATTCTATTTGGTGGGGAATCTCATAGCACTGTTGAAGTCTTAATGTAGAACTAGGCAGCAGAATTCAAGGTCAGTCTGATAAGGTGGATTCCGAGCATTTTTACCTTCCTTTGAAATAACTTGAATTTGGGGCGCCTGGGTGGCTCAGTCAGTTAAGCGTCCGGCTTCGGCTCAGGTCGTGATCTCGCGGTTCATGAGTTCAAGCCCCACGTCAGGCTCTGTGCTGACGGCTCAGAGCCTGGAGCCCGCTTCGGATTCTGTGTCTCCCTCTCCCTCTGCCCCTCCCCTGCTCATGTTCTGCCTGTCTCTCAAAAATAAACAAACATTAAAAAAATTTAAAAAAAGAAATAACTTGAATTAAATTCCGGATTACTAGTTAACTTGTTATTCAGTTACTTCATCTTCACTTGGGCATTTCTCCCTGCCCTTAGGTGGTGTCAGGGAAGCAGCCTGTATGACCTCCTCTCATAGAAGCCTTCTTTAAGCTCATCAAAGGAGCGGGCTCTTTCCTGCCCCAGGACATTTAAACTCACTTTTCCCTCAGCACTCTTACCTTAACTCCAGAGCTGGCCAACTTCTTCTCACCCTTCATAACCCAGTATCATTTTTTAAGAGATATTCCCTGACTATCTCAAGGAAGTCCATTGTCATTCTTTCTTTGCTTGGTTTGTTCCCATATCATAATATGCAAATATATATGAATAGATAGATTTTTAACCTTTTATTTTCCTGTGCCTTCCTTCAAACTACAAGCTCCATGAAGGTCAGGGCCACGCCCATATTTTTCTGCATTCTACTCACAGCAGGAAGTGTGGTCTGAGGAAGGATTGTCATTGCCATGACAACTGGCCAAATCACCTTACTTGCCTTGGATTTTCTCACAGTCCTGACAAAAGAGACATAGAACTTTGTCCCAGGCCCCTGGGAGGGCTCTTCCTAGTTGGGCAGGAATGAGGGAACTTTGTTATTAACATCCTCTCCTTCAGAGTTCAGGAGTTTTCCTTTGAGGTGTTACTGGTAATTATGTGGCTTCTCCAGGGCCTCTACCTTCTCCCTGCCCATGATTTCCCCAACAGGCTGGCTCTCCTGTGCTCGCGTACTGACTCAGAAAGGGTGGACCAAGGGCAATGGACGCCACATGGGACTGACTGGTCTTGCCAAGTTTCACCTAGGGCTCCCCTCCACTTGGGACAACAGAGTTTCAAGAGACAAAGGCATTATTTACATAGCTCTCCCCCAGAGCAGAGGGGGCAGTGGTCCATTTCAACACCAGGGACAGCTCCCCTGGGCCTGAGGGAGGCAGGGGCCTTCTCCTCTGTTACAGCTTTGAGCCACTCTCCCTCTGTACTAACTTCAGACATTCAGAGAGCCATTAGAAGGGTATGTTGGGCTCAAGGTCAGGCTTCACCCCGTCACCTAGCTCAGAGACTTTACTTTGGAATCTAGTATCTCAGACCTACACCCAGCTGTATTGGGAATGTGGCAGGGCTAGGAGTGGGGAGTATGTTCAGAATCCCAGCTCCTTCCATCAGGAATTTACTGTCTGGTCAAGTCTGAGTTAGTCTTGGCAAAATACTAATTTGGAAGTTATCGATTCTGGTTGCCTTTTCCTTCTGTTAATTCCTACAGAATAGAATGTTTATATGGACGACAGCTTCGAAGATCTTAGAAGTTGGAGCTTGTCCCTATGATTAATGGGAACAAAGTTGGGTCTTCAAATGGACTGGGAATTTCTAGGACTCTAGTCTTCCACTAACCTTGAAGGATATGGACATCCTTAGAGACCTGGAGTCCAAATAAGCCTCCAAAACATGTTCCCCAAAACATTCACCCTGGAGCAGACGCGACATGTGTAGTGGTGCTGAGGCCGGCACAACTCTGCAGCCAAAGTGCCTGGAGACGTATGTGGAGATGGCTCAGAGGCCGGCCACCCATAGTAGCTGGCAGGGAAAACCACCAGCAAAGGTTCACAGCTGATGCAGAATGAATTGCTTCTGGGGAGTTTTGCATGGCAGTCAGGATAGCACAGCCCAAGGGAATTGGCAGATCAGTGACAGCAGGTTAGTTCCAAAAGTGACTGCAAAAGAGGCCTTGGGGTGGGGCTCCTGGGGGCTCAGTCAGGTGAGCATCCAACTCTTGATTTCGGCTCAGGTTGTGATCTCACAGTTCATGGCTTCAAGCCCCGCATTCGGCTCTGCACTGGTAGTGTGGAGCCGGCTTGGGATTCTCTCTCTCTCCCTCCTTCTCTGTCCCTGTCCTGGCTGTACATTCTGTCTTTCTCTCTCAAAAACAAATAGATAAGCTTTAAAAAAAAAAAAAAAAGGCCTTTTGGGACGTTGACATTGTACTGTGCTGTACTGGTATTGTTGATACCCCCACCGACTGAGAAGATACATAATGACAAAAAGATGCTATGAGTTCAATGCCTTTAAGTGGATTTATATCTAATTAGATACAGAAGCATCCACACACATTTTCAAAGGAGAATGCATATATTTATCTAAGAGATTCTTCACCCAGTCTACACTCAGCCTCTGATGGACATACGGGTGCCTGGACCCTTCGGAATGTCTGAGCACCATCCAGGCATCCTAGTCCTCACATTCTAACCATCAGATACAATGTCAAAGGGACTAGCCCTTCAGGCATGACACAGACAGGCATCAACAGGGTTTGCTCAATGGGGTGACAAACCCAGGATGCCCTCGGGAATCAGAACCTTGGTCAGTAGTCCCAGGTGGGGAGAGGAGCAGAGCAAGGGTCAGCTCCCGGGAGGAGGACTAGCACAAGCCACACATGGTTGGGGCGCCTGGGTGGCTCTGTCGGTCAAGAGTCCAACTCTTGATTTTGGCTCAGGTCCTGATCTCAGAGTTCATTAGATCAAGACCTTCATCGGGCTCTGTGCCGACAGCACAGAGCCTGCTTGGGATTCTCTGTCTCCTTCTGTCTCTGGCCCGTTTTGCCTGCCCCCCCAAAACAAATAAGCATTTTTTTAAAAGCCACATATGGTATAAAGAAGTCCATCCAGCAGGCTAGGGCTCAAAGCAGGATTCTGCCTTGTAGAGGCTGTTAGAGGTCAGAGTGCTAGAACAAGGCAGGCACAGGGCGGATGGAGCAGCACAGGGCATGGTGAAACGCAATACTCTAAAGGCACATAGGAGGTGGGCACAAACCCCTAGGGCTGGTTGACTGCAAAGGGCACTAGCGGGCATGGAAACTTAACAGACGTGGCACAGCCATGTACATGTGGAGTCTGCAGGGCATTCAGTTTAATTCTCAGAGCTGCAGGGGGCGGACAGGGCTGAGATTGCCTACATCTTTCTATTGTCGGGATTGATTCGGGACCTGGGGCCAGACTGAGCCCGCCAGTGGGGGCGTCAGAACATTCTGTGAGAGGAACTGGGAAGGCAGCAGCCTGGGAGACGGACAGAACAGCGCAGCCCGCGTGGAACCACTGCACCCAGCCAGGGAACCCACCAGCACACACTCCCCAAGATTATCAGGACTCTAGCACGTTATTTAGGAAAGAATGACAGAGAGACCTGGAATAATTCCCGAGCCTCCCCTCTTTTTGCACCCTTCCTGCATAATTGCATTCAGTGGGAAAACATGAATACTTAGGGCCTTGCTTCCAAAACAGAAAATAAGAGTGGAACAGTTTTATGGGCAGAATCTTTGTGGGTTCCCTTGATTCAGATCCTTATTGTAATTCAGGAGCCAAAAGCTCTTCTACACCGCCCCCACAACTCAGGCTGAAGCTACCTCTCCAGACTGGAAGAAACGGCTCCTAGAAACAGCAACACCCCCCCCCCCAATCCCAGCCCTACAGAAACAGTTCCACATCCTTTGTCTCTGCATCAAAAACAGGATGATTAATGTCGACGGTGCTGATGCTTAAAAAGGGATCTCTGAGACCCAGGGATGTTATCTAACTGCAAGTGTCTCAAAAAATGCCTTCCACAAACCTCAAAGCACTCTTCATCAAATACACCCAAGGGAGCAGCTGCGGAAGGCCAGGACAATAAATTGAGCATGGATAGTGTTCAGAATAGTAAAAAGTTCCAGGAATGGCCAAAAGTCGAAACAATGCCTCGGACAGGGGAGGGCGTTCTGCCCTGAGACTCGCATTCACGGATGGTAATAAATAAAAACTTCAGAGAGAAGGAAAAATCGTGAGCCAGGAACAGGGCAAGCACATGCCTGCTTGGGACCCTCATTATGACTCTGATTGGTGTCACATGCTTCCAACCTCGCCTGAACAGGATGGCATTTTGGCAAGAGAGGACTGTAGTTCATTCAAGAGGAAATGGTCAGGTGCAGCCCAATCTTCTTTCTGTTCTGTGCCAGCTCAGGTCGTTCTGAGGAAGTAGGATCCTTACCCAGACTGAGCTCTCCCCATGGCCCACCCAATAAGGAAGTCACCTTGCAGAGCCCGGATTCAGGCACAGCCTCTACAGACGAGATGGGGTAGCCTTCTAAAGCGCAAAGCCATTCAAATCCAGGACAGAGTTTCCACAGAAGGAATCATGGCCAGTCCTCTTCTGACTTTATCACCGCCCCCCCCACCCCCGCCTTGCCCACACAGGTGAAGTTCAAAATTTACAGTTCATCCCCCAAGTCACCAGACTCAAGTACACAATGATGAGAACAGCACTAAGAGCTGGTCACCTACTACCTGCCAAATGTGGGCTCTCTGCCACATGCTATTTAAATAAAAGTCACTGACGAATGGTTGCTGGTGTAGGAGATTCCTCTGGTGCCCACCCAGCCCCTCCACTCGTCCCCGATCAACATCTCTCCTGTGGAGCCCAAGCGACACATGACGAATCAACCCCATAGGTAGATGCTAAGGGGTCTAAATGAATCATAGTGAGTTCATTCTCCCTGCCAGAGATTTGGCCCAGGAATGCACACGACTTCATGGCTTTCATCCAGCATCTGTTGATGGGTGGGCGTGTGGCCTCAGTTGGCCAATCGGCCTTGAAGGGAAGGACTTCTGATCCATGCTTTCTCCCTGCCTCCCTCGCTCCCTCTCCCTCTGTCTCTCCTCTTCTGGGTGTGAACAAGGAAACACAGGGTCCCTGCTGCTGCTGCTGCTGCTGCTCTGCTGCTAGTAGTTACCGAGATCCCAAGAGGGAAGCCATTCTCTGAACAAAGCTGATGCAGAGATTGGACAGGTATGCAATCACTGAGAAGTGGAGCCAGAGCCCTAATCATACTACATCTGGGGCCCACCTCAGATTTCTTGATATGAGAGATGACAAATGCCCTTGTTTCTTAACTAAGCCACTCCAAAGTTCTGTTACTTATAGCCAGAAGTACCTTCATGGATATACCTGGAAGTAAAGCTCTTTATCTCTCTCTCTCTCTCTCTCTCTCTCTCTCTCTCTCTCCATTATTTCCTTTCCCTCCCTAAGGAGGCCACTCTGCAGCTTTTCTTGCTGTGTGAACTTAGGCAAATCTTTCAACCTCCCCGCTCTTCAGTGTCTTCATCTTTTTTTTTTTTAATTTGAGAGAGAGAGAGAGAGAGAAGAATTCCAAGCATCCTCCATGCCCAGCACAGAGCCCGACACAGGGCTCGATGCCATGACGCTGGGATCATGACCAGAGCGGAAATCAAGAGTTGGACACTGAACTGACTGGGCCACCCAGCCACCCCCAGTGTCTTCATATTTAATGGAGGAGTTGGACTAGAATGACTTGTAAGAAGCCTTCAAACTGTAACATTTGTGGTTCAAAGATTAAATGGTATAATGCTTCTACTAAAAAGACAAGTGTCATATTCAGTAGGTAAACCACTGAGATTAGTTCAAACTAGTTCAAGCTTGAGGCACAGAGTTGCCAAGGCAATAAAAAAAAGAAGGTTTGAGAAGACACGAAGCAAACTCCCATACACAGCAGGCTTCAAGTCAATGAACACAGAAAATCAATGAGGCGAAAACCATGTACCCCTGAGAATGAATGAGGTGAAAATAAATTGACCACAAAATCATATGTTCCCTTTTACACTCAGCCAAATAGACGCTCTTCCCAGTCACTCTGTTGTGCCTCTTGGCTCCCACTATGCAAAGATAAGGAAAAAGGACCCAATCCCTTATTCATGAGAAAATAGCAGAAGGCACCAGAATGACTGGAGAAAGAAGGAATGTTGTATGAGGCAAGAGGTTCTGAGAGTCCATTTTGCTGGCATTTTTTTCTCCTTCTACATTCTTATGGGCATTTTGTTCCTACTGAGTCTCCAGTGGACTGGATCAAAGACGGTCCAAAGACGGTCCAAAGAAGGACCAAAGATGGTCTCAGCTCAGAGTAGTTTTGCCCCCATAAAGGACTGTTCTGGTGCCCCTCCAACAAGACAAGGATTCAGTGAAGGAATCAGGAGCACATGTGACTGGGTGGCAGACGATCTGGGGGAGAGAGCAAGAGAGTACTATACTTAAGGATGCAGGGAAAAACAAGGCCTTCTATGTCCCAGGTAGCGACGCCAGTGAGAGCATGGAGAGGTGCTTTGGGACCCGGGTCAGGAAGGGAAGAGGGTGCTTACCTACACTCTCTGGGTTCCCAACTTTTAGCATCATCCTGGCATAAAAGGCAGTTCTACAAATAGTCATTGCATTGATGACCAAG
This sequence comes from Prionailurus bengalensis, assembly GCF_016509475.1. NCBI lineage: Eukaryota > Metazoa > Chordata > Mammalia > Carnivora > Felidae > Prionailurus > Prionailurus bengalensis. Next base: position 5,853,912 of record NC_057360.1, read on the forward strand.
GTGGGGAAAAACACATCTAAGTCAATGAAGATGCTTTATGGTACCAAGGTATCAGGGAAATTGGACAAAAGTAGGAGTTTCTGGGGACTCTGACTGGAAAAAAAAAAATGGATAGAGTCCCAGTGCAGCAGAAGAATATTTATATTAGCAGCTTTCACCCTTAATTGCACTTAGATCACTCAGAGAGATTAAAAATAAGTCATGAGGCTTAAGCCCCACCCCCAAGAAATTGTGATTTGGCTGGTCTGGAGCAGGGTTAAAGTTTGAGACCACTGGGTAGGGTTGCGGGGAGGGAAGCAGAGCTCTGATCAGCTCCAACTACTGGTTCTCTGAATCCACTGTGTGTGGTAAGTTTCATGGTAGGAGCAGGTCTATGTTTTTATCTCTGCGCACCACCACCATCAGAACTGTCTTCCCAAAGCTCTCTCCTCTGTAACCCCAATGACTCTCCATTATCAGCAGGTTAAAAATCCTGGAACAAGTTCATGGCTTTCTTTTTTTTTTTTTTTTTTTTTAAGTTTATTTTGAGAGCGCGAGTGAGTGGAGGAGGGCAGAGAGGGCGGGAGTGAGAGAGAATCGCAGGCAGGCTCTATGCTGTCAGCATGGAACCCAATGTGGGGCTCAAACCCACAAACTGTGAGATCATGACCTGAGCTGAAATCAAGAGTAGATGCTTAACTGACTGAACCAAGTTCATGGCTTTCTTGTGCCTTCCTTTCTTGTGATTCATCAAGAGTGGTGTCATTGTCACATTTAGGCATGGATACCGAGGGATTTCTGAACTCTAAATAAAGATTTTTTTAAAAATCTTCAGAAAAGAGAGTTATGAGCCCTTGCTTCAAAGGAAGAGTCAAGAAACAGACCAACATAAAAATTTCTCTCTTGGTGGACACATTTGTAGGAAACTCTGGTTAAAGATCATTAAATTCTTGACTGACAGTCCACTGAGGGGGAAGCTAATCTCCCGGAGGCAGGCTCTCTTTAAGCTCATTAAAGTTTATTTTAAAATTACTTAAGCATTTTATCAGGAATATTAATTTCTTCCCAGAAGGAAGTAGGAAAATACATCATGCAAAGAGTTCCATCCAGACCAGGTCTGGGACAATTTTTCCTTTCTAATGAAAATCTTACAACTCTCTCAGAAACTAAAGCAACTCTCTCTGCTTTAATTTCTTTTAAAGCAAATAAAATCATTCTGGAACTATCTCATAGTCCACCCGAACATCGGAAGACAGCGAACGATGTCTTCAGACTTTTCCAGAAGAAAGCTGTCTGATCCAAGATCTCCGTACCCAACGATAAGTTATTCATATGTAAAAGCAAATTAAAAATATTTTTTGCTATGCAAGGATTCTAAATGTATCCCACTTTGTTCTTTCTGGAAAACTCACTCAAGGAGGTACTCTAGCACAACAAAAATGAAACTGCAGCAAAAATTTCTAGAAAGAGGGAAGCAAACTCTCAAAGTTATGGTAAGGAATGGACACAGGTGACGATAATGTTATTGTGAAATGTAAAACACATGCTAAGAGAGACGTCTCACGAAACAGAAGAAGCACATGAGAAAAGGCAGCCCTACTCTCCTGCTCTGGGACAGCCACGTCCCCCTTCTCGTTTTGCGGTATGGCGCGAGATGGTAAGTGGCCCAGGAGTCTTCTGCCTGGGGGGGCTGAATGTTTTTACACACTCACCTTAGCTTAAGCCAAAAATACCCCTTTCCTCCAGCGGCACCAAAGACTGACATGTTCTCAACTCATCCCTAACCAGGGACAACCCTAAAACGACCTTCAGTAAATAAAGCAAGAGATTATAGCCAGGATGGAACTGGGAAATCGACCAGCATTTTGGAGTTGTGCCCTCTAATCTCGAAGCACAAAGTCCGACTCCTCCAAAAGAGCCTTCCATGAAGGGGCTAAAAGGAGAAATTGCCTGACACATTGCAGGCAATCCATGCATTTTTTTGAGGGGGGGGGAAGGAACTAAATATTAACAACCAGCTTAGCTGATTGGCCTCCCCACATACTTTGGTAAGTCATGTGCAGCTAAGCTAAGTAACTGTGCGGATTCTCATCCAGCTGATTTGTTAGAGGTCAGATCACAGAATCCCACCTCCTGCCCCCCACCTTTTAGCAAGACTGCTTTATGCCTTACCTTCTGCTTGGAACAGAGAAGGCTGGGTGAGGAGGGCCAGGTGGGACGTGGCGGGGGGAGGGGGGGTGCCCTGCAGCCACTCCCTACTGCCCACAGCCTACACTCCTCAGTGCTACCCTCTTTCTAGCCCAAGGGAACTCGAAACTTAGAGGATTTTCACTGGAGTGTAGCAATAGTTGGAAATTGCCAACTTCTGTCTGCTCATACCACCCCTAGACACCGCAAATGTTAAGCTAACACCTCATTCCTTACACACACCCTCGCCCACCTCCTCTCTCTCCCACCCACCCAGAGACAGCAGCTTGCTCCAACAGGCCGAATAGCCAAAGGCGACATTGGCAGAAGCCGCCAGCGACCTGAGCTCCTGCGGCTCCCAGCAGCCCACACTCATTCAGGGTTTCAGTAGGTGCACTAGGAAGCCAGAGCCCCCGCTCTGAGCCCAGCCCTGCTTTCGACTATTCTCTCCCGCTCGGTGCCCTTATCTGCGAAAAGGCAAGGTACACACAGTGCCTGGCGCCAAATGTTGCTCCCCTGCCAGGATGAGTCATCAAAAGGTCTGCAGGAGCCCGAAGCCGCTGTCCCGTCAGGTCTGAATCTGTATTTTCAGAAAATTCAAACATCTGCCTGGAGCTTTCTCTTTCGCACGTCTGTGTCTACCCTTCTCCAGATAAAGTCTCTCCTTAAACACCCGGTGGCTTGGCCTGGCTTCCCCGGGGCGCAGTGAGAACTCAAAAGGAAACCAGGAAGAGCGCCTTGCTGGCCTCGCCTGGACCCGGGGGAGCGCTGCGAGGGCGGCGGGGGCGGCGGCAGGTGCCCCAGATCCGGCCGCGCCCCCGCGCTGCGCGCACCTCGGGAATCTTCGAAGGAACCAGAGGAAGGAGCGAGGCTGCATCAGCGCATTCTCAGCGCCCCCCACCCCCGCACCCCGCTTTCACCGCCAGGGCCATAGTCCCCTCTTTGTGCCGCAGGGCGGGCACCCAGTCCTGCATAATGACCCTCCCTTTTCCAGGTCCAGCGACGGTGCTCGGAGACCTCCCCCGTGTGCACGAGGCGGCTACGGAGGGTGGGGGTGGGGCACAGATCCCAGCAAGTCCCCCACCCCCACCCCCACCCCCAGCCACAGCCCCGGGCCGCTCTCCCACACTCTCCTGACCTGAAGGGCTCCTGGGGCCCAGGGGGCCTGTCGCCCGCCACAGGCGGACCCCTTCCAGGAAAACGCTTTGGGCTCCTTGAAAGGGAAAGTGGCTGTACTGAAAACAAAACAAAACAAAACAAAACAACACCGAATCCAGGCTAAGAGGTCCCCAGGGAAAGGATTCCAGTTAGCTGCTCTTTCAGACTTACTGCTCAGGATGCCAAGAATTGGCCAAAATTCCAGGGGTAGGAGGGGAACAGGGGAGCTGGGATTGAACTTCGAACCCGAGATGACTGCAGGTCTGTAATGTTCTATAGGGCGCTGCAGGGTAGGATGAAGAAGGGCCTGTTCTGTACGAGAGAAGGGGAAGGACGTTCCGAGGAGGGTGAGAAAAGCAGCCAAGTCAGTAAAAAATGATAAATTGTCGCTGGACGCCACAATCTGCCAGGGAATGTTCTAAACTGCTCGAATGTAATGTTATCACTTAATCTCGGGGCAACTCTAGGAGTCTGAGGCAGACAAAGCCGTTCTACCCATTTTGCAGATGAGGACACGGAACCACAGCGCTACTAACCCAACCTGCCACTGAATGGAGGTGGGACCTGGGAGGGGCTCCCCTGGGTCCTGCTCCTTTTCCAGCCTGTAAAACCAGGCTAGGTGGCAGGCCTTTGGGAACTTACCTGGTTTTAGGTAGATTCTAGCTCGGCTGTTTGGACCAAGTCGCTTAATCTCTGAGCCCCAGTTTCTTTCTCAGGAATGAGGGTGATCACGGTTGACTTTTCAGGAATGCTGTGAAAATCAAACGCAATGACGTATTTGCACGCAGTCTGCAAAGGAGAAGACACCGAACATGAAATAATGTCATCCTGTCCTAGTCCATCCCTGAAGTGGGAGCCTTGAAAATAACTCGTGAGCAGGGCACTCATGTAGACTCATTAGCCTTCAGAGAACATTCCCCTTCCATTTCTGCTATTTGTTAGACATTGAAAAGCCCCTGTTCCAAGTAGGCCTCCTTACCCTTTACCAGAATTCTTTGTTTAGTATGTCAAATATAGGACTGAATTCAGGTTGCCTCCCACAGGTATTTCCTTGTAACTTAGAAACAAATTACTAGACATCATGTTGGTTCTATGGTTAATGTCCTGGGGGTGGGGGGTGGGGGGGATAAGGTACAGTTTCTTTTTTCAGGCGGCGGGGGGGGGGGGTTGCTGAGCTTGGGAAACCATCAACCACCTTTTCACTCACTGCCTAGGCCATGCCTCCAGTGGAGGGCAGGGATGGTTCTCAGGCCCACCCCCTGCTTCTCAAATGCTGCAGGTGGAGGGGAGTGTCTGAGAAAATCAGGAAAACTCAGTGAGAGCCTCCAGGAGAGAAAAAAGGAACATGTAAGGTGCTGACAAGTGGCTGGTGGATTAGCTTGCTAGAGCTGACACAACAACGTACCAGAGACTTGAGTAGCTTAAGCAACAGCACTTTTTTAAAGGTGTATTTACTGGGGCGCCTGGGCGGCGCAGTCGGTTAAGCGTCCGACTTCAGCCAGGTCACGATCTCACGGTCCGGGAGTTCGGGTCCGGGAGTTTGAGCCCCGCGTCAGGCTCTGGGCTGATGGCTCAGAGCCTGGAGCCTGTTTCCGATTCTGTGTCTCCCTCTCTCTCTGCCCCTCCCCCATTCATGCTCTGTCTCTCTCTGTCCCAAAAATAAATAAATGTTGAAAAAAATTTAAAAAAAAATAAAGGTGTATTTATTTATTTGGGGGGGGGGGATGGGCAGAGAGAGAGAATCCCAAGCAGGTTCCTCGCTGTCAGCCCAGAGCCCAATGTGGGGCTTGAACTCACGAACCGTGAGATCACGACCTGAGCCGAAGTCGGACGCTCAACTGACTGAGCCACCCAGGCAGGCGCCTCTTGCCTGTTGCTCCTGTAACCAGGAAACTTAGAGCCAAACTTGGCACTAAGTCTTGGTAGCAATGTGAAAATTTATGGCCTGTGTATCTCCATACCGTATTGGATTATGGTCTTCCAATCTTATCCATATTTTCCCGAGCCCTGATTCTATATTTATACCTTCTCTATCATGATACAATATATATTCTGGATGCAGCGTCCAACCCATTGTGGAACATGGTAAGGAATATAAATGAAGAAAATAAATTCTACAACCCTCTTAAGCAGCACCAATAATAGCACCTGAGGAAGAGTTGCCTGTGCCTGGCTTTTCCATTTACCTGGGAAGACAGTGACTTATAGGAATTCAATGAGAATTAATGATATAGATGCTCTGGAGAACTTTAAGCTACTTCAGAAGCAGAGTTGGTCAATAAAGCCGCAACTGGCAAGGAAGTTAATATTCTGAAACCGAGTAACATTTGCCACTCTTGATGCCTCCTCCCAAACCTACCCCTCTCCGCCCCTCCCTCACCCCAGCCCCAGTGCTCCGCCACATGATTTTCACTCCGGTTTTCTGGGGGTTTGTTCCCCATCCCCACCGCGCAACTTACAAAATTGCCCCTTGGCATCCTAAATTCAAAATACACAGCTGGGAGCGCAGAACCCAAAGATCAGAGGCCATAGTGTTTATTATGATCATTCTTAGGTGCATTAATGAGTCTGCTTTTGTCTCCTTGTGGAGTGCCTGCACTTTCCTGAAGCAAGGTACTGCCGTCCAAATGTTTTCTATTAAGGTGGCGGGAGATCAGAGAGCACAAGGGCTGAGGCCACCTGAAGCTAAATTATCACTTAATATACACAGTGAGCAGCTGATGTCCAGAAGTCAGCGTCAAGCTTCTTGCTAACATCATGAGCGATGGCCATCTGTCCCCACAAAGCCAGGCAGCGTGACCTTCAGTCCCAGGCGTTGCTTGCGTGGCTCTTGCCCGTGCTGAAGGATGAGAGAAAGAGCTACTCCAGTCATTTTCTGTTATTAGCAATGACAAAACCCAAAGCTCTTGTCTCTGTTTTTATTACATATTTTCTCCTAAAAACAAAACAAACAAACAAACAAACAAACAAACATAGAGGAAGAATCAACCGGAACCTGGGTAGCAAGTTACAGCTTAGAGATGTGTGATTCTATTTTCTTGGAAGGAAGATGTACGCATACAATTAATATGCAATCAAAGAGCACACAGAGCTCATGCATTATACCAGAAATTCCTTCATGTTTTATTAATCTAAACTACATGAAAACATCTAGCCAGAACGAAAGGCACGGCTCAAAACCTCAGGCCACTAAATCTCTATTGACAAATAACAAGTCACTCTAAACTCCTTGACTCGTGTTGTTGGCATAAAGTAAACAATGACAGAGAAGGTGAGAACAAATCACTGCTAAGATATAACCTTGCCAGTGAGGGGGTTGTAATCTAGGTGGACTCGTTGAATCCTCGTGTGAATTGAATGCATTCCCCCGTTTTTCTGCTGCATTCTTTTCTATGTCTGTCATACAACGGACTGTTAGCATCATCAGAACAAAACGGGAGGGGAGGGAGGGAAATAGTAAGTGCCTGCTTCTCAGTGGGAATCCATCATTTGACAGAGAGTAAAATAACCATGTCCAAGATCAACAAAACCAGACATTATAAAATGTTTCTTTAAGCCTGAGTGGTTCTCACAATATCAAGCAAATATGTACGCACTGTGTTATTTTTGTAAAGAATTCCATTTTTCCATAAACTTTTACTTAGCTGTTGGGATTAAAAAATATATAAAGTTTAAAAACAAATGTTAAGTCATTTCCTAAGAACTTGTTTTAATAGATCATTTAAAGAAATGGGAAACACATAAGAGTTTCTGGTGGATCCCTTAGCATGAGTTAGGGCATAAGGACAAGATGATGGGCCATGACTCAAGCTGTAAGGATCATTTATTGTCGTCCTCACAAGACTGGAAGGATGGATGGCTTCGGGTAGACCAGCAGCTCAAAGGTACCCTCCAGGGCCCCACCTCCCCATTCTTGGGTCCTGCCATCATTTGTGCATAGGCTTTTCATTCTAGTATCTGTCTGCTCCCAGTCTAAAGTTGGCTAACAAAGCTTGAGGTGTCATATTCTCTCGCTGGCATCCCAGCAACGAAGAAAGGGCAGAGGCACAGGTTTGATCTTTGCTGGGCTCCTTCTTTATTCAGGAAGGGCCGCCCTCTGTAGATGTCCCCCTGGATCTTATTGGCAAAACTGGATCTCTAGCCTTTCTGTAGGCCAATCACTAGTGAAAACAAAAATGGGCTTAACTCTGGCATGAGTCACTCCCAGAATAAATGTCTGCCTGATACGAAGGGGAAGATATAGGCAAATGGCGGTTGGGAGGGCAAGGAACACAGTCCACCCCAAGGGGCCAGGTCCCGGCCTCCTCCCCATTCTCCAAAAACTCTACTGTCCTATGCAGTGTCCTTGGGCCTTTCCAAGAATAGCCCATGTAAAACAGCTGCCCACCAGATAGGATATAATATTCAAACTCTCTCCTTTCTGTATTTCCAGGTATTTTCCTACTGCTTTCCTTTCTGCCTTTGGTCCAGCCACATGACTTCCTTCTGGCAGCATGTGTCTCTTCCTCACATTTGCTGGGCCTCCACGCTTGCTGCCTCCTGTGTCAGAGCAAACTTAGCCTTCTGCATCTATCGCCCCCCCTTCTAGTTCACCAAGAATAATTAAAAAAAAAAAATGCATGTGTGTCTTGCTTATTAAAGCGGTGACTTCAGCCTCTGGGATCAGAGCAAGGCAGGGCCCCTCAGTGGCCACAGACATGAGGGCAGGGGGCAGGGCTGGGGTCTCCCCGAGGTCTCTTGTTACTGCCACCTACAGTGTGTAACCCACTTGGCCATGAGCACTTCTCTCTCACTCATTTACCTTCTATGAGCATCTATTACATGTATTTGGTTGGAAAAAGAAATCTTCTTTGAAAGAAGGGTTCCTGTCAGACTGTCCAGTCCCAGGCTGTGGCTTGCTGCCCCTCCTCCCACCCGGGTGGGGCTCAGCTCCACACCAGGCTTCCAGATCAAGCCCCGCCTAAGGAGGGGATGCACTCAATTATTGCCACTCCCACATTCTGTGGCTCTTACTGCTTGTCCAATCCTAATAGAGCATTATCAGAAAACTGTTGGTTTTCTGATAAAGAAAGAAAGAAGGAGAGGAAGGGAGGAAGAAAGAAAGGCATCTAGATCTGCTTGGATGGGTTGGTGGCAATGGTTTTCCCATCTTGAAGCCCAGAGTGTGGCTCTCTGTGAACGTTCTCTGCTTATCAGCCGCACCACAACCCAAGCTGGCCTTGCTGGGGCACGATGGGGGCAGAAAGCTGCACCCACTCTCCAAAACCCGGGTGTTACCACCTCCAATTTCCTCTTTATGCCCGTGCTACCGTTGAGGTGAGCTTGCAACACATAGAGAAAGCTTTTCTAAAGAGGCAAGAGAAAGGAAATAAACAGAAATGGTTGCAACTAGATGATTTAGCTTACTACAAATGTGGTCTAGTAATTGTCTTCTTGGGGGTCTACTTCCAGCGTGCCTCTAGGTTTGCCTTCTTATATCAGGTGGCTCAGTCAGTTAAGTCAATCTAACTCTTGACTTCGGCTCACGTCATGATGTCTCGGTTCATGAGCTGGAGCTGCGCATCGGGCTCTGTGCTGACAGTGTGGAGCCTGCTTGGGATTCTCTCTCTCCTTCTCTCTTTGTCCCTCCATCTGCTCTCTCTCTCTCTCTCTCTCTCAAAATAAATACACTTTAAAAAATAAAAAGAGGCCAAATGCAACAGAATGACAAAATGGGGGCTCTCTGGAAGGCCAAAGGCTGACAGCAACACAAGACCCTAAAGACTCTCAACGGGGGGTGATTTTGCCCCCGAGGGACAGTTTGCAAAGTCTGGAGACATTTTTCGTTGTCACAACTTGGGTGATGCTACTGATATGTAATGAGCCAGGGAACAACTGAATAGCCTATATTACACAGGAGAGGCCCCCCAGAAAAGACTCATCTTGTCCAAGATGGCAACAGTGCTGTGATTAAGAAAACCTACCCTTGTCTTTGTGCTCCAGCCAACCTTGACAGGAAAAACGAGGCCATGGCCCTGGTTCTGCCACAGCGCCCAGCACTTACGTGGAGGCTTATAAAAGAGGTGAGGAGGGGCAAAAAAGACCATGTATTTTCTTATTTTTTTTAATGCTTATTTATTTTTGAGAGAGAGAGACAGAGCATCATTAAGGGAGGGGTACAGGGCGAGGGAGACACAGACTCCGAAGCAGGCTCCAGGCTCCGAGCTGTCAGCACAGAGCCCGACGTGGGGCTCGAACCACAATCCATGAGATCATGACCTGAGCCGAAGTCGTACGCTCAACCGACTGAGCCACTCAGGTGCTCCTGTTTATTTATTTTTGAAAGAGACAGAGCACAAGCAGGGGAGGGGCAGAGAGAGAGGGAGACACATAATCCGAAGCAGGCTCTAGGCCCTGAGCTGTCATCACAGAGCCTGACACGGGGCTCAACGTCATGGACCGAGAGATCATGACCTGAGCTGAGGTTGGATGCCCAACTGACTGAGCCACCCAGGCACCTGAAGACTGTGTATTTTCTAATTGGCCATTATTGGTATCTCTGTGGTTCATGGGAGGGGAAGGGAGTGCTTCCCCCTCACTTTAAGTCTGAGTAAAAGGAAACTCCAAGAAATCTACCCCACTAGTTTGACATAGTTCCTCTGGAATTTAGAAGAAATAAGACTGGGCATCTGGCTTTTCTGAAGTAAAAATCTAGACATAAGAGGCTTTCTAGAGCTTGCAGAGCTAAGAGAAGAAGAGCTGTATTGGCACAAGCTATACCTCTACCAACAGCGGAAAAGGGCTGGCCTGGAATGGTCTTGAAGAAAGGGATGGGGCACTTGGGTGGCTCAATTGGCTAAGCCTCTGACTCAGTTTCAGCTCAGGTCATGATCTCAATGTTTGTGAGTTCAAGCCTGGCATCAGGCTCTGTGCTGACACTGTGGAGCCTGCTTGGGATTCTCTCCCTCTCCCTCTCTGTCTGCCCCTCCCCTGCTCTCGCTCATGCTCTCTTTCTCTCCCTCAAAATAAATAAATAAACTTAAAAAAAAAAAAAGGCCCTATCTACAGGGATCCTGTGGAGGAACAGACACACCCCAGCACAGGGATGGACTGCTAGAACCCCAGGGGATATGACAGAGATAAGATGGGCACAACTCCCTGGGAGCTGAAGAGAACGCCACCATTCTTCTCTCCCCAAACAGAAGGTGAACAAACTAGAATATAGGCTCATGACAGTGCTTTCCGTAGGGATAGCCCAAATATTAACAATCTGACGATTGAGAATTAATGCCAGTCATCGAAAGAGAGTTTTGACCTGGATTCAGATCCTGGCTCTGTCACTTACTGGCAGAGCCTTGCCCCAGTGCTTCAAGATTTTTCTGTAAAGCAGGCTTGCAGATTCATAAGATAATGCCTTAGCACACAGTAAGATTTCAATAAATGGTAGCCTTCTGTGCGTGTGGGCGTGCCCTAAATTGGAACCCATTTAATTGCAACATGGGACCTTACTCTAATTCTGCCTGGACTTCTACTGCAGAAAAAAATTATGAGACTCTTTCTGCTTCTGTTGCCAGACTAATGTCTGTGTCACAGTGCCTCGCAGGACTACATGTATCTGCTGGGATGCTTTCAGTTACAAGAACAGAAAACCAAACTCAATGTACCTTAAACTATAGAGCATTTATTATCTCACATAACAAGACTGTAAGTGGAATGGTTTGGGGTTCATTGGCAACCAAATCTACGTAATCAACAATCTTTTTTTCCATTCTCCTACTTTCAGTGTTGTGGCCTTTGTCCTCAGGCTTATTGCCTCAAAGCCTTAAGATGGCTGCTATAGCTCCAAGCGTTTTATCCTTACACTAACTAACAAGCGTTACATCCTTACAGTAATGGAAAGAGGTAGGAAAATGAGGACATTCCCAACCCTTTCACAGAAAATTCCTACCCGAGAATCTTCCTTTCACATCTATTTGGCTAGAATTGTATCATATGCTCCTGTTTAATCAATCACTGGAGATAGGAACTGAGACCACTAGCAATAGCTTGGACCAATCGAGAATCACCCCAGGAGTGACTGGGATCTCCTCCCTGAGTACAAGGATAATGAACAATGAAGAGACAAACAATTGTGGTTGTTATCTCCAGGCTGAGACATTGTGAGAGCCCCATCAATTCTATTCCCCGTGCTTGGTAAATGAAAATCTAGCATAATGATATATACCAATGAAGTGGAAACACATGACCTTGGAGTTTCTACCAGCAAACTGGCCATTAGGAAAGTTAGTTTCCTTTGTCTTTTTTTTCGGGTAGCCCTTCTCCCTAAGTTTCTGTCTCCTTTGGGCATATATACATTTTTTTAATGTACATTTTTTTAAATGACTTCATTGTTTTTAACAAAATGGTATATATACACTCCTTACTTTTTTTAAATGAGCAATACAGAAAGTACAAAGGAAGAAAAGCAACAAATTACCAAATCTCACTGCTGAGAACCAACTAATGTTAACAATGATGAGCGTAATTGCAGACCTCACTCTGCACGTGAAACAGATATGAAGAGAGATATAGAGAGAAAAAAATTAATAAGAATGGCATGCTCTGTATTCTCCTATTAATTAAAAATATTAGCTTTAATTTGACTTGATTTTTAATTGGCAGGAAAAATAAATTGACGTGAAACTAAAAAGTATCGTGGAATTTTTAGACACGTATTTCTTGGCCATAAGATATATTATTTTCTTAAAATATCTTAAGTTTCTTTTAAAAAAGAAAATACAATGCTCAAGAAGTTGTTTTTATTTTTTAAATATAGGTTTAGGGGCACCTGGGTGGCTCAGTTGATGAAGCGTCCAACTCTTGATTTTGGCTCAGGTCATGATCTCACAATTGTGGGATCAAGCCCTGAGTGACTCTGAGCTCCTCATGGAGATTGTTTAAGATTCTCTCTGTCTCCCCCTCTCTCTCTCTCTCTCTCTCTGCCCTTCTTCCCCGCTTGCTCTCACTCTCTCTTTAATTAATTAATTAATTAATACAGGTTTAATTTTAGATAGTAAGGATCCATAGGTGAGGCCACTGGTCCCCTCCCATGTCTACTCCCAAATTTCTACTGGTGATATTATTTTTATCAAGTTTTGTGATATTTGCCCTCTTTTCAGTAACCATAATTCTGAGCCAGCTGCTTTGAACAAGATTCCCTTGCCTTCTTCCTTCTGGCCTTCTTGAAGCTAAGGGTCCAAAGGCAATTCCTTCCACCCAGACTTCATACTCTCTTCCTGGATCTCCAGCTGTGCAAATGGCGGCTTTGCTGATGTCCAGCCACAGAGGTCATTCCTCAGTCTAAACTTTTTCATACCATTCCTTTCTGTCAGACTAACCAGCTCCTATGCACTTTATCATTCACTTTATTTTTCAATCTTCTACTGCTTGTTTTGTATGTTTATGTATCATTTCTTCAAGTAAGTCAAAAGTTCCTTGTGGGCAGGAACCAAGTCTAATGGTTACACACACACACACACACACACACACACATTTGGCAGAGCACCAAGCTTTTAATATATACTCAATAGATAACTGCTCAGTGGAAACAGCCATGTGCAGAATAAAACAAAAGCAACAGACCCTCGTTAAAAGATCTAAAACGCAAAGATATATCTCTGTTTGCTAATCACAGTTAGGAAATGGCCACTAAGCTTCCTGACACTCTTTGGATGAACAGACAAAAGCATGTCCGCTGGCATCTTGAAAGGAGATGATCCATCACAGGAAATAATAAGATGATTAGATCACTTTCTGTATCACTCACATAAAAAAAATCTAGAAATTTTAATGTTGAAAGTTACAGGTCAATTAAAAGATGGTATTTTTAATTTATTAAAATTCATATTCAGTCACCAATTTGACAAATATTACTGAACAGTTACTATGTTCGAGATTCTGGCATTCTTGAATTTGATGTGTATGGTCTCTGTCCTCAAGGAGAATAAGGGAGTGACAAAGACAGACATTAAGCAGAAAGAACTATTTTGATGGGAAATGTAAGAGAAGACTTATGGGACACCTGGGTGGCTCAGTTGGTTGAGCATCCGACTTCAGCTCAGGTCATGATCTCACAGTTTGTAAGTTTGAGTTCGAGCCCCAATTCGGACTCATTGCTGTCAGCTTAGACCCTGCTTCGGATCCTCTGTCCCTCTCTCTCTGCTCCTCCCGCTCCCTCCCTCTGTCTCTCAAAAATAAATAAACATTAAAAAATGGAAACAAAACAAAGCAAAACAAGAGAAGACTTTCAAGCTAATGGCGGCCGGGATGAGGGAACCCATCTGATCCAGGGGTCCAAAAAGGCTCTCCTAAGGGAGGGCTACTTAACCTAAAGACTGAAGAGGGAGAACACTTTCCCTTAATCTAATTAGAAAAAGCTCCACTAGAAGGGTAGGTTGGTTTTTTTTTTAATTGTTTTTTAACGTTTATTTATTTTTGAGATAGGGGGAGACAGCATGAACGGGGGAGGTCAGAGAGAGAGGGAGACACAGAATCTGAAGCAGGGTCCAGGCTCTGAGCTGTCAGCACAGAGCCTGACGCGGGGCTCAAACTCACGGACCGCGAGATCATGACCTGAGCCAAAGTCAGATGCTTAACCGACCGAGCCACCCAGGCTCCCCTAGAAGGATAGGTTTAAGGAAATCTTGGTATGCAGGTGTGCAGTTAAAGTTAATGCAGACAGAAGAAATGGCTTCTTTAAAACGTTCAGTGATGAATTAAGGAGAAGGGAAAATAACCAGAGGAGACAGGTCTTGTGGAGTATTTGTCAGAAGGCTTGAAGCTCTAATTATTAAAAAAAAATCAAGCTTGAATATCTCCTTAATTGAAAAAAATTAAGAAATCTCTCCATTCTTATGCTTCAATATCATTGGCTAGTTACCAGGCTTAAAATAGAGAGGGTCAGTTGCTTACAGTTAGCTCTGTACAGTAACTTTTCCCCATAAGCATCCTGAAGACGTTTTATGTCACTGCTTATTATATGAAAAGCCTTTATGGCTATATATATTTATAATGTGTCTGCAAAACAAATATCTTTACTCATAAAATAAGCATTCATGTATTAATCTAGTTTTTTTTTTTAAATAAGAATTTACCTTTCATCTAAGACTTGGCCTCGGATATTAGGTATCTCTCATTATATATATTTTTCAGTGTTTATTTATTTATTTTGAGAGACAGAGAAAGAGAGCGAGAGCAGGGGAGGGGCAGAAAGAGAGAGAGGGAGAGAGAGAATCCCAAGCAGGTTCCATGCTGCTAGCACAGAGCCTTATGTGGGGCTTGATCTCACCAACTGTGAGATTATGAGCTGAGCCAAAATCAAGAATCAGATGCTCAGTGGCCTGAGCCGCCCAGGCACCCCAGTATCTCTCATGATATTAACTAGATACATTTCCGGCAGTGTGTGTGTGTGTGTGTGTGTGCGCGCGTGCAGTGCACGCGCATGTGTTAGAGAGAGGATCCCTAAATCAAGAACTCTATGTGTTTTCCCCCCACTGATTTCTACTAGTGTAATAAAAATGCCAAGCTAAAGGAGCAAATAAATTTTAGAAGTAAAGGCTTCCTACATAGTTGTTGCAGAAATACCAACTGTATGCCTTCTGGAACAAATGGTGTAGCTACTCACCATGGACTGTATCAGGTCCTTGTCGCCTCTGTTGCTCTGTTAGCCCCAGTCTGTCTCCCTCCAGCCCACTGCCACTCTGCTTTCAGTGGGACCCAGGGCTCTGTCACCGGCCATACAGTAAGTTCATCCATCTGGTAAATGCAGGTTCCCCACCCTGTCCTCAGAAATCCTAACTCAGTTGATGGGGGATGAAGCCTGGGAATATGAATTTTGGTCCCCTCCCTAAGTCACTCCAAAGAATGGGCAAACTGGTGAACCACTGCTAACACCCTCTTCAAGTACCCCTTTCTCTTGGAAGGCTTGCTAATCCTCTCAATTCCCCAGTATTCTCCCAAGCAATATATAAATATAAATATATCATAATGTAATAAGATGTGATATATAAAGCAGGATCTCCACCATATTACTCTTCCTAGTGTTAGCACAAGGCTCGGAATACAGTAATCCCTCTCCATCTTTGTGGAATGAATCAATAAATGAAGGAATCAGGAAAAATGGCTCAGTATCTTTGAAGATGGAAAGGTTAGCATGGGGTCTGGTCCTTGGGTCCTCAGTGGTGTCTGCTGAGACCCTCTGTGCTCAGCTTGGGGTGGGGAGGGGTAACAGGGAGGAAGGGGGGTGGTCCCTTCTTCTGGAAGCCCTGACTTCAGGCTTCACTGCCATATTTTCTTTCCTCCTGAGCAGGAGTGGGGTTGCAAGATTTAAACTTCACCAGAAACGGATGTGTAAGTGCATGAAAGCTTGAGATTCCAGAGACGGAAACATATCAAATTTGAATGAAAGTGAAACACGTGTCATTTGGGGGAGAACTCTGAGTCACTTGTAGAGGGTCCTACCATTACAGTTTATCCGCTGGCTTCCATTTTCTGAGAATTAACTGTGAAATGAGATGTGTGCGGACAGTTATCTACTGCAGTCTCCCGAAACCCTCACTATAATAGGAAGGCAGAGTGGTGGCATGCAGAAAAGACATAAAACAGAAATATATGTGCAAACAAGAGCATTAAACTATCCAAGAGCTAAATCGAGTCGGTCGCGCCTCAGCCGCGCTGCCGTCTGTGACCGGACTGAATAAACGGGAGGGAACAGTGGCCCCTTCCAAGCAAAATGTAAAAAGCAGCCGGAGGACGTAGCTGTTTAGGAATGCCTGCGTCGCGATTCTTATTTACCGCTGCGGAGCTTAAGCCCCGCTGCATACGCGCTCACAATATAAACAGGAAGGATTAGAGTGACCCCACGTCCCAAAAGACTGAGGCAGTCCGGGAAAAGCTCCGGTTACCTTGCATCCTGAGCAGCCTGCCCCTTGATGACAAATGTCCCAGATTCGGGCGTTCTTTTGTAGTTCATGGGAAAGCACGACTAATCCGTGCAAGCCCGCGCGCACACAGACCAGCTCCATTCAGCAGCGTCGCACAAAGCGCTGGCTGGCTCCCCGCGTGGGGCCCGGGCGCCTGTTCCTCGCCCGGCTCGGGCCCCCTGCCCCCGGCCCCCCGCCCCCAGCCTCCAGCCCCAGGCCCCCGATCCCAGGCCCCTGGCTCCCAGCCCCTGGTCCCAGGCCCCAGCCTCCAGCAATCCCCCCCCCCCCGCCCCCCCAGCCTACCGGCCCCAGCCTCCAGCTCCCAGTCTGGCCTCCAGTCCCCGGTCCCCAGCCTCCAGCCCTCAGCCCCCGAGCCACCCCCCCACACACACACCATCCCAGGCCGCTCCCAGCCCCTGGTCCCCCCTGGCCCCCAGGCCCCAACCCCAACCCGCCCCGGCCCTGGCCCTCAGCCTGCAATCCCTGGCCCCCAGCCTCCAGCTCTCAGCCCCCACCATCCCCTCCCATCCCGGGCCCCAGCCTCCAGCTCCAGATCCCCTCTCCAGTCCCAGGTCCTGGCCACCAGCCTCCCGCCCCCAGCCCCTGATCCCGGCCCCTGGTTCTGGGCCCCAGCCTCCAGTCCCCAGTCCTGGCCCCTGACCCCCAGACCCCCAGCCCCTGGTCCTAGGTCCCAGTCTCCAGCCCCCCGCCCCAGGTTCCCAACCCAGGACTCTCAGCTCCCCGTATTCCCAGCCCTGGCCCCAGCCCGGCCCCTGGCTCCAGCCTCCTGGCTGGACCTCACTCAACTATGCCTCCACGTGTGGGAGCCGACCCTCACCCAGAATTTGCAGAAGGGGAAAAGCAAGATCAGGCCGGCTGACCTTTTCCCTCAAACCAGTTCTTCCGCTCTGCCTGGGGTTCACCCCACTTTTTAAACCCTTTGCCCTCTGTTCCCATCTCCTTTTCCATTCTCTTGGTTCAGGTAGCACTTTGAATGTTCCAGGCTCTGTTCTGAGAGCCTTACAGGGAGTGAGTGATCTCATGATCATCACAACCCTGTGAGGTAGGTGCATTCTGCAGGCGAGGAAACTGAGGCACAAACTGGCCCTGGGGCACCCCACGTGGAACCAGCCTTCCAGAATGAGCCTGCTTCACCACTAAGCCGCACCTGTCACTGATACAGAACTATTCTATAACCTGCACTGGCATTCGCCAGCAGAAAACCATCTACGTTTTCCATCTCAATGGTCTCCTTTGGAAAGAGCATGCCACTTTCCAGGTCACACCCCAGGGCAAATGGAGAAGACCGGATGGAAGAGGCTGGAGGGGTTCACAATCTATCAGGGGCAAAACCTGGCCCCATAGAAGTTTCTTTGCTTCCGGAAGGGCTCAGGTTCAATGACAGCCATCCTCTTTCCCCATGAAAGGGGTTGAAGAAAACTCTCTGCCTCTGAGAAGGGGGGTTAAAAAACAAGCTGTAAACCCATGAACCGTGTGCCCTAGCCATTCCCAGTTAGACGCCTGGAAGGAGGGTGGTGTATGGGGGTTTCCTAACCAGTGATGGGTGATCTCCTTGGTACCCTGGAAAATGCTAGAAATCCTATGCTATGTACCTGGGAATCCAGTGATGATTCAGAAAACAAAAAGGCAGTGAATAAAATCCAGAAAGTCCAGGTAGATTTCTTAAAGTTTGGAGCGTATTAATCAGAAAACTGCTGACTTCGTGTACGGGGGTGGGGAGTTTCACCTTCACTAGTGACTAAAGATATGAAAGGAAACAACAAAGAGATATCAGATTTTACTTTGGCCAAACAATAAAAACAAAATGGAGTTTGCCATCTGGTTGTGCCAAGTGGAGCAAACCTATAAGAAATGATTGGGAATCACTTATCAATAGCCTTAAAATGCGTACATCTTTGACCCAGTAGTGCTATTTACTTTGGATAGAAGAAGAGTCAATAACATCAATAGAATGGAAACTGACCTGGATGTCCACCAACGTCTGTATTTTCTCATTTATCTTCAACTAATAAGTACGATATGAATAATAAAGAAAAACAAAGCATTTACTTTTTTTAAGTTTATTTATTTATTTTTGAGACAGAGAGAGAGAAAAAAAAAGCATGAGTGGGGAAGGGGCAGAGAGAGGGAGAGAGAATCCCAAGCAGGCTCCACACTGTCAGCACGGGACCCCACATAGGGCTCGAACTCACAAATCGTGAGATCATGACCTGAGCTGGAGTCAGATGCAAAGCATTTACCTTTTTTTTTTTTTTTATAAATTTTTTTTAACATTTATTTATTTTTGAGACGGAGAGAGACAGAGCATGAACGGGGGAGGGGCAGAGAGAGAGGGAGACACAGAATCAGAAGCAGGCTCCAGGCTCTGAGCCATCAGCCCAGAGCCCGACGCGGGGCTCGAACTCACGGACCGCGAGATCGTGACCTGAGCTGAAGTCGGACGCTCAACCGACTGAGCCACCCAGGCGCCCCCAAAGCATTTACTTTTAAGGAAAAATAAATAAATTTCTCTCTTTCTCCCTATAATGGTAAAGTGAAAACAACCTCTGAGTCGAAGTCGGGACAGTCCTCCAACTCGGCAAGAGCACCCTTCGGGCTTTACCACTTTGATAGTGGAATGTGAGACTTGTCACATGGGTGTCCAATACTGGAGCATAAGAATGTCTTTCAATCAACAACACAGAGTAGACACAGGTCTTAGGGTCCCACCAGAGAATTTAACTGGAAAATATTGTTGTTCAATGCTTGACAAATGCCCATCCAAGGGAAGTGAGATTTAAAGAAGCTAGTCTAAGGGGCTTACCGCCCCCTCCTCCTTAGGTGGCTTAGCCCGGTACTAGTCCACACAAATGAGATCATGAGCTTTGCATTAGACCTCATTAAATTAGCACTCCACAGAAATGCCTTTGCTGACTTGTCCATAATGTTACACGCTTGGCTTCTATCTGGGCTTAAAATGAAATGGTCATATGAGGAACCCCTTTGCTACAGATGTTATTTTTATGCTATGTAATAGTGCTCTGTAGTGATTCTCCTGATAAAAATCCCTTCAGAGCAGTAGTGTTTGTGTTGGGTTGCAAGAGCCACGGAGGGGGTTGAGGGGCCAAACCCCCGTACCAGGGGCATCTACTTTTACTTGTTCTGCATGAGAACCTGCTGTTTCACCCCTCTCCAGAATTAACCTTCAGAGAAGAGGAATTCCTCTTATACTTGAGCTCTTAAAAACTTTCTCATATTGCAAGGGACCGAATCAATTATTTTTTACCACAAAGTATTATTTAAGAAAGACAGCCTGGTACCATCGCAGTCAAAGTTAGTCTTAAATTCTTTAAAAGAAGGCAGAGAAATGTAACACAGATTTAAGTGGCTATTTCTGGCGGTCTGATCTTACAAATGAAAGTTTCTGGATGCCACCAAAACAAGTCTTTTAAAGATTTTGTGTGGGGGGGTGGGAAGGGGGAGGGTATTACCAACAGATACGAGCAAAGTTTTAAAATTAAGATATATTTGACATACAATATTGTGTGTACTTTTAAGGTGTACAACATATTGATTTGATACATTTATATTGCAATATGATTGCCACTGAAGCATTAGCTAATACCTCTACTGTGTCACGTAATTATCATTCCTTCTAGTTTGGGGAACAATTAAGACCTAGTCACTCAGCAAGTTTAATCTTCATACTACAGTTCTGTTGTCTCTAATCATTGTACTATGTATTCAGTCTCCAGGGCTTATTTATCTACATACAGGTCATTTTTTAAAAGGCGTTGAGATAAGTCACTGTGTTGGAAAGATCACAAATATATAGTGCATTTGTGTGCTAGGACTGTTGCAGCAGTGTGTCACAAACTGGATAGCTTAGATCAACAGGAATTTATTGTCTCACAATTCTGGAGGCTGCAAATCTAAAATTAAGGTGACAGCAGGCACACGTTCCTCCTGAAACCTGCAGGGGAAAATCCTTCCTTGCCTCACCTGGTGTCTGGTGTTTGTTGGCAAT
Organism: Prionailurus bengalensis; assembly: GCF_016509475.1. Taxonomy (NCBI): domain Eukaryota; kingdom Metazoa; phylum Chordata; class Mammalia; order Carnivora; family Felidae; genus Prionailurus; species Prionailurus bengalensis. The sequence continues at coordinate 5,874,201 of NC_057360.1, forward strand.
CTTTGGCATCTCTTGACCAGTGGGTGCCTCATTCTGATCTCTGCCTGAGTCATCCATCACACGTGTGCATCCATCTTTCCCCTGTGTGTCTCTCCTCTCCTGTTGCTGGATATCAGATTAGAGGCCCATCCTATTCCAGTATGACCTCATCGTAACTAAATACACCTACAAGGACACTATTTCCAAATAAGGCCATACCCTGAGGCCCTAGCAGTTAGGACCTCAACATGTCTTCTTGGAGGACATGATTCAACCCATTACATACATCTACAAAACAAATTTTTTTTTAATTTTTGTAATTTTTTATTTATTTTTTATTTTTGACAAAGAGAGAGACAGAGCATGAGCAGGGGAGAGACAGGGAGAGAGACAGAAACACAGAATCTGAAGCAGGCTCCAGGCTCTGAGCTGTCAGCCCAGGACCTGATGCGGGGCTCAAACTCGTGAACCATGAGACCTGAACTGAAGTTGGACGCTCAACTGACTGAGCCAACTAGGTGACCCAAAACAAATTTTTGAAAAGTTTTTTTTAATGTTTATTTATTTTTGAAAGACAGAGAAAGACAGAGCATGAGCAGGGGAGGGGCAAAGAGAAAGGGAGACACAGAATCTGAAACAGGCTCCAGGCTCTGAGCTGTCAGCACAGAACCCAATGAGGGGCTCCAACTCACCAGCCATGAGATCATGACCTGAGCCAAAGTCAGATGCCAAATGGACTGAGCCACCCAGGCACCCCTGCAAAACAAGATTTGTTTAACCGTCTTGTCTTATGTAAATGATATTTGGGTCTTGAGATAATATTTCAAAGACTGCATCATACATGGATTCAAAAGCTGCTGTATCCAAATAACTTATATGAAAAGATAATATTCTTCTCCCCAAAATGTGGCAAATGACTCCCAAAGCAGCTCCTTTTGATGATGACACTATGTGATACCTTAATTTTATGTGTCACATTGGTGGGACATGGGATGCCCAGATTGAACATTAATTCTGGGAGTGTCTATGGGAGCGTTTCTAGATGTGGTTAGCTTTTGAATTGGTAGACTCAAAAAGGAGATTGCCCTCCTCAAGGGGAATAAGCACCATTCAATCCACTGAGGGCCTAAATAAAATAAAAGGCACAGGAAGGGGAGTTTGCCCCATTTTTCTGCCTCACTTCTTGAGCTGACCCATCTCCTCTTCTCCTGCCCTCACACTGGGAATCACAGCTTTGGATCTCCCAATTTTCAGGCTTTCAGACTCAGACTGGATTTTACCACTGGCTTTCATGGGTCTTCAGCTTGCAAACAGCAGATGGTGGGACTTCTCGGCCCCCATAATCGTGAGCCAATTCCTCGTTATGTATCTCCTTTTATGTATACATATATAAACATATATATGATATAAATATATACATTATATAAATATATATAAATACTTGGGGCACCTGGTTGGCTCAGTCGGTTGAGGGTCTGACTCTTGATTTCAGCTCAGGTCATGATTTCACGATTCGTGGGACCAAGCCCTGTGTCAGGCTCTGCACTGACAACGTTGGAGCCTGCTGGGGATTCTCTCTCCTCTCTCTCTGCCCCTCCCCCACCCACACAAGTGCATGCTCTCTCTCTCTCTCTCTCTCTCTCTCTATCAAAATAAACATTTAAAGATATATATCTATAAATGTCATACTGATTCTGTTCTCTGGAGAACCCTAGCTAGTACACATTGGTGTTAAAAAATCATTTTAAAAGTTTGAATAAAGTTACTTCTTAATATTTGAGAGTTGAAAAAGCACATGTTCTAAATTAATATTCTATCTTACATACTTAAGATATCTTAATATATAAACTACATTGAGTTGCCAGGTGGTATTTCACTTGAAAACGGATGCCAATTTTTTTTTTTAAGTGTAAGAATAATCCTGGACTCTTGCCTTAGGATCTCAATATATAGTTTCTTCCCATTCCACCTGATTTTTACTTCTTAATCTTTTTTTTTTTTGGAACCCTATTTATGGATACCTATTATATATACAAAACTACTTGCTAGACACAAGGAAAAGAGCAGTGAATTAAACAGACATGTTTTCCTGCTCCTATAGTCTCCATTATTTATGTTGCAAATTGCCTTTAATTCTCTTTAGAAATGGATAAATTAACACATAAGGGGCAATAAGAGTGAAATTAAGGGGTTATGAAGGGACGGGACAATTTGATGAGGGATTGTTGATGAACAATACTTGGCAGCTAGAACTATTAATCTTCAAAACTCAATGGTCAGCTTACTCATATTTAACCTGGACAAAGATGGACTAGAAATAGAAACAAACAAACAAAAAAAAAGAGTGTGCTTCCAACCAATCCATTAAAGCCAATGCCCAAACCAGGACCATGAACATGGCTTGGAGTAATCCCCAGTATTGTTAGCCTTATTGTTCTGGGTCCAGAGTGCATGGTTTGTCTGCATGACCAGTCACTGGACAAAGTACCTATTTTTTCGTCTTGATCCCCATTGTCTATCACAGACCTGCTCTTTCATTACTCTCCTTGACAGAAAATGGCACTGCCATCCACCAGGTTATTCAAACATACAAATCAGTCTTGACTCCTGTCTCTCCAACACTCCTATCAGATTTATCTCCAAGACTTGGCAATTCTACCTGGCAAGTATCTTCTGAATCCATGCATTCATTTCCATAACTGCTACTATAACCCTAGAATTAAAAATAAAGATTAGCTTGGGGCACTTGGGTGGCTCAGTCGGTTAAGCATCCAACTTCAGCTCAGGTCATGATCTCATGGCTTGTGAGTTCGGGCCCCATTTTGGGCTCTCTGCTGTCAGTGCAGGGCCTGCTTGGGATTCTCTGTCTCCCTCTCTCTCTGCCTTTCTTCTCCTTGTGCATGTGCTCTCGCTCTCTCTCTCTCTCTCTCTCTCTCTCTCTGTCTCTCTTAAGAATAAACACTTAAAAAATAAATAAATATTAGTATTTATTGAGCACCTAATTTAAACTCTTTATTTGTATAACTGTTTTAATTCTGACTACAATACTGTATGGTAGGTACAACTAACATCCTGACTTTAGAGATGAGGAAATGAGGCACACAGACATAAAGTAACATTCTCAAGGTCACACAGTAGGAAAGTGCCAAAGCTTGGATTCAAACTACAAAGACTGCCTTCTGAGCCCAAGTGCTTAATGAAAGTACCATACAGCCCAGCTAGCCTCCTGTTCTTCCCTAAAAGTTTGCCTCCTCTATCAGACTTGAGTATTTTATTCCTCATTCATTTTACCCCTTTCCTACTTCCTCACTCTCAGCTGATCACCTTGCTTTCCTGGAGAAAATAGAAGCCACCAAATCCACAAGTCAGCATTCATCAGTATTCATCTTTGCTATCTCCTTGGTTATAATGGAAGAAGTGTCCATAGATCCACAAGGAGTCCATGGAGAAAATTCAGTTTTGTGAACTTATATGGGGAAAGATAATACATCTCTATTTTCTTTAACTGAACAAGTCACAGTTGGATCAGCAAGACTTTTTCTCTTCATCAGCAGTAGAAATCACAGATGTTTTGATATTTCATCACAGTTTTGCAGACATCTCCAAAGAGCATTTCTGCTTCATCACAACACAAAATTATTGTAGTTATTAGACCCACCACTAGATCTTGTAATGTAATGCATTAACAGATAAACACACATATCACTACATAATAAACTTGTCTTTTTAAAAACTCTAGGTACTATCAAACCCTCTCCCAAACTCCAGACTCAGAGCCAATCACCTCCTGTCATCTCTAGTTGAGTGTCTAATAAATATCTCAAAGTTAATATCTCTAAAACAGAGCTCTTGATTTTCCTCCCCAAACTTATTGTTCCCCTCAGTCACCCACTTCTTTGTAGACGGCTTTGCCATTCACCCCACTGTTTACACTAAACCCTAAGAATCCTTCTTCATTCCCCTCTTACCCTCAATCCCCATGACCAAGTTCTATAAGTTACACCTGCCAAACCTCTTCATTCACCCCCAGAATCCTGTTCTCCTCATCACTACACTCAGCCTCACATTACTTCTTTTGGGCCCTGAACACTCCAGGCTTCCTCTCCATTTGTACTCACTATTGCCAATGTTTGCATCTCCAGATCCTCAAATGGTTTTCAGTTCCTTATCCCACAGTCCTCAGCTCAAACATCATCAACAGCATATTTTAAAACTGTAAAACACACTTTTGTATATCTTGCTTGTTTCCTGCCTCCCCTCTAGAATGTGAGCTCTATCAGGACAATGATCTTGTCTGTCCTGTTCACTGCTGTATCTCCAGAGTCTGGATCTGAACCACATAGCAGATCAATAAAAATGTACTGCATGTATAAATGCTTAATCGACTAATTCCTATGTTGCTACTTTGAAGATCAGTTAAAATAGTGCAAGTTCATCCCTTAGCACAGACTCACTGCGTGGGGAGTGCTCAATCACTTTTCCCCACTGAGTGTTCACTTTCTCCCAGGGACTCCACCGTGGGGGTGACCTAAGTGTAGCCTGACAAATTAGTTCCCCTGATGACGCAAACATAAAGCTGGAATTCAATTTAAATCACAGAAGAGAAGACTGACTACACAGACAAAAACACCTTTAGGCAAACTAACATAAAATGCAGGGTCAATTTATTCAAGTAAATGCAGGCCAGAAAGAATATAAATTCAGGAGGGAGGTGGTCTTGAATTCAAGTCCCTGTTTCTTTCCTTCCCCAGTTTGCATGTTGGCAATTTCTTTGAGGTCTCTGAGCCTCAGTGCACAAGAATAACAATATCTACTTACAGGCTGTGAGGGCCAAGTGGCATAACAGACCAAGGATACTGAACACATGGCAGACCCTCTCTACAGCATCCTTTTTATTTGCCACTATGGCAAGTCCTTTTTGAAAAGCAAGCACTTAGAGTTGCAAGGGACCTGCCGGAGCTCCTGCTTTGTCTCATTTTTGATATTTAATGTCACACATAATAAGGTTTTCTTAATCCACACACTGCACAGCCTACTAACAGTAATAGGCTGTTGCAAACAAAAATTTACCAAGTATTTCTTTATGCCATAAAATTTTTTTCCTTTCTTGCCAGCATTGCATTTGAATGAATCCTTTCCCCAGTAATCATGCTGACACGGACTCATATCTGTATTCAGCTTAGACTCCCACTGTTCTTTAGGGGTAATTTTCAAATCTTTCTACACCAGTCGACACGCAGTTCCCATTGATAAATAACAGCCTTGGTGCTTTTACTTCCTGCATAGTATTTTGACAGATCACCACCCTGAAGAAGTTTTTGTGTTTAAGAAAAGTAATTTGTCTAAAGGAAGAGGGTATTTTCAAACCACACTTCCAAAAAACGTCAAATAACGGGAATAAAAGGAAAAATGAGCTTTGGAGTAAAAGAGACAGCTCTTAAATAAAAGAAATCTCAACATAAAAAGAACAGAAAAGATCAAGAGATAGCACAAAAGGAAAATAGGAGTCTAAACATGTATTAGAGGTGGGAAATGAAAGTGTAACTGCATTTTTATCCAGCTGTAAGAGTTTGAAATGACATGACATTAATGAAATAGGAAATGTGATATTTCAAACCAATGGCCTCATCCTTTGAAAAAATTGCCTCTATTTTTTTTTTTGTTTTGAATTTCAGAATAATGGGACCAACTCCTGGAGTTCACGCACAGACATAAGTCCTTCACTGTAGGCAATTTTCCATCAATAATTTTAATAAAAATTAAAACTTCACATAGAGATAAGAAATTAAGTTACAGTCCAACCCCTAATGACACGAAAATGTGAACCACTATGACATTCTGCTTAGTTAAATACCAAACAATTTGCTGGTGCTCAAAGGTAAAATCTCTAAGCCGCATCATAATTTTTCCTACACAATTTTGACCTGCACCCTTTGTCTGGTTTGTTTGTTTGTTTGTTTGTTTTCATGATAATAGCATAAAAAAATCCAAACCAGAATGTTGGCTTTAGAAGGGACTTTCTGGGGCACCTGGGTGGCTCAGTCAGTTAAGTGCCTGACTCTTGACTTCAGGTCATCATCTCACAGTTTGTGAGTTTGAGCCCTATGTGGGGTTCTGTGCTGACAGTGTGGAGTCTGCTGGGGATTCTCTCTCTCTCTCTCTCTCTCTCTCCCTCACTGCCCCCCCCCACTTGCACACACTCTCCCAAAATAAATAAGGGACTTTCTATTGACCAAAGTCCTCAAAACCAGTTTCTTTTTTTTTTTTTAATGTTTATTTATTTTTGAGAGAGAGGGAGACAGAGCACGAGCAGGGGAGGGGCAGAGAGAGTGAGGGAGACACAGAATCTGAAACAGGCTCCAGGCTATGAGCTGTCAGCACAGACCCTGATGTGGGGCTTAAACTCATGAACCGTGAGATCATGACCTGAACTGAAGTCAGACATTTAACCAACTGAGCCCCACAGATGCCCCTAAACTCTCTTTCCTATTAAAAACAACTTCACATGGCAATAAGCCAGGATTTTCATTCCAAGTCACCCCTTCCTGCAGCTGTGTAAATCTTCATGCTCTAAGTTTTGCTTGTATATATTAGGGCTTTTACCAGTTCTTTGGTCTGGTGGCTAGTTATGGGAAGGTGGGTAAAGGAATGAAGACTACTGAGTGCCCACTAAGAGTGCAGTCCTCCTGGATGTTTCAGGGTGATGAACACTTCAGTTATTTTGCCTAAGGTCAAGCATTTATAAAACTTCCAAAACAGTTTAGCAGAACTACTCAGGTAATGAATAATTCTGCACAATTTATGACAGCCGTACACATGGTAGCATTGAATGATAGAGGAGAAACAACAGCCATGTCAAGGCATAAAGCAATAATTTGCAGTGAAATTTTGAATTTTTTAACAAGAGTATGGAAGGATCTGGTTTTATGTGAAAGATTATCATATTAGTTCTATCTCTATGTCTGTTACGGTCCTCATGAAGGAATATTCCAGAAAACAACATTTATTGGTCCAAACTGATTTTGAACATAAGCATTAAATAGCACATTGGTTCCATTAGCTGTCAGACATGACACAAGTTCTTTTTAAATTTTTTTTTAGTTTATTTATTTATTTTGAGAGACAGAGAGAGAGAGAGAGAGAGAGAGAATCCCAAGCAACTTCCACACTGTCAGCGAGGAGACCGATGTGGGGGTCGAACCCACAAACGGCAAGATCACCTGAGCCAAAACCAAGAGCCAGACACTTAACTGACCGAGCCACCCAGGTGCCCTTCCAAGTTCTTGATAATAAAGGTAAAAGTATGAGGAGAAAGACAATTGCAGCAGCGACTGAAATAGTAAGGATCCAAAGTTGGGCACTGCATTTTTTGAGGAAAGGGTGTGAGGGTCATACATGGAGCATTCACAAGCAGGGGAGGTAAACACAAATTTTGAATGTTTAGGATCATATCTGCTAGTTACATGAGATTGTAATAACCTCTCAGAACCTGAATTGATTTATTTGAGGGCCCTTATACCCAAGGATTCTGTATCTGTGTATATGTGTTGCTTAACTATCAAGGCGAAATTTAAAATTCAATCAATCATTTTGATGTATTCTCTGAATATACACTGAATAAAACACTCAGAGAAATTTTTTAAAAATTAAAAGTTTATTTATTTTTGAGAGAGAAAGAGAGTGAGTGAGAGAGAGAGAGAGAGAGAGAAAGAAAGAATACCAGTGGGGTGGGGCAGAGAGAGAAGGGGACAGAGGATCAGTAACGGGCTCCAAGCTGTCAGCACAGAGCTTGATGTAGGGCTTGAACTTACGAACCATGAGATCATGACCTGAGCCCAAGTTGGACGCTTAACCAACCGAGCCGCCCAGGTTCCCCTGAGTATTTTTAAAAATATAGGTATCTGGAAACCTCATTTAATGCTCTGACACACCAAGAAATTGAAGCTGACTGACTTAAAGCTTGCCTGCCTCCTTTAGCTCAATCATATTCTCAGTGACTGAAATAATTTAAAATAAATTTGGTTCTTTTCTATCATGTCTGAGTAGCATGTTATAGCTGAGAGCTTCACCCACAAGTTTTGCCACCATTCTCATGTCCTTACTTATTATTATCAAAGATGTTGATAGGCGCTAACATATATTATACCTCTACTATGTTCTCGGTATGCTATGATAAGCACTTTATGTATATTCTTTCACCTGTTGTAGCTTCCATCTTATAAACAAGAAGCTTGAGGCTTAGAGAACATAAGTCACTTGCACAAGGCCGCCCAGCTTTCAAGAATGGATCTGGGATTTGAGTTTCCGTTGAGGCAGTCAAGGCTCTTAGCTGCGAAGATGGACACTGACCAGCTGGTTTCAGCAAAAAGGAAGAAATTATTGAAAGCATAGTAGACTTGTTTATAGAATTCCCAGGAGGGCTACATTAACAGCCACAGAAAAAATGGCCAGGAGCAAAGGGAGGCTATGAAGGCAGAACCACAGCCAAAATCATGCCCCTACACTAGTCTGGCTGATTTCACTGTGCAGTCCGTCTTGTTAGACACGAGTCACAGTGGCTGCAGCCCCAAGCTTGCCAGCAGAGGCACCAGACATTGAAGACAGCACCGCCATTCCTGGAGCCCTAGAAACTGCGTGTTGCGGCTATCCTTGCTGCCACCAGAAAGAATCTTTCCCTCTACCTGTGTTTTTGGATCACCAATCCTAATCAGAAGTCTGGGGCAGGTGAGCCTAACTGACCAGGTCTAAGTCTAGACTGTGCCTGGGCCCGAACCACAAGGAACACTGAGAAAGGAGAAGTCTGGCCCCTTTAGCTTCAATAGTGTGAGGTGAGTTCTAACTTGTACCAAGATTCCTATTGTAAAAAACTCCCCCCAAAGATGAAAAGGATCATTTCCTTTTGCTCATCAACATATCTCAAGCATTTAGCACAATACTGACACTAAGTAGATGTTCAATAAAGATGGACGAAATGAACAAATGGATGTATGATCCAGTTGTCTCTGGGAGGGACAAAAAGAAAAGCAAGAATATAGTATCAATAGCTGATACCATGATTAAAATGGACAAACAGGTAAACCCCAGTCGATTGAAAGTTCTGAGTAGTGAATGCAATGGCCTGGAGCCCCTAGTCCAGAACGTGAAGCTGAAACTAACAAGGCTGGGAGTGGGCTACTTTCTTACTTCCTGGGCATGTCCTTCTGCTGAAAGGGAATGCCCCCAAAGAGCCCCCAACCCTAAGTATAGCTTTTGTCACTATAACTGCTGTCAACTAGGTCAGAAACAACACATTTGCAAGTATGCAGAAAGCAATGAGTGCTTACTGTATGCTAAAGGTTTTATATGTATTATCTCATGTAACCATCATAACAACCCTGTGAAATCACTACTATTTGTAGCTGTATTATACAGAATAGTGAAAGCTTGGGGGGATTGCTGAAGGTTACATAACTAGGAACTGGCAGAACCTGGCTCTGAATCCAAGTCTTCTTGACTCCAAATCCACCTCTTAAGAACTATGCGACACTATACAACAGCAACTTAAGCTATAAAAATAGGTTATTGTGGAAGGCATTTCTGTTACAAAATCTAGTTTCACTGTAAACCTATCTCATTATTTCTCATTTCACATTTTTACAGAAGAAATCAGCCTACATTTGAGCTGGCTCCAGTGAGGGAAATGGAGGGATGAGTTTGAGCTCTCCAAGGTTCTGAAAACCAATGTTTGAAATTTAAAATTTAACTGCCAGAGTAAAGGTAGCATCATTTTATATTGGCTCTTCAATTTTTACACCCAGGGCAAAGCCATCTGTGAGCGGATGAAAATGAAATAATTATGAAATTTAGGCAGTTCTTAAGAAACTAAGTTTTCAAAACACCCACATCCATTCACTAAAATTAAGGAATATGAACTCTGAAAACAGACTTCCTTCATACATTTTTGGCTCCCCTCCACAGTTATGAAAGTCAATCCATGCCAGTAATGTCTAAAATCACGATGGGAATTTTCTGAGTGCTGCAGTAAATCCTGGTTATGCATCATCACTCCTGGAACGTTGCGGAGGCCAGAGTAAGCATCTGGAACCAGAGTACCTGGTGGCGTAGGCAAGAAACAGCCAGTGGGGTGAGGATCAGAGTTAGAATTTGGCAGCAAGAGTCTGGAAGAAGAAAGGAAATCAAAAGGAAAGGAGGGGAGTAAAGATCTGAAATAGAGAAAGAGGGAAAAAAAAACCCTAAAAGCTTGAATGGGGCCAGTCCGAAAGGAGATGAGGCTGTGGCCAGTGGCAAGTCGTGGCTTTCAATTCATGGGGAGAAAGGTATCATCTGCTCTCTCTTTACTCCTAATACCAACTGCAGTGATGCTGTTTCTTTCCAAGTCTTTCTACATAGCTCCACGGGGGTTGACATTGGGCTGGACTGACATCTGCTGCTACTTCTTGCTGCATTCTGTGCTATTTGGAGATATTCTATTGATATCATCCTTCTTTGACCTTGCTTTACTCTTCCCCCTCCCAACCCTCCTTCCGCTGTCCTATTTGTAGCAACCGCTTTAGTCCACTAACAAGGGCTCTTTTATCTATTGGTCCTGCACTTGCTTTTGTTTTTCTTGTCTGTTTGGAGTTAGCTTCTTGATATAAAGCCAGCACGAATTCTCCCTTGTCCTTGAGAAACTGTTGAACGTAGCTGACTTGCTGGAACCAGCAGGTAAAAAGTATAATTCTATATTTCATAGTAGTCTGTTTGGCAGCCTAAAACTTTAGCTAGGCAAATAACCATTTTCCTTTGCAGAAATTGTCATCCTGCCCTTCTAATCACAATCCCCAGCCATGAGTTACAGAGACCACATGTGTTTAGAATAAATAAATAAAAAGAACTGAGCTCCTGTCATATGGATTCTGGCTTAGGCTGTTTGGACCCTGCCATCACAGCTGAAGATGCGTTGCTGCTTACAGAATACTAATTGCTATCACTATTCTGAACCAGTCTGTTTGTGAAAGAAAAAATATGAGAGAAAAGATTATTTTGGGTTTGGTCACTCAAAATCATGAGCTGACTTGGGAGAAAAATCTATGCGCCAAATATATACACTTTTAGCTTTTTAATCGATAGGCCTTGGGGTTTGTCTCCCCGTCAGAAGTATCATGACTCTCGAGTTATCATTTACGTTTTGTGTGCTAACTTTGTCACAGCAGTCTGTCAACGATATTTACTGAGCACTCGTGTGTACACAGAACAGTAGAAGGCTGATCTTATTGCTTGTTTGACTCTATTTAGATAGAACAAATTGATCTAAAAGTCTGTTTACCAGAGATTCACCATTGATCATGTATTCTTTGATGTTCTTTTAGTGGATTTAACATCAGATGTCAGCAAACTTGAAGGCAAGAGGAAAAGTATTAATCCTTATACCCAGATAGAAGTTTTCCTGGTTGGGCGGGAGAGCTGTGGATTTGGGGTCGGGAGACCTAGGATTAAACCCTGGCCCTTTACTTGGGCTTATGCAAGTAACCTACCATTTTTGAACTGAAGTTTATCACTTCTAAAATAAAGGTGGAGGAAGCCCTCCCCTGACTATTTCACAGGATCATAGTAAAGATTAAATGAGACTATGATGTGAACCAGCTTCGCAAACTGTAAAATACTCTAAAATGTGATGATGATGAAATTGTGATGATAATGTGACACAATGACTATAAAATGTACACACTGCTCAGGATTAAGGATCACAGTTCAGGGGCACCTGGGTGGCTCAGTCATTTGAGCATCCAACTTTGGCTCAGGTCATGATCTCACAGTTTGTGAATTGGAGCCCGCATTAGGCTCTCTGCTGTCAGCACAGAGCCTGGAGCCTGCTTCAGATTCTGTGTCTCTCTCTGTCTGTGCCCCGCCCCTGCTGGACTCTGTCTCTCTCTCTCTCTCTCTCTCTCTCTCTCTCTCAAAAATAAATAAATATATTTTTTTTAAGTTTTTTTAAAAAAAGGATCCCAGGGGCTCCTGGGTGGCTCAGTCGGTTAAGCATCTGACTTCGGCTCAGGTCATGATCTCATAGTTCGTGAGTTCGAGCCCCGCATTGGGCTTTGTGCTGACACAGAGCCTGGAGGCTGCTCCCGATTCTGTGTCTCCTTCTCTCTCTGCCCTCCCCCTAATTGTGTTCTCTCTATCAAAAATAAATACACATTAAAAAATTTTGTTTTAAAAAAAGGATCACAGTTCAGAGGACGGCCACTCTAAATTGTCAACCCATTTTGCCCAAGTACAAGTTAATACTATTATAATAAATTCAAAATATGCTTCAATTTTCTCCTTTTAGGGTTTCATCTGATTGGGTGAATTAAAACTAAAAAATCATGAGTAGGGGCTGGAAGTAATGCATATACTATTAACAGGTATCATTAAAATAAACTAGAATGTATCTTAAACTATCTCACCAAAAAGATGAAGAAGCTGTACAAGTTTTCTGATTAGTTACCCCTCCCCCAGTCATCAAATGTGAAACGGGACCATCAGGGGGATTTCAAGACAGATACATCCTTAATGAAGAGAGTTCTATGGGGTTTTGGAGAGCATTTTAGGAACATCCTCTTCAGAAGCATGTTCCCTGGGAGAAGCCACCTTCCCTGTTTCTGGCAGTGGTTTGGAAAGCTAAATGAAGTCACCACAGGAGAAGTGAGGAGGATATTAAAATACTGGATGGAGCTTTGGACTAGATTAGTCCTTCCCAGGTTAGGGTCACCAATCTTTTCTCCCAAGTTAAAAACAAAGAAAAGAAAAAACATGAATTCTCATGATCTTGTCAATGGTTTTAAAGGGTTATCTTCCCATGAAGAAAGCGGGTAACTACAAAATCACAGAATAAACAACAGTCCTGAGAATATAATCATTTAGTTTATTGGAAAAAAATCATGACATTGTCCTTAGGTTTTCCTTTTTTTATTATTAAAAAAAATTATTTTTGAGAGAGATAGAGCGTGAGCAGGGTAGGGTCAGAGAGAGGGGGAGGCACAGAATCTGAAGCAGGCTCCAGGCTCTGAGCTGTCAGCACAGAGACTGATGTGGGGCTGGAACTCATAAACCCTGAGATCATGACCTGAGCTGAAGTCAGACACTTAACCGACTGAGCCACCCAGGTGCCCCTAAAAAAATTTTTTTAACGTTTATTCATTTTTTAAGAGACAGAGACAGAACGTGCGAGAGAGGGGGAGACACAGATCCGAAGCAGGCTCCAGGCTCTGAGCTGTCAGCACAGAGCCCAACACGGGGTTTGAACTCATGAACCATGAGATCATGACCTGAGCTGAAGTCGGATGCTTAACCAACTGAGCCACCCTGGCGCCCCCGTGGTTTTCCTTTTAGTGCAACCCAGAAAAGCTTCCTGTGATGCCAGAACCAGTTGGTAGTGGTCTAGGAGTCCTTCCGACTCTGAGATACTACGATCACAAAAACGCATTAAAACAATATTATTTCTTATTCTTGCAGTACAAAAGAATACTTTTTGGCTCCCGCGTGTGAGCAGCTATCTATAAAGCTATCATTAATTTCAAAATTGAGAGCCTCTGCCATCAGTCGGAGTCTTGATGAAAAAGGTTTAATATTTTCATCAAGGAATTCTGGTCACTACCATGCAATGAATTCACTTAAATAGCTAACAGGAATAGAGGAAGAGAAAAACAAACTAGAAAAAAAAAATCAATTGCAGATTTTCTCTATTGATAAAACTGCGCAAGCTGTTCAGATATTGTGAAAGAGGATATTTGACATTTTCCCCAGGTGGAAGGTTCGATTTCTCAGGATGTTGCACCGCTGATTTCAGTTGCTCTTTGCCAGCAGTGTGGGATTCGTCTGCTGTTTTCTATTTCTATTAGCTGTGAGTTTCTCTGCATTCAAGTTCCATCTGAGAACCTGACTAAACTTAGCTCATTCCAGAGAACAGCTCCCACTGGGAAGGTGTCACTGGATAAAGTCTCATGACCCAGGTTCGAGAAATACAAAGCTCCGTGATTTTGTTCATCAGGAAGGAGAAAAATATATATGTTAAAATATCTTTGTTTTTCCTAGCCATGATCAGATATTCACTAGACTAGACCGTTATTTAGGGAAGCTTAAGAATCGGGATATGTTGTTTCTTAACAGAACAAAGCATTAAAAAAAAAAAGTGATGTATTTCCTATAAATGGAATGAACGAGATTGTGGCTGTGGGATAATATTTCAAAACTTTATAAATGTGCTATACATAGCACTTCCATTTAGTGTTTCAGGCATTCTCTGCCCAGTAGAGAGGCTGCAATGCATAATAATTGTTTCTGTCAAAATCAGGTTTCCTTTTTTAAAGCTCCTTCAGGGACTGAGTTGATTTCTTGTCCTTATTTTCTCCCTGTATCACAGCCTATCCTGAACATCAGCAAATGTAGGATAATGAGTTCAGGGGAAATTAACCCTTACTACACTCACACTCCTACCTTCATTCGCTGCCTCGTTTATTCTACAAGTATTTGTTTAACATCCACCCTACACAAGCACTTGTGCTAATCTCTGGGATTCTCGACATGAAAAAGGAAGTTCACCATGTGATGGAATCTGGGTTGGCATGCGTCAATCCCAAAGTGGTCCGGCCGGTATTTCTCAAATTCAAAGCTTTTTTTTTTTTTTTTTTTTTTTTTTTACTAATAAATAATCCATGGTAGGAAATAAACTTTACATCCTGATTCGGTACCTATAAAGCACACATACCTTCATGCACACACAAGCAAACACTTATGCAGCCAGTGCCCCACTGAAACACAATTTTCACAAATCAGACCCACCCTTTATGTATGTGAGACACTACAGTATTTTCTGTTCCATTCATTTAATTTTTTTAAAGGCTGACCCGAGCGACTGAAGTCATTTCAGAGCCCATGGTCATTACATGCAGTTTGTAAAAGAGCAGTCTGGGTAGGTCAGTATGTAGCTAAAAATAGCAAGAAAATTGTCTAGAAATGTTTTGGAAATAAAGACAAGAGATGTCACTAAATAATATGAGAATCTTCAGGCTGATATATCTTAAGAAAGATACTCACCACAGATAGGAGGATATTAACTTCCATTCTTTGACATGAAAGTGGTAAGCTTGGACCCGATGGATTGAGTACTGCTTCCCAAAGGGTGCTAACCAAAGGGGAGAGAATTTTAAGCCTTGGTTATATTGCAAGTGGTGGTAAATATGGGGGGGAAATGAAGCTAAAAATTACCCCAATTTAATCTATTTCTCTACATCCGTTTAACACATTTGTATCCGACATTCTTTATGATCTAAAGACAAGATGAAGGTGATGTGAACATCCGATATAGTTAGTTTTCAGACATACATCCAAATCTTGCAAGATGCAGCAGAGAGAAATCAGAGACGGAAATATAATAATCATTTTTTTAAATGTTTATTTATTTTTGAGAGAGAGGGGGACACAGAGAGTGAGTGGGGGAGGCAGGGGAAGAGCAGATAGAGAGGGAGACACAGAATCTGAAGCAGGCTCCAGGCTCTAGGCTGTCAGCACAGAGCCTGACATGGGGCTCGAACCCACGAACCACGAGATCATGACCTGAGCCAAAGTCGGACGCTCAACCGACTGAGCCACCCAGGCGCCCCTATAATAATCATTAAAGACATTTGAGATTAACTGATACATTATGAAAGCTTAAAATACTAGTGCTTTAATTATATCACATTTCGCGTGACCTTTGTCTCCACTGGATTATTTGCCTTAGCAGCACCACCTTTCCCTTCTCAGCCTGCTTTTCCTTCATTTCACACCTTCTCCTTGGGTGATCCAACTATTCTCTTAAACTTTGGGTGATCCAATCCTTCTCTTGAACTTTCTCCTGAATGTGCTGACTGTATGGCCAACCCAAAATCTCTTCCATTCATTAATGGGCTGTCCACTGGGCCAATCAATCTGGGGGGGTCCTATAGACACCTAAAAAGCAAACACATCCAAAGCCAAACTCCTCCCCCCCATGATAAATCAGCTTTTTTCCCTATGCTTCCTAACACACTAAATATTACTAGATACAACCAGCCCATTTCTATGTAGGAATCACGCTGTCTCACGTCCCAAACCCGATCCACCAAGTCACCAAATTCTGCCAATCTTACGTCCTCTCCGTGTGTTTTCATTCACCATTGCTTCTTCATACACATGGTCCCTGTCATTGTTCCAGCCCCCACCATCTCTCAGTGGTGCAGAAGCCTCTCAGCTAAGCTGCCTCTGGCTAGGCCCCAGCGGCGCACAGGCCCAGAGAGGGCTCTTTCCACTCCCCCTCTTTCCTGAGAAGCCTTAGAGCCCAGCCCCCTACCCAGAGGTTTCTTAAGAAGTCATTTTGCTAATGTGTGATACCACCAGCCCCATAACAAACATCCAAAGTCAGCCAGTCACAGGCCTTGGAGGAGGTCCAATAACAGAGACCTGCCCAAATAGGGGTAGGGGTGAGGATGCTCCACACTGGATTAAAACTGGCTGCCAAGCAAATCCTCCCTCTTGGGGAGCAGAGCCATGCAGATAAGCTACAGAGGGTGGCTGCATCTCCACTCCAAAAAGCAGCAGGGATTGCCTACAGCAGAATGGGCAACAAGTTAGCACAGGCAACAATGTCATTCTGTTCTTCACCAGTCGAGCTGGGCTGTGCAGTGGATGACCCAGCTACATGTCTTCCCCACTTTCCCCACCAGTTCTGTCAGTAGCACCCCACCAACTGAGCAAGTGTCCTTCCCTAAAAATGGAGAAGAGCCTAACACTGTTCACCTTTCCAATCCACCTGCAACACGGCTGCAAATGATTCCCCCAAATACCAATGTGGTGGGAACTGCTGCTTCACAATTCTTCAAGGCTTCCCCTTCCACACAGGAGGGAAAATCTCAAGTCTGAGCATGCTAAGTTGGGTCCTGCATTTTCTCCCCTGCCTCCACATCTGCTCACCAGCTCCTGAGCCCTAACCTCTGCTGTCCTCTTCCCTCTCTCTGCTTCACTCCCACCCGCTGTCCTCTGTAGACTTAACTCTTCTGCCAAGTCTCAGCTTCTGCACTTGTCCTTCAGAAATGCCTTTTCTGTCTCCCAGACAGTGCAGTGCCCTCTGTAAAATTCTGTGAAAGCAATCATCAGGTGCATTGCACACAGGGGAAATCTATGTCTAGTCTGTCTCTGGCTAGGATGCAACAGTAGGGCTTTGCTTTGTGTTTCCTAGTGTTCTTCTGCTGATTAAGCAAACATCTACTATACACCATCATCTGAAAATACAACAGTAAACAAGACAGGCACAGTCTCTGCCCTCCCAGAACGAGGTGAGAAAGATCCCCATTAAACAATACAAAGTGATAGGTATGTGTCAAGAGCGGAACAGGGCACCCTAGTGGGCAACAGCACAGCTGGGAAAGGCCTTCTGCCCTAACCATCTTCACATGAGACCCAAGTTAGGAACGGAGCTTAATAGTGAAGAGTCTTGAGGGAAGGAGAAAAGGGGGGGAAGATGAAAGAAAACATTAGAAGAAACAGTAGCACATGCAAAACCATTAAGGTCCAAGAAAGCATGGTAATTTCACCAGTCACCTGGTTGATCTGCTGTCTTCTTCTCGGGGCACTGATAACTCTTAGGCAGATTTCATCTCCCCTGATCAACAGGCTTGGGGGTCAGGGAGCAGAGAGGCCGGGAGGTGTATGAGAGGGTCACAGGGGGGCTGAGGTGGTGAAGAAGAGAATGCAGGGGCACATCAGGAGGTCCCACGAGCAGGACCTGAGGACTGTTTCGGCAGACCTGTGGTTGTTCTGTGATATGTGGACTTGGCCGGGTTGAACCCTTGCTCCCAGAGTTCCCTTATCTGCCACGTTTCCCATTAAGGCGGCCCTGGAGAGGGATGCAGGTCCGCGGGGTGCAGGTGGAGGCCCTCTGCGCACAGCCTGCTCCATGCGCCAAGGCATGTACCTGGAAATGCCTTCAGGCTAAGAAATTAAAACCCTTGGACTAAGCCACCAGTTGGGCTTAAAGCTGCAGCCCATCGCCAAACCAGGGTTCTCCAGGGCTCGCGGCTGGGGGCAAGCCTACACTTGCTCAAGGTCACTCTCATGCCTCTCTTTAGGGTCTAACAAAGTGAAGCCCCAAGCGTCGTGTGCCGCCCACGTGATGTTGCTCACATGCACACTCCACCGGGGGTGTGCACCTGCTCCCCGGGCCCTCGCCGTGGGGGCTGCGCCCTGGCCTGGGCAGGTACGCACGCCACCAAGGGCAGGGGCGCATGACCTGGCCTGGGTGTCAGTCTGCGCTGAGGGGAGCCAGCTCGTACTTCTGAGCCCAGATCTTTCCTCTTCTTCCTGCCTTTTCATTTGTCTTCCCATCCGGTGGGCTTTACGCTCCAACATCACATGCAAACAGATTAGCTTTCCAGAGACGCATAACCGGTGCCCACGCTGCGTGAGATCAAATCTCTAATAGGTGCATGCATGTATGTAGGCACCTATCTACCTACCTCTGGCTATAAACAGGTGTGTAGTATACACATACCCTCTGGTGGCTCTTTGCTTTGATTGGACTCTGCTTGATACAGGAAGGGTTGAAGGAGGGGCGGCAACCGAGAATAATTTCTAGGTTTCAGACTTGGGCTACCGGATGTTACTTACAGAAATAAGACCGCTGGGCAAAAAACACATATGAGGAGAAGATGAAGAATTCTGTTTTGGACATAGTGAGTTTAAGGTACCCGCAAACATTCAGTTCAGCAGGTAATCGAATGAGACAGCTCTGAGCTTGAGACTTAGGCAAACAGCATCAAGGAGACCCAATTGCTATAACAAAATTTCAAAAGACGCCTGGGTGGCTCAGTCAGTTGAACATCCCACTTCGGCTTAGGTCATGATCTCAGGGTTCATGGGTTTGAGCCCAGCACCGACCTCTGTGCTGACAGCTCGGAGCCTGGAGTCTGCTTTGGATTCTGTGTCTCCCTCGCTCTCTGCCCCTCCCCAACTTATGCTCTGTCTCTGTCTCTCTGTCTCTCTCTCTCTCAAAAATAAATTCTTACCAAAAAATTCAAAATAAAAGAAGCCAAACAAAAGCTTTTTAATAAATTTTAAGAATGCTATACAATAAAAATCTTAATGTTTTTTAACTCAACATTTTAAAATTTATTGTGATTGAAAAAATTTTAATTCCAGTATAGTTTAACATGCAGTGTTATGTGAATTTCAGCCATACGACATTCAATGGTTTCATACATCACCCAGTGCTCATCACCTGTTTGACCCATTCATCCACCCACCTACCTTCTAGTAATCATCAGTTTGTTCTCTACAGTGAAGAGACTACTTCATGGTTTCTCTCTCTCTCTCTTTCTCTCTCTCTCTTTCCTTTGAGCATTTGTTTTATTCCTTAAATTCCACATGTGAGTGAAATCACATGGTATTTGTCCTTCTCTGACTGACTTATTTTGCTTAACATTATACTCTCTAGCTCCATCCACGTTGTTGCAAATGGCAACATTTCATTCTTCTTTATGGCTGAATAATATTCCATTGTATATGTATACTGCATCTTTATCCATTCATCAGTCATTGGACACTTGGTCTTCTTCCTATCTTGACTATTGTAAATGATGCTGCTGTAAACATTGGGGTACATGCATCCCTTTGAGTTAGTAGTTTTGTATTATTTGGTCAAATACCTAGTAATTTGATTGCTGCATTATAGGGTAGTTCTATTTTTAAATTTTTGAGGAAACTCCACATTGTTTTCCAAGTAGCCACACCAGTTTGCATTCCCACCACCAGTGCAAGAGTGTTCCCCTTTCTCCACATTCTTGCCAAAACCTGTTTTTTTTTTTTACCCATTCTGACAGGTGTGGGGTGATATCTCATTGTGATTTTGATTTGTATTTCCTTGATGAGTGATGTTGAGCATCTTTTCATGTGTGTCTGTTGGTCATCTGGATGTCTTCTTTGGAGAAATGTCTGTTCATGTCTTCTGCCATTTTTTAATTGAATTATTTGGTTTTTGGGTGTTGAGTTGTATCAGTTCTTTATGTATTTTGGATACTAACCCTTTATCAGATATGCCATTTGCAAGTATCTTCTCCCATTCTGTAGATTGCCTTTAAGCTTTGTTGATCATTTCCTTTGCTCTGCAGAATCTTTTTATGTTGATGAAGTCCCAATAGCTTATTTTTGCTTTTGTTTCCCTTGCCTCAGGAGACATATCTAGAAAAATGTTGCTATAGCCAATATCAGAGATGTTACTGCCTGTGTTCTCTTCTAGAATTTTTATGGCTTCAGGTCTGACATTTAGATCTTTAATCCATTTTGAGTTTATTTTTGTGTAAGGTGTAAGAAAGTGGTTTAGTTTCATTCTTTTGCATGTAGCTGTATAGTTTACCCAACATCATTTTTTGAAAAGACTCTCTTTTTCCCATTGGATATTCTTTTCTGCTTGACCATATATTATGGGTATATTTCTGAATTTTCTATTCTGTTCTATTGATCCATGTTTCTATTTTTGTGCCAGTATCATACTGTTCTGATTACTACAGCTTTGCAATATACCTTGAAGTCTGGAATTGTGATGCCTCCAGCTTTGGTTTTCTTTTTCAACATTGCTTTGGCTATTCAGGGTCTTTTGTGAATCCACATAAATTTTAGGATTGTTTGTTCTTGCTCTGTGAAAAATGCTATTGGTATTTTGATAGGGATTGCATTGAATGTGGAGATTACTTTGAGTAGTGTGGACATTTTAACAATATTTGTTCTTCCAGTCCATGAGCACGGATTGTCTTTCCATTTCTTTATGTCCTCTTCAGTTTCTTTCAGCGATGTTCATAATTTTCAGAGTACAGGTCTTTCACCTCTTTGGTTAGGTTTATGCCTAGGTATCTTAATCTTAGTATATAGTGATCATTTAAAAGTGTTGAATGGTTAAGAAGCTAATTTAGTGTTTTTGACCATGGCAAACACAAGCATCTGCTTTTAACAAATATCCCCTAAAGTTCCCTCCCAAAGAAAGATGCTCATGATAATAGGCAAATAGAGTAAGAAAAGAAGGAGGCTTTGTGTCTTGCTTCATTTACACCCACTAACCTATTTTTATCATATGTGTCTGATTTTAAAAAATGGTTGTGCCTTAAATTGTTTTGGATTTCCGATCTTTGGATTATAGTGCTCATTTTTTAAATGACACTTGCCTAACAACCTGTCCAAGTTATTACATCTTTCACAATGTGCTTGTTATTCTGAGGGAATCAGATACACTTGGAGAGCCTGTCTGATTATAAAGATGCTCTTGAGGTTTTCTCAACTGCTTTATATAAATAGCTGTGTGGTTTGCAGCTGCATATACCCATGGTCAATGTCAGAATTCCAATATAAAAAGGACCAGCCCAAAACTCTTTTAATAAATTTGAAGAATTTTCTACACAACAAAAATCTTAAGGCTTAGATTTCTTCCCATAACCTTTTGTAGAGTGAAAATGCTACATGCTCTCGTGGCACCTGGGTGGCTCAGTCTGTTGAGGCTTCGACTTCGGCTCAGGTCATGATACCGCAGTTTGTGAGTTCAAGCCCCATGTCAGTCTCGCTGCTGTCAGATTGTCAGCTCAGATCCCACTTTGGATCCTCTGTTCCCCTCTCTCTGTCCCTCCCCCACTTGCGCTCTCCCCCAAATAAATAAATATTAAGAAAATACTACATGCTTTCAATATCCTTCAGAAGAGATATGTAGTTCACTCTTACCACTTTGCATGAGATTGGTCAGTGTTCAGTGTTCATATTTCCCAGGGAGGAAGGAATACCCAGAAGCTATATGACATGTGATAACTTAGTAAGCATCTGTGTCAAACTAGAATTTACAACTTTTAATTCTCAATACCCAGGCTATGCAAGCCACAGTCCCACACATGCTGCTTTTCCAGTAATAAATGCCAACTCTACCATATATCTGAATTGTAAAAATGAATTCTGCTGTAGAATCCCATTTACCATTTTAACTAGAAAATTGGAAAGCACAATCCAGGAGAACACGAAAATTAAAACTGTAGGTATTTTTTTTTTTTTTTTTTTTACAAATTGAAAACAGCTTAATTAAACCAACAGGGCAGGTAAGGCAATTCTGTTACTTAGTGACAACCCTCAGCTGTTCAAAGTAACCATCTTGGTAATCAATACCATGTTGAGACTTTCACCTAGCATTTATTTTAAGGGGTGTCTTGTTTTGAACAATCGTTTTAAATCCTAGTAAACTGAAGAATTAATTAGCAAGCACGGAGGCTCAGCAAACTAATGCTTTAGTCTGTCCAACCATCTGCCCAGGATGCACCCTTCTCCAATCTTGGCATTATTGATGATGGGGGAACGCAGCACTTTCGATGCTTGTGCTGGTAGACAAGTTGTTCCTTAGTATTTAACCATTGCATCTTCCAAATCCTCATGAAGAGACCTGATTTTAGGAATAAGATCAGGAATGTTCTACCTCCATTCACACTTATGGTCAGAACCACAGCGAGGCCAAGCTTTCTTTAAGGGCAAGGACCCAGGTAAAGATGACTTATCCACCCTTAGTCCCTTTCAAAACAGGTACAAGAAGTTCTTGTCTAAGTCTGATCATTCTACTCAGATCATTTTTTAAGTTTCATTTTGTTTTTTTGTTTTTGTTTTTGTTTTGCAGATCCATTCTCAAACAGTGGGAGAGAAACCTAATCTATTTAATAGGGTTAGCTGTTTGGGGTAAAAGTGTTATGTAATTATAAACTGATGAGATGATTTTTATTTTATACTGTGTGAACTGACTCAGGAAGCAATTCAGAAGTGGAATGCTAAGACAAAAACAAAACCATGCTGAGTAAAAGGTGACATGATTTGAATAAGCGCATAGCTTCCTGAAGGGGCTGCTCATGGTTGGGTGGAAAGGACTGATAGACTGGTTTAGCAAAAGAAGTCTTACATCCTTAAATAAATTCAGCACATTGGCAACTGAAGCATAAACCCGCCGTTTTGTCTGCTCAGCACCTACCCTTCCCTCTTCCAATGACGGGACCTGAATTTCCTCTGGGAATGAGCCTCTCACCCATTTTCAGTCCAGTTAGCTCCTGGGCAGGGTGGACAACTGAGACCAGACCCATCAGGTATGTCCCATCACTGTGGCTACAGGAATTGATTCAGGGATGGGTCCTAGACCCAAGCCTGAGAGTCCATTCCATGACATTGGCTGAAACTGGGAGAGAGAAACTTACTTTCTTTTTTTTTTTTAATGTTCTTTATTTTTGAGAGGGAGAGAGAGAGAAAGAGAGACAGAGTATGAGCAGAGGAGGGGCAGAGAGAGACGGAGACACAGAATCCGAAGCAGGCTCTAGGCTCTGAGCTGTCAGCACAGAGCCCAACGCGGGGCTCGAACCCATGAACCGTGAGATCCTGACCTGAGCTGAAATTGGACGCTTAACCGACTGAGCCACCCAGGTGCCCCTAGAGAAACTTACTTTCTTTTGGGTTATGAAGCTTAAATAAAGTGGGGAA
The DNA here is from genome assembly GCF_016509475.1 of Prionailurus bengalensis. NCBI lineage: Eukaryota > Metazoa > Chordata > Mammalia > Carnivora > Felidae > Prionailurus > Prionailurus bengalensis. The sequence goes on from NC_057360.1 coordinate 5,897,691, forward strand.
AAAAAGGCTGTAATTACTAGGAACCATCTATGGGGAGAACTTCCTGAGGATGAAACCAATGCAGAATAAGGCAGAGCTGAAACCTGGAGAAAAAGAATCCTGATGACGTTGTTTGAGTGGCCAGCTCCAGCTCTCCCTGAAGCTAGATCCCTGACCTTCTCAGTTATAAGAGCCAAGAAATTCATTTTTAAAAATTTACACCCACTTAAGTGTGTTTCCCTATATAATGGTTCAGTTAAGGAAAAACAAAACAGGAAATGTCCCAGCACATACACAGACAAGTATAATGTGGCTTACGTTGTGCCCATTTATCTTGTCGTTAAGTTTCCGTTTGACGTCTTTAGTCATGTATATTTCATTTTTCAATTTCATAGCTACAGAAAATGTTTTTAATTTCTGGTCTGTTTTACAGTGCTAAAGATTTAGTGGTGGGGTGGGGGGGGGGAGGAAAAAGTGCTTCATCTTTAAGACTATTTTCATCATCAGCTCCTTGTGTTGGGAATATAATGATTTGGGACATGATATATCCCAAGTCAGCAGTGTTACCTTAAGAGGCTAAGAGAATTTAAACCAGAAATCAACCCTGGCATCTTTTGCCTTCCCTTATGTGTTACAGCCTTCCCTTTGCTGCTGAGGATAGCCAACCCTCGAGTCTTTCTGGCAGCCTATTTCCTGGGCTATCATATCTCAGCACAGTAAACCCACGGCAGGCTGTTTTCCTCTAAAAATCTGATCAATACATCTGTTTCCCCAGGGGTAGAGAAAGAACAAACAGCAAGTCCTGATAAACCTTCTCTGGCATCGCTCATTTCCTCGAACGCTATCCATGGCACACACTTATTACTGTAGTCCTCTGCTATTAATAAGCCTTCTTGAGGCAAGACTAAAAGCTCTAATTCCACCCAGATGCAAGCAGTATGTAACACCAAGCACCTCGTCCCCAATGTTCTAGCGAAATTACTAAGAGCACATCATGACTCATATGTTCTTAAGCATTCCTGTCCTAAAATCTGAAACCAGGGAATCTGGAACAGGTTGCCTTTTGGCAACTGACTTTTCAGCTAGTGTAAGTCCTCCCTGGTTCTGCAATACATTCTCCCTCCTCACAGAGGAAGGCAGTTAGCATTACAGAATCAGCTCAGGAGTTCTGTTCCACATCCTTCAGGGCCCTCTGAGGAAGATTACAGGGCAGCTTGCTGCAAACCCAGTGAGTCACCAAGAGAAGATTTGCAAATGAGTCCTTTGCTGCAGATTCCACAACACCACAACTGCACACAGAAAGAGTGAAAGAAAGAAAGAAAGAAAGAGCATGATTGTGTCAGTCCTGACGGAGAGCAAGGCGCAGGCATCAGGCAGCCTCTTAGATGTTGAACCAAATCGTCAGACACAAGGCAAAGCTGAGCCTATGATTCCCATCTGTTCCTTTTTCTGCAGGAAATCCAATCTCCCGGTCCCCAGTTACACAGGGAAACGTGCCCCCGCTGTCATTTCTCCCACTGTTCCCTTCCATAGTGACATTCTGGATAGTATGTGCCTCTGAGAGGCAATAGCATTGAACAGCTTTAGGAAATTTTTCAAGAAGGGGATTCTGGAACCCTTGGGATATAGAAAGTTTAGGAGAAACTCTTTCAACCATTAAAACTTCTCACATGGAAGAGTGTAACCGGACCCCAGGCCACCCACTCCAAGGAAGGCTATGCTTTTTTTTTTTTGTTAATATTTTTTGTTTGTTTTTATGTTTATTTATTTTTGAGACAGAGAGAGAGACAGAGTGCGAGCAGGGGAGGAGCCAAGAGAGAGGGAGACACAGAATCTGAAGCAGGCTCCAGGCTCCAAGCTGACCCAGAGACTGACGCGGGGCTCGAACCCATGAATGGTGAGATCAAGACCTGAGCCAAGCCAAAGTTGGACACTTAACCGACTGTGCCACCCAGGCGCCCCCAAGGAAGGCTACGCTTAAAGAGGAATACCTGTTCAGAAGAAAAATAAGTACGCGGGGAAGCCACTGCTGTTTTGGAATAATCACTGGCTGTTTGAATATAGCTGTTAGAGGAAGATAGCAGCTCCTGGGAAGTTTAAAAAGGGCAAGATTTTTCCAGAATATCCTTTCTCTACTAAGTCTCTTTAGAGGAGGGCTACTGGGGGAGGGGGAAGGGTAAAGGTTTTACAAAAAGCGTGGATGTTGACACCAAATGTTTTGCTGCCCCCTCCATGAGATCATTTTGACTAACGTTCTGTGTATAAGATCTTTGAGAGTCAATTTGTACCCATCACACTAATGGCTGGTTTGAGTTTTCTTCTGTCATTATATAATTTCCAGTTTTGAGGAAAATACTAGAGTTTCTAGATAGTATTCACAAATTATGCAAATCAAAAATATAATAGCCGCTTAGCTGCAACGTTCTCATCACCACATAGGATGACTAATTTTTCAAATTAGTAAAGGAAGTTAGAACACTATGAGTCAGTGAGTGGATCACCCAAATGAATGAAAATAAAATTTATGCTTCTCCCAGATGGACTGTAATTTATTTTTTAAATATTTATTAAGGCTTATTAGTTTCGTGCCGAAATTTTGTTAGTAGTTTTTCCCCATGTGCGTCTCGAGCCTTTAGGACATTGTTGTGTTTGTACCTATACAATTTAATACTGAGCCGAGCACGGGACAGACCATGACACAAAATACAGATCTACAAATCGTACTGCATATTACAATTCACACGTAAGTACAGGCCGGCCACCACATTCTGTCGCCGCGCTTGGGAACCATTTCAATATTTAACACAGCCTTTACGGCAGGAAAACAGTTCTGCACAGCTAATCTAAATACCACCTACTAAACTATAAAAACAGTGATGAAACCATCGATGTGTCTGGTTTTTTTTTTACACCTTGTCAAATTTTACATGTAATTAGACTTGGGTAGCAGGTCTGGCTGTGTTGGAAAAGAAATAATCTTATTACAGACTGCAGCAAGCGTGTGAACATCCTTGTGCCTTGTCCATACAAGCAAACATTCTTGGGCACCTACTCTGTGTCTGGCCTAGTCTAGGAGTGTAGTACCAAAGAAAAAGGTGCCTGGGTGGCTCAGTCAGTCAGGCGTCTGACTCTTGGTTTCAGATCAGGTCATGGTCTCCCAGTTCATAGGTTTGACCCCTGTGTCAGGCTCTGTGCTGACAGCATGGAGCCTACTTGGGATTCTCTCTCTCTCTCTCTCTCTCTCTCTCTCTCTGTCCCCCTCTCTCTCTCTGCCCCTCCCCCACTCGCTATCTCTGTCTCTCTCTCAAAATAAATAAACTTAAAAATTTTTCAAAAGAAAAAGAAAGAAAGAAAGAAAAAGGCACAGTCTCTGTGTTCAAGGAGGTGCACCCAGGATAGCGGTGGCTGTGTGAACGGATGTGATATAGGAGCACTACAGCATGCTTTCCAAAAGTATAAAGAAATGACCACTGAGTAGGTTGCGCACAGACTAGAAATTATAAGGCTGTAGTTTCACAGGGCAAAGAGTGACGATTAAGAGAAGCAGTTGGTCCAATGATGAATGTTCTTGAAATTTAAAAAAAAAAAAACACTAAGATTCTTGTGACCAACAACATATGGAGATCAACAGTGCAGCCCCAATCTCTTCTTGAAGAGGAAGGTTGAGTTCCAAAGGGAAAGGTCCCAGAAATGCTCAGGAACTCGTTTTAGTAAGCAGGTGAAGGAGAGTAGGTAGCTTACAGGAACTTTTGATACCCAAGTTCAGGAGCCTATAGAAGCCCAAGTGTATTGAACACAAACCTAAGTAGAGGAGTGCAGTGGAGTCAGAAAAAAACCAAAAAGTCGCCTTTTAATTAGGGCAGCCGAGTACGGTACCCCAGAAACATTTTTTTTTAATGTTGATTTACTTCTGAGAGAGAGAGAGACAGAGCATGCACACTCACAAGTGGGGGAGGGGCAGAGAGAGAGGGGACAGAGAATCCAAAGCAGGCTCTGTGTTGACATCAGCAAGCCTGATGTGGGGCTCGAACCCACGAATCACGAGATCCTGATCCGAGCCAAAGTCCTACACTCAGCCAACTGAGTCTCCCGGGTGCCCCAGCCCAGAAACCTTTTAATGCCAACCAGACTTAGAGTCTCAGAGCCTCGTAGAAACAACCTCACCCTGAGAGATGCAGGGAGAGTTGGATCTCCATCTTTCAATCAGTTACTATTGAATTCTAAAGGACAGTTGGAACTGGGAAAAATTGTATTTAATAATACAAACAGATTAACGACAGAGGTGTTACAATTGCCGAGGTATTCATATTTCTTGAAATTGTACTCTAGGGTAGTCCCACTGACTCTTAGACATGTGTGCAAAGCCACAAGCAAGAAAAGATTCATTTTAAATGTTTTTTTTAATTTTCTTAAAGCATTTATTTATTTATTCTTAGAGAGAGGGTGGGTGGAGGGGCAGAAAGAGACGGAGAGAGAGAACCCCAAGCGGGCTCTGCAATGTCACAGGCACAGGGCTGGATCTCACGAACAGTGATATCATGACCTGAGCTGAAATCAAAAGTCAGATGCTTAATCGACTGAGCCACCCAGGCGCCCCAATCAAGAAATATGCCCACACAAAAATATATGTGATTGAAAATAATAATCTTTTCAACTCAATCTTTTCAAGTTAATTATGCCTAGGGAATGCTTTGATCTTTGGGGTCCATAGATCCATAAATCAGCACTCCCTCCACACACACGCACCTATAAAGGCATCTTATCTTAAACACATAAATGATATAACATGAAATAACAGGAAATAACAGGAAAAGCTAACATCTGCTGAGTTTTGCTTATATGCCAGGCACTGTATTAATGAGTTTGCATGTTGTATTTTAATTAATTTTCTCAACTACCTTAGAATCCAGGAGCCATAATTATCACCATCTTATATATGAGGAAACTGAGAAGAAATTTGCGCAAGGTTGCACAGTTAGCAGGTGGAGAAGCCAGAATTCCAGGCCAGAGATGTTCTGACTCCAGAACCCACACCGTGCAAACTCGGCTCCTTTTCCGAGGTATATGCAGCAGGGAGTACTGGCTTCTGAGTAAAAAAGAGAGCACATTGATCCGGAGGAGAAGCACGAAAGTGAAATAGGGCTAGAGGACACAAAGAACAAAGAGCAGAGACCAAGAAAAAGAACAGAGCAAAAACGTTGTCACTGAAAATCATTTCAGTGAGGACTTCCCAACCACCCCACTCGCTCCCTTCTGGCCTTATCCCTGTCACCAAACTCCCTTCTCTTCCTTCAAAACACTTCTGCAACCGTATTTTCCCCTCGTGTTTGGTCTCGATTCCCTGCACACACTAGAAAGTCTGTCTTTCCCCCAACGTACAGATAGCACAGAGCACTGCCAAGCACGTAATCAGCAAGAAGCATTTCTTGAATTTATAATTAAATCAAGCATTGAAATAATATAATTTTCTGAACCGGAGGCTAAGTTCCCACTGACTTTTTTTTTTTTATTTTTATTTTTTTTTACCAGTCAGCTAAGAATGATGCCTGCTAGTCCCTAACAACAGAAAAGACACTACCTGTAACACATTCTCATGGGTTCAGTCTCTGCCTCTTGAGCTGGTAAATCATACTTGGTCCGCAGTCAAGACTCAGGGACATATGGAAAGGAGGGAATTCTGTTTAGGGGTGGTGGGGGGTGGTGGAGTATGGACCTTCTGTAGATCAAAGATAGATTATTTTGATTAGTAGATTCCGTGCTGCTTAAACTTGTCTTGAAAATCATTTCAACCCGTTCAGAATTGCCTTCTCAGAAAGAGGTGAGCGTTGTTGGAGGAGTATGTGGGAGAAAGGTGATGTCAGATGGTTAAGAGGATTTTGTTTCCACCGTATAGGGCCATGTGGAAGCTCACAAAGAGGTGCAAATGTAAGGGGAGAGTGGGAGTGGTAAGCAGTTGTGATTTAAGAGGGTGGAGGTTGCAAATGTGGGAAGAGGAGGAAATGACAGCACTTTGCTCGAGCAGTGGGCTTAACAATCTGGCACTGAAGCGGGAGCTAACAAGGCCCACCTGGAGTGGTTAGCGACAAAGGGAACATTTGTAGCTCACCAAGAAGATTTAATTGAGGAGAAAATCCTACGATGTTTGGCTAGCAGGAGACTCATGCTGGATCTTGGACCCAACTTCCTTTGGAATTTTGAAATGGGCAAGAAATGACTGACATGTTTGCGCTTCTGAACCGAAAACTTGTTTCTTTGGTGATATTGTAGCGCCCACCAGCAGTATCATTATTTGCCCCACAGCGATCTTGTCTTGACTTCCGTGTTTCTGAACATGTGACATTCTGTTACTAGTATCTTCCTTATTAAAATTGTTTTTGCTTTATTCTTTGGGGAGCTTCTTGGCACAGATGTACTTTTTGATGCTAATCATAGATGTGTTCTTTTAACTTTTTATTTTCCATCCTTCTCATGATAGTTCAACTTTCTCATTCCTTTTGCTGTGTACTTCTGAAACCTGTCTTCCATTTTTAGTCATAAAGGATTCATTCACCTTAGAGATTCCAACAGTCATTTGTCTAAAGCCTACAGTCCATCTGTTACCAGTCCTCTGATATTAAATTTTATTACCCTGTGTTGTTTCCTCCAACTTTTGCAGAAGAGACTCCTCTCCACTGAGCCCACTTGCGTCGTATGATAAGAAGGGTATCAAGTTTTTAATCAGTTTTCGCCACAGACAAATCATAAGGCACATCCCCAAATGTTTACACCTACCACTTGTTTGGGTCACTGATGCAGCTCATAGAGTTGGAGGAGAAGAGATCACACAATTAAAGGAAAGACTCAGACACCGGAGTGTTGTGTTAGGTATCTGTTGCGCTGTAACGAACTACCACTAATTCAGCAGCTTGAAATGACATAGGCGTATGTTCCATACTTCATAGTTTCTGCAGGTGAGGGGGCTTGGCTCAGCTTAGCTGGGACTTCCTGGATCTCACAGGGCTGCAGTCACCATGTCAGCCAAGACATTTCCTCTCTGGAGCTCAGGGTGCTTCTCCAAGTTCATGTGGTGCTGGCAGCTATAGGACTGAGGTCCCCATTCTCTGTGCACCGTCAGCAGGGTTGTTCCTGACCCCTAGAGGCCATGTGTCACCTCCCAGGCTCCCTCCTGTGACAACCCACCTCTTCCAGGGCAGTAAGAGAGCCTCACCCCAAAATCAGACAAGCACAGTACCCATAGAAAGATACCTACAAACCAGTATCTCTCATAAATACAGGTGTAAAACCCTTTAACAAAAAAACCCATCAAGTAGAATTAATTCATCAATATGTAGAAAGAATTATATACCACAACCAAGGAAGTTTTATTCATTCCAGATATTCAAAGCTGGCTCAATATTCGAAATCAATAAATGCAATCCATGTTAAAATTAAAGAAGAAAAAAAATCTGTCATAATAGAATTGATGAAGAAAAAGCACTTGAGAAAATTCAATAACCATTCATGATAAAAACGCTCAGAAAATTAGGAATAGAGGGAAACTTCTCAACTTGATAAAGAATACCTATAAGAAATCCATAGCTAACATCATATTCAATGGCATGCGACTGAATGCTCTCCCCCTGAGATGAGAAATAAAGTAAAGACATCCACTTTACCATTGCTATTCAACATAATTAGTACTGGCATAATAAGGCAAGAAAGGAAATAAAAGGCATAAAGACTGGAAAGAAAGAAAAGCTGTCCCTATTTGCAAATGAGATTGTAGTCTACCCAGAAATTCCCAAGGAATCAACAATAAATAAGTAAATTTATTTACTTAAGTAAATAGTAAGTAAGTGAATGAATAAATAAATAAATAAATCTTACAGAACATTGGCTATTATCAAAAAGACAGGAAATAGCAATTGTTGGTGAGGACGTAGAAAAAAGGGAAACCTTGTTCACTGTTGCGGGAATGTAAATTAGCGTAGTGCAAGCCACTGTGGAAAACAGTATGGAGGTTTCTCAAAAAGTTAAAAATAGGGTTAGCTGGGTGGCTCAGCCAGTGAAGCATCTGACTCTTGATTTAAGCTCAGGTCATGATCTCACAGTTTGTGAGATTGAGCCCCACATCAGGCGCTGTGCTGACAGCATGGAGTCTGCTTGGGATTCTCTCTCTCCCTCTTTCTCTCTCTGCCTGTCCCCTTCACTCTCTCAAAATAAATAAATAAATAAATAAATAAATAAATAAATATTTTTTTAAATTAAAAATAGATGGGAATGCAAGCTGATGCAGCCACTCCACAGTATGGAGTTTCCTCAAAAAACTAAAAATGGAACTACCCTACGACCCAGCAACTGCACTACTAGGCATTTATCCAAGGGATACAGGTGTGCTGTTTCGAAGGGACACATGCACCCCCATGTTTATAGCAGCACTATCAACAATAGCCAAAGAATGGAAAGAGTCCAAATATCCATCGATGGATGAATGGATAAAGAAGATGTGATATATATATATATACAATGGAGTATTACTTGGCAATCAAAAAGAATGAAATCTTGCCATTTGCAACTATGTGGATGGAACTAGAGGGTATCAGGCTAAGTGAAATTAGTCAGTCAGAGAAAGACAAAAATCATATGACTTCACTCATATGAGGACTTTAAGAGACAAAACAGATGAACATAAGGGAAGGGAAACAAAAATAATATAAAAACAGCGGGACAAAACAGAAGAGACTCATAAATATGGAGAACAAACTGAGGGTTACTGGAGGGGTTGTGGGAGGGGAGATGGGCTAAATGGGTAAGGGCACTAAGGAATCTACTCCTGAAATCATTGTTGCACTATATGGTAACTAATTTGGATGTAAATTTAAAAAAATAAAAAATAAAATTAGAAAAAAAAGAATTTATGCTGTGTTACAGCAGTATTTATGAAGCACTGAGATATTCAAAACAAATACAAAGTGTGGGCTCATTTCTTAAGAAGCTACTTTCATTTTAAGCATATCTAAATAACACCACAGGTCAAAATCAATTTTCTCCCATAAAACCCCCTATGAATCACAGTTTAAAAAATAAATCAATTAAATTAAATTAAACATAGAACTACCATATGATCCAGCAATTCCTCTTCTGGGCATTTATCCAAGGGAAATGAACTCACTGTCTCAAAAAGATATCTGCAGCCCATGTTCACTGCAGCATTATTTAGTGGCCAGAACACGAAAGCAACCTAAGTGTCCATTGATGGATGAATGGATAAAGAAAATGTGGTGTATATACACACGATGGAATAGTACTGAGCCATGAAAAGAAGGAAATCTTGCCATTTTCAACAACATGGATAGACATTGAAGGCATTATGCTATGTGAAATAGGCAGACAGGGAAAGATAAATGTCATATGATCTCACTTACATGTGGGATCCCAACAAACAAACAAGTAAACAAACAAATTCACAGATATAGAGAACAGATTGGAAGGTGGGAAAAATGGGTGAAGGTGATCAAAAGGTACAAATTTCCAGTTATAAAATAGTCATAGGGATGTAATGCACAGCATGGTGACTATAGTTAACACTATATTGTTTGCCTGAAAGTTGCTAAGAGAGTAAATCTTAACATTTCTCACCACAAGAAAAAAAATTCTGTAACTGTGTGTGGTGATGACTGTCAAATGGATTTATTGTGTGTGATCAGTTTACAATATATACAAATATTGAACCATTATGTTGTATACCTGAAACTAATATAATATTATGTGTCAATTATATCTCAATTTAAAAAAACTTATAGAACTCACAAGTGACTTCAGCAAGGTTTCAGGATCCAAGATCAACATACAAAAATCGATTGTATTTGTAGGTACTAGCAACAAAATATGTGGCACTGAAATTACAACTGCAATACCATTGGTTAGCTCTCCAAAAATATGAAATACTTAGGTGCAAGTCTAACAAAACATGTATAAGACAATAATGCCAAGAACTGAAACAAACTGATGAAAGAAATAGAAGATCTAAATAAACGGGGATATAGACTGTACTCATGGATTGGAAGACTTAACATAGTAAAGAGATCAATTATCTCCAAATTGATACATAAATTTGATGCAATTCGTATCAAGACGTAAGAAGGTTTTTTAAAGCTATAGACAAGATTTTTTCAGAATTTTAGTGGAAAAGCAAAGGAACTAGAATAGCTAAAAATAATTTTGAAGCAGAAGAATAGGGAGGGAGGAATCACTCTACCTGATTTCAAGAAGACTGTGGAGATACAGATAGAGATTAATGGAAGAGGATAAAGAAGTCAGAAATAACCCCACACAAGGAGGGACAACTGATTTGTGATAAGGGTGAGAAGATGACTCAAAGAATGAAGGGTAGGTTTTCAAGAAATGGCATTGGAACAATTAGATATCTGTATGCAAAAGAAAAATAAAAGGAGCCTGAAGCTAAACGTCACACCTTATACAAAAATTAACTCAAAATGAATCATAGATTTATATATAAAATGTAGAACTGTAAAAACCTTGGAAGACATGGTGAGGATCTTGAAATTATCAGGTGGGGAATTTAAAACGATGACAATTAATATGTCAAGGGCTTTAAAGGATAAAGTATACAGCATGCAAGAACAGTTGGGCAATGTAAGCCGTGAGTTGGAAATCTTAAGTAAGAACCAAAAAGGAACACTGGAGATTAAAAAAAGTAATCAATGCTGGGGCTCCTGGGTGGCTCAGGTCATGATCTCATGGTTGGTGGGTTCGAGCCCCATGTCAGGCTCTGTGCTGACAGCTCAGAGCCTGGACCCTGCTTCAGATTCTGTGTCTCCCTCTCTCTCTGCTCCTCCCCTGCTTGCACTCTATCTCTCTCTTTCTCAAAAATAAATAAACATTAAAAAAATTTTTTAAATCACTCTAATAAAAATAAATAATGCTTTTTGGTGGGCCTGTCAGTAGCCTAGACACTACTGAGAAAAAAATCTCTGAGCTTGAGAACATGTCAATAAAACAAGCAGACAGAAAATCTTTACGGATTTAGAGGATTTGAACGTAGCAACAAACATTTATAAAACACTATATCCAACAATAGCAAAATGACGTTCTTTTCAAGTAAATATGGAACATTCAACAAAATGGATTATATACTGAATCATAAAACAATTGTCAATACATTTAAAAGGATTGAAATCATAGAGGATGATCTCTTACCCACAATGCATTTAAATTACAAATCAATTATGAGATATCTGCAAAATACCAAAACATGCAGAAATTAAATAACACATATTTAAGGAAACTGTGGCCAAAAAAGAAAACATAACAAATTATAAAATATTCTGATTGACTGATAATGAAAACATAACACACCAAAATGTGTGTGATGCCACCAGTGCAGTAATTACAGACAAATTTAGATGCTTATTTTAGAGAAAAGAACAGTCTAAGTCAATGATTTAAGCTGCATCTTAAGCTTAAACTAAAATAAATGAAACCCTAAGTAATTATAAGGAAGTAAATCATAAAGGTAAGATCAGAAATCAGTAAAATAGAAACATATGTGCAATGGAGAAACATTAATGAAAAGCTAATTTTATGGAAAGATGAGTAATAGTAATAAACTTCTAGCTTGAACTGATAAAAAAATAAATAAGTCTCAAATTACCAGTATCAGGAATGAAGGAAGGCTACCAGATAAAGTTATAGATGTTACGAGGAGGGTAAACTAATAATGATTCATTTTATGTCAATTAATTCAACAATTTACACGAAATGGAAAAAATCATTAGAAAATATGAAATGCCAAAAATGACACAAGATAAAACTGAAAATGTGAATACTCCCATATCCATTACACAAATCCAATTTTTTTAATGTTTATTTGCTTCTTGAGAGAGAGAGTGAGAGAGAGAGAGCAAGCAGGGGAGGGGCTGAGAAAGGGAAACACGGAATCTGAAGCAAGCTCCAGGCTCTGAGACGTCAGCACAGACCCTGATGCAGGGCTGGAACCCATGAAGTGAGATAATGACCTGAGCCAAAGTTAGACGCTTAACCAACTGAGCCACCCAGGCACCCCCACAAATTCAATTTTTAAAAAACCTTCTCATAGAGAACACGATAGACCATATAGCTTTACTGCTGACTTCTATCAAGCAAGGAAGAAATAATACTAATTCTACAGAAGCTCTTTCAGAAAATAGAGATAAAGAAAATACTTCCTAATTCATTTCAAGAGGATGACATAACTATGATACCAAAACAAAATAAGACATTACAAGAAAACTACAGACTAATATCCTTTATGAACACAGACACATCTTGTTTAAAAATTAGTGAATCGAATGCAGCAATGTATACAAAAGATAAGACATAACAACCTAGTAGGATTTATCCAAGGAACGCAAAGTTGGCCTAACATTCAAAAATCAACTAATATAATTCATCACATTAACAGAACAAAGATGAAAAAACAAGTAAGTATTTCAACAGATGCATAAAAAGCTTTTAACAAAATTAATACAAGTTAGTGACAAAAAATTCTTAGCAAACAAAGAATAGAGGGAAATTTTTTTTCAATCTCATGAAGGGTAGCAATTAAAAAATCTGTAATCTATAACATGTTACTTAATGGTGAAATGCTGAATGCTTCCCCACACTTCTCCTACTTCTTTCAATGTTTTATTGGAGGCCCTAGCCAGTATAATAAAGCAAAGAAAAGGAATAAAGAGTAAACAGATTTGAAAGACAACAATTACTTTATTACAGATGACATGATTATATACATATGGGGTTTACACAAAAGTTACTAGAAGTCAATAAGCTAATTTGGCAAAGTCTTGTAATACAAGGTCAAAATATAAACATCACTTATATTTCTGTACGCTAGCAACAAAAGAACTAAAAATCAAATTTATTAAAAATTACCATTTACAATAGCTCCAAAGACCATAAAACACTTAACAATAAAATTGACAAATATATGTAAGGTCAGTACACTGAAACTAAAAAATCATTGAGAAACAATTTTAAATACCTAAATCAGTGGTGAGATACGTAGTGTTCATGAATTGGAAAATTCAGTAATTTTAGGATTTTGATTCTCCTCACATTGATCTGGAGATTCTGTGCAAGTTCAATCAAGAATCCAAAAGGGTTTTTTTTTTTACAAAAAAAAAAATTGACAAGCTGACACTAAAATTTTTACGGAAATTGTGATAACTTAGAAGAGACAAGGCAATTTTTTTCGAAAGGAAGCAATGTTAGAGGACTTTACACTGCCTGATTTTGAAACTTATTATTAAACTACTATAATCATAGCATGGGGACTTAACATAGGTACACACATATAAATCACTGGAATGGAGAAAAAAATTCAGAAATAGACCCACATGGACACTTTTTCATTGGAAAAAAAAAATGAGCCTTAATCCTTGCCTCGCACTATCCACAAAAAGTTAGCCTAAAATGGCTGATAGACCTAATGGCAATAGGCAGAATTGTAAAATGTTTAGAAGAAAACATAGGAGCAAATCTTCATATGAAGATTTCTTAGACCTGGCACAAAAAGCATAAAGAAAGTATTGATAAATTGAATCCCATTAAAATTAAGGACTTTTGCTCTTCAGAAAACATCACTACCAAAATAAAAGGCCACCAACTGGGAGACAATATCAGCAATTCATATCTCTAACAAAGGATTCACATCCAAAACGTGTGATGTGCCTGACAGCTTAATAACAAGACAAACTGTATCTGTCTATCTATCTATCTATCTTAGAGAGAATGCGTGCACACACATACAGGAGAGCAGGGCAGACAGGGAGAGAGAGAGAGACAGAGAGAGAGACAGAGAGAGAGAGAGAGAGAGAGAATCTTAAGCGGACTCCATTCTCAGCACGGAGCCCAGTGTGGAGCTCAGTCCCCAGACCTTGGGATCACAACCTGAGCCAAAATCAAGAGTTGGATGGCCAGCTGACTGAGACACCCAGTCACCCCAAGAAGACAAGCATTTTTATTAAAAAAAACAGACAAATGATTTAAGAAGACATTTCACAAGAGAAGATAAAACCATAACTAACAAATACGTGAAAAAATGCTCAATGTAATCAAAATTAAATTAAAACCTCAATGAAATAGCACAACACACCCACTAGAATAATGAAAACTAGTATGACTGATGAACCAAGTGCTGGTGAATATGGGGAGCCACTGGAACTCCCATACATTGCTGGTGGAAATGTGAAATGGTACAGCCACTTTGGAAAAAAAAAAAATGTGGAGTTTCTTCTAAAGTTAAGCATATGATGCCTATGACTACCCAGCATCCTTTTTCTTTTCTTTCTTTCTTTCTTTCTTTCTTTCTTTCTTTCTTTCTTTCGAGCAGCAGGCAAAAGTTTATTAGAGTATAAGATTAGAAAGGAAGAATAGTAGGAAAGCTCTCTTTACAGAGAGGGGATGTTCGAAAGGGAATGCCCCCAACTACTCAGCAGCCTTACAGAATGAACAACTGGTACACGCAACGTAAGTGGCCAGGAAACAGTATGGTGAGCGGAAGAAGCCGGATCTGAAAGAATACATATTATATGATTCCATTTCTGTGAAATTCTGAAAAGGATAAAATAAAGTGGTAATTACTGGAAGCAGAGAAATAGTTATCTGGCACTATGGAAGTGCGGTGGGGAGGTTGGTGCCAAGGGGCACAATGTGACAGAAATGTTCTTTATTTTGACCATAGTGGTGGTTACAGAGGTCTATGCATCTGTATACGTTTAGGACTCTACACTTAAAATAGGCGCTTGTATTTTACATAAGAAATGCCTGATAAAGTTGAGTTTTAAAAAAGAGAAGCTGGGGGGCGCCTGGGTGGCGCAGTCGGTTGAGCGTCCGACTTCAGCCAGGTCACGATCTCACGGTCTGTGAGTTCGAGCCCCGCGTCGGGCTCTGGGCTGATGGCTCAGAGCCTGGAGCCTGTTTCCGATTCTGTGTCTCCCTCTCTCTCTGCCCCTCCCCCGTTCATGCTCTGTCTCTCTCTGTCCCAAAAATAAATAAAAACGTAAAAAAAAAAAAAAAAAAAAAAAAAAAAAAAAAAAAAAGAGAGAAGCTGGAAATCCAAATTTTAAAAATGTGACAGCTAATTAAAGCTTTTAGAAAACTATCCACATGAGACTAAGGCAATACATCTGTGACCCAGAATTCTGCTCAATAGTTGACTAAGCTCCGACAAGTCTCTCGTGTTAACTGGAAACAACCATCGATCTAAGTACCAGTATTATCTCCATTTTACAGATGACAAAACTGAAGTCTCATTACATATTTGCTCATTTTCCCAAAGCTGGTACATAGCAAAGCTGGGACTCAAACCAAAATCCCAAGTCTTTAATCCTTTATCCGTTCTACTGTGTTATATAGTTATTCACAGTCTTTTCTTGAAAACAAATTAATAATCCTAAGCCTCTTCTTTCTTAATGCTCTGAAGAAATTAATGAACAAATGACCTCAAGCTACACTTACTTGCTTTTTTCCTTTTGTTCTATAGAGATTGTCTTAAAATTATACTTGGTATCAGCAAGCTTCCCTTGAGTTCTTTATATTTACTGAATTTGTAATAGTTCCTCATGCTAATCTCTGCCCAGTCCAAGTTTCTGGCCTTGGGAATTTCTTAGTGATTTACCTCCTTTCATACTCGTAGGATTACCGTCACATACTGTTAACAAGTATAACATGGCAGCCAATGTTCCCACCTCCATGAACTAACTGAAGAATAAAGAAGCATAAAATGTTATATAATTAATTATTTTACCTTCAGAAAAAAACACGCTTTCTCCATATTATACCGACGAGGACGGGTCACTGGAAAAGGAGTTACTTATCAAATGGCAAAATAATGCAGAATCACATTCATTAGGAAGACGTAAGACAAATATAACAATTTATCTGTAAATTGTTACACTCATAAATATGCATACACATATGTGCTGTAGTTACTATACTCAAAACAAATTTGGAACTTAATATAATTTATATTGAAGTTCTGAATATATTTCCAAGTAAGAATTATTAACCAACCTAGAAAAAGAGAAATATTCTCTTGCTACAAAATATAAATTCAGTAGCTGAAGTTCTAGTTTCTGGTAAAGGTGGGTTTCCACATGATGATTAGCAGCAAAGCCTAGCATATGTACATCTTACCACTCAACGTTTCCATTGCTAGATACCCACCCAAATGAAGTGCATACCTATATGTACCAAATGACATATGAGAATGTTCACAGAAGCATTACTGATAACAGCAGCAAACTAAAAACAGTCTGAATGTCCTTCAATAGTGGAATGGACTTTAGCGCCTGGGTGGCTCAGTGGGCTCAGAGTCTGACTCTTGATTTGGGCTCGGGTCATGATCTCAAGTTCATGAGTCAGAACCCTGTGTTGGGCTCTGAGCTGAGAGGGCAGAGCCTGCTTGGGATTCTCTCTCTCTCTCCCTCACTATCCCCCTCTCCCCCAACCCTTTCTCTCAAAAAGAAAAAAAAAGTGAAAAAAAAAACAGTGGAATGGATTTTATTTCTCAATGTAACATATTCATACAATGGAATACCATACAGCAATGACAATGTACAAAATATTGCTATGGGAGACAACACATGTATCTCACAAACAAAATATTGAAAGAATATATATATATATATATATATATATATATATATATATATATATATATATATATGGTATGATTCCACTTACATACATCTAAGACCAGGTAAAACTAATCTATGCTGTTTGTAGTTAGGATCGTGGTTCTCTTTGGGGAGAGGAGAACAATTGATGACTTGGAGGGGTGGGAGGATGGTCCGCGTGCTGGTAATGTTTTACATCTTGACCTAGTTGGTGATTCCATGGGTAGGTCTGCTTTGTGGTAATTTATGGAGCAGTAACCTCATAATATGTGCAGATTTATGTATGTATAGTATACTGCATTTAAAAACTTCATTTTAAAACATGGGGGTTTTAGAAAGACATTTTCAGACACAAAAACTGAGGGCACATTGGTAGCAGGTAGGTACTAAGGAAAATGTTAAAGCAGTACTACTCAGAGTGAGGTTCACGGGCTAATGCCGGTGTGTGGGTGTTGGTACCAGGTGAGAGGGGTCCAGGAGCTCGGAGCAAGCCTTCAGAAAGTACAGCAATTTGACAGAGTACTTTAATGTCTATTGAATCTAATAATAGAAATGTGGGGCTTGGGGCATCTGGGTGGGTTAAGAGGCCCACTCTTGGTTTTGGCTCAGGTCATGACTTTGCGATTTTGTGAGTTCAAGCCCCATATGGGGCTCTGTGCTGACAGCGTGGAGCCTGCTTGGAATTATCCCTCTCCCTCTCTCTGCCCCTCCCCACTTGAGGGGTCTCTGTCTCTCTCAAAAATAAATAAACTTTAAAAAATTATTTAAAAAAAGAAATGTGGGGTTTATATTTTGTATCTTTCATTTTTTCATTTGATTTTCCCAGTAATTCATGTTATTGTACTTTAAAAAAAACATTAGTCTGGGTGCCTGGGTGGCTTAGTCGGTTAAGTGCCGACTTCAGTTCAGGTCATGATCTCTCGGTTTGTGAGTTTGAGCCCCACGTCGGGCTCTGTGCTGACACCTCAGAGCCTGGAGCTTGCTTCGGATTCTGTGTCTCCCTTTCTCTCTGCCCCTCCCCCGCTCACTCTCTGTCTCTGTCTCTGTCTCTCTCTCTCTCTCAAAAATAAACATAAAAAAATTAAAAAATTAAAAAAACAGTAGTCTATGATGACTAAAAGAAAAAAACCAAAAAATAACAAAAAAACAAGTCCTTTACCAAAGAGAGTTTAAGAAGCACTATGCTAAAGGATGGGCTTCTGGAAAAAGGACAATTCAAGATGAGAAAAAGAATGGAGAGAAAAGAAAATGGTAACTATTTGGATAAAGAAAACAATCACTAGTTGTATAAACATTAATAAGAAGGTCTGTATGAATTTTTTAAAAAAATATTTAATTAAGATGCACAACTGTAAAAGTATATGAATTTGATAGATATGGAGGGAATAAGGTTTGAACATTGTTTTTTGTCTTTTCGTGCTCTCCCCCCCACTTCCAGAGGAGGATAAAGCTACTGATTAACTTTAGACATTGATATATTGATTTTCCAGATTGTAATTACTTAAATAATAGGCAAAAAGTAATTGTCAAATCAATACAGAACCAAAAAAAAAAAAAACCAGAGAGAGAAAGAAATCCATAAAAAAGAAGGCAAGAAAGGTGTTGGGCAAAGGGGCATTCACATATATACCTACCATGGGCATGACAGGACATCCATGGCTAATCAAGTTTATGAAGGAAACTTGAAGGCACAGAGCAGCTGAAAATACCACCCAGGACTCCACTGCTTATTATCCCAGAGAGAGGCAAGACTGAGGAACAGAGAGCTACAGTAGAAAGACCCTGTCCTATGAGATCCCTACTGTGTTCATGAAGGACTTGGAAGAAGGCAGGGGCACCAAGTCAGCTCTGTAACAGTGGGACCTTCCGGAGCAAGAAACCGACGTTATTAATAGGGGAACCGCTGGACTTCAGTGACTTCTGTCCTTCCATTGAGCAGGGATCTGCTGAGTGAGCTCCTTATTAAGCTACAGAAAGTAGCAGAACAAATAGGAGCCATCAAATAGGATAGCAGATTGTTTTAAAACCCAATTTTGTTGATTATTATATGAAAGGTAAATGAATGAAATACTCTGGTGAAAGGAGAGAAAAGTCAGATTCTATTTTGTTAAATCCTTGCAAAGCATACGTATACAGAAAGGTTTAAAGAAAGAGTTAAAGTAAAAGAATGAAAAAAAAGCATGTAAATACTAACCAAACGAAAGTTAATATAGCTTTACACACACACACACACACACGCACAGACTTTATGTATGTATGGGTATGTATGTAAAAATACACATATATACACATATGTATATAAACATACAAGTGTGTGTATATAGCTCTATAGCCCTCTTTCTTTCTTTCTCATTATGTATATAATGGTCAAAAGCATTATTAGAGACAAAGAGGGTCTCTTCACAATGATAAAAAGTACAATTCACCAGGAAGATATAAGAATTCTAAATTTGTATATTTCCTTAAAATATATAAACCAGAAATTGACAAAACTTCAAAAAAAGTAGATGAATCTACATCATAGTGGGAGATTTTAAATTTAAAAAAATGTTTTTATTTTAGAGAGGGGCAGAGAGAGAGAGAGAGAGAGAGAGAATCCTAAGCAGGCTTCATGCTCAGCATGGAGCCTGATGAGAGACTCAATCTCGTGATGCTGAGGTCATGACCTGAGCCAAAATCAAGAGTTGGATGCTTAACTGACTGGCCACCCAGGAGCCCCCATAATAGGAGCTTTTAATATACCTCTCTCAGTAATTGACAGATTATGGACACAAAGAAATCAGTAAAGATATAAAAGATTTTAACAGTATGATTTTTAAAGATTCACATATAGGTATATATATATATATATATATATATATATATATATAGCACCCTACACCCAACAACTGTGAGACAACATGTTTATTTTAAGTGCACATGTGGAATATTTACAAAAATTGAGCTAAAGCTAGGATACAAAATAAGTTTCAATAAATTGTAGAGGATTGAAGCCATATAAAGTATGTTCCCGTCTTTGGGGGAATTAAGAAATACTGCATAATTCTAGGGAAAAAATCAGAAAAAAATAAAAAAATTTTTTGAACTAAAAGATAACAAAAATGTGACATCTCAAGTATATGAGACATTGCTGAAGAAGTCATTAGAGAAAAATGTGGAGCCTTACATACACATACTGAAAAAGGAGACTGAAAAATGGATGAGGTCATCATCCATTTCAAGAAGTTGGAGAAAAAACAGCAAAAGAAAGCCAAAGAAAGAAACTAGAAAGTAATAAAGATAGCAGCAATTAATGAATTACAAAACAAGTACAAAATAGTCAAGTAAAACCACCAGTTATACTTTTTAAAAGTATTGGTGACATTGACAACCCCCTGGTGACAATCAACCAGGAGAGAGAGGGAGACAGAGAGGAGGGAGAGAGAGGGAAGGGTAGGGGGGAGGCTGAGGGGAAGAGAGGGAGAGAGGGAGAGAAGAGGGGAAGAGGGAGAGATAGGGAGAGAGCACATAAATAACCAATATCAAGAATGAAAAAGAGGACATTACAGATTTTTCAGATATTAAGAACCAAATAAAGAGACATTTTTAAAAACTGTCACTGAGTTTGAGAGTTTAGATGAAATAGATAAACTCCTTTAAAAATCATGACATATTGGGGTGCCTGGGTGGCTCAGTCAGCTAAGCATCTGACTTCAGCTTAGGTAATGATCTCATGCTTTGTGGGTTCGAGCCCCGCATCGGGCTCTGTGCTGACAGCTCGGAGCCTGGAGCCTGCTTCTAATTCTGTGTCTCCCTCTCTCTCAGCTCCTCCCCTATTCACACTCTGTCTCTCTCTCTCTCAAAAATAAATAAACATTAAAAAAATTAAAAATCATGACATATTTATTCCGTGGACTATTATATAGCACAGAAAAAAGTGGGAAGGGCACCTGGGTGGCTCAGTCAGTTAAGAGCGCCAACTCTTGATTTCGGCTCAAGTCATGATCTCACAGTTGGTGGGTTCGAGCCCTGTGTGGGGCTCCACGCTGACAGCACAAAGCCTGCTTGGAATTCTGTGTTGCCCTCTCCTCTGCCCCTCCCCTGCTTGCTCTGTCTCTCTCAAAATTAAAAAAAAGGAAAAGTAAAAAAAAAATTTTTTTTAATGGGGGGAAAAAAAAACAGCTACTCACAACAATGTGGATGAATCTTAAATCTGTAATATTGAGAACAAGGAGAAAGTCCAACAAAAACAACCTTAGAACTTATAGACTGACAAATTGAAGGGAAAAAAACACAAGGAAATTATTATTCCAGAAGACAGGGTAGTTGTTACTGTTGAAGGAAGGGAGGCTACGGCTGGGGAAGTCCACACTGGATTCAAGAGTGCTATTTCTGGGGCGCCCGGGTGGCGCAGTGGGTTAAGCATCCGACTTCAGCCAGGTCACGATCTCGCAGTCCGTGAGTTCGAGCCCCGCGTCAGGCTCTGGGCTGATGGCTCAGAGCCTGGAGCCTGTTTCCGATTCTGTGTCTCCCTCTCTCTCTGCCCCTCCCCCGTTCATGCTCTGTCTCTCTCTGTCCCAACAATAAATAAACGTTGGAAAAAAAAAAAAAAAAAAAAAGAGTGCTATTTCTGTTCTGGGGTATGGAACTGCATGGTAGTTACACACATGTTAATTTAACCTTATTGGTCAGTCCTGATATGTGTTTTATGTACTTCCTGAATAAATATTACATTTCACAATTAAAAATAGGAGATAAATCAATACAACACTTGAAGTCTATGTGCATTCTTCATTTTGCACATACTGCTTCAATGTCTCTCTCTCCCTCCCTCTCTCTCCCTCACGCAAATACAATATGTTGCATAGTCTAACTAAATAAAGCATTTTTTTCTCAGGAAAGCAGTTAAACTGACTTTGACTCATCTGGGAACCAGAATTTTGATTACTCTAATAAGGTAGCGTATATCCTATACATATATTTATCGAAAGCAGTCTTTTTAATAATTCATGAAGACAAGAGAATCAAATGTTGGTTTAAGCAGATATAAATATTCCTACAAATTACAAACATCAGAGTTCTTGATGTTAAATTCCAACTTCTATTCACTAAGGAGCTGTGAAAAACTCGGTAGTAGGACTCAAATGGGACCTTCTTTGAGAGTCAGTCCACATGACCCTGTCAAGGCTCCATGTCACGTGTATTAGTGCACGCCACTCTCACTTTTCTCGTGTGTGGGTCTTCACCACCACTTGTGCAAAATGCTCGCTGTTTCTGTTATTGCTCAAAGTTCACTTATTTTAAAAAATATTTTTGGCAGGAAAAAAATAGCTTCCAAGAGTAAAGAAAATGCTTTTCCATTGCACACAGATGTAGTCATCTTGATATCGTGGCTCATCATCATCCGTCCCCACTGGGCTTCCTGTTTAACCTCCTCCTCCTCCCCAGCTCCCCCACTGATTTCTTGGTGTTTTTCCCCCCTTTAATTTTTTTAATTGAATAAATTTGACATACAGAATTGTGTAAATTTACAGTGTACGTGTACTTTGATAACACTTACATGCTATGATATGATTGCTGTTGTAGCAATATTTGAGCATATTATATCATTAAAGTACAATATGGTCTACATTCATTATACTGTGCATTAGCTCTCTATGGCTCAGTTACAACTTATTGCAAGTTTGAATGCTTAAACAACATCAGTCTTATCCCCCCACCCCTGGCAACCTGGTAACCTCTCCGTTTTCTTGCAGGACTGACGTTTTCATTTCTACTGTGCTGCAGGCTCAACCATAGCTCACTTAATTGACAACCTGGGGCTTGTTTTCATGTGCAGTTAAAAATCAGTTGAATTGGAGGAGGTCATCAGGTTAATCAAGAAGAAAATGAGAGAAAAATTTAAAAAGAAGTTTTGAAGTTAAATCTGTTGTACTGTTGAGGTGTGTCCTCAATTGAAGTCTGAATTCTAGTTTATACTGAAGGATGGACTTCTATTTTATGGCAAAAGTGTGGTTTGTTTTTTGTTTCCTTTTCAAAGCCAGAATGTTTGCCATGTAAGTGGTAAATGTATTTTAAAAATACTCTGGGTGGGGTGTGGGAGGCACCTCAGTGGCTCAGTCGGTTAACCCTCCGACCCTTGATATTGGCTCAGGTCACCATCTCAAGGGTTTGGGAGATCAAGCCCCATGTCTGGCTCTGAGCTGACAGTGTGGAGCCTACTTGGGATCCACTCTTTCTCCTTCCCCGCCCCTCTCGCCCCCACTCTCTCTCAAAATAAGTAAATAAGCATTTATGAATAATAATAATTATTGTTTAGTTTTTTAATGATTTTCTTAGAGTGATTTGGGTTTTAAGTAACTTGTATATTTAAAAAATTCCCTCTTCTTCATTCTAAGGTGATGATATTATGATCTGAAGACACGCTGGCTGAATTGGAGGCATTACTCAAATGCAACCAGATTCAAACGCTGAATGGATGGGTTGACAAATGAGGACACTGTTACCAGTTTAATCCCCATATGGGCCAATTAGTTTCACATAGAGCAGAACTCTGTTCCAAAGCCACAGATTGCACCATTAACCCCAGTCAGCCGTCTCCAAATTGTGTGTCATTGATCACAAGAGGCCCAGGTATGAGTGTCGATAGCTCAGAGCAAACCCATCATCACCTCTGAGAGTAGTCATTCTGGTAGCTCACACATTCTTCCTCTCAGGGAGGGCTAGGAACGCTACAGTAAGATGAGAACTTGACTGCTCTCTGACCCCCATTTCCTGCACCTTGTAATCTTATTACCAACGGTGGAAAATTACAATTGCACAGTTGTCTTTTTTATAGGAAATCTGAATGCCTTTGAGTAAACTGAGAACACCATGATCGATGAGCAATATTTATGTATTTTATATTATATCATCAATACTTAGACATCCTTAGAAATACTTAGAAATGGTACCTTAGAAATCCTAACATTGACCCAAACAAAGGAGAAGAGCCAAATACATACTTTCTAGCTCTTGTGACCTTGTTATTTCTGGTTAATATACAGAGCAATGAAAACGAATATCAGAAGTAGAATTATATTAATTGTGAAGCCTGCAAAATATGCCACGTCAAACACTCAACGGGTCTCAGATGTAAATGTTCCTTGATCTCTTTTATTCTCAAAACAAATGAAATCTTACCTGATTTCTTTCTGTGGACAAAGTTTCAGAGTTATCCGTAACTTGGGACTAAGCCTGAGAAATGAATTGGAAGGGTAATTTGGGGTAAAATGAGGTCAAATTAAAGTAATTTAAAAATAGGCATTAATAAAAATAGTGTCACCCTTACCATCACTTCTGCAAATCTATAATAGATGTTTTGATATGCGGCTCCATTTAGCATACTTATCTTTTGGTAATAAAATGTAATTAAGTTAATGGTAAAACTGATTTCAGCAAAAAGCTGATGCCGTTCTTTTCTGTAACAGAGCCAACCCTCTGGGTTCTTTATGAATCTTTTGAATTAAGCCCAAAATCTGGAGAATAAAGAACAATGGTTTAAATCTAATGACTGGGAGCCTGGGTAGATTCTGTTTGTGATTCACCCTCTCTCAGGCAGGAACTGCTTTGCATAAAGGACTAGAGATTGTGGACATTCTCCGAGGGTTGCAGCCGTGGTATTTTTTCTTTATCTTATATATCCACATCATGTCTGTTTTTCACATTCCTCGTCACTGTTTTCAAAGAGTAAAACAACTGTCCCCTTTCCTCCTTGTGAATTGGGATCCCGGCTGAGAGACGCAATACACAACACAGGCACTGGGCAAGAAAATAGCAGCTTTACATTAGAACAAGCCAGGCTGGAGAATATGAATTGAGGCCTGCGCAGAAGTGAGATTACTGACACTTCATCCCAGAACCAGAAAACCCCAGGCCACGCCTGCAGAGCACGTGTCTTTTGACATGGGGGTGAGGGGAACCGACTTGTCTCCCAGAGGGACCCCGGAATGGGCTAAGTGCCCAGTTACTTCCTCCCCAACTCCCCTACTAGATAAATCTCTGGGGACAATGGAGTAAGGGATGGGAGAGGTCAAGAATGTAACTTTAATCTGCAGGGAAACAAGAGGGGGGTGGGGTGGGGAAAGGAGGTTGCTGGCCTCCAAGGAGCTCTTCATTCACAAAACCTTGATTTCCCCAAGGCATGCTGGCTTTTTTTTTTTTTTTTTAAACCCCCGGGTGGATTCCCAGTAACACAGGCTGTGTGGAGATTGGCCAGGAAGATTTTGGGGAGTGTTGTCAGGACAGAAGTCTGTGGGGGAAGGAAGGAAGCAGGATGGGGCAGACGGGAAATCAGCACAGTCTAGCAAAGTCCTCAGCTGATCCCAGGGCTGGGTGGTGTGGCACTGGGAGAGAGTGGTGGGGAAGCCTGGGGCCATATAGACCTGCCCTGACCTGAGGCAAGACACTGGACCTTACACACTGGGACTGAACAGCCACTGGGAAGGGGATATATTCTGGGGTAAAGGGGCTCTCTTAGTCTCGGGCATTTCCTCAGGGGACACAAGAAGTGTCAGTGACCAGCATTCCTAGCTGGAGAAATATCTGCTTCAGTCCTGCAAGAAGGGATTGCACATCTGCGCATAACAAACGCTACTGCGAGTGTTGAAGGAATTCAATCGAGTGCATGATATTCAAGGCACCGAATGCAGAGAGTTATGGTCCAGCCTTCATCCTATCTGCATCCTGCCAGCATTGCCACCTGGCCCTTCCTCCTCCTCTCCACGAAGCTCGAACGCTGCCAACTTTCTCCCACCCGTCTACAAAACTCTATCCAAGCAAAGTCGTTCCACCCTCTTGCTTATCTTTGGGAAACAGCCACCTTCCATTCCTTTATCTTTCTTCTCATATCCTTTAGAATCATTTCTTGATAAATAGTCTTCCTTTTTGCTCCATTTCCAATCTCTTTCCCTCCACTGGCTCTTTTCTCATTCTTAAAAAGTAAAAATAAAATAAAATAAATCCTTCACCCTGAATCCCCTTCTGGCTACCTCGCCTCTTCTGTGTCAAATTTTTTGAAAGAGCAAAGTGGTCTAGTGGAAAGAACATTGGCTGTGGGGCAAAAGGGACCTTGGTGCGAGTCTTGGTTTTGGCCCTTGCTAGCCTAGAAAATTCCTTAATCTCTCTGAACCTAGTTCATCATCTGTAATGTGGGAAGGGCAATTCTATTTAGTGAAGTTGCAATGAGGAGGAAGTGTCAGAACAGATAGGGTAGGTATGAGTTTAATTCCCAAATTCAAGTGTTCAGGAAATGGAACTTTATTTCTAGAACTCAACATTATTTCTTTTCTGAGTCTTCATTTTATCGGGTAGCTAGAAGCTTCCTTTCTGCCTGGGTTCGTGATGACGTCCTGGAGGGAAGGCGGTAGGGAGAATGGCTTCCATGGTGTCAGGTCATGGAGAGACGGGGCAACTGGTCTTGGGTGTCTACACACACTGGCATCCTCTGAGATGTCACTCGCCTCAATTGGCCCTTGATTGCTGGTCCTTCAAAGTTACTGCTGAGCTGTCCCTCAGTCGCTCCATTGTCATTTGCTGATGTGCTACAACTGAGCTGCTGATCCTGTAGAACAGTTGAGGGGCTCTCAGACGTCTGCCTAGAGCCCCATGCAACCTCAGAAATCTGAGTCACACGGGGGTTGGGTTGCTGCTCTTGTCAAGCTGGGGCTGGGGAAGCTCTCTGGATGCCTACATTAACCCCAGGGACAAGTCAACCTCTGGTTTTTCCTTCCACCCAGCCTCACACGAGGAAAGAAACACAACTTCCCTGAAGCCTTTTCCCGCTCAGGCTGGTCCTTACAGGCCGGGGTCCAGGGCCAGCCCTTCCCTAGAAACCTACCTCTGAACCTCATACTCTCTTCCTCCAGCCATCCGGAGGGCGGTTCTGGAGGTGGTGGACGTGCATGAGGGTGTGAAGCCCTGTTCTTGGGCTCAGAATTCTCCCAAACCGGCTGTTTTAAGTTCTAGAATCATTTCCATTTCCTGTCCTCCCTGCCTAGGGTTAGGCTTTTGAAACTAGAAAGCCAGGAAAGGGCTCCTATCCTTATCTATCTGCTCTGCTGTCTCTCTCCTGAGGTGACGATTTTCTGGCTCTCTAAATGCTGGGGAAGAGCTAGAAGGGCCAGAAACCAGAAAACAACAGTTAATACTTCCAAATCTCACCCCGCCACACTTAGGCAATGGGCCAGCACAAAACTGAGCCCATTGTGGGTTTTAAAAAATACTAGTTCTGGGGCGCCTGGGTGGCTCAGTCGGTTGAGCGTCCGACTTTGGCTCAGGTCACGATCTCACGGTTTGTGGGTTCGAGCCCTGCGTCGGGCTCCGTGCTGACAGCTCGGAGCCTGGAGCCTGCTTCGGATTCTGTGTTCCCCCTCCTTCTCTGCCCCTCCCCCACTCATCTTCTGTCTCTGTCTCTCAAAAGTGAATAAAGATAAAATAAAATAAAATAAAATACTAGTTCCTAGCCTCACCCCTGCACTACCCTATCTTCCTCAATTGACCATGTTCTCTTTAACTTCGTTCAGTGAAGCTTCCAACCCCATTACCGGATAAGATCACTTCCACAAAGCTAACCAATGACTTCCCAGTTGTAGAATTTGGTAGGGACTTACCAGATTTTCTCCTCGATTTGACCTCCCCTATAGCATTTCCACGGGAGAATACAGCCCCCTTTTTGAAACTTTCTCCTACTGTGGCTTTCAAAACTTCTGTTTCTCTTCTTATTCATTTTTTTATTAAGAAAATGTTTTTAATGTTTATTTATTTAGTTTTGAGAGAGAAAGAGAGAGAGACAGAGCACAAGTGTGGGGAGGAGCAGAGAGAGAGAGGGAGACACAGAACCCAAAGCAGGCTCCAGGCTCCGAGCTGTCAGCACAGAGTGCAACGCAGGGCTCGAACTCACAAGCCATGAGATCATGACCTGAGCTGGTCAGACGCTTAACCGATGGAGCCACTTGACTATTTGTTTCTCCATCTCCTTCTGCCCTCAAATGTGAGTATTTCCCAAGGTTCGGTTCTTACATTACCCTGCTGCATGATGCCATTCACCCCAGGCCCTGGTGCATACCTAGAATTTCAGACCAGGTCTTTTCATCAGATCCCCATATTTTCATATCCCCAAATGCCTCCGATACCAAGCCAGTTAATTCCTGTAAATTAGCACAGTGCTTGGCACAGAGTAAGCACTCAGTCATGTTAGTGGCTGTGTTTATTACTCTATCTACCCGAACGTCTCGCAGGTGTATGTCAATTTTAATATATCCAAAATGGTTCCTTTTCTCTTTGCTCCCTCATAACTCTGCCTCTCGAGAACCCTTGTCCCCAAACTAGGCAATAACAAGCATAGTGTATGCATGCTACTCATACACACACACACACACACACACACACACACACACACACACACTACCTTTCCTCCCAGTGTTAGGAGGACAGAATTCTGGGCATCATCTTGCTCATCATCTGGTCACTCAGTCCTCCTGACCCTGTATCATAGGTTACTCTAGAGATTCTTCCCTCTTCTCCCTCTCCCCTGCTCTTGCATAAATGTACACTCTTATTTCCTCTCGTGATTATTCTTTAGGACCTGCTCAAACTTCTTCATGTCCCTAAAACCTTTTCTGCACACATTTTCTTTTCCTGGAGTCCCTGGTGTTACTCTTTCTTGCTTTTCTTTGTGTTTCTTTCACTGCCTGGAATGTCTCCTCCAGTCCCATCAACTGTTTACCTCATTTGAAAGCTCAGCTAAAATGTCATTAATCTTTCTTTAGGTTGGCCCGATGTATTCTCTCTCATTAATTGTTAATATTCCCATGGTGTATTCTTTTATCCCTTTATACATATATTGTCCCAGGTATTTGGCACACAACTGCTTATTTACATTTGGTCTCCTAATAGATGGAACTTCTCGAAAATTATGCTCATATCGGTCTCTAGACCTTTGTCTGTATAGAGTAAACCAGTCTTTATGGAACTAAGTTGAAGTGAATGTTCAAACATGAACTGTACCCATCGGAAGTGTCAACCACTTTGCTGGGGAAGATAATCAGACAAGCAAATACGCAAATAAGCTTTATGAAACTCTGGAGGTTTAAGAAAAAGAGGTTATGATAACCCATCTTTCACTTTAAGGAGGAAGTGCATGAAGAGTAACAAAAGTGGAGACTTTACTTTTATCCTCACTCTGTAAGTTTTTTTCTTATGAATCATCTAAAGAAGCGTTAGCTCCAGATGTCACACAGCTCAGGTATTTGGAAAAAGACAACTATAAGGAAGTAACTTTTCAGAAGGTGAGAAGCGGAAGGAGGGCTAGTATAGGCAAGCATGACATGTTTATAAATTGTTTTTCTCTGACTTATATACTCAAGGCTCACAGTAGCACTTTCCATGGAGCAAGATAAAATTATGGAGTTTACATTAGTCACCAACGTCCGTTCCAAAATCTATTTTATTCTTTTTTTTTTTTAGAGTAAGGTTTTAATTTTAATTCCAGTATAGTTAACATAGTGTTATATTAGTTTCAGGTGTGCAATATAGTGATTCAACAATTCTATATGTTACGCAGTGCTCATCATAAGTGCACTCTTAGTCCCCATCATCAATTTTACCCATCCCTCGCCCACCTCCCATCAGCTTGTTCTCTACAGTTAAGAGTCTGTATCGTGGTTTCTCTCTCTCTCTCTCTCTCTCTCTCTCTCTCTCTCTCTCTCTCTCTTTTTGCCTGCTTATTTGTTTTATTTCTTAAGTTCTACATATGAGTGAGATGATATTGTATTTGTCTTTCTCTGACTGACTTATTTGGCTTAGCACTATACTCTCTAGCCCCATCCATGTCATTGCAAATGGCAAGATTTCATTCTTTTTTTATGGCTGAATAATATTCCATTGTATACATACACCTCTTCTTTATCCATTCGTCTATTGATGGACACTTGGGCTTCTTCCACAATTTGGCTATTGTAGGTAATGATGCCATAAACTTAGGGATGCATATATCTTTTTGAATTAGTGTTCTTGTATTTTTTGGATAAATATCCAGTAGTGCCATTACAGGATTATAGGGTAGTTCTATTTTTCCTTTTTTTGAGGAAACTCTATGCTGTTTTCCACAGTGGCTACACCAGTTTGCATTCCCATCAACAGTGCATGAAGGTCCCCCTTTCTCCACATCCTCACCAACACTTGTGGTTCCTTGTGTTTTTTATTTTAGCCATTCTGACAAGTGTGAGATGATATCTCATTGTAGTTTCATTTGCATTTTCCTGATAACTACTGATGTTGAGTGTCTTTTCATCTGTCTTTTGACCATCTGTATGCCTTCTTTGGAGAAATATCTGTTCATGTCTTCTGCACATTTTTTAAATGGATTATTTGTTTTCTGGGTGTTGAGTTTATATGTGGTGGATAATAACTGTTTATTGCAAAGTCCATCATTTCCTAAATTGTTTATACTTTGATATAGAACAAAGGAAGGTAACTCCTCTTTGGTAATCACAGGCATTAAAGAAAAATCAAGGCAGTCTTATGCTATTTAAAAAGAAAAATCCATCTGAACTTAATGCCTGTATCCAGAAGTTTTCATGGCTCAATATAACCTTCATCCAAGTGACCAACTCTCAGTACCAACTGTACTTCCATATTTTTATTTTTGATTTTGGGGGCATGTTTATGTATTGTAGGCTCTTTAGAGATAAAACTTCACAGTGTTCAACTTAAAATTCTTTGAGTTCAATTTTGAGAACTTAACCGAGGCAAGAGTTTAAATATTTAATATCATCGATGTAGGTAATGATCTATGAAAAAGGCAATGTGTTGTGTCACATATTTTGTCAAACAGAAATACAAACAAACAAAAGAAATATAAACAAATGTAAAGAAGATACTATTTCAATTAATTTTGTGCCTTGAACACCCATTAGCTTTCATCTATTTCTTTGGCAATAGCTGATCATTTTTTTATACATGTGAGCCCATAAGCACATGCCTAAATAAGAAACAACAGAAAATACTTGTACCACAGGGATTTAAAACTGAAGTTTTCACTGAGATCCCAAAACACGAAAATCATGAAATTTCAAGTTAGGTAAGCATCATGAAGGAAATAGCTCAAAGTCTATTCCATGACTCCAATGCTCTCATTTACTTTAAGCATCAATATAAAAGAGCAGAGAAAATTAGAGAGAGAGATTTGTGAAGGGATTAGACTAGGGAAAGCCAAGGCCGCCGTCTCTACTGGGGAGAGGGTCGGGGATGTTTCTTCAGCTCAGGCCAGGGGCTGCCATGCGATCAGTGGAGAGTGTAGGGTATGTTCCCTGCAATGAGGGGATTGTGTGGAACCTGGGAAACGGGCTTCCCAACTGCTTCTGTGGCAGAACCAAGACAGAAAGGGTGGCCTGCAGAGCAAAGTGTGTATGAGTGTGTCGCTTGGCCCAGATAAAGTCCCTGGGGAAAGAGACCTGGCCTGGCGCCATCTTGAGTCCCGCCCAGGAGACCTGCCTGCCTGAGGGTGAGAGAACTCCTGCAGGGAGACTCCCATAGTGCTGAGAAAACACAAGCTGAAGGAACACGTGCATCACTGTTGTCATAGGGGTTGCAGTTAGAGGAGCCCAGATGTGACTCTCCAAAGAGCCCCTGGCCTTAAACACATGCCAGCAGCGTTAGGGATGTGTGACCTGTTCACACCTCTACACAGGTAGCTCCACTTGGCTCAATGTTTGCCTGTTGCCATCTTGAAATTCTGAGTTCTTTTTCAACAGGGGGCCCAGCATGTTCATTTTGCACTGGGCCCCGCAAAATTGATTGCTTGGTTCTGTGTATCAGGCGGAGAGAGTGTAAGACTGGCTCACATGGGTAGCAGGGTAGCGCTGGAAAAGACCGTTCGGTCCTTCACCCAAAGACCGACCTGCGGGCTGGGAGAGGAAAACCAGATGGAGAAACAGAGAAGCTGAACTTGCCTGCTGTCCCCACTACAGTCTTCCAGCCTAAAGAAGGCTCGAATTCTACATCAAATTCAGTGTTTTGATTAAAATCTAATTTCCAAATTGAGATGGTGTTTGCAACTTTACGTGGCCGTAGTTCCGTCTAGGAACTAAAGGTCCAGACAAAAATTCTGAGACTGAATTTGCTCCTACTAAAAAAAAAAAAAAAAAGCAAGCCAGTGCTATCTAATGACATATTACAAAGTCAACCATTCAAAGACTTTGCGGCATGTGTGTGGGGGAATCGGCAGGAATAGATTCGAAACATTCTGGCTGATTCTGAAAGTATTTTCATTAGCAGGAGAAGCTGTGTTTTAATGGATGGACACACTGCCTGGAATGGAACTGCACCCTCCTGAGACAACCTCAGAAAGGGTTGAGGTGATTACCTTGGTGAGGGTTGGAAATTTTTCACTGTCAGTACTTCGTGGCTAGCTGAGAAGTTCAGTCTCCCCAGAGCAGATTCAGAAACAGTGAGAGGTGCA
This sequence comes from Prionailurus bengalensis, assembly GCF_016509475.1. Taxonomy (NCBI): domain Eukaryota; kingdom Metazoa; phylum Chordata; class Mammalia; order Carnivora; family Felidae; genus Prionailurus; species Prionailurus bengalensis. The sequence goes on from NC_057360.1 coordinate 5,929,806, forward strand.
CACCCCCTCAGGAAGTTAAAATTACATCCTAAAATGAGGTTCTGGGAAGACAATATGGATGTGTTAATTTTATTGCTTACCTTGATTCTCCCCCACAGCTGGGAATAATAGTTTTGTATGTTTGTTGCTTTGGAATTAGATCATGAATTCTAGTTATTTTCCTGTGTTCAGTAACTTTCTGTGGCTCAAGTGTCCTGAAAGACTACACGTAACGTCCAGAGAGGGCTTCAGCTGCTATGAGACTTAGCTAAGACGGAGAAGGACAATATGAATGAAAAGATGTTCATTCGTGTTCAGGAATATAGAAGGAAGAGAAAATCTGACAAGAAAATAAGAGCGAGATTGTGGAGGGCTTTAAGCATCCCACTTTTGTGGCATCAGATTGGTGACACCCGTTCCTTACATATTCTCATGTGTTACTAACACAAACACTTGACCTACACTTTAAGAGAGACAGCTTTGAAAAAGACAATTCATACTAATCACTATTGCAACAGACTCTCTTGCTACTTACACCTAGATTTAAAAACTATGCTCTTTTGGAAATTGCTCTATTCATTAATTAGAGCTGTAGATTTAACATGGTTATTTCAGAAACCAACTGTGGGAGAGACTGGCTGGCTGTTCATCAAAACTATTCCTCCTTCCCCTCCTCCTCCTCCTCCTCCTTTTTTATTTTTTTCTATCCTGGGCTAGACTCTGTTTCATGGCCTGCCTTATAGGTAGGTGGCTCCGGAGAGTTCTGACCACTCTTTCCCCTCTTCTGCCTGTTTGGTGTCTTGATTATGCACTGAATGTATCGAAACTCTAACATGGAAGAAACATGGGCCCCCAGCATTTTTAAGAATAAATGTATAAAGGAGACTTGCTTGCATTCAGAAACTTAACATGGATGAGAAATACACTTGTGTGCCAGGATAGATTTCTGTATTTATTTGTGATAGCAGCTAGTGTTATGTTAATGAACATATTCCCATTGAGGATAACGGAATTTTAGCCTGCTGTCTACTCACCACGTTTTAGATACCATCTAATATTTCATCACATTCAATTCTCATAATAAGCTGTTGAAGCAGTTGTAATTGTCACTTCACAAATGAAGAAATTAAGGCTTAGGAAAGTTAAGCAACTTGCTGGACACATAAATTCTTCTGAGACAGGATTTGAACACAGGTCTGCAAGTCTCCAAAGTGCATTCATGATCTTGCCAATAAGCCATCCCGGAGGCAAGTATTGTATAAACTGGACATAGGGGACAGATTTTTCATTTGTTCATTCATGCACTCATTAATTTATTCAACAAACACTTACTCTGTGCGTACTTTGTGCCATTTCCATTTCCGATCCTAGACACTGGAGACAAGATACCCTTTTTATGCAGAGAAGTGGTAGCTGCTGTCCTGAAATATTAAATGTACTTCCAGTTTAAGTAACTCCCTTTAAATGGCGGAAATACTAAGAAATAGCTCTCAGTATCTAATTTAGTCATTGGTGGTCAAGAAGAGTAAAGACTTTTCTTTTTTTAAAAAATTTTTTTTGTAATGTTTATTTCTCAGAGAGAGAGAGAGAGAGAGAGAGAAAGAGAGAGACAGAGCACAAGTGGGGGAGGGGCAGAGAGAGAGGGAGACACAGAAACCGAAGCAGTCTCCAGGCTCTGAGCTGTCTGCACAGAGCCCGAGGCGGGGCTTGACCTCACAAACCGCAAGATCATGACCTGAGCCAAAGTGGGACGCTTAACAAACGAGCCACCCAGGCTTTTCTTTTCTTTTTAATTTTTTTTAATGTTTATTTATTTTTGAGACAGAGAGAGACAGAGCATGAACGGGGGAGGGTCAGAGAGAGAGGGAGACACAGAATCTGAAACAGGCTCCAGGCTCTGAGCTGTCAGCACAGAGCCCGACGCGGGGCTCGAACTCAGGGACCATGAGACCATGACCTGAGCCGAAATCGGACGCTTAACGACTGAGCCACCCAGGCGCCCCTAGATTTTTCTTAAGATGCCTAAGTTACTACTACTGAGAGATGTTACCCGAGAATATCTGGCTTAGTACAGAAGGAGGGCTTTCTCTCCGAAATTGAAGAGGGACATTCATTCCCATGGACAAACCGTGCTCTGCTCCCGGTATGATTGCCATGTGAGGACAATGAAGAGGAGAAATCTAGCATACGCTCCGCATGGAGTACCATCACACTGTTAATTGTCAGATTCTGCCAATTTCATGATGGCACAGTATGGGGGAAAGAACAATGCTATTTAAATAGTTCTATAATAATTCTATTATAAAAGCTGACATGATTTTATTATAGAAATTTATGAAACTACTATAGAAGAGCAAAGTAGAGCAGAAATAAAAGTTTCTAATTTTTCAAAAAAAAAAAAAAGCCTGGAGTATGTAGTTCACTGTAGTTTATACAATACTTAATTTTAGGGTGTAACCCACCTAAGATTTACTATAATATGGTGAGACTAGATGAAATAGTTCGAGGCAGTTTGGCTTGCAAAACAAATTTGGTTCTCACAAAAATGTTGATGTTAAAATCAAAAAACAAATGAAAATTAAAATTGATAAGAGATATTAGTAATTCAGAACACCGCAACTCTCACAGTTAAATATTTGTAAGAGCTTTGGAGACACTTTTTAGGGCTGGTATCATAAGGGATTATTTTCTTCAACATGAGAAGTGGGTTGGGTTACTATTGAACAAAATTCTGACCCAATATTGTGTCTTACAGGAAGAAATCTCTAACAGAATCATTTTGCAGATGGGGACTGTTAGAGGTCTGATAATTATGGCAATAAATGGCGTCCATTTTACACCCTGTAAACTGGATTAAGGATCAGTCTATTATCTATTAATCAGTTCTTGATGTGTTGGGAAACATGGGGAAAATTGAGGACTTTTTTCCGTGGGGTGGATTGCGTATCTTAAAAAGGCAAATTTTATTCTAGAATCATCGGGGAAAGGTTTCCCTCGCAAACGGAGAAAATTGGCCCACCTTCCCCCTTTTTCTTCTTCTTACGTTTTAGACTCTTGTCCACACATAGTATACAAGAAGGACTACCCTCACAATGTTGTCTGGCCATGGAAAAGCAGAGAAGGAAGTGCACGTCAGGAGGAATCCTTCAAACCAGAAGCACTAGTAAGAATCTTGCACTGGGAGAAGCAGGTACATCAACAACGCTAGAACCACGTGGTGAAACAATACGGATTTTTCAAAGTGTTCCAGAGGCGACAGAACATGGTGTCAGAAAAAATAAACTTCCTTTGTAACTTTATGGACTGTTGCATGGGAAACTATGGCCATCTTGCAAAACTGGTGTCTCCACTGCAAATATTCTCAGGAGCCATGAAGTTCAAAGGAAAGAAATGGTATCTTCTTCGTAGTGAATGCAGTACATCATGGCTTCCCCAAAGTCAACGAAAACTAGTATCCCTAAAAAGGGTGTCATTTTAAGAGTGAATTCGGATGCCAGGGCCAGCTGTCCTCCCGGTGCGGTCACGACTGCGGCCCGGAGCGCGGGGCCGGCTCTCCCGAGAGGTGTTCTCGGCCGGGCGGCCAGGTCTCCAGGGAGGGTCGGGCGCTCGGGACCGAGCACCCGGGCGCCGAGGGTGGGGTCTGCTCGCCGCCCGCTCCCGGCACCCGGGCTCCCCTCCGCACCGGGCACCGCCCACCTCCCCGGGGCGGCAGCGGCGGCGGCGGCGGGGGGCAGCGGGCAGCGGGCCTCGGGGGCCGCCGCGGGCCACGAGGGCGCGGGGAGAGCCAAAACTTCCCGCCCAGGAGCGCCGGCCCCCGCTGCCGGCTCCGCCGGGCTGGGGGGATGTTCTCGCGAGAGGAGAGGGGGCGCGGGGCGCCGCGGCTTTGGGGGGCGCGGGGAAGCCTGCGGACGAGGGCGCGGCAGGGAGGGGAGCAGAGGCGGCGGGCAGGGCCGGGGACGCGGGGAAGCCGCTCCCGCCAGTCGCCGAGAGCCAGCCCCTGACGTCAGGAGTTTTCCTCAAAGTCAACAACAAGCCCCGCGGCGGCGGCGGCGGCGGCGGCGGCGGCGGCGGCGGCGAGAAGCGATCGGCGGCGGCGGCGGCCGGGGAGGGAGGAAGGAGGGGGCGGGGAGGCGGCGGGGTCCCCGGGCGAGGCGCGGCCCCCGAGAGGAGGCCGCAGACCCCCGACCCGCGCCGGGCGCGCCCCAGGGCCCGGAGCCTCCGCCCGCCGCCGCCTAGCCGGCGTGACCCGGCCCCCGCCCGAGCGGTGTTTTCTGGTGATGAATTGAATTTGTAGCCGATATCCGATTCCCATGTAGAGTCTCCGCCTCCTCCTCCCCCCCGCCGCCGCCCTCCCTCCGCCCTCCCCTCCCGCCGCCGCCGCCGCCGCCGCCGCCGCCTCCCGCTCCAGCTCCGCGGCCCGGCCCGGCCGGCTCCCTCCTCCCTCCCCTGCAGCCTTCGCCTGCCCTCCCGCCGGCCGCACCGGGCTCCAGGGGGGCCAGAGGCTCTGCGGGGTGGGGGGAGGACAGGAGGGGAGGAGGAGGGAGGGGGGACCCCCGAGTCGCCCCCTCTCCTCCCCCCGCCCCCCCGGCTCCATCCTCCGCCGCCGCCCGAGCAGCTGCGGGGCCGCCGCCGCCGCCTTTGCAGGTAACAGCCACCGCCCCCCCTCCCCCCGCTCGCCCCCTCCCCGCCTGGCCTCTGCTCTCTCCGGGCCCCCGGCCCCGGGCCTCCTTCGGGCTGGGGGGGGGGGAGGCGGGGGCGTCTGGGTTGTCACCGCGCCGGGGGCGTGGGCGGGTGCCGGGTCACCAGAGGCTCGGGTGTGGGTGTGGGTGGGGAGGCCGGGGGATGCCCGGCGCCGCTGACACCGGCACCCCCTCACTTTCCGGGGGAAGCTGGGGGGCGGCGGCGGCGCGCGCGGGGGGCCGGGGAGGGTGTTCCCGGCCTAGCGGTATCGGCCGCGTCTGCGCTGCCCCGGCCCTGGCGCCTCCAGTCCCTGCGCAGCGCCCGCTCCCCGCCGGCCCCGGCCGCGCGGCGTGAGGAGGGGGCGCCGCCCGGGCGGGGGCGGCGGGCTTATATAACGCGGGGAGCGCCCGTGCCGGCGTGTTTGGGTTGGGGGGAGGGGGCCGTCTGCCGCGCTCCCCGGCGCGGGGGCTGTCTGCGCGCGCTGGGTGGGGTGCGGGCGAGGATGCACCGGCGTCCCCCGGGGTCTCCTTCCTCCCCACCCTCCCCTGCTGCCGGCGCGCAGGAAGAGACGGCCCTGAGGGGGAGGTGGGGGTGTGTGTGGGAGGTGGGTAACGTGCTCGTCTGTGTTTTTAATAGTAGTGGGGTTTTAATCCGCTTGGGAGTTGTGTGCTAAGAATAGAAATGTGCGGAAGATGCTGGGTTTGGCGGATCCAGTGATGCTGTCGCTGCCGGCGGCGGCGGCGGCGGCGGCGGCTCTGGCTGCAAGTAAACAAACCAGCCTCTTCCTCGTCCACCTCCTCCTCCTGCGCATCGGTCTGCATCAGCCATGATGCTGGCTGGGCCCTCGGAGCCCAAAGTTGAAGCCTGGCTGGTCGCGGTGCTCCCCCTGATTCCCAGGCGGGGGTCACTCCCTGTTCGGGATTACCCGGGGATCTTCGTTTAGGCTGGATTGAGTCTCTTTGGGGCCAGGTCTTCAGTACCGATATTTACTGTTTATCTTCTGAAAGCTGAGGAAAGGCTTAACCATGAGGGTAGGGTAGGTAGGATGTTCCCATTTCTTGCATCAAGAGAACGTTATGAAAATAAAACCCAACTCATTTCACCAGTGTGGTAATTGGTTGAGAGCCCAGTAGTTTGTAATAGATGACGTTTCAAATAGAAAATCAACAGCGAGACCTACGTGTCTATATTGATTAAGTAGTACTGTCAATAAAGTGTTTATGCTTTATTAGTTCACCTTGTAGCTAAAAGATGTGAAATGATGACTTTTGGCAGTTAATATCTTGCCAACTGCCTCAAGTCTTCAAGCTAGGTATGTGTTCCATATTTGGTAAGGCATGGTCATTTTATATCTTTTAGTAGACTGTAAATTACTAGAAAACCCCTGGGTTTTGTCTTTGGTGGAAACTCATTAAATTAGGTTATACGTTGTTAGGAAATAATTGGAAAAGCCAAAGCTTTAAGAGTCCTGTAAACATGGTTTAGGAAAGTTTGTTTTCAGAACTTCAGTATCATAGCAAAATACGTGTAAATGAATGTGAATATTCCAGGAGGTGGTTGTCTAAAACACACACCCATTCAAGAAGTGCTTGTCTAAAACATGAAAGTACTTCTTATTAAGATATCCAATTTTGAGTAAATGGCCAGCTTTCTAAGGTGAATGCCCAATAATTTGGGCGATCTGTATCAGGACTGTAGATTTTTTTTTTACCTTTGCCAACACATGATCTTGACTTTCCAAGTTTACCAAGGACACTGTATTTGAAGACCTGCTTTTTGTTTTTTTCTCACTAGGGTTGACCCCAATATCTTTAATTGGCTTGAGCTTCTAATTTTAAAGTGAGGGAGTGCATGTATCACATGAATGAGACAACACTGGAATTTAGATGAATGTAGAGTTACAGTTTTCAGTTGTATGTTTGTGGTATGTGTTTGTAGTAGTAAGGTTTCCTACAGCATTTAAAAAATATCTAAAGTAATCCTATAAAAAAAAACCCCAAAAACTTAGGAAACTATTATTTGCATCCATTTTACTCCCTACACTTAGTCTTTCTGTAATGATTACTTTAGTGAGTTGTTTTCCAACTTAAAAATTTTTGGTTTGACATTGCCTCCTAGTTTAAGTTGTGTGTGTGAAGGTACTTAAGGGTTCAGCTTTGGACTTTTTGGTCCATGTAATTTTATAGCTGTAAAATATTTTAAATAAGATTTCATTCATTCCTCCAACAAATTATTAGAGTGTGAACTGTGTTGCTAGGGGGGCTCGTTTGATTATGAACTTTTCTTATTTACATTTCATTTAGAAGATTACTACCATTAGAAAGAGAATTTGTTTTCAGAATCATTGTAAATCTAAACATGTTTTGGTTAAACATATCCTAGGACAAATGTACTTAGCATAATGGAGTCTTGTGCAAAGTAGGGATTTAAGATTTTTTTAAGCCCTAGGTTTTGATTTAAACATATGAGGGATTTTATTTCTTAAAAATTTCAGTGGAAATTTCCAACTATTTGGGTTTCTTTTAAAAAGAGGAACCTGTTTTACAAATTGATTTTGTGGAAGTTTACAGTTGGCTTAAATTTTGCATATTTTTGTGAAAAGATAACTACACTTTCTTTTCATCACTTTTTCACTTTCTTTTATCACTTTCTTTAATCTTCACACTTTTCAGTTCAAGAATTCACCCTTGAGAAGATAAGGCAATTATTGTTAAGGACATGTTAATTGGATTTTTAGCATGATTGGATAGGATCTTGTCTGTATAATGTGATTAAGTTTGAAGCATTAAAAAATATTTGATTTACAAGACTTTGTATTTGAATAAGATAAGAGGCAGGACAGAAAAGTAAACCATTTCATTTGTTTTGAGCAAGTCAGTCTTAATTTGACTCGTAGTTTTGTTTTTCTCAATATATGTTAGTGCACATAATGAATTTTTGTAGATTTGTGTTAGAATGTGTAAGTCATTCCAAGTTGGTCAGTTTTTGACTCCAGATTTTCAGGAGTGTGCATTGTTTTTCTAAATCCTGGTTTCGGACAGCGTGCGCTTCTCTGTAGTCACCTGGAGGTTAGCCCTGGGTCACATGATGTTAACTGAAAACTTTATCACTGTCTTTCACGTATGACAGATAGAGTTAGGTTAGGTTTAGAGTCAGTGCTGCTGGTGCCTTGGTGAGAACTTGCTACGTGCCGGGCGCTGTTCCGTGTGTCCGCTTGTTTAGGCTTCACGACAGCCCCTGCTACACTTTCGAAAGTGGTTTTCGTAAGAGAAAACACATACTAGTCCGGTATGATGAAAATCCATTTCAGTGGAACTCTCCTTGTTCTGAAACACTTTTTTCCTTCGTTTTTTTCCTAAGTTGCTGGTACCTGTCCTTAGACTTCATGGTGACATACTCAACTTTGATAACGCTTACAGTACAGTAATTTCCACTGAAATCGTGTTAATATAGTAAAACAAAGTATACCGATAGATCCATAACATTCTCTCTCGCATAGGTTATATCAGAGGCCAGGTTAAATGCTACAGATGTTTACATATAATATCATAGCACCGTAAACACATTTCCTTTGTCAGGTGATTGTCAAATAGTTGTTGATAGATAATATATGTTTCTTGACCTGTAGATTTGCTTTTTGGTTGTCTTCTCAATATCGTCTTGATATTCATTCATCACCAGCAGCAGCCAGTTCACATTTTGTAAATGGGTATATTTTGCTAATCTTCCGAGGAAAAAGTAAAATGACTTACCAGAAGAAATCTCTAGAAGATGTTCAAGTGAGGAATTTTCTCTCTTGTGTTAATTACGAAAGCCTCTGACTCTGGGAGACTGGGGATGGGATGGGGAGGAAGATGGTCTTTTGCCAGTATTGGAGTTCAGTCCAGTTTTTGTTTAAGTGGAATTTGGTGTTTGATCTTCCCAGCTACATAGGAGCCTTTTGAAGACGGGAACTGTGTATAATCATGATAGTGTCACCTAAGATGCCATCTGTAAGCCAGGTGGATACTCAGTGGATTTGAACTTCAAGAATCCTAACTCGTAGCTCTGGAAGAGCTGTGAAGCTGTTTATGTTCATCTAATGCTACACTTTTATTTTAATGGCTAAGAAAACGGAAGCACAGAGAATTAAAGGACCTCATATAGCATCACCCTGGGTGGGGCAGAGTTGGGAACAGGGACCCCAGTTTCTGGGCCTGCCCAGTGTTTTCTAATGAGCCATTGTGATGAACTTTGTTATGGGATCCCATACCACGGGGTATGCTCTTAGATCGTTTTTACATATGCAGTGGAAAAGTGTGGCCAGCCATGAAACTGAAATTCTTTCAGTGGCAACCCTCAATCTGTTTCTGTTCTATTATATGTGACTTCACCTATGACAAGCCACACCTCATGCAAGAAATGTGGGGAGATCATTTGTCAATAGCTTATTCTGTGCGTTAGCTGGACCAAAGGAACCCAGTGGGCATTTTCCTAGTTGTTTCAAAGCAGGTTATTAAATGCAGCACCTAGCACAAATTGCTTTTTTATTTGGTCAGTAATGGATGGGTTGGTTGAAATCGCATTCAGATGCCTGAAAAACTGGGGTAAGGAAGAAGGGGAAAACGCTCTACATTTTTGTGCATATATTTAAAAGTTGATGAAGTTGATTTTTAAGAGTTGGCACTTTGAAAGAACTGAAATTTTGTGTGAAAGTTGGAAATCTTGCTGATGCTTCTTCAGGTATTTTCCTCTAGGGTGAGACAGTGAAGGGATCTATACATAGAGTTTTAAGAAAATCCACAAAGTTTGTTATTGTACTCTGCAGAGAGGAAAGGATCCAAGATACATAGTTTGTGTGGCTCGCTTTCCCCATATGATCGTTTTTTTTTTTTAAACAGGATAATGACTCTGAAGTGGGACAGACCTGCTGAGAGTTATTTGAAGTGCAGAGCAAGTTGCCTTGAATTTCCTTTCCATTTCAGTATTTTTCCTTTCCCTGAAATCCTTTAAAAGTTTGGTATGATCTTATGAATTTATTATGGCATATGTTAGTTTCACCTATTTCTTGAAATCAGTAGATAGCATAGAGTTGTTCTATGATTACCCTTGACAATCATTTGTATTTCAGCGTGGTAATATTCTGTTGAATTTGAACATGAGATGTCCTTCATTAATTCAGTTTGGCTAGGCATATCTAAAGAATATACAAGATTGTGGTGCAGAGCAAGTACGTTCTACATAGTGTTATAGCCAAGCATACAGTTTAGAGAAAGTTGTATTATAGGTAGTATTGTGGCTTTAAACTTAGGAATTAACCTGTGAATCTTGTTCTAATTTGTAAAGAATAAAATTGCTGGCGTGCATTTTAACTTTATGTCAACCTTCTAGTCTTCTGTTGTTATAATTTCCTCTGTGATGCCACAGTTATATTTAGTTTTGAATTTATTGGAAAACCTTGTGCTCTCCTGGACTTTTGAAAAAGAATTTGATAACAGAAAAAAATGTTGGAGCGATTCACAGATGTTACCCATACTTCTGAGACTTGGCATTGGGTTACTTGGTAGAAGGCGTCGCACAATGAAAGAAGACTGGAATGGCAGGCAGTCACTCTTGGTGCTATCACTTATCTTGTTATGGTAACAGCGAGGAAATAACGTCCTCGGTTTTGATTGGTCACAGTTTTCCTGGGCTCACAATTGTAGTGGAATAGCTGTTGCATAGATTCGTTTTTAGTCAAAATGGGGTAATATATGTGAAAGCACTCTGATAACAAACTGTTGTGTGGAAGAGATTTTTAAATTCTCTGTTTTGCTTCCCTCCCTGTATGCCCAGTACAGTCCTTGTCAGAGCGCATGCAGTCAGTACCTGTTTACGGACTGAATGTGTGCAGGCTGCATGTTTTTTCCTCGAATGGCATTTTATTTATTTATGTTTTTAATTTTGAGAGAGGCAGAGACCCCTCGAGTGGGGGAGGGGCAGAGAGAGAGAGGGAGAGAGGATCCCAAGCAGGCTCAGCGCTGTCAGCGCAGAGCCTGATGTGGGGCTTGAATTCATGAAACCGTGAGATTGTGACCTGAGCCAAAAACAAGAGTTAGATGCTTAATTGACTGAGCCACCCAGGTGCCCCGTGAGTGATATTTTAAAAAGATGTTTGAAGAAGTTTAATTATCGTTTAAGACTGAATGGTGTGTTGCCATAAGTAAACCAGTATCTTTTAAAAGTTGTTATAAATATCATTAAGAGAATATGCCATTCTTTCTCTTTTTTCCTTCCACAATAGATAATTTTGGGGCAGTGTTAATGCTTAATTGTTTGGGAGTTGAAACTTGACTTCATTTCAACAAAAAGTATCCAAGAATGTGGAGCAACGTGCTAGTCCTCACAATTAGCGGACGTCTATAGCAAACGTACTTTAATGAATAAGGAAGAGGATTTCTTGTGATTTTAATTATATTCCATAACATTTGAGTTCAGGTTTGTTTTTAAGATGACTTAATACCATTCTCTCCGTTGACTTACAATATTAGTTTGCTTAGCGTGTTCTTTATTAGTTATGCAAAGCTGTATCTTCTCTCTTTCATTCATGCACTCTTTGATTCATCCTGTATTTGTTGAGCATCTCTTATGTGCCAGGCACTGTCAGATTGCTTTACTAAATAATAATAATGCTGTTGAATGAGATACAAGATGTGAAAATGTTTTATAAATTGTGAAGTGATATCCAAATGCAGTTATCAAATTTGCAAATAGTTTTGAATGAAAAGTACCTTTAGTGTAACTGCTTTGTGTGAATTGTAAATTGAATCTGCCAAGAATTTTGTATGATTTTTTTTTTTTTAAGAATAGACAAAATTAGATTATTCAGCAATGAAATATTTAGTGCAACAAGCTTACAAGAAAAAGAAACCAAATTTTGTCTCTTAGAGCTCATTGGGTAGAACACAGTTCTGGAGAAGTTGGGACCGTAGGAGGAGGTGGAGTTCATGTCCAGCTCATTGCTCATCATTTTGCAGAATAATGTTTTTGGCAACACGGAACACTGAGTGGGAGAGTTAGATGACTTGGTTGCAAGAGCCTTGCCACTGTAAGGAAATTAAATCAAAGAATATGGTTTACTGCTTAAGAGTCAGTAGCATTGTGTTTATGCACACGAGATAGCATTTATTTCTAGCCTATTGGTCGTAACTCTGGAGTAGTATATGTTTGAATGTCTTCTAAGTTATTTTCATAGAATGTGTCATTTTAGCTGGGAGTCCCAGGAGCACCTTTAAAGCTGAATATTACGATTACGGGTAGAATTTGGTAACATTTTAAGATGCAAATGGATAAAGCCATTTCTATAATGTGGTTTACTGGTCCTGATGACGATTATAAATTTTGTCCTGCCGATTTAGCATACATTTAAGCAGTTTAATCGAAATGCATAAGCACTGATAAACATTTTTATCACAAAAGCTAGTTTTTTGAAAGTTTCATTATAAAACAAAATTCATTGATTTGGGTTGACCTGGATATTTCCGTATATTGTTTTGTACTGAAGGGGCAGTGCTAGTGGAAAGAACATATGCCTGGTTCTCTGGTGTCTTGGTTCCCTCAGAAAGCAGCTGTGTGACCTTGGGCAAGTCACTTCATCCATCTGTACTGTTTCCTCAACTATAAAATGAAGGTCCTTTCCTGCTTTGAACTCCCAACAATGAAATGTCAACTTAAAAAGTGCAATGAATTTTGAAAATACTTTTGTTTTTTAGTGTTCTTTGCAAGGGTGTTGTGATGCAGATTATTTTAATGGAAAGGGATATGTTTTATATATGTTTATTGGATATGTATTATTTTTTGGTTATTATTGAATGTTGACCTCTGATCTCTTCTGACCCCTGATCTCTTCCATTTCCAATTCCAAGAATATTGAGATAGGAGGGTTTTTTGTTTTGTTTTGTTTTTAACCCAAATTATATCATTTTGCAGTCAGAAAGCAAGAATGGCTTCAATAGATATGAGGCCCCTTGCTACAAGTATTGCCAAAGAGACGGTCTGTAGTGCAGCTCTTCTAAAGTCAGTTTGCACTAGTGCTCCCAATATTTAATTTTTTTGTAATTATTTATGTAGTATAAAGAACTAACCCTTTTCAGTTATCCAGTTCTGGATTATGTAGCCAATTTTCAGAAAGTTACATAAATCAAATTAAAATGATGTTTGGATTCTTTACTGAAGGCTTTTGTTTTTGTTTTGTTTTTGGCCCGTTTTTTAGTGGCGAAATGAGTCTTGTCTTGAGTGATGTGGCCATTTCTCAAAGTGTGCCCCCGTGGATATCAGTACATGCTGCTAAAGAAAAAAAAAAAAAAAAAAAAGAGCCCTGTGTGTTCAATAAATTTAGGATTTGCTGAGATAATTAAGGTTATACATACTTTATATCTTTAATATGTTAATAGTGATGTTTTAATTTTTTTTTTTAATGTTTGTTTATTTTTGAGAGAGAGACAGAGCGTGAGTGGGGGAAGGGCAGAGAGAGGAGACACAGAATCCGAAGCAGGTTCCAGGCTCCGAGCAGTCAGCACAGAGCCTGACGTGGGGCTCGAACTCAGGGACTGTGAGTTCATGACCTGAGCCACAGTCGGGCACTTAACTGACTGAACCACCCAGGTGCCCCAATAGTGATGTTTTAAGAGAAAGATATGGCTTGTGGAATTTTCCAAACTTACTTGGCCAGAGAATTTTTTTCTCTTTTCATCTTTTTTTCTTAATTTTTTTGGAATTTCGTTTAGTATTGTTTCAAACATATCTTGGCAAAATACACTCAGATTCTAATATCCCTTTGGACTCTCTGTAGTGTGAGATCCAATGACTACGGGGACAGTCTTGGCCTTACCTGTAGGTGCTGAGGGTACCTGTTGGGGTGGTTTTCTATTCAGCCACACAAACTTTGTCAGGGTTTGAGTCCTGACTCAGTCTTGATTCCTGACTGTGAAAGGAGTAGGCTTTCCACTTAATTTGCATTGGGAAAGGGGTTGTAATTCAGTCCAGTACCAGTGAGGGAGTCTAACCTTGAACTTACTGCTATGCACTATTTATCAAAACCCAGTCTGAGAAAGTAGTATAGTTATATAGTCCATCTATCCATTTTTCTGATTACCTAATATTTATGCCTAAATTTATCTAAAATTATGTTTCTGGACCATATAAATGCTCATGTAGCTGGACCACAGTTTTTGGTCCCTTTCTGTGGAAACATAATTTTTAAGCTTATTTATTTATTTTGAGAGGGGGAGAGGCAGAGAGAGAGGGAGGGAGAGAGAGAATCCCAAGCAGGCTCTGCACTATCAGCACAGAGCCTGACTCTGGGCTCGAACTCACCAACTGTGAGATCATGACATGAGTCAAAATCAAGTGTCAGACGCTTAACCGACTGAGCCACCCCCGGTGCCCCTCTGTGGAACTATTTTTAACTCAGCTTTATCTTGGCGTTTTCCTCTTTTAGGTTGAGGGGGACAATAAGTAAAACTCATTAGTGTATGTATCAGAGTATTTTTGAAGACTTTGTTACCCTGCAAGCTATCTCATAAAGACCCATGGGATAAATTTCAGATTTTTATTCCAGGAAAAATTGTGTTCCCTCTGAAGCAATTTCTTTTTCTCTTTTTAAAAATATTCATGGATACTGTAAATACTGAAACCGATGGTGTTTCCTTATTTGCATCGCTTCCTGAAAGCTTTCTGCTAAATTTGTGGCCCATCTTTTACAGATATGTAGACTTCTACTCTGGCTTCTTTTTGTCTCAAGGCAGTATAGTTTCTGCAGGCTCTGGAGTCGGCCGTATTGGCTCCATCCTTGAGGAGCTCTGTTGGATTCAGGCAAGCTGCTGAATTCCGTGAGCCCCAGTTTCCTCTTCTGTGAAATGGAGTTACTGGTACCCTCCTAGGGCTACTGTGAGGCTTACCTAAGGGTAATAGACGTAAGCACTTGTTCTTGACACATCTCAAGTACTCCATACTTTTTTCCACTTTCATGTTCCCCATGTTTCACCTCGTCTGCTTTTAAAAATAATTGATTATATATTATTTGTAATATTTTATTCACAATCTAAAAATTCACTGTAATCTAATTTTGTAATCTAAAATATTTCTTGGAGCAAGACAGACCAACCATACCTAAGTGTTGGTTTCTTAGCATGTTGTATTTTGCATAAAACATAGCAATTAAAAACATTCACAATTGCTTTGCCATAAATATTCCTAAATTTACAGAGATTTTGAAACTAGATGTACACGAGAGTTTACTTTTAGTCCACTTCACTTTCATTTTCTTCCCTTTTCACTTCAGACACACAGCCCCACAAACAGATTTTTCTGTGTTATATGTATAGGTGGGTCAGTGGTTTCTGAAGGCATTTTTTTACTACAGCCTCTTAGGTTAAAAGTTTCACTATCGTTTGAAATCTGTCACAAGACCAGGGAAGCACGTTCATGGTAGAACTATTTAATAAATAAGTTCCCCAGTTTGAGGAGTTAGATTTTTATGTGAGGTCAGGCCAGTTGAAGACATTTACAAAGAATTAGTTGTTTGTTATTGCTGTATGAGTTGCAAGAATGGAAAAAAAAGAAATTCTTTCTTCAATACTTCCTTCCAGGCTGAGTCATCACTAGAGAGTGGGAAGGGCAGCAGCAGCAGAGAATCCAAACCCCAAAGCTGATATCACAAAGTACCATTTCTCCAAGTTGGGGGCTCAGAGGGGAGCCATCATGAGCGATGTCACCATCGTGAAAGAAGGTTGGGTTCAGAAGAGGGGTAAGTGTTCAACAAAGCTGCACATAATGTGGTTGGTAAGTGTGTGAATGGTTGATGGTGTCCTGGAAGTTGATATTTTTCCTGACGCTGTTAACAAAGTAAGCGGACATACTACGTCCAGGAAGAGAGAAATGATATTTAACATATGTGTTAGGAATTTGCTTGTTATGTAGGGATTCTAAGTAATTCCTGATTTTGATCCTTACTACAGTTTTGAACATTTGGCTCTCTGGGATGTTGTGTGCTTGCATGTTACAGAAAGTTCCTGTTGGATTTTTCTGTGCTGTCCACAGCAACTCTGCAATCCAGAGAGATGTCTGTAGGACGATTTAATAATCTAGAAAAGTGTCTAACTTGTATGCATTTAAAGACATGTAAATTTATATTAAGCCGGTTTGGGTGAAAGCAGGGGAAGGGCTTCTAGGGTTAAAGGGGAAAGAGCTCACCCACAAACTTCTGGCTTCAACAACCCTGTAAGTTAGGTGAGGAAAGTCCTAAAGTAAGAGACCAGCTGAAGAAAGGGTTTCTGCGTGTGTGTGTTTATGTTTAATTGCATATTTTTATTTTTCATAATCTAGTTTTAGTATTTCTTGTTTGCTGTTCACTCCTACTTTAGATAAATAATTCAAATTACTTTAAAGGAAGAACTCTTTAATGTAAAGCTTAGTTTATCTCCTAAGAGATCACCTTTTAATGTGGTCAATGTGTTTATTAAGAAATCTAGAGTGTAGACTTGTTGCCAGGCAACTACTGTTTATCCACGTGGCCAAATTGAGTAGTATGAGGACTGTTGCATTCTTAGGACTTTTAAGTTCCTGTATACTGTATCTATTTCCTGATTAAAAGTTACCTTTTAAATAGTGATTTCAATGTTTTTTGCGGGTTTGTAGTTAATACCTATGTTTGGAAAGTCATTGTCAGTAGTTAAATGGGATTATGTATTACTGATTTCTAAAAATTCATCCTTATTGAGTTATAATTTCCATACCAATACAATTCCCCTATTTTAAGTGTACACGGGGATGAACTTTGCTACATGCATGCAGTGGCATAACAAACACTGCAGTCATGACGTTGAACATCTCTTTCACTCCGAAAGCACCCCTATTCCGCTCTGCAGTCCCTCCTCTTTCCTGAGCCCTGGGACCCCTAATCTGCTACAACTGTAATCTTCCTTATAAGTACACTCATCTGGTCCTCTGTGTCTGGTTACTTTCATGTAGCATAATACTTGAACGATTCATCCACATCGCTGTGTACATCACAAGTTTGTTCCTTTTTATTGTTGAGGCATGTTCTGTAGTCTGGACGTACCACAATCTATTTATTTACTGTCTGATGGATATTTGAGCTATTTCTAGTTTGGGGCTATTACACATAAGGCAGCTATGCACATTGGAGATCATGTCTTGGTGTGGTTTGTTTTCCTTTTCCCTTGGGCAGTGACCTGGGAACGAGATTGCTGCTCATACGGTAAGTGTGTGCTTAACTATCAAACGGTTCAGCCAACTATTGTACGATTGAGTTTAATTTATTGTATGTTATATTATAAATTTAGAAGACATTTTCAGATTTCACTGCTGTCTGAAGGTGCTTTTTCTTTGTTTTTTTAACTTGTCTATTATATTTATACTGTCTTTCCTACTTTGTTTTTTGGGGACGGCAAATCACATAAACCTTTTGGAGTAATACTTTATGCACCTCTAATGTCTGCTCCCATTAAGTCTGTTTTGAGGATTAAGTGAGGTGATGGATGTGGATGTGTTTTGAGAGCTTGAACACAACTGTAAGTTATTGCCGGCACCACATGTTGTCAAAGATTTAGAGTTGTTCTTGAGTTTGTTTAGTTAATTGCGTCTTACCTGAAACACCATGATAAAAGGTCGGTTTAAAGTGCGTGGGGTATAGAAGCAAGAAAAAAATGGACCAGGATTTCTTTGCATTTTTCCTGCCTTGGTTAATAGTACACAAAGATATAAAATGATAAGTAAAAGTCTTTTCTGTCATCTGCTCTTCCAACTGGTTTCTCTCCTCAGAGATAACCATTGTAGACCTTTTGTATTTTATACTTTTTTTGGTGATTATTATCCCAGTTTTGTATATAATACGCCAAGCTTTATTTTTGAGTAGTCTTACATAATCTCGTGTATCGCCCTTATGAAAAATGAAGAATTTGACTTGTTAATACCTGTTCTCTTCCTTCCCTAAAGGGAGGGAGTGGGCTCATGGTGCACTCTTCATTCTAGAAAGTACTTACACATTATCTCTAAACTGACCACTTTGGGAGTACCCTACACAATCTTTCCTCTCAATTTCCCACATTCCCCTCCCAGTTTGTGGCAACTGAACGTTTATTTTATATTTTCAGGGTTTGTAATAGTTATACTTGCTGATTCGGAGAAGCAGTAATCGATATTATGATAAGTAAACAGTACCTGCTGCCAACCAGAGCAGTATGGTGGGTACGTGTGAAGGGAGCCATAGAGAGCAAATGATCGCCTCATACTCTGTTGGTGTTCAAGATCATGACGCACTTTGGTTTGGCCTCTGGTTTGGGCTATAATGGTTTTTCCTGGATTTTCTAATTGTCACATTTCCTCCCATTGGTAAAAGAGTGTATGCTTTGCTGTCTTCCTTGTATCACTTGGTCATCCAGCTTTTTAATCCTGGTATTTGTCAGAATTCTATTGTGAACTGACCTTTTTCTAGGTGTGATACTTAGCTAGTAGCATGTTATTTAATTGCATTCCTGGACAAGTTCAGTGCTTTCTTAGATCTGTCTTTCCCCTATTTGTTTTGGATTTATTTTATGGTTTTCTAGAAGTAGTTTTTTTTTTTTTTTCCTTTTTTCAATTTACTGAAGAACTTCTTTCAGAAAGAATATGTCGGCACAGTGTTTGAAAATGTGCTTTTCACTTTTACACCTGATGCATACCTTTGCTGGGTATAGAATTCAGTTGTGAAACAGTTTTCCTTCAGAGTTTTGAAGGCTGCATTCGGTTACCTTTTGGTAACCAGTTTTACTGGTAAGAGGCTTAACACTAATAGGAGTAATTTCTTTCTAGGTAACCTGTTTGTTGTCCTCTTGAAGTTTGTTGTGTTCATGCCTCTTTATCCTTGGCTTTATAAAATTTAAGGAGGATAAGATGTGGTTCTTTTTAATTCACCTGTAAAGCATTTGGTGGACCCTTAGAATATGCAGGCAAATGTGTTTAATTCTGGGGAGTCTTCTGTATTTCTCTTGTTATTTTTTCCCTTCTGTGTCTTCTGTATTCTTTTATGGTTTTTTCCCTTAGAGCATCTATATCAGTGCTCTGTTTTAAAATTTTTCTTTAATTTCTTTGTTTTCTCTCCTTGTTCTGGAAGATTCCTCAACTTTTTCTTTGAGCCCTTTACTGAATTATTTATTTCAGCTATTACTTTATATTTCTGGGAATTCTTTGTAGTTCATAGCCACCCGCTCTTATTTTACAGATTTTTAATCAAAGGACACCAACGAGACTATTTTTAAATTTTTTATCTGCTTTGAATAACTTTTTCAGTTTGTTTATTTTGTTTATTATTTTTTTTTCCTTGGTGGTGTTAGTATTCCTCAGGTATCTGATGATCCCTGTTGGTTTATTTGTGAATGAAAGACTGAGTTTACTGGTAGTGACCTCTGTCTGTTTTTGTAATTCATGTATTTTCCCTGTACTTACGACTGGCTAGATTCTCTGAATGAGGATTTGTAATGGTACTTTTAACTGGACTCTTGGCAAGCATTAGTTGAAATATTAGGGGAAACCAAATGGGGCATTTTTTTCCTCTGAACTATTCTTAATTTGTTCCTTTAGAGATTTTCAGTATGATTTTAAGAATAATCTTCTGTTTTAGTCAAGCAAATTTCATTAGTCTGTTGTTGCTGTTTGGACATATTTTGGCTCAAAGAATTTCTTCTTAAAGAGCAGTAGTATTCTCTGCCTCTTTACACTGGGCAGGTAGATTATCATCACCTGAACTCTGGTGTACTTGTTTTAAAATAAATATATAATGTCTGCCTTCTTTACCTCACAGTGTGCTGGTAAGCATTGTGAGCTAATGTGTACAGAGTATTTGTAAACTATTAATAAAAGTATCTATATAAAAAATTCACAGTTACCCTTAGTTTGACTATCAGTCCTTTTTCTCAAACTTGCATTTATGAATCAGTTCATGTTAGCTCCTATCTAGATATAATCTCATTTCATTTGTACTTTTGATGTAAATAAGTTGTTCATCATTAAATAGCATCCTGGAGAAGGAAAAAACAGACTTAAAAATAATTAATGATACTGTGTGGGGCAGATACTTTCCTAACTTCGGTTATTGGTGATATATCAACATTGAAACCTTTTTTTCCTGTACTTTTCTGGAGCAATTACAGAATGGTAAATATTAATTGAGATAACACATTGATGTAGTATTGTTGGTGTTAGAAATGACAGTAAAGGAAACGTCATGTAGCACACGTGGAGTAAAGTACTGTCTACATTTTCCTGCTTGATGGTCCTGGGAGAGCACATCAGCTTTGGAGATACCTGCAGACGTGTTAAACACTTCTTAGACTCTCTCCTTCACAAGAGAGAAGTGACCAGAGGCTGGTCACAGACCAGCCTGGTACTACCAGTCTCTAAACCTGATGTCAAAAGTTTTACTCTAAGTTTGTCCTGTTACAGTAAGGGCTAATAGTTGCTGTGAAGAAAGGTGTTGCATTAATAAAGTGGGAAATTTAACCAGCTTAAAAGGTCTAAATTATTGAATTAAGTAGGTTGCAATAGCATTAACCAGGGCTAATTGTAATTTATAAAATTCCGTTTGCGTAATAGTACTGTTTCCTAAGAAGGTAAGTAGTCTCTTCTAAAGGTGGAGAGCCAGTTCCTTGATAACATGTTAAAATCTGTAATGTATTGGTGGTCAATGCACAGTCTTACAATTCTGAAATTGGTACAAATTTAAGAGGTGGTTTTATCATTAAAAACATTTGACTGATGGGGGTGCCTGGGTGGCTCAGTCGGTTAGGTGTCCGACTTCGGCTCAGGTCATGATCTCACGGTCCGTGGGTTCGAGCCCCGCGTCGGGCTCTGTGTTGACAGCTCAGAGTCTGGAGCCTGTTTCAGATTCTGTGTCTCCCTCTTTCTCTGCCCCTCCCCTGTTCATGCTCTCTCTCTGTCTCAAAAATAAATAAATGTTAAAAAAAAATTAAAAAACAAAACATTTGATGAAAATGCTGCATGCATATGATAGTTTCTTAGGCTTTTTGTTGCTTTGATATCTAACAGATTGAACTTTCAGGTTGTGTTCTGTGTACGTAACCAGTTTGTGCTTTCAAAGCACTCCTTGCCTTACTTAGTTTGCCTGCTACTTAGAGTTTCCAGTTCAAGGATCTTCATGAACTGTGTCCTTGGAATAACACTTGTTTTGTATTCTGTGAACTGATTTGTTTAGGTGAACCGGAATGTTAGTATTTGGTAATTCCAAGCTACACTTGATAAGTCTATGAATTTTCTGTCAAAATAGCTTAATGCCACTATGCAGAATGTTTTAGTAACGTGAAGATTGTAAGCTGGGCTATGTGTTAACATGAGATTATTTTGAGCTAGTCAATTATAAGCTGTTCTAGAAAACAGAATCACAGTTTTTGGGGTTCTCATCCACGTCCAAGGGCTTTTTCCTTAACTTTGTATGTACTTGTACAAGTACCTTTTGCTTCTGTTTTATTCACAAAGTGAGTTTTAAATAAATGATCAAGTGCTTATAGAAATAGAAAACAACCGTATGATTTTGTTTACTACGCAGAAGCAAGCATTTTCCATAGAATGTGGAGAGCTGTGGTAGCCACTGTATAAGTCACATGATAGTTTAGAGAAGCTCACTTGACTATTAACGTTACAAGTGGGGAATAAACATGACAAAATTAAATTTATTTTCTTAAAAAAAATTTTTTTTAATGTTTATTTATTATTGAGAGAGAGAGAGACAGACCGTGAGTGGGAGGTGGGGGGGGGAGGGGAGGAGTGGGCAGAGAGAGAGGGAGACACAGAATCTGAAGCAGGCTCCAGGCTCTGAGCAATCAGTACAGAGCCTGATGCGGGCTGGAACCCATGAACCTTGAGATCATGACCTGAGCCAAAGTCAGATGTTTAACCGACTGAGCCACCCAGTCGTCCCAAGTTTTTTTTCTAATGACATTGGGACTCTGAGATTTAATGTATTTACAATAACGTGAATTTTATTTTATTTTCTTATTTGTCTTATTTTCTTCGTCTTATTTTATTATTTGAATACATTGGTTTTGAAAATGTTAATCAAGTAAACCATGGAGAGAACCATCAAATGATAAGCTTTCATATGCATTCTAGAGCTGGAGAATTGTAGAGCTGCTGTTATGTACGCACACACTCACACTACTCCCTATCTTATGCGAGATAGGGATACTTATCCTTCCCCATCAGCAGTTGTTTTGTGTATTGACTTGTAAATTCACTTGTTCAAGTTAGTTACCTCTACAGTTTTCTGCGTGGTCAAGTCATCTGCAAAGAGTCACAGTTCTGCTTCTTCCTTTGCAATCTTTATGTCTTCAGTTAATTTTTCTGATCATTTCACTGGTTAGGAATTCTAGCACAATTTTGAGTAAAAGTGGTGAGAGTGGACTTTTGGTCTTATTTCTCATGTTGTTTTACCACCACCATCATCATATTATGTGATAATCACTATTGTAGTTGTTGTGGGCTTTCTATTGCTGCCTTTAATCAGATTGAGAAAGTTCCTTTCTTGTCCTGTTTTGCTGAGAGTTTTTATCATGAGTGGATGTTCACTTTTTTCAAAAAGTTTTCCCACATCTATTGAAATGACTATTTGACTTTTCCCTGTATTGTGTTAATATGGTGTATTACTTTAACGGCTGGAATATGTCCCATTTGGTCCTGATGTATTATATTTGATTTACCAGTTTTGATGTACCTTGTCAAGGATTGTGGGGTGTTTTTGCATTTATATTGGTCTATAATTTTCATTTCATGTTTTAGTTTGATGGCTATGCTGGACTCATAGGTTGGGAAGTATTCCCTTCTCAATTTTTGAAGGAATTTGCATAAGATAGGGTTTATTCCTAACTTAATATGTTTGGTAAAATGCATCAGTGAAGCCATTTGGGTTGGGGCTTTTTTGGTGAGGTTTCTGATAATAAATACAATTTCATTAATAGGCATAGGACTATTCAGATTTTTTGTTTCATTTTGTGTCACTTTGGGAAAATTGTGATTTCTTAGGAATTTTTCCATTTAATCTAAGTTGTTGATATATTTGGAATAAAGTTGTTCTTAATATTCCCTTATTCTTTAAGTGTCTGTGGGATTTGTAATTATAATCCCCTATTAAATTCTGATGTTGGTAAATTGTGTTCTCCCTCTCATTTTTTTTTCCTTTGATCAGTTTTACTAGGAGTTTATACATTTTATTGATCTTTTCAAGGAGCCAACTTTTTGCTTTGTTTTCTTTGACCTTTTCTATTTTACTGCTTTTGCTCATTATTATTTTAATTTACTTGTCTTTTTTTCTGGCTTCTTAAGGTAAAATAGTATGTCATTGGTTTTAAATCTTTCTTTTTTTAAAAAATATAAGCACTTAAATCTATGGATTTATCTTTTTTTAATTTTTTTTTAACGTTTATTTATTTTTGAGACAGAGAGAGACAGAGCATGAATGGGGGAGGGACAGAGAGAGAGGGAGACACAGAATCGGAAGCAGGCTCCAGGCTCTGAGCCATCAGCCCAGAGCCCGATGTGGGGCTCAAACTCACGGACCGCGAGATCGTGACCTGAGCTGAAGTCAGACGCTTAACCGACTGAGCCACCTAGGCGCCCCTGGATTTATCTTACATCACAGCTTAGTTTTGTCCTACAAGTTTTGATGAAATGTGTTTTCATTGTTATTTAATGTAAAATGTTTTCTAACTTACCTTGGGATTTGTTCTTTGAACCATGGGTTATTTAGAAGAAGGCTGCTTAATTTACAAATATATAGGGGTTTTTAGATATGTTAGTGTTTTGATTTCAGTTTAATGTTTGATTGTATTTACAGAAGATATTCTATAAAAGTTTCAGTCATCTGGAATTTTTTGTTATTTAAAAAAATTTTTTTATGGTCCACCATATGGTCTATCTTGATTTTTCTGCTGTTGTGGGTGTAGTTTTTTTTTTTTTTTTTTTTTTTTTTTTTTATAAATGTCTGGTCAGGATGGGTGATGGTGAGTCATATCTTCTGTAACTTTACTGATTTTTTTCTTTAGTTCTATCAATTACTGAGAGAGAAGTAAAATCTCCCAACTATGTGAATTTCTGTTTCTTTATTCTATTTTGCTTTATATATTTTGAAGCTCTGTTGTTAGATGCATCCAGATTTGTATCATCTTCTGGATATATTGCATCTTTTGTCCTTATGAAATGTCCATCTTGTTCTGTCTTGAAATTCAGTGTGTCTGATATTAATATAACCACTACAGAATTTCCTGATTAAAGTTTACATCTTCTATCTTTTTAAAATGTTATTTTACATTTAGCTTATCTGTGTGTTATATTTAAACCGTCTCTCTTGTAGATAGCATAGTTTTAGGTCTGGTTCTGTTTTTTTTTTTTTCCTCCTCTTTATCTCATTTGACAGTCTTTACCTTTTAATTGGGGGTGTTTAGACCATACGTATTTGTTAATGTAATTATTGATATGATTGAATTTAGGTCTACTGTTTTTTTTATTTATTCTCTATTTGTCCTATTTAAAATTTTTTTTCCCTGTTCATATATAGGTATATTTTTGCCTTCTATTGGGTTGATTGAATTTTTTTTAGTAGTTCATCTAAATCCCTCTGTCAGTGTGCATTCTCAGTGGAGGGGAGGATATCTCCCCCAAGGGGGTAATCATTGGTTCTGGGGGAGGGTGCAAAAAACTCAGATATTTATAGTCATTTGTGCCTTTTAAGTGGGACACATTATATAAACATATACAGCATATCTGTGGTATTAAAATTTCATGTGGGAGGCTAGAGCGGTTAGGGAAAAAAAAAAGACTAAAAAGGCTTGTTAGGTGGGCCATAATGGAAAAAACTGAACTTCTCTGTAATCTTACATTACTTAATGGTTATTGTAGGGCAGTGGTTTTCAGCCAGGGTTATTTTACTCCCCTGGGGACATTTGACAATGTCTGGAGACATTTTTGGTTGTCATGACTTGGGGTGGGTGTGCTATTGGCATCTAGTAGGTAGAGGCCAGGGATGTTGCTAAGTGTTCTGTAATGTATAGGACAGTTTTCCCCAAACAGAAAATCTTCTACTCCAAAATGTCACTAGTGCTGAGGTTGAGAAACCCTGCTGTTGGGATTATAATATGCATTCCTAATTTATCACATTATATACTGGGTTAATACTTTACTGCATTATGTAAAATAGAACACCCTTGAAATACTGTAGTTACATTTACCTCTCCTCTGAGTGCCTTGTGCTGCTGTGTCTCATATATAGCAGATATAAATATGTTGTAAACCATGTGATACAATGTTTGAATTTTTGTTTTATGTCCTTTTTATGTCTTTTAAAGAAGAGCAGGATAAATATGGTCTTTTATATGTACTTAATTTGCAGTGTTTCTTTCTTTCTATAGATTTGAGTTTCTGTCTGATATTATTTTCCTTTAGCTTGAAGAGCTTTCTTCAGCATTTCTTTTAGAGCAAATCTGTTGGTGACCAGTACACTCATATTTTTGTTTATTTTAAAATATTTTCGGGGCACCTGGGTGGCTCAGTCGGTTGAGCTTCCGACTTTGGCTCAGGTCATGATCTCACAGTCTGTGAGTTCGAGCCCCACGTCGGGCTCTGTGCTGACAGCTCAGAGCCTGGAGCCTGTTTCAGACTGTCTCCCTCTCTCTCTGACCCTCCCCCATTCATGCTCTGTATCTCTCTGTCTCAAAAATAAATAAACATTAAAAAATTTTTTTTTAATATTTTCATTTCTGTTTTATTTTTGAAGGATTTTTTTATTGTGTATAGAATTATGATTTGTGAGTTTGTTTCTTTCCTCACTTTAAAGATGTCCTTTCATTTTCTTCTACTTTCCCTTGTTTCTGATAAGTCAGCTCTTACGTTGTGTTGTTACCTGTATACAACATACCAATTTCTGTGTGACTACCTGCGAGATTTTTCTAGCCTTGATTTCAGCACTTTGATGATGTGCCTAGGTGTTTTCTTTGTATGTATCCTATTTTGGATTTACTGGATTTTTGTTGTTTTTCATCTATAAATATATGTTTTTACCATACTTGGGAAGTTGCATTGGCCATTATTTCTAAAGAACATTTTCTATGCTGTTCTCTGGAATAGTTGTTTTTTATATTTTATACAGAGTTTATAATTTTATGTATGGCAAAATTAGTCTAAGTCACCCTACAACTACTGGAAGTGGAACTCTGATAGGTATATATGCTTTAATGTGTGGATATACAAATTCGTTAAAGTTTTACCATTCACTTTGTTATTGCTCATAACAAATTATGTGGAGTACAAATTTCATCTACATTGATATTTGAGGAAACTGATGATTTCTGTTTTTGAATTAAAAAAATTTTTTTTAAGTTTCATTTATTTTTTTTAAATTTTTTTTTTTCAACATTTATTTATTTTTGGGACAGAGAGAGACAGAGCATGAACGGGGGAGGGGCAGAGAGAGAGGGAGACACAGAATTGGAAACAGGCTCCAGGCTCTGAGCCATCAGCCCAGAGCCCGACGCGGGGCTCGAACTCACGGATCGCGAGATCGTGACCTGGCTGAAGTCGGACGCTTAACCGACTGCGCCACCCAGGCGCCCCAAGTTTCATTTATTTTGAGAGAGAGAGCACGAGCAGGGGAGGGGCAGAGAGAGAGGGAGAGAGAGCATCTCAAGCAGGCTCCACCCTGTCAGCACAGAGCCTGATATAGGGCTTGAACTCACAAACTGTGAGATCATGATCTGAGCTGAAATCAAGAGTTGGACTCTTAACCGACTGAGCCACCTAGGCACCTCAGAAACTGATGGTTTCAACCAGCTGAGTTCCAGACACCTGGAAACATAGCTGAACCTTTTTTTCCTAACTGAATTTATAGAATTTTAAAATAGAAGAGACTTTAGAAGTCACCTAGTCTTATATCCATTTATCTTTACAGAAAACAAGTCATTTTTTTGAGTTAGGGGCTTAGCCTGGACCAGTAGCTGAAATTTCTTTATTGCCAATTTTATGATGCTTCATCTTTTGTTTCTTTCTTGACACTCAGACGTGTTTTGGAGTTCTTTTTTAAAAAGTCTGTTATTAGTATGTGCTGAGAGAGGGGCTCAGAACAGTTGCACAGGAGGAGAGTTTAAAACCCTGTGAGAATGGAAAAAGGGGAGTATCTTACATCTGGTGGAATCCTTATGCCATTTGAGTGGTATCACTTACCTCTCTGTGTCCCAGTGGGCACTACAGGGAAGCTGTATCTCTAGAACTTACTGTGTTACCTCCTTGGAGAAACTATTTTTATATTCTTTGACATGGACAAACTTTCTTTAATTATCTGTTCACATTCTGTAATCAATTGCGTTATCTTACTGGTATGATTAACCGTGCACATACCAGTGTGCTTTCTTTTATGTATGTTGATGCTTAACGCCAGTTTTTCTACTTTTTTTCTCCTGCATCCTTGTCAATAAAAAATGTTCTAAGTATTTCAAATATAAATTCTAATATAATCTCAGTTTTTCCCAGATCACAGTCTTACAAAGTTGGAATGATTTCTCTTGTCTGTGTATTACATCACTTTGGTCCCTTGTGGCTTTATATTGACTAGTTACCACATAGACCCTTTATTTCTCTTTGTTGTCAACTCCCCTGAGGGCAGGAACTGTGTCTAATACAACTACATTTTGCATATTGGTTCTGCGAGTACTTTGAATGTAGGAGGCTCTTAGTCTTTGAGTGAATGAGGAAGAAAACAGTCTTTAGAAGTTCCAGTAGCTGGGGCACCTGGGTGGCTCAGTTGGTTAAGTGTTCGACTCTTGGTTTTGGATCAGGTCATGATCTCATGGTTTGTGAGTTCGGGCCCCATGTTGGACTCTGCACTGACAGTGCGGAGCCCACTTGGGATTCCCTCTCTCTCTCTCTCTCTCTCTCTCTCTCTCTGCTCCTCCCCTGTGCGCTCTCTCTCTCTTAAAATAAATAAAAACATTTAAATAAGAAAAGGTCCAGTAACAGTGTGTCACAGATTGCAGGGCAAGGAACTAGAATTGGGACAGCTGGGGCAAGTCAGGGAACACAAAATAGATCACAATTATGAAAGCAGCCTATAATCTAGGATAGGGTTTTGGTAAGGGCAGGGCTGGCATTCTAGATCAGGTTGTACATCTGTCAAGTTGTTTGTAGGAAAATGGAGCTAATAGGGTAGGAGTTGCTAGAACTGACTGAATGACTGTTCTATGCACAGGACTCTGATAGTCCCAGAATGGTTTAGCATATAAGACGCCTAAATCAGGTAAGTGAGAACAGAGTAGTGGTCATAGTTCTGGAACACTTATCCATATTTTACTCTTAGAACCACAATGTACTTCTGAGTTCATGATTCTTCCGGCCTGGAAGAATCTTTGGTACTGTGTTGCTGATGGATCATTGATCTCCGATATTGTGGGTAACTAAAATATCACTGTATAGGACGTAACTGTTTGATTATTTAACAGCTGTGAGTAGTAGGGGTCTTTATTTTGCCCTCCTGAGCAATCTAGAACAAGTTCTGTTTTCCGTGAGACAGGCCTTCCAATATTTCAGGATTGCTGTGACACCTTCCCTAAAATGTTTTTAAGCAAACTGTTCTTTTCTTTTAACTTGTTCATTGTATGACATGTTTCTAGCCCTCACACATAATTTTGGTGTCCTGCTGTGGAAATATCTCAGTTTGTCGATGTCTTTCTTAAAATGTGGTCGCCAGAGTGAACCTAACACTGCAGGTGTGGTCAGTGCAGCGAAGAGCACAGCAGGACTGTTCCCCACAGCACGGCACGGGAGGGCCGTGATTGCCCTCCAAGGCCACAGCTGGTTTTCTCAGTTTTAATTTTTTTTTAAGTTTTTATTTACTTACTAGAGAGAGAGAGAAAGTTTGCAAGTGTATCAACAGGAGAGAGAGAGAGAGAGGGAGGGAGGGAGGGAGAGAGAGAGAGAGAGAGAGAGAGAGAGAGAGAGAGAGAGAGAATCTCAAGCAGGCTCTGCACTCTCAGTGCAGAGCCCGACTCTGGGCTTGAATTCAGCAAACCCTGAGATCATGACCTCAGCTGAAACCAAGAGTCGGACACTTAACTGACTGAGCCACCCAGGCACCTCTTTAGTTTTAACTTTTAAAGGAACTTTTATTATGTTTTGTTTATGCAGACTATTTACATATGCCAATTTGTTGTCCACATGTTACCATTTTCATTCCTGTCACTAGTATGTAAAAGTTTCTGCTTTCTCTTGCCATAATTATCACTTGTATTATCTTTTTAATTTTAGCCATCATGTTGCTGTTTTATTTTGCATTTATTTGTTACGCTGAGGCTTAACTTTGTTGTTAATGCTTTTAGCCATTTTTTCTTCAAATGAATTACTTGTTTCTTATCCTTAATCAATTTTATGGTATGAGGCTTATGGCTTCTTTTTTTTTTTTTTTTTTTTTTTAAATGTTGCTGACTCTTTGGTTGATGCCATTTTTTTTTTTTCAACGTTTATTTATTTTTGGGACAGAGAGAGACAGAGCATGAACGGGGGAGGGGCAGAGAGAGAGGGAGACACAGAATCAGAAACAGGCTCCAGGCTCTGAGCCATCAGCCCAGAGCCTGATGCGGGGCTCAAACTCACGGACTGCGAGATCGTGACCCGGCTGAAGTCGGACGCTTAACCGACTGCGCCACCCAGGCGCCCCAAGGCTTATGTCTTCTTTATTAAAATTTTTTTTTAACGTTTATTTATTTTTGAGAGAGAGAGTGAGACAGAGCATGAGAGGGGGAGGGCCAGAGAGAGGGAGACACAGAATCCAAAGCAGGCTACAGGCTCTGAACTGTCAGCACAGAGCTCAGACCACAGACTGTGAGAATATGACCTGAACCGAAGTCGGATGCCCAACTGACTGAGCCACCCAGGTGCCCCTATGAGGCTTATGTCTTTAGTCAATTTTATAAATTTGATATGTTCTTATTATTTGTAAGAGCTTTTTATGTATTCAGAATACCATTATTTTATTTATCAATTTGTTGTTACAAATATTTTCCTGGTTTGAGTATATCTTTTAACTCTATGATTTTGTCACGTATAAGTTTTTAATTGTTATATAGTTTAGTATATCAGACTTTTCCCTTCCGAGGAGGCCATTGAGGTCACACTTAGATACTCTTGCCCTGTTTTCTTCGAGCATCGTTATGATTAAAACAATTTGTATTATCTACATAATACGTTAGTTCCTCTTGTAAAAGGTCCAAGCAGTATGTAATAGAGTATGATATGGTTCCTCCACTCCCAATTTCCTTCTTAGAAATAACCGCCGTCAAGTGTGATGTCCTGCTATAAAGCCAACATTTTTCTGAAAACAGGTAAGAATGAGAAAGATACATGTCAAACTATGGGTAGTATTTGTCTCTTGTCAGGAGATTGGAATTCAAGAGATTAGGTGGGGGACAGGAAGAGGGATAATTAAAGAAATGAGACTTTTACACTTTATTCTGTATAAACATTTGGATCTTTTATCTCACTTTGCGTAAATGACATCATAATCACTTAACAGTATGTCTTAGAGATTTGTCTACGCCCTTGCAACATGGTCACTCAGAAAATTTGAAAAAATGACCAATTTGATGTAACTTGCTTTTAGTGAATCTGTTCTTCTCATCCATCTACTTTTCTCATTTTTAAGTACGCAGGTACTGTCAGTTTAGCCCAATGGTCAAGAGGATGGAATTTAACTTCAGATCTTGGCTTTGCCATTTACTAGTGACTATGGGCAGAAATCTTAATATGCCTTAAATTTCTCATGTGTAAAATGGTGCTGATAATAAGTGGTTTAAGACTCCAAGATCATAATGTTTGATTAGCTCTTATCCCAGTGCATGGGACATACTAAATAATTAATAGTAGCGGTTATTTAATAATCTGTTATAGGTCCTAATGCTGAATTTCACATCACATTTAGTAATTGTTAGTGTTTAGGCTCATCTATTGTTTTCCTCTGTAAAAACAATAAAGATACTTGCCCTTTTCAGGGTTTTTTTTTTTTTTTTTTTTTAATCCCTTCTGTGCTCTGCATTTCTTAGAGATAATTGATGCTAACTGGAACTCAGAGTGGTAAGTCACTTAGTGTCTTCTCAGCACCTCTGGGCATCAATGTTTGCATTATGATGGTTCTCTCTTGAGAAGACAAGTGTAAAAGAGGAGTTAATCAGTATTCCTTTCCTGTTGCCCGGCCTGAGTGCTATACTCTCTTCCTCTGGCTTCATCTTTTGTAATTTTGAAATTCGTGTTGGCCTGTAACTGTTTTCTGTATTTGCTCTTCGTTATGCTTGTCTTTCCAACACTTTTTCTGATGTTGAGTGAAGTAGGGCTTAAAGCAACAAGTACATACATTTTTTTCTTCCTCACTCAGGGTTGGGTGAGGTCAGATGATAATGATATTTTAATCTTGTGCTTGAATTTTATGACTAAAACTGCTTGCCATATAAGAACACTAACTTTGTTATCTTAATGGTTGGATGCAAAGACATTTCTATCCAAAATTCATCGATCAAGAAATAGAACTTAAGTGTATTTTTTAGCTTTATAATATCAAGCAATACAAAAACTGAAAATGAAAATAACGGTAATAAGAATTGGGAAGAAGGTTGAAGGGGAACTCAGTTTTTCACCTTCATAGTGGGAAGTCAGTTGATGTGGTTACAGGTGATAAATCAAGAGACAGAGGCATAATACCGAAAATATTAAAAGTGGCTATTGCTGTGAAGTGGAATAGGGAGTGAAGCTGTGTGTGCACGCACGTGTGTGCATGTGTGTGCCTGTGCAGGGGAATGGTGGAAGGGATTCTTTCTTATGCTATTGAACTATTGTTGCTTGGTGTATGTGTCCATTAACAGTAATAAATTATACCTTGCATGATCCCTATTGATGGAAATAAAATACAGTTTTGTATATCAATGTATGTTTAAAAAACTGATTGGAAGGAACTATACCAAATATTATCTCTTGGTAGTGAGTTTTTTTTTCCTTCATTATATTTTTCTGTATTCTGTGAGATTTCTAAAGTGAATATCTTACTTTGGTAGTTTAGAAGAACATTATTGAAGGAAAACTATCTAGGACCTCCTGGATTTAATTTGTCACTTGGCATCAGTATGCTGTTTTTTATTTAGACAAGTACTGTAACTTTTTTTTTTAATTAAAGGAATTGTACACCATATTCTCTAAATGTTTGTAAATGTATTAGTAAGGCAGGCATTCTGCTAAAAATAACAGAAAACCCAGCCAACAGTAACAAAACAAAGACTGGTTTATTTTTTTCACTTAAGAAGGGTAAAGGTGAGCAGTTCCTAGTTGTTTAGCAAATAAAGATGAAATCATCAGAGATTCAAGCTCTCTCTGCTGCTTCACCTTTGGCTTGTTGGCTTTTCGTGCTACAGTTGTTGCTGTAAGGTTTCAAGATGGCTGTGCTAACAAGCATTACATTTCTGTTCAGGGAAGACGGATGCGAGTGTCAGCCACATTGTCCCTTTTATTAGGAAACTAGCAGCTTTCTCAGAGCTCACTATCAGACTTCCTTTTATGTTGTGGTGCCCAGAACTGGGTTATGTGTCCCCATAGCTGCGAGAAAGCTAGTATCTGTCTTTCAGTCTGTGTAGGGGGAGGTGACAAGGGTGAGGGGGACTGGGAGTTGACTCTGCGTTAGCCAACAGTGTCTTCCACCATGAGTTGTGATTATACAGTTACAGTGCGTGTACTTGAGTTCCCAGACAGATTTCTAGGAGAGGCAGCAGCCTTCCTAGAGGTTAGACTGAGGATTTGGCATATGAGCATTCTCTAAAATGCACCCCTGTGGAGATTATTCTAAAACGGGGCCATTTTGTCTGATTTTGGGAGTACTAGTCTTGTGCTCCTTTTCGTCTTTTGAGATGATTGTGAGTTAGGGAGTAGGTCGGTAAAATGCTCCCCAGTTTGACTTTATTTTTCTTATAAATTCCAAATTTCAGTTTCTATCCAGGATCCTAAGGATTGTGAGTTTTTAGTGTATCAGGTACATTATGTAAGATTTTCATTTTTGTTTTTAAGTCTTTGAGTATGCAATGAAACTGGTAGTCACAGGTTTTATAGCTGATGATTTCAGCTCTCCCAACCCAAATAGTACTGGGTCAGCCCCAAATACCCAGATTACACTGGTCAAGATATTAGGTCTTACATTTACTTGGGTTTTTCCCATGACACGTATTGTAATGGGTATCACCCCTTATTTTCTTATTCCTTTGTCACGGACTTATTAAAAATTTTTTTCAAAATACAGATGTGTACAGTTGCCATTGTGATGTTTATGGGTTTCAGCATTAAAATGGTGCTGAGTACTCTTAAATGTAGAGAACAAACTGAAGGTTGCTGGAGGGATTGTGGGTAGGGGATGGGCTAAATGGGCAAGGGGCATTAAGGAGGACACTTGTTGGGATGAGCACTGGGTGTTATATGTAGGGGTATAAAGACTTCAGGAATCTACTATAATTGTACTATATGCTAACTAACTTGGATGTAAATGAAAAAAAAATGAAATAAAAAAATAAAAAATGGTGCTGAGTAAAATGTGTTACTATCAAATTAGACTTATTTATAAAAGTTTAGGATTTAATAGTAGTGTTTATCAATGAATTGCTAAACTTTAACCTTAGGTTTGTCTTACCAGTAAACCAGGAATATTTATTTAGTCCTAACCCATTTTTTTTTCTTAGTCCAAAAAGATATTACTCACTTTTGCTCTTGCGGAGTGAAAAATTGTCCTTGACACGGAAATGATCATACTCATTTCTAGTACTTGGATAAACTGATGTCTTTGATTAGAGAGACATGTGTGCTGGAGACTGGGGAGAGGATATGAAGATGAAGAAACAGGTCACCTGTCCTCATGGAGTCCAGAGTGTCAGTGGGGGTAAAAGGTGAATTTCCTCATCTGTGAAGTGGGGATAATGCCAGTTCTTACCTACCTCTTGATGGTCGTTGTGAGGCTTGAGTGAGGGAAATCATGTGAAAGGTGTAGAATTATACTGGTAAGTGCTCCAGAAGTGTTAGCTGCGATTACTGTTATTATCACAAAACAGAGATTTGCACAGAGTGCTTTGGGAGCGCAGACTAGGTAGGGATTGAGTTTCTGGAAAGGTTGGGGAAGTGTCAGATTTTTACCTGCCCTCAATGCCTTGTTCATCTTTGCCACTCTAATGCCTACTGCCTGGTAAGCCCTCAAAAACTGCTGATGAATGAATTGATCAGAGAATGAGAATACACTTACATGGGTGGAATTTTCTTAAAGCATCTTAAAGTAGATACAAAATTGTAAAATACGAAAATGTGATACTAAAATTTCCATGCCTGACTTAATCCTGGGATAGAATTTAGAATATTTTTTCGAGTAAGTAAATAATAGAAAGTAATTTCAGACATAGAAAAGCAATTGCTTTCAACCAGGCTTTTGAAACAAGCTGGGTTTTCAGACAGTCTAAGAATATTTTCTAGCAAGGACTTAGGATACAGGTGTCTTTTGTTGCGGGGTCC
The DNA here is from genome assembly GCF_016509475.1 of Prionailurus bengalensis. Classification (NCBI taxonomy): domain Eukaryota; kingdom Metazoa; phylum Chordata; class Mammalia; order Carnivora; family Felidae; genus Prionailurus; species Prionailurus bengalensis. The sequence continues at coordinate 5,964,051 of NC_057360.1, forward strand.
AGCTTTGTCCATATATTTTGGCAGTATTGTGTTGTTTTAGATCTGTTTTGTGACATCAGTTATCTGCTGTTGTGGAACAGACCACCCAGCGCTTAGTGGCTTAAACCAACAATGGTTTATTATTTTTCATGATTTTATGGTTTGATTTGGAAGTTCTTCTAGTGATCTCACTCAGAATCACTCCTGTTGCTGCATTTGAAGGCTAAACTGGGAGATCCAAGAAAGCCTTTCCCCCAAATTTGGGTCCTTGGTTCAGTGTTGGCTGGGGGTGCCTTAGTTCTCCCCCACATCACCCTTTTCCCACAGAGTGCCCTGCACTCTTGAGAGTGTGTGGCTGCCTTCTGAGGGTGGGAGACACCGGCCTCCCAAAGGCTAATTCCAGAGCTGGCACAGCATTTGCTTTATTCACATTTTATTGGTCTCAAACAAGTCACAAGATCAGCTTAGAATCAAGGGGAGAAATAGAGTCCATTTCTTAATGGAAAGAAATAGAGTCCTTTTCTTAATGGAAAGAATGACAAAGAATTTGTGGTCCTCTGTAATCTGCAGTAGAAACATAGTGCCTTACTAACTTTGGATATTTATCCTCTGTATTTATCATTTCTTCCATTCTGTTTTATCTATTTTCTTCTTTCGTTCCCAGTGGGTTTTTTTTCCTAAAGATTTTATTTTTAAGCACTCTCCACACCCAAAGTGGGGCTCGAACCCACAACCCTGAGATCAGGATCCACACACACACTCTGCCAACTGAGCCAGCCAAGCGCACTCGCTCCCTCCAGTGAATTTTTATAGTTTGTCTTGAAACTGTTTGATTCAAGTTTCCATTCATTAACACAAAATTACTTTTCCACCCAGTGTGGATGTTAGTTCTGCCCTTGTATTTTCCTGTATTTTAGTTATCTCCCTTTTCTTTGTATCTTTGAACTTTAATTTTATGCAGTCTATTACAATTTTTTAGTCATGACATAAGTCATAGGTGTGGTGGTAGGACCAGAGGTAGTGTCAGAAGCAGTGGGGTAGTGTCTTCTGTGCTGTGTTACTGACATTAGGACCTGAGTCTTTGGTTTAGTGGTCCGGTGGAAGATGACCAGATAGCCCCTTTGCATCCAGACAGTCTTCAGCTTTTGCTAAATCACTACTGAGTTTTTACATAAGTGGTTATAAAAATGATTTCAGCAGGTTACCCATAAAACTGTAGTGAAATTATGAATTGCTCAAGTTCTGTAATTTAAAACATGAAAGATAAGCTGTCGATAGGCCACTTTAGAAAGCAGTTCTTCATCCTGGTGCTTAACTTGGAAAAGCATTATCCAGAGCTATGTAAGGGTGGAGTGGCCACTGAGCTCCTTTTCACACCAAGAATATAGAATCACAGTCTAAAGTGTATTATGAAGTTGTCAACCATGTGAGTAAACTGTCTTGGAATAAAACCCAGTTCAATTAGAGCCTTTTGATGCCCTCTCCATGCTAACTATATTGCCTGTAGCCTCATGAGAGGTCCTATCTCAGAACCACCAGGCTAAGCCACTCTTGCTCTGTTGAAATTGTGCAGTAAAGTGCTGATTTGGGGGTAGTTCGTTGCATAGCAGTTGATAATACAGATTTTGTAAGGGATGGTTTTGTTTTGCCAAAGATTTGGAGGCAATTAGTGAAAGCCTCAAGAGCCTTAGAATAGACTGTCAGTGAAAGCTTGAGGGGCTTTGGGTGGGCCGTGGGTGAGAGTGCAAGGAACAGTGGAAAAAATGTTAGTGGAAATGTGAGGAAGGAAATCCTTGTTCTGCGGTGGCAGAGAGTTTAGCGGTCCAGTTGCTGACATGTAAAAGGAGAGACAAAAACTAAAGGAAGTACTGGTAAACAAAAAGGAGCAAGGAACTGTTGAGCTTGGAAACACCTGGCCTCTTTTCCATGACCAGGACCACTAAAATTAAGAAACAGATTCTGGGGGAGATCAAATATGGGACATTTGCAGGAGAACGTGATCCACAAGCGAAGCTGAAGATGTGACTTTAAAATCCTTAGGACCTCAGCAAGATCCGAGGTGTTCCCTCAGAGAATTCTAGTCCAACAGTAGGGGTTCTGAGCACATTTGGAGAGCTGGCCCTCCGCTGTCCCCGCAGAGGGGCTTGAAGAGATTTGTGGCTGTGGCCTTTGTCTCAGAATGGAGTGAACTGTCCAAAGATGCACGGGAGACCCACAGACTTTTTTCTCTTCTTCTGTCTCCCTCTCCCTCTCTCTTTTTTTCTAAAGACCATCGAATTGGCAGAACCACTGTTGACTCGGCCTGAAGGGGCCACAGACGGTACAGATGGAGGGCAGCCTTTTGATCGCTGAACCTCTGGAGATAGGAAGTGTGCTGAGAGCACAACATCGTGTCGCACGTGGGCCCTCCTCTCTGCGAAGGAAAGGATGACTCAGAAAGCAGAACCAAGACCGTGGAGGGCAGACCCTCATCAGGAGCTGACTGGGCCCCCCTCGATTTCAGAATTGCTATGAGCCAGTAACAGCCAGCCACCTCCTTCCTTACCCCTTTCTGAGCAGCGCTGCTGTGGTAGTTTCTCTTTGCCTCTTGCCCCATTGGTCCTGAGTTCCTGACTCACAGGAACCGTGGATAATAAAGACTGATTGTGAAAGTCCTAAGTCTTGTGTCATCCTGCCATTCAGTGGTACAAGGCGACTGTGGTGACAGGTTGAAGTCGCAAGGCTGAGAAGGCAGCTGCCCAGAGATGGCAGGCGGTGGGGTGGGGGTTGGGCACCAGCGCAAGGGAAGGAGGGTCCAGTCCTTCACGCAGGGGAAGGGGCTGGTCGACCCACGGGGCGGCAGGCTGGCATTGGACGAACGTGCAGACTCAGGAACGTTCACAAATGCGTGTTTTCTTTAAAAAAAAAAAAAAAATTTAATGTTAGTTTATTTTTGACAGAGAGAGACAGAGCACGAGTGGGGGAGGGGCAGAGAGAGAGGGAGACACAGAATCTGAAACAGGCTCCAGGCCCTGAGCGGTCAGCACAGAGCCTGACGCGGGGCTTGAACTCACAGACCGCGAGATCACGACCTGAGCCGAAGTCAGACGCTCAACCGACTGAGCCACCCGGGTGCCCCACAAATGTGTGTTATTTCTTAAATATTGGAGAAAGGAGTTATCTGACCAGTAATTATTACCAAGAACTACAGAGGGTTACTTGTGAAATGAGGAAAACATTTCTCTGCTTATTTTACATGTAATCATTTACTGTTGTTTCTTTGTCACCAAAGTTACATCTACATAGCCTGTCTTCTCAGAGGTCACGTCACGTATTTTGAAACGTATTTAAAAGGAATAAATGTTAGATACAGTAGGGCTCTAACCTCAGCTCTGACCTCTTCTTATCTTTACAGTGACTGGAAAGAAAAGGAGGGCACGTTCACTCCTAACTTCTTATCTTGGAAACTTCAAGTATACCGAAGAGCTGAAAGTATAGTGTTCACAAGCATGTTAGCAGCCTTAATGTTTTGCCACATTTATTTCTTCCCAGCTTTATTGAGGTACACTTGACAAAACTATGTATTTAAGCTGTGCAGTGCGACGTTTTGATGCGCTTATCCGTTGTGAGACCGTTAGTGCACCATGCTAGTTAACGCATCTAACACCTCGCATAGTTAACACTTTTCCTCCTGTTTTTTTTTTTTCCTTTTTCTTTATTTTTGGTTGAACCACTTGAAAGGGAGTTGCAGGTATTATTCTGTCTGTGAGTCCTTTTAGCCCTGATCCCCAAGAATGAGGTGTTCGCAACTACAATACCATTAACACAGCTAAGAAATTAATGCTTTCAGTAATCCCATCTAGTACCATAGTCCCCAAAAAACTTAAACATTTTAAAAAATCTGCGGTGCAGGGGCTCCTGGGTGACTCAGTCGGTTAAACATTTGACTTTGGCTCAGGTCATGATCTTCTGGTTCATGGGTTTGAGGCCCGTGTTGAGCTCTGTGCTGACAGCTCGGAGCCTGGAGCCTGCTTCGGATTCTGTGTCTCCCTTTCTCTCTGCCCCTCTCCGACTCGTGCTCTGTCTCGCTCTCTCTCAAAAATAAATAAACATACATTTTTTTTTTTTAAAATCTACGGTGCATACTATTTACTTAGTTGTATCTCTGGCCCATTTCATTCTGGAATAATAAAAATACGACATTTATATTTCTAAGAAATTGATTCTAAGGTTTTTGAGGGTTTTGTGCCTCAGGTTGCCTTATAGAACGTCCCCCGTTCTGGATTTGTCTAATTTTCTTCACTATTAGATTCACGTTGAACTTTTTTGGGTGAGAATACCACATAGGTGATGTATACTTGATCAAGAAGGTGACTTCTGGATCTCTTCACTATAAAGATGTATTTTTCCCATTTGTAAATCTGTGGGTCATAGTTCCCAACAACCCTTCACTTGTTTAAACTTCCATTGATGATACTTGCCTGAATCAATTTTTACATTATGAATTGTAGAGAAATTGCTTATTTTATTAAAATTTTTAAATGTTTATTTTTGAGGGGGAGAGAGGGATACAGAGAGAGAGAGAGAGAGAGAGAGAGAGAACCAGACCAGCTGGGGAAGGGCAGGGAGAGAGGGAGATACAGATTCCAAAGCAGGCTGCAGGCACGGAGTCCAACATGGGTCTTGAACTCACGGATTGGGAGATCATGACCTGAGCCGAAGCTGGATACTTAACTGACTGAGCCATCCAGGCACCCCGAGAAATTGCTTTTTAACGTCCATTTATATTTGCAAGGAAAGAACACACTGTTGCTTTTTCTTTTAAAATAAATATATTATTTGGGCTAGAATTTAAAGATATTTATTGTCTTAATTCTGTGTATTTTTTTTCTTAATGACTGATTTTGAGAGGACTTAGTTTAAAACAATAAGTTGATAACAGATCAGATAGTTCTTAGAATTGCTAACAGTGAGGCTCATCAAACAGTCGTGCAGTATTTACTGAATGCCTGGTAGGGTGCGAGGAATCACACCATATAGTATAATATGCTTAACATTAAAAATTATAGCTCTCAAGTACTTATCCAGTTGAGAAGATAAGACAATATGCATGTAAAAATGGGATAATGTTCACAGCAGAAAATGATAAATGCCAAATTACTGGTGTAGTCAGTAAATGCTTTCAGTGTTCAGAGGGCGATCACTTTGAACTTTGACGAGTGCAAAGCAGTGTAGGTATATGAAGTGTTTTAAGATGTTACTGACATTCTGAACCTGGGCCTTTCAAGCATGTTTTCCAGTCAATATCATGTGCCTGCTGTGTTCTAGCAGCCAGAAAAAGGATAAAGCATGTCCCTTGCCCCTGAAATGATTATTGAGTGAGATGAAATCACAGGAATGTATACTGTCTCTGATCATAAAAGCGCTCTAATCAAACTATCTCTTTAGCGTTGTGGCTGTGTAGAGGTGAGACCTGAGACTTTGTGTTGCTTTGGAGATGGGTGTGGGTGTGTGACCAAGAAGGCTTCATGGGGGAAGTGGCATTTGACTCTGATAGGATGTTTTGGGAGAATGGAGGAATATTGGGCCCACCGGCCCAGAGGTGACTGTGTGCGCCATGGTTTTAGAGAGACTAGTGATGCCATTCTCAGCCAGGTCAGGAGGGGTCCTGATGTGAGAAGGTGGGACAGACATGGTTATTCAGCCTTTCGTGTGTGTGTGTGTGTGTGTGTGTGTGTGTATCTGTAAATAGTTTTTCTCATATAGGAGAACAACACAGTTAGATTTTAATGGTAGGTGCAATTTTGCAGAAAAAGTATATGGGAAGATGAGCAGTGGACCGAAGAAGCAGCTCAGGAAACACTTCCTCTCATAACAAGTGGGGAGTGGGAGGGGAAAGAGACTCTTCAGGCACTTACCAAAGGAGTGATTTATTAGGAAGAGAGCTAAAATAGGAAGGTCACAGCCAATACACAAGACATTTTACGAGAGGATCATTGACGTCATGAGCAGCGGAGTCTGCAGAGGGAATGAAACAGAAAAAGGCCATTGGATTGGGTAGTCCAAGAATGTTCTTAATACGGTTTCAGTGATTTCGGGGGGCGGGGTACAGTATGGAAGCCAGATTTCTGGGGAGTAAGGGGTATCAGATTGAAGCCATTTGCTTGAAAAATTTGGCAGCGAAAGTAGAGGAGGAATAAATAAGATGAGGACAGCTTGGTCAGGGGCAGTGTTGTATGTGTATGATGGCAGAGGGGAACTTGGTAGTGGGGTGGGAGATCCTGCAGTTGACCGAGACAGTTGTTGCTGAACAGGAGCAGAGGGTGGGAGGGGGTGAGAACTTGGGAGGAAGGGTTACTCTTGGAGGAGGAGGGGCGATCATCAGTCTAGAGGGAAGAAGTGAGTGTGAGGGGAGAGCAGAGAGAAGGAAGGATAATTATGGAAGAAGGAACTTGTGTGTGTTGGCTAGAATGTTCTCTGGATTTGGAGAGTGCAGAATCGTCTTGGTTTTAGACCTTCCTTCTCTGTTCACGTACCCCAGGAGCCTGCACGGACAAAGCCCCTACCCACCCAGCGTATTCTGAAGTCGGCGAGTAGCATGGCAGCTAACGGGCAAGAGAGTAGACACGTAGTATTTCCTACCCTTAGAATAATGTTGATGAAAAAAAAATTGAACACCAGATACTCTAATATTATTCTAAAATGCAATTACTATTATTCTATAAGGATTTAAAATCACCTTATTTAGGAAGAAAATGTATTCACTGTGTTTAGAAGTTTTGTTAGTGTATACACTTAAAAGCATGTCTTAAGTAGAAAAAATTATTGATCAAATTTTCAAATGTTTAAAATTTTGCAGCATGTTATTATTTTTTTACCTGAGGACTTTTCTCTAGGAGGATAATTCGTCAAGACTTTAAGAAGTTTAAGCAAAAAGAACCCCACACAAGTTTACACAATGAAGGGAACATTAAAAGACGGGGTGAAATTAATAAGATCATGTAAATGGTGAATCCAGGGTGGACTGATTTCAGGTGTGCCTGAATCCAGGGAACCTGGTGATGACGTCAGGCATCCTCTCTCGGGCTTCATTCTGCTCTGTTTCCAGCTGGGATGGTCTCATTTTCAAGGAGGTTTCTGCTTGGTAGCAGGTCTGTGGTTCCTGGTGGCTCCAGGGTGGCAGTGTCGGGGCTCACCATCCAAAAGGAAGGTAGGCTTCTCCCAGGAGCCATGTGATAAAACCAAGACTGGATTCTGTTGGTGTCGTTTTTCCATCCCCAGTTATCAGTGTAGCCAGGAGGATAGCAGCCGCTGCTAGTGGAGAGCCTGGGTTGTAGGATCATTTCTTGAAGAAGGTCACCATAATTGTGGGAGGGATGGTGGCTCTAAAATTTTGGCACGTTTCCTTCCAGTCTTACACACACATATGTATGTATGTGTGTGTATATATTTGTGCTATAACAAACCAAGTTTTCTAATGAAAGCCTTATGTTGAAATCAGATTGCTTAGGGAAGAATCAGCCTTTGATTGCTTATATAAATGAGGCTTACCAGCTTTTTTAGTTTATGGTTTCATAAAAAGATACTCTAGAAGCTTTTTCTTTTTTAGAAGGAAAAGTGTTTTGCACGCCACGTATCACAATATTTTTATGTCTCCACAAAAATGCAGCAGGTGTCTATGGGTCAGTTTTAGTAGCAACAAACACAAACACAAAAAAACAAAACAACTGTCACAACACACACACACACACACACACACACACACACACACACACACCCTGGGTTTCTAGTTGGGATTATTGAAAGTGTTATGATGGACACAAAAGTGTAGTTGGCTTTGGAGTGTGCAGTTGTGGGCTTTTAGAGATCATTGGGAGGATTCAAGATAATTCTGCAGGACGCCATATGTAGTGCTAGGCTTCTTGTAGGTGCTTGATAAGTGAAAGCTGTCATCATCGTTCTTATTGGTAAGCATTGATCTTTTGTGATGCCAAAAAGCATTGGGTGTGAATCTGACAGAAGTCCCGGGTTTCCGTGTTCGCTCTTTCAGTGACCAGCTCTGTGCAACCAACATATAAAAGTACTTGGTGTCACTGAGGCTGTAAGACGGAGAGGTTGTTAGAGATCTCGTCTAGCTCTGAAGTCCTATTTTTGATGGAGTAATTTGGGTTACAGAAAAATGTTAAGTAGGAGGAATCTTGGTATACTGTAAAGAAAATTAATGATCCTCGTTTTGGTGTTAGACAGATTTGGGTCTGAATTTCAAGTCCTGCTCACCAGCTGTGTAAACTTGGACAAATTGCTAAACCTGTGCCCTCATGTAAAGAATGGCAACAGTAATAATACAGCTATGTAGTTCACGGATAGAAAAGCATTTATCTTCAGTAACATTTTACTTTGATTAGAATCTGTAAATTTCCTTCCAGCTCCAAAATTTGATATGTGGAATTATTTGTGCTTGAATATTTATTTATTCCATCTTCTCTGAGAGATTCCAGCAAGGAAGATTATTTTAAGTCACAAGCGTGTAGTTATAAATGTATGGTTATAAATGCGACCTTTCTCACAGCTGCGTTATGCCTTTCGATGTGCTGCCCTTTGAGACCACATGGTGTAGAGTTCATGTGGGCGGTTTCGTAACAGGATTTGAGCACTTAATGGTTCATTGCCTTACCAGTAATTGGGCTTGGTGGTGGATTGTGTTGGAATTTGCCTCATAAAATTGTGCCAGCAAAAAAGAGGTGAGCAAACTTACAGAAAATAAAGTCTTGGTCAGGCAGTTGGAAATAAGTTGTGGACATGAGATCTGCTAAAATTCCCACGACCAAGACAGATGTCACTTAAAGGTGACACCTAATTAACCTAAAGGTTATTGTGAAGATCAAAGGCAATGATGTGTGGTTGGCTCTGGAGCGTAGTATTTTCCTTATGCATTGGCTACGACTGTTGTTATCTTTATCTTCTAGGAAGATTTTTCCTCTTGGATTACCAAGCCACGTTTAGTCCAGAGTAGACCCAGTGGAACAACCAGTGCAATTCTTATCCAAGGGTTCTAATGGAACCTTCTATCAGAAGAAGCTGAGGAAGCTCACCTAAAACCCCAAACTAGACTTTTACTTTCTTTCTGATCTAGCTTTAGTTTCTGAAATCATTTTTTATGAGAAGTGTTTCTGGTATTCATTCATTCAGCAGATACGTAGTACTCATTAAGGGTTAGGTCCTGAGGAAAAGAGCACTGCTTATAGGTAGGTACATATTTTATATTAAAAAAAAAAAGCCAGTTGCTCATTTAAATTTTATTTCATAAAAACTTTGTAGTTGCAAAATAAAATTAATTGAAGCTATAAAGTCAAATAAGGCACATTAGTATACCAGTGACTTTTGGGTAGAAACTAGATGGTAGTACCTTGTTTACCTTTAATTTGGTGCTTCTGAAACTTTTTTTGACCTGCTCTACCCTTTCCCCCCATTGAACCCACTTTCAGAAATAATAGCCTATAAGTAGGTTTGTTTAATGGGAAGTGAACAATATTAGGTTAGCTGTAGGACAGAAACTGTTGCCTGTCAACAGTATTTTGTGGTGCATCTTAGGCTGATTGGGTGACTCTGTCCTGGTTTGCCAAGGACAGTTCTGGTTTATGCCTGTTGCTCCAGTGTGGTTATTAATAGTCTCTTTATATCTCACAGTGCCCTGGTTTGGATGATAAATGATGTGGTCCCTCCCATAGCTAACACTTTTGGATCACGTATGTGCCAGGCAGCATTCTGAGCGTTTGATGTATAATAATTCAGTTCTCACGACACCCTGAGAGTGTTTTGTCCTTTTTTTTTAGCATGTGAGTAAACTGAGGCACAGAGAAGTTAAGTCTTCACATTACACACCTAATTAGTAGTGGCCAGGATTCAAACACAGGCAGGTGCATCTGGTCCTGAAGAGTATGCTTCTAACTGCCATGCTGGGCTGGTGTAGACATGCATGCTCAGTGAGCACACCTATGGGAAGTGCAAGGGTAGCACCCTGGGGAGTGCGGACATTGAAGAGTCAGTGAAGGGCATGGAGACTTGGAAATAAGGCAGAAAGTAGGAGCTGAGAGGAATGAACTGTAAGTTACATGAAGTAGAATTTGGTGAAGTTGTTTTCTTTTTTCCTCTGGGAATTGTCCTCATCTTCTTTTAACTGCAAAGGGATGGTTTCCTTTTCACTTAAAAAAAATTTTTTTTTTTAACATTTACTTATTTTTGAGAGAGAGAGAGAGAGAGAGTGTGAGTGGGGTCGGGGCAGAGAGAGAGAGGGAGACACAGAATCCAAAGCAGACTCCAGGCTCCGAGCTGTCAGCACAGATCCCCATGCAGGGCTCAAACTCACGAACCATGAGATCGTGACGTGAGCTAAAGTCGGACACTTAACCAACTGAGCCACCCAGGCGCCCCTCCTTTTCACTTTTAATTAGTGTCCAGAAGTACCAGTTTTCTCTTGAAATATAATAAAAGAGCATTTATTTAAAGGAATTTGTTTCTGTGTATTTTGTTTTAAATTTGGGGATATCTTCTTTTTCCTTTAGTATTAGAAATCAGACTTTTGAAAAAGCCCTTTATTTTTTGTAAGTGTTTGTTTATTTTTGAGAGAGCACACCCACGTGGGTGAGGGGCAGAGAGAGAGGGAGACACAGAATCTGAAGCAGGCTCCAGGCTCTGAGCTGTCAGCACAGGGGCCGACGCGGGGCTCGAACTCACAAACCACGAGATCATGACCTGAGCCAAAGTCGGGCGCCCAGGCGACTTAGCCACCCAGGTGCCCCTAAAAGAAGCCCTTTAAAACCTATCCCAACTTATTTATGACATTTTCTTCAGAGACCAAGAAGTTAATTTTAGGACATGTATGGAATTTTTTTTACTACCCTATCTCCAGACTTCAGTGTTGACCTTGTATTTCCTCCTCATTTCACGTGGACTCCAACTTCAGTATGCCCCTCCCCGATGCCCTCTGGAAGTCAAAGAATGCTAAATTATATTATTCCTTCATTGAGTAGTGATTTCTAAAACTGAATTTGCTTATTAATAACTCTACAACTGTAGGTAACAGTGTGATTTTTATAACCAAGCCTTTAAGATAAATGTGTAATTCTCAGAATTTTAGCTGTGAATGTCCAGTGAAATTGAACCAAACCAAACCATTACATAGGTAGTATATACGTGTATGTACATATACATACATATATATATAGGCATTCAGTTAGATTCCGCAATCACTGATTGAGGTACTTTTATGGTTAACTTTCCTGCTTTGTACTTAGGGATTAAAAAGATTGAGGAAACCTGTGTCCTGTGTGTTCTTCTCCCTCCCTTTCTACCCTCTCCACCCCTCCCCTGTGTCCTTTCTTCTCACCCTCCCACAAAGCTTCCCTGAGTGTCTGCTATGTGCTGGAGCCTGTCGACTTGGGCAGATCAAGATGAATATGTAGTGTGTGCCTTCAAGTAACTTGTGCCTTAGGGAGACAGACTGACCCTTGAGTCAGCTCAGACAAGTATCATCAGTGTTGGAGCCAGGTTCACACCTAGACCTGTCTGCTGTCCTTTAAGGACGAGCAGAATCTAAGTCACATGGAAGGGGCAGGGAACTGGAACAGACAGGAAATCCATGATGAGTATCCGGGGAGCTCACAATGGCTGTTGAGTGGGCCACTGCTGTGTGAAGGGATTGACAGCCGTGTTAGGTACCCTGAGTTGAGGGTTAAGGAATCAACGGGAAGTGAGAAAGCATTCTTCCAGGAAGCTTGATGCGGTGAAGTGGGGGGATAGATAAGATTGTAGGTTGAGTGTGCAGTACGATGAAGTGAATATTTTTTATAACGAGAGGCACGTACATTTGCTGTCTAGGAGGGAGCTACAGAAATGGCAAGGTGAGATTTAAAGACAGGAGAGGGAAGATAATAGAACTGATTCCTGTGGGAATTTAGATACTTTCAAGAACATAAGTGGAAAAGGGGTTGGTGGTTTTTTTTCCTAACTCAACATTTGAATTACATGATAAAATAGGTTGTTAAACATCTTTATGATGTGAAAGAAAGCTCTTCTAGTGAGGCCTACATGCTTACATTTGAAAAGAGTTATGTTAAAGGAAGAATATTGCCATGTTATCAGGAATTCCTGTTGGGAAGTAACTAGAAACTCCTCTTTTATCCACACCTTTCCCATTGGTCAATCCCTAGTCAAAAGCACATGAGTCTCCGCTTAGAACAGAATATCTGTTTTAAGGGTCGGATGTGTCCAACTATTGAGACTAGCTAGGGAGAGGGGTCCTATTTGGGTCATAAATAGCAGATTTTCTGTTTTTATAAATCAGTGTTTGAGAATTCAACAATCTCATTCAGTCGGTCTAGTGGGGCCCAGAAACCAATTACTTCATTTATCTCCCAGATGTTTACTGAGAGCTTTCCTGCTATTCTTATCACTGTGACACACAGGTGATGTTAGAAGGCGGCCTCAGTGTCCACTGTCTTATTGGAGGGCAGAGGTAATAAACAATTACTGAAATAAAGAAGATAATTTCAGATAGCTATATGTGCTGCCAAGAGGGTAAATCATAGGATGTACTAGAGAGTTATCCTGGCCGGGGAGAAAGAGAACTTTGCATAGGGTGATCTTGGAAGGGGCTTTTGAAGAGGTAGCTTTTTCTGAATATTGCTTAAAAAAATTTTTTTTTAAATTGTGGTAAAATATACATCAGGAAATTTACCATTTTAACCATTTTTTAGGCATCCAGTTTGGTGGTAATCGGTCCAGTCACAGTATGTTATGCAGCCATCACCACCACCCATCTCCACAACTTTTTTCCTCTTGTACAACTGAAAATCGGTAACCCTTTAGAAAGTAACTCTGTTCCCCTCCGAATGAGATGACAGCAGGAGATAGAAATTGCTGTATTTTGTTTTGAAATGAGGAAGCAGACGGATGGGCGACAGCGGAATTAGCAGAGCAGAACGGTCTGTAAGTGCACAGTACTTGCAAGAAGTGTAAGTAATACTGTGTCCTGAAGCTTCCCAGAGGCTCGGTGTTGGGAGCCTGCAGACCCTAAGGGAGGCAGGGTCCGAAGTGGAGCTGAGAACAGGGATCGGTCAGAAAATCTGTATGCTACAGGTGGGGTCCTTAGGTTCTCTCCTAGAGGACACTATGTAGATAGGTGACTGTCCACCACCAGCTTGTGGCCTCGGGAGGCCAAGATTTATTCTTTATAAAATTAACATGATAAAATATGAAACTGAAGAAGTGCCTGCATTCTGAAACCAGGGGCAGGGGGTGGCCGAATGACTTAAAAACAGGAAGATTCGGGGAAATCTGTATCTGAATTGTGGAACTCTGAGCCTGTTTTCTCTGCTCTCCCTGCAGAATTCCGCAGTCAAGACTGTCCTGCTCATCTCCTGCAGAAAACTGACGTATCTTCAGATACTGATAAGCTCACTACCAGAGCCCCCTTAAATGAATGCTACCAGTTGACAAGCCCCATTTCCTCACACAGATCTTTCAGTCAATTTGTTTGTCAGAACCTCATTCTTAAATATAAATTAACATTCCAAGACCACGGGACCTTTGGGGAAAGCCCCCATAAGGAAAGAGAGGTCAAAATAAGCCAACAGAAATAAAGAAGTGGAGGATGGAATGGTACTTGGGGTATTGGGGAAAAGACAGGGATCAAGAGAAAACCTAAAAAAACATCCACCCCTCTAGTAGTAGTATGAGAGAAAATAGATTCTTCTCTTCCCACTAAAATGATGGAGAAAGCCAAAGCATATATCCATCAGGGTAAAGAGAACTAAATGAGGGAGGACAGCAAACCGAAGATGCCAACTAAAGGCTGGAAGCGGACAACCTGATGCGTGAGCGGTAACCGACTTAGTAGCAGGGCTGAGAAAGTGGAAACGGAGTCCTAGGAAATGGGTAGTTGTTGTGAAACCAAAAATTGGTCTTCCCTTTAATTCTGATGTGCTTTGCCCTGTTTGGATTACTTACTAGTTCTTACTTTTTGAGTACTGTGCCCTTTCCCAGTTGGAGCTGTGAATGAGCTGTCCACCAGTAGAGACATCAGAATTACTAAAATGCAGTGCCTGTTTGCGTGTGGTTCTCCCAAGTGCACTCTTGCATCCTTGTCTTTACTGCTCGTGAGCCGACATCTCGTAGAAGTGGACAGCTGATGCTTTTCTGGGTGCCAGTGCCAGCGGGGTTAAAAAGGATGCAGAAAAGAGAATAGAAGCAATATTTAACCTAAGAGTGTGCTCTGCATTTTGTTTGTAAAGTAGTTGTTTAAAACTTGGTACTTCCTTTAGGAATAATTAAAACATAATTGTTGAATTCCCAGACTTTAGAAGACTTTTCATCAGCAAGTAGATGGGCCTTGGTGGGTTCTCTCGGAGAGCTCCCAGTGTTGTGTAACATTTTCCTATGAAAAAATCCTTTTTTTGTGTGGTCAAGTGACTATGGGCTTGGAGTGGGGCAGACTTGAATTCAAAGCCTGCCTCTGTCATTTTTCTGCTGCGTAATGTTGGGTGAATTATTTAATGTTTCCAAGTCCCAGTAGCCTGAGACTCTGTGTAACTCCGAGGGTAGTTGTGATGATCAGGTGAAATTCAAGTAGATCAAGCACTCAGCCTCGCTCTTGGACCCTGTAAGGTCAGTACGTGTTCGTTTCCTTCACTTACACCTTTTCTGTGGAATGAGTTAAGAGGGACCATTATTTTTCTAGGACTTCAGGGAAGTGCAGATCAATTGAAGGTGTACAACATTTTCAGAATGCAATTCCTGTGTTTTAACGTTTTGCCTCATTTATTTGCAACATGTGTTCCTTGTCGTTTGATAGATTTGCTCTGGTGATGCTGTAGCAAGAGCTTGGGAATGGGCCTCGGGAGGTCCGGGGTCTGGTTCACCTCCTTTTCTCTTGCTAACTTGGATGAATGATGTGGTGGTGTGTGTCACTCCCCGACTTTGGGTCCCGTTCCTGATCTGCAAAATGGAAGTGTTTTATGGGTTACAAGATGATTTCTGAAATGTTTGTTTCTGCGCTAAGATGTGAACCTGAGACCTGTAAAGCTGTAGGTGTCTTTGTGTGACCTGGGTTTTATGGAGTGTTGACGCTCGGGATACACTGATTGTTATAAACTTGGTTCATGTGTGTGGAGGACTTGAGGTGATTGGACACTACTAGACTAATCGCTGGTGTTTGGCTTGTCCCTTGGAAAATAGTTCTAGCTGTGAAACCTGTTTTTGAATGGAAATATACCAGAAGTGGGCACCGCTTTCCTTCCTACAGAGATATAAACACTCTTTGGTACTGTTTACATGAGGCTATCGCCATTATTTTCAGAGTCCCATGGATTTTACCTTTGCTCTTACAGACCCCTGTCCTGTCAACAGTATGGACATTTTTATTCCTAGGGTGATTTGGGGTGTGTGTGCGTGTAAGTTTTAAATTACCTTTAATGTTTGTTGTGCTGAACTCTGCTCAGTTGTCATTACCAAAGGAATCCGTCTCTGATCCCTGGGCTAGATCATGTTGTATGTTTACATGTTTGTTTTGTATTTTATTTCCCCCTTCCCATTGTTTGGATTATATACGTGTCTGATTTCATAATAGCTTTCTTCCCAGCTGGATTGAAAGCTCTTGGAGGGCAGCGACCCCATCTCTTCTGCTGACTTTCATCTGTAATGTTCTGGCACATAATTGACATTCAGTACGTATTTTTTGAATACACAAATAAAGTAAAATTGTTCCCCTGCACATAGTAAGTGAGCAGAAATATAATGGAAATTAAAAGCTCAAAATACTTACTAGAATTAATGACCGTAGCCTTTGCTATTACCAAGCAGTGAATTTAAAAGGAGAGGAAAGAATAATCAAGGTGGTTGCATAAATGACGTTTATTATTGTTTGTGCAAGAACAGTGAACATTCCCTAGTACAGGAAGCAACTTTTAAAAACTGCTGGCAGAGCTAAGAAGTCAGACTGTCCTTGACCCTTAGATCAAATGTCTTAGAGCCCAAGTTTCCTTAACTCTTCTTCAGTTTGGAATAAACATTTTGACACAATGAAAGATTTATTCTGTAATTTTTGGTCTTCATAAACAAAGAGCTTAACTAAGTTTGCTAAAACGGAAAACAGAAACTTTCTGAATTTTACTGGTTCCATTTTAAAAAAGTTTGTTTCCTTTCAAGTGCATAACACGTTAAAATGAGCTCAGCTGTATTAGCAGATAAACATGTTGATTCATTTGGCCCAGAGCTATTGAATGAAGCCTGGAGGGGCACAGTCTGTTCTTTCCCCCACCCAGCGGGAGAATATTTTTCTTCCTCTCCGCCCAGTTGAGGGCACGGGACTGGAATCAGTGACCCCCCCTTATTTAAGCTTACCTGAATTGCTTAGGGGCGGGGGGGGGGGCAGGGAGAAAGGTTGGCTCACCATTTCCTTCTCCTTTCCCTTGCTTTCGTTCTTACCATTAACATACAGCATATGCTCCTGGTCCAGTGCTCCCGCTGTACTGGCTGTGTTGTGTAGTGACTTATACCATCACTTGTGACTTCACAGTTTCTACAAAGCCGGTGTAGAATGCTCCGTTTTGAGTAGCTCCTCTATTGTGAGTTAATTGTGATTCATTTTGAGGATGGACTTCATTTTGAAAACAAAGAGAAGTACGCCAGGTCCAGTGGTGTTGGGATAATAAACTCACATGTGGTGAATTGATGTAGAGATTTTATCAGGTATGTAGAGAACTTTTATAAGAAACCTAGGGTGGTGAGCCTTGGCATTTTGGAATAATACTTAGGAAATGGCCAAAATATGTGGCTTTTACTGTTTTAGAAACCCTCTGAGTAATTGTTTGTTTCAGCATACATCGTGTCCTGTGTGTTTCGGCCCATGTTAGGTGCCTTCAGTGTGCAAAGATTAATAGGTTCTCTGTGTACCATCTGTGTACCATTTCCCAAAGTGTACATCCTTAGTACGTAGGTGTTCCTCAAAAACAGATTTCTGTCACTGAGTAAGTTTTGGGAGTACCTGGACTAAACAAAATTAAAGGCTTCTTTAGTATAGGGTAAGTGTCCATTGTGGAATTTCAAAAACTACTTATGCTTTGTAAGATTGTCCAGAATTCCTTGGCACAGTTTCTTTTTCTCACGAAACTGCTGCAGTGGGATCTGACGGGTGGGGCAGAAGGAGAGATAGTGGCAGTGATTTGCAGGAAGATGATGATTAATGAGTCCTGGAACACTCTTTGGGACGCGGTGGACTGGTGTAGTTTTCTCATGTAGCCCCCGCCTCGGAACGATGCTTTAAGTGTCTAGCATTTGCTGCAGGGTTTGTTTATGCTTCTTAATCCCCTTTGAGGTCAGATATGGGGCTTGGGTCTTCCGATTGAATGAGTAAGCTGGAAGTGGGGATTAGTAATTCATATGAAAAATGGTGCCTGTTTATTGCAAATTCAGTCTCTATTGAAGCACACTGACCGTTTCTTCCCAAACAGTTACACCTCCCAGCTTTTCTATTTGATTATACCGGCAGTCAGACACGAGACCACAGTCATTATTGACTCTTCTCTGTGTCTTACTCAACCATAGCCCCAGTGCCTGTAACTAAATACTGCTTCGTTTTTCCTTCCCATTCATCAGTTTTTCCTCCAGTCCCACTGCTTTGGTTGACATGACGTAAGTGATCAGTAAATGTCTGTCAAATGATGAAATCTTTCAGTCCTGAACCACTTTATGTTGCACTCTGTGACTTAACGCTGGGTTTCTGCGCTGCGCCCTTGGTAGCTCACTATTGCATAGGAAAGTGGCCCAAGTGTCATAACCTGGTCTTGTCTGGCACCTGTCTGCCGTTCATTCCAACCTGGCCCTCACTACTGTTTCACTTATACCGTATGCTCTTTCCACTGATACTCCGGCTCACCACTGGCCATGATGTTCTTACCTTGACACTTTTTACCTGGAAACGTGTTCCTGTTTCTATTTTTTCTTTAACCACCTATTTAATTACCTAAATCTTACCCATTAACAGAACTCACATTAAAAGCTGATACTTTCATGATCTCTCCAGCTGCGAGTGCTGCTGTTTTTCTGCACATACAACTTTTCTCTGTAAATGTCCGTCTGTACTACACTTTTGATGCTGTTTGCATGTAGTGTTATAGTCATTACGATTACTCCCATAAAGGTTTAAGTTTCCTGAGGCGGCGTGGCATCAAGCCTGACTGCTGAAACAGATAAACCTCAAATCTCGGTGGATTAAGATAATTTGAATTTTGTTTCTTGATCAGCAGAGTCCAAAACAAGCACAGTGTCCCTGATTCTTGCTCCTTCTGTCCTGTGACTCCACTGTCATCAGCAAATGGTTCCACATGTGCTCATCTGCATGATGCTGGAAAGGGAAAGACATGTTTGGGGTGGGCCCGGCCTGAAAGTCGCACTCCTCACTTGTCATAGTTCAGTAGCTAGACCTTTGTCAAGCGGCCACATTTGACAGCCAGGGAGACCGCAGGGCAACAAGTGACCGGGAAGAAGAGCTTTTTGTTCAGGCAGTTTTGTGAGTGCAGGAAAGCTTGCATCTGGAGTCAGACAAACCAGGATTTTAATTCTGGCTGCAGCACCGCACCAGCCACGCGGTGTTGGACAAGTTACTCCTCCTTTCATCTGAGAGATTTAAGTAATAATGCAGATAAGATGCTTGGCAGATAAGTAATTTCTCAATAAATTTCACCCGTTTTTGACATCCTTAGTGACATATCTTGGACCTTTATTGCATAGGTGCATACTAAATAAATGTTAAATAACTTTAAACATGGATAGTTTTTTGTTTTGTTTTAATTTTTTGTGTTTGTTTATTTTTGAGACAGAAACAGAGCATGAGTGGGGAAGGGGCGGAGAGAGAGGGAGACACAGAATCTGAAACAGGCTCCAGGCTCCGAGCTGTCAGCACAGAGCCCGACGCAGGCTCAAACCCATGAACCATGAGATCATGACCTGAGCTGAAGTTGGACGCCTAACCAACTGAGCCACCCAGGAGCCCCTCCCCTTTTTAAAAATATAATTTATTGTCAAATTGGCTAACATACAGTGTGTAAAGTGGCTCTTGGTTTTGGGGTACATTCCCGCGGTTCATTGCTTACATACCATACCCAGTGCTCATCCCAACAAGTGCCTTCCTCAATGCCCATCACCCATTTTCCCCTCTCTCTCCACGCCGCTCAGTTTGTTCTCAGTATTTAAGAGTCTCTTATGGTTTGTCTCCCTCCCTCTCTGTTTGTAACTATTTTTTCCCTTCCCCCATGGTCTTCTATTGTTTCTCAAGGTCCACATGTGAGTGAAAACATGATATCTGTCTTTCTCTGACTGACTTCACTCAGCATAATACCTTCCAGTTCCATCCACGTTGCTGCAATGGCAGGATTTCATTCTTTCTCATTGCTAAGCAGTATTCCATTGTGTATATAAACCACAATTTCTTTATCCATTCATCAGTTGATGAACATTTAGGCTCTTACCATAATTTGGCTATTGTTGAAAGTGCTGCTGTAAACATTGGGGTACAGGTTGCCCCTATGCATCAGCACTCCTGTATCCCTTGGGTAAATTCTTAGCAGTGCTATTGCTGGGTCACAGGGTAGATCTATTTTTAATTTTTTGAGGAACCTCCGCACTGTTTTCCAGAGCGGCTGCACCAGTCTGCATTCCCACCAGCAGTGTAAGAGGGTTCCCGTTTCTCCACATCCTCGTCAGCATATGTTTAAACATGGATAGTTTTAGGATTTACCTGTGTCATCACTGCTGTTCTTTCATTAATAGTATTTTGGTTGGGTCTATCAGAGATCTGTTTATACCAGAAGTTATAAATTATGCTATACAGGCATACCTTGTTTTTACTGTGCTTTGCAAATAGTGTGTTTTTGTTTTGTTTTGTTTTGTTTTTGTTTTTGTTTTTTGTTTTTTGTTTTTTTTTTTTACAAATTGGAGATTGTGGTAGCTTCGCACGGAGCAAGTCTGTTGACGCCATTTTTCCAATAGCATTGTCTCACTTTGTGTGTCTGTCATATTTTGGTAATTTTTGCAGTATTTCAAACCTTTTCATTATTGTATGTATTGTGGTGATTTGTGATTATGACTTGCTTGAGAGCTCAGATGACAGCCAGCAATTTTTTAAGTTTATTTATTTTGGGAGAGAGGTAGAGAGAGGAGGAGCATACATGTGCATATGGAGGAGGGGCAAAGAGAGGGGCAGAGAGAGAGAATCCCAGGCAGGCTCTGCACCGTCAGCACAGACCCGAGGGGGGCTCCATCCCACGAACCGTGAGGTCACGACCTGAGCTGAAACCAAGAATCGGATGCTTAACTGAGTGAGCCATCCAGGCACCCAGATTAGCAATTTGTTTATAATAAGAAAGGTTTTTTTCATTATTTAAAAAATTTAAATCCAAGTTAGTTAACGTATAGTGTAATAATGATTTCAGGATTCATAACTAGCAAGAAAGTATTTTTAAATTGAGGTATGTGCATTGCTTTTTTAGACATAATACTGTTACACACTTAATGCACTACATAGTGTAAGCATAACTTTTGTCTGCACTGGGAAACTGAAAATTTATGTGCAGTATTAGCTTTATTGTGGTGATCTGGAACCCAACCCACAATATCTCCAAAGATTACCGAAGTTTATATTATTCCTGCCATTTGAGGATTTCATGCACATACTTTGAAAAGAAGAATGAACGATATTTTTGAAGAGGTTAGAAGATAAATTAGGAACACCTCCCCAGAAGTACAGTAAAAGAAAAAGATAGAAAATAGGAGAGAAGAAGCCAGGAAAATCAGAACACTGGTCCAGGAGTTTCCAATATCAGAATCATAGACCTTCAGAAAGAAAGCAGAAGAAACAGACAGGGGTCAGTCATTAATGAAATAAATCAAGAAAATATTCTAGAACTGAAGGACATGATGTTTTCAGATTGAAAGGGCCTATTGAAAATTCTGAACAATGGTTGATGATAATCCCACAATAAGGCACATTATTGTGAAATTTAAGAACTGGACCCACATGTGAACAATCAGGAATCCGTGCCTTTAGAATTTTCCTCAGTAGTCGAAGCAGGAAGGAACAGAGCAGCAGTGCCTTTAAAATTCTGAAAAACAAAACAAAACAAAACAAAAGACATCTAGTTTAAGTAGTTTAACTACTTAACTACTTACGCTTGAGAGTAAAATAAAGATCTTTTCATCGAGGCAAATACCTCCCACAAACCCTCATGAAGCTGAGGGATATACTCCATCAGAAGAAAGGGGTATATCAAGAAAGAGGAGGACCTAGGTGAGAGGGAAGAGGACTTGAGACCCAGCAGCGGGTGAAAGGGACACCAGGGTGATGGCCATGCAGCTGGCCCAGGGTAACCAGGCCAGACCAGAGGAAGTCAGAAGGCAGGGAGAGACTTCTTCAAGAAGAACTGATGGAAGCCTGATGTGAATGGATATATTCAAAGGGGATTTGTCAGACTGGAGAGTCTGAGGTTAATTAAGGATAAATATATACTGTATAAACACACAGGGATAAGTGTATAGAAAACTAAGTAAATGAGAAGCTGAGCAATTATTAATTCCGAGGAAGACAAAATGTTACACAGGAAAAGAAAGGTAATTATTGTTTACTGCTTGGCTCAGTTCTGAATACCCTGTGTAGTCATAATGAAATAAGCCTCCAATACTGATCTAACCAATGGATTGAGGCAATGGGGGTGGGCAGGGTGGAGGGTGGCAAGACTAGGAGACAGGGCTAAATCTTTTTATCTTCAGCAAGCAGTCGCTGGAGAATACCCCGTACTGGCCAGTTCCGAAACAGAGATACAAACATTCTATATTATTTGGAGAAATGGAGGTAGATTTCCAAAACAACTGGTTAGAGACAGTTTGGGGGGAAAGAGAATGTTGGCGAAGGGGGGCCGGAGACTCGTTTCCCTTAACAAACCTTGCTTCACTTTTTAAAAACTCTCTGGGTGGGCACTTTTTAAAAACTTTTTAAAAACTCTCTGGGTGGGCACTGTTTATTCCCGAAACTCTAGATTTTGGAGAACCCGTTACCTTTAGTGGATTTTTTTTCAAGTGCTTTCGCTTCTCCCTTAAATGTTATGTTAAGTTAAAGTTTCCGTGGTGTACAGTCGGATTTGAAACCTGTAAACCCATCTTGTCATTGCCTTCATCGTTTAGATTGTACCTACAGGTGAGGTGATGGCTGGGCGTTCTTGCTTCAGCTTTGGCCACACGAAGGGCAGCTTTCCCAGATTCCCTCTTCGTGCAGTGGTTTTGCTCAGTGTCCCACACCTCCGTCGTATTCTGTGTGTGTTTCCCTCTTCCGTGTGTTACAGTCCACCGTATTCTCAAATCCGTTCTCATGTGGACATGCCCTCTGCCCCCGTACCCCCTTTGGTCTTCCCCGAGTTCCTGTTCCTTTGTAGCAGGAATGCTTGTGTGGGGAGAAGGCCTTTGCTCCTCTCTGAGCCCTTCCCCAAAGTAGGAGTGGAGGGTGGAGACCTGGGCTGGGGAACGTGTCACCCTGCAGCTGCTCAGTGGCTTCTAATTACTTCCCCATCTCCATCCCCAGTGCTTTCTATGACTTCAGGGCCCACAAGTGGCTGGTTTACTATTTGCTTCTTGCACATTCCCCTCTTCCATTCAGAGTTTTTGATTGTTTGTAAAAACAAAGTTTCTAGTTACATTTTGCTACTTTAAGCACCTTGGGGACTTGCTAGGTTCCCCTGAACTGATGAAATAGGCCCCCATGGGGGCCTATTCTAGGTTCCCCCGAACTGATGAAAAGGCCAGGACTGGGATCTAGATCTCAGGATTGGGGCCACGCAGCAGGGAGCGCCTCTGTTTCCAAAGAAGGACGCTCAGTAGCCGAGCTCCCTGCTTTTGAAGGTTGTCCTTTATTACATTAGTACCGCAGCCCTGCTCTTCAGTGATAGACTTGTAAACTGGAAATTACTCCTTTTCAAGTAGTGGAGGAAAATGAGGGGGTGACTGGATTTGCAGTGCCTGGGATTTGAAATCCAGAGATGGGAGGAAAGGGGAAACATACATTGTCAGGAGGTGAAAGCATAATTGTGCTCTGTTTTGTGCTCGAATACCCCTTTTTTGAGCAGGGTTAGAGACAGCCTTAGGGGAGTACATTTCTGTGTGTTCTGGTACTAATGGAATTCAGGTCCCTTGATCAGAGTCTTCCTCTGGTTTCTTTTCTTGTGTAGCATTAAACATCCAAGCAGCTTTGGATAGTTTTTAAGGCTCAGGATGATGTGGACAGAGGTGGGTTTAGCACGAAGGTAACTCAAGTTTACATCCTCTTGCTTGTGCAGGGTATTTCCTAGGCTGGACTGAAATCTGTTAAGGCCGCAAGAGTTTCCCACTGTGACTTTCTTCCCGTCACACTTCCCATCCTTTCAGGCTGCGATGGAGGGGACACTGGCAGTTTGGGAACCCTCAGGAGAGGGGTGTGGGATACGTTGATGTGATTTGCAGTCAGTCAGTCAGTCAGTTTTCACGGATAGTTTCGTGATTGCAAGCTGACCCCGCATAAGAACACCTCGCAGCTGGCGTTGGCACATGGTGGTGCACGGCCAGAGGCTGAATGGAGGTGTGAACTTGTCTGTGTCCTGTGGCGCCCGGTCAACACCGGAAGGATGTGGGCAATGGATGAGAAGCCAAGATGGACCATTTGCAAGTTTGCTGAATATTCTTCTAATTTTACAGCCTCTACGTGAAAGAATCGTAACAGGTTTTCACCAGTTCGATAATTTGAAATACTTACATGGCATCCCCATAGTTGTGTAGTTGAAAGAAACCTTTCTAAACTATCAATAATCAAAAATAAGTTTTCACCCTATATTCTAGATGAAAGACTAAACTAGTCTCTGTAGAATTAATATAAAATTGTGCCAGGGAGCTAATGCTAAAAGTATCATGTGATTATATTTAGGGTCTGTTGATGTGGTCGACAGCTTTTAAAGATTTATAATTTGATGCGGTTTCCTTTCTCATTCCAAAGGAAAAGTCCGTTAGGTCCTATTTTATTTCATAGTGGTGCGTTCCTTTCCTTGAGAGAGCCTTTCCCCCAACCGTGTAAACCCTCAGCCTCCATCGGCCCTGTGTCTTTTACCCCATCCCATGTGCACACCTCGTCACTCTGTGTAGTCAAGCCGTCTTGGTCTTGTTCCTCAGATGGATTTGGTTTGTTCTCGCCGCAGGACCAACCGATGCCCGTGCCTGGGACGCTCTTGCCTGGGCTTTTCAAAGAACTTTTCATTCTTTACTCCTCAGGACTCTCTTCTCAGAGTTTTTGACCACCCAGTCTAAAGTCTCCTTTTCTTCCTCCCTCATCCCTAACACATCACCTGCTTTATTTTCATAGCATTTACCAACATCTGACTTTCTGTTTCTGTTTTTATTGACTGCCTCTGCCTTTCCGAACATAAGCTCAGCAGATGAGAGCTGTTTGTTCGCTGTGGTATTTCCTGAGCCCTGGAAAGCGCCTGCACCTTAATAGGCACTCAGTGGATTATTTGTTGAATGAAAAGTTATGAGTAAGCTTGAGCTTGTATGTTTTGCTGTGTATTTGCTAGTACAGTTTCTAATTTTTTTTTTTGGCATGTTATTTGTATATTCACTGTGGTGCTGGGTTGTCTTTATCAGTCTGTGTAAATTCCCTTTTGATTTTTTCTGCTGCAAATATTGCTCCAGTCTCTTACCTGCTGTTTGGTTGAAAATGTCCTGTTTTAGAATAGTCAGGCACACAGTGGGCACCTGGGTGGCTCACTTGGTTAAGTGTCAGACTCTTGGTTTTGGCTCAGGTCATGATCTTGCGGTTCAGGAGTTTGAGCCTTGCATTGGGCTCTGTGCTGATGATGTGGAGCCTGCTTGGGATTCTCTCTCTTTCCCTTTCTCCCTGCCCCTTCCTACCCCCACTCCCCCCAAAATAAATAAATAAACTTAAAAAAAGAAAAGAATAGTCAAGCACACAGAAAAGTATAGAGGGTTATAAAATTGGTACTCAAGTACCCGTCTCCTAGCTCCGTCGTGTCTTGCTTTTAAATCCTTCCTTTATTAGTCACACCTTATAGAAAGGCCTGTGGTTTATGTGTCCCTCCCTCACATTGCTGCCTCCCCTTCTACCCTACTTAATCCAGAGATGTACTGAGTTCAGTGTTTAGCATTCTCATGCATTTGTATTTTAAGTTTTTTCCTATGTGTAAGTGTATGTGTAAACAATATATATGTTTGACAGTAGAACTAATATGTTTTCAAGCTTTATATAAATGGTACCATATTGCATGTATCTTCTGCACCTTTTTTTTAAACGTGTTTTTTTAAAAAATGTGTTTATATTGATATATAGAGTCCTCATTTCTTCATTTTCATTGCTGTGTGGTTTTGCGTGAATAAATCACACTTTACTGAACTGTTCTGTTTGTTGAGGGGCTTTTAAGTGGTTACGGATTTTTTTCCGTACCACAAACAGTGGTGCGATGGAGGTTTCTGTAATGTATATGTGAAACTCTTCTAGGATATATTCTTGCATGGAGAAATTGCCAGGTCGCAGGGGCTGCTCAGCCTTCCCTCTGCTAGGTTTCGTATATGGTTTGCTAAAGTGGGTGTTACCGGCCGATCCCACCAGCAGTTCAGGAGACGATGTCGTTTCCTCACCATCACTTTGTATTGTCAGATATGACTGTTGTCGTTCCGATGTGCGAGGGCTGTTATCTCGTGTTTAAAATTTGCATTTCTCTGGTTACTAGTGGGGTTCCGAATTTTTTTATGTGTTTATTGCTATTTAATTTCCTTGGTAAATTGCTTTTTCCCTCCTGTGTCTCCACTCCCCTCTTTGTATAGGATGATTTGCCCTTTTTCTGTTGATTTGTAGAAATTCTTCAGGTATTGATATAAATAATTTATTTGAATCCCAGACATCTTTCAGTTTGTGGCTTTGTGGCATTTGCTCCAACTTCTGTTCTAGACTTTTTCATTTTGACATAGAGACATTTATCAATCTTTTCCTTTATAGTTTTGGCTTCATATTTATAGTTTTGGTATCATATTTAAGAACCTCCTTGCCTACATTGAGGTCATAACAGTAGTCTATTAATTACCTATTACTGCATAGCAAATTACCACCCATCTCGATTTGTTTAAAACAAACAGTAACTATCTCGAATCTCCATCTGTCCCTGTGAACAGCGGAGCAGCCTGGCTGGGTGCTTCGCACCTCGTCTCTGGTCAGTTTGCAGGCGAGACGGTAGTGAGGCTGCTATCTTCTGAAGGCTCCCTAGAGCCAGAGGGCTTGCTTTTAAAGGGAGCCTGCTCCCATGGCTGGTGGTGGGTGCTGGCTGTTGGCGGGGGGCCTCAGTGCATCTTCTTAGGTCCTTCACCAGAGCCACCTGAGTGTCCTCATGAGGTGGAGGCCTCCCTGCGTGAGTGAGGCTAGTGAGGCAGGTGGGAGAGGGAGGTGGAAAAGCCTTTTGTGATCCAGCCTTTGAAGTCACAGGCTGTGATCACAGCCTTTTTTTTTTTTTATAAACATTAAAAAAAAAAGAAAGGTGATGTACTTGAAAAAGAATCATAGGTATAATAGGATAACTGTAGATGGTTGTCATTATAATTTAACAGGAAGAGCTCAGAATCACAGAATGGAGAATGTGCAGAAGAATGGGGTAGGGGTGGGGAGGGAAGGTTGGATACTGGAAAGAATCTAAGCTTTAGGTGAAGAGTAACCAGACTTTGTGATGTATCTTTGGGCAGGTGGAGTGCCTCTAGATAGACCCTCTCTGTGCTTAGTTGGGAGCCAATGGAGGTCCTAGGGTTTAGAACGTGTGAGTGCCATTCTGTACACATGTGGAGCCATCAGGACACAGGGACATCAGTCAGGTGGTCTGCACCTGAAAAGGGGTGTGCATGGCTCTTTTTGACTCAGTCCTGTTAAATATCCCCATGCCTCAAGCACAGCCTGCACGATCCCATCTCAGCCCTCTCTCGGGGCTTCTACAAGCCAGTAGAAGGCTTTGTAGGTGGGGGAGAGATCATACGGCGGGGGGGGGGGGGGGGGGGCAGCAACAGGAGGGTGTGCGGATCTCTGGAGGCTGACTTGGAGGCTAGCTACCAGAGTGGCTTACATTTGCTTATAAAATGCCTAAAGTTCTTTCACATTTAGGTCTCTTTTACTCCACTTTGAGGATGGGGTGTGTGTGTGTGTGTGTGTGTGTGTGTGTGTGTGTGTGTGTGGTGTGTTAAGAAGGGGATCTAACCCTATTATTCCCCTGAAGGTATAATTTGTTCCAGTCCCATTGATTAAATGATCCATCATCGTTGTTCTGTTTCCATGTGGCTTGGTTTCTGGGCTCTCTGTACTCTTCCATCAGCTTCTTTTTCTCTTCTTCTGCCACCTCTGCTTTACCACTAGTGCTGCTCTCTCTACCACCAAGTCTCAGACTCGTTTTGTTCTTGTTGGCTCTTCTGATCTCCAAAGGGCCATTAAGAGAGAACTTGTTAGATAACTCTATCGTATTTCTACGTTCCATGTAAGGTCCTGATAGGATTTTGCTTAAGAAATATAAAAATATGACTTTTTTTTCTTTAAAAAAGTGATAATGGTTTATAAAGATTTGTGAAATATTGGTAAATAAAAAGAAACTTAAGGGGCACCTGGGGGCTCAGTGGGTTAAGCGTCCAACTCTTGATTTCAGCTCAGGTCATGATCTCATGGTTGTGAGATCGAGTTCTGCATCAAGCATCATGCTGAGTGTGGAGCCTGCTTGGGATTCTGTCTCTCTCTCTCTCTCTCTCTCTCTCTCTCTGCTCCTTCCCTGCTCTCTCTGTCAAAATAAATAAACATTTTAAAAAATTAAAAAAAAAGAAACTTAAAAAATGAAAAGCACCCTATCACCCAAATGTCACCATTGTTGTGACTAGGAATAACACTAGGAACTGTTAAAGGTTTGATATTGTAAAAGTTAAATCTGCTCTGTAATAGAGGACATCATATATTGGGGGAAAAAATAAGGGTTAAAAAATAAGGATTAACCAGAAACACAAAACACAACAAGTATTGGCGAGGTTAAGCGTCTGACTTCAGCTCAGGTCATGATCTCACTGTCCATGAGTTCGAGCCCCGCGTAGGGCTCTGGGCTGATGGCTCAGAGCCTGGAGCCTGCTTCGGATTCTGTGTCTCCCTCTCTCTCTGCCCCTCCCCCGTTCATGCTCTGTCTCTCTCTGTCTCAAAAATAAAAAACTTAAAAAAATAAAATAAAATATTCTTATTATACAGTGTGCCTTCATAGATTATTAAGAAAAAGATAAATGACCTAAAAGAAAAATGGGCAAAGAATAGGAACAGGCATTTGACAGAGGAGGATGTAAAGAAGTGCATATACCCTTTCCTCAAATGTTAGTATTTTTCTACGTTTCTGTTTTCTTTTGTCTCTCTCTCTCCTCCTTCTCCTTTCCTCTCTGTCTCTTTCCTTATCCTTCTTTATATATGATATTTTAAACATATTTATGTAGAGATTTAAAAAGTATATTTAGATAATTTCATTCTTTTTTGTGGCTGACTAATATTCTACAGTATATATACACACCACCTCTTCTTTATCCACTTATCTAGCAACGGACGCTTGGGTTGCTTCCATAT
Source organism: Prionailurus bengalensis (assembly GCF_016509475.1). Taxonomy (NCBI): domain Eukaryota; kingdom Metazoa; phylum Chordata; class Mammalia; order Carnivora; family Felidae; genus Prionailurus; species Prionailurus bengalensis. The sequence continues at coordinate 5,992,705 of NC_057360.1, forward strand.
CTTGGCTTTGGTAAGTGATGCTGCAATAAACATAGGGTGCGTATATCTTTTAGCATTAGTGTTTTAATTTTCTTAGGGTAACTACCCAGTAGTGGAATTACTGGATCATAATACTAGTTCTGGTTTTAATTTTCTAAGGAATCTCCATGCTGTTTTCCACAGTGGCTGCACCAGTTTGCATTCCCACCATCAGTGCACAAGGATTCCTTTTTCTCCATATCCTCGCCAATACTTGTTGTGTTTTGTGTTTCTGGTTTTAGCCATTCTGACAGGTAGGAGGTGATATCTCATTCTCATTACTAATTTTTAAATGCTCAAATTACCCTACATTTGGCCCATGGAAGGCCCTTTAAGTTAGCACCTATATTCTTGTGACATGTTCCTATTAATTTGAGGAGACTTTCTGACACAATAAGATATGCCAGGTTTATCGTATCCTTTCCCTTTTCCAGCTTTAGAACCAGCCACTTCTCCACAGAGTTCTGGTTCCTTCTAGTGGATAATAGTATTATCTTTCTTTTATTCTTAATTCTTTTATTTTTAATTACCTTTATTCTTCATTACTCTATTTTTGTGCTATCTCAATCCATTCTGTTTTTGCATGAGTACCACGTTGCTTTAATTATTAAGTTTTATATTTTAGTTAATTATTATTTCATTAGGTCTGTCTGCTATATATTTGACACTGGTGAGCGATCATTTTTTCTTGCTTTTATTCTAGAAACCCATAGTTCCTCTTTTGTTAACTTCTTTGATGGCTTATCTCATTCTTGTTCTGGATTATTCATCGTTGATTAGGTTTTAAAGGGTAGAGTTGCCTAGGGAACCAGGTACTGTCATTGCTCAGTCTACACTGGTTCCATCCCTCTGGGACAGTTTGATAATATATATGAAAATTACAAATGTGTATTTCTGCTTCTGGGAATGTCTTTCCAGGTGTATTTGCATGTTTCATGAAAATGTATGTACAGGATCATTCATATGAATATTGTATGTGATAGTAAAAGATTTGGAGATTATCCACACTCATCTGAAAAGTTTATTAACCTTTTCTCCCTTGTTCGACTCCACTCTGCATGAGGCCTGACTTTCTTTATATGTGTGAACCAAAACATCCTATTGCAACAAAGTGGGAAAAATCTCAAATGTCTATTAATAGTAGATTGAGTGAGTAAATTATGATAGACCAATACAATGAATTTACACATTTGAAAAATAGGAAGAATAATATTTATATGGAAAATCATGGAAAAATTACTACAATTAAAGGGGAAAAGAGCCAGGTACAGAACATATTAGATAATATATTACTTTCTGTGGGAAGGAGAGGAAATAAGATTATGTCATTGTATTTGCTTAAATTGGCATAAAGGAAGTCTGGAAGGTAAAAAATAAGAAACTAACACTTTACCCCAGAAAGCAGGGTATGAACTGGGCAGATGACAGACGGGAGAGTGGTTTATGATTGTGGCATGTAAAGGTACTACCTATTGAATTAGTTTTTAAAATGTTTCTGGTATAACTTAAAGCTAGTTTTGACACGGCACAAACTTACACTTTGTAGTTATAAACCACTGGCCCAGCATAATGGCCCTTAACACACTATGGGAAGCCCTTTGTCTGTTCAGGTTTTTACTTTGCCATTTCTGGCTCCATATTTCACATTCCGGCAACATTGAATTTCTTGTGGTTCTTCTCACACATGGCACTGTGCCATACTTGTGCCTGTCTTGCTTACATCATCTTCATATTCATCTTTAAGAGTCCATTTGTGGGGCGCCTGGGTGGCACAGTCGGTTAAGCGTCCGACTTCAGCCAGGTCACGATCTCGCAGTCCGTGAGTTCGAGCCCCGCGTCAGGCTCTGGGCTGATGGCTCGGAGCCTGGAGCCTGTTTCCGATTCTGTGTCTCCCTCTCTCTCTGCCCCTCCCCCGTTCATGCTCTGTCTCTCTCTGTCCCAAAAATAAATAAAAAACGTTGAAAAAAAATTAAAAAAAAAAAGAGCCCATTTGTCATCTTCTCCACAGGCCGAGTTAGGGAATTCTCTCGGATGCTCTGCAGATTGGTCTCTTACTGCTCTTCTCATGTTGGGTCGTCATGATCAGCTCACACAGTACCTAGACACAGGCACTCAAAGATTTGTTGTAACTTTTTTTTTTTTTAATGTCTTTGCCCTTAGGGTCAGGGTCATCCCTGAAATGGCTGACGTAGTCTTAATGGAGGTGGACATACAGGCATGTCGCTACCATAGGACAGGCATACTAAGAGAGGCCCGAGGCAAAGTTTATTTCCAAAGGAGGTCTTTGACATGGGTCTTGAAGCGGGGCCAGAGTCCAGATGGACACGTTCTCACAGGCCCTGTGGAGGAGCAGCACGTAATCTGGTGCAGCTTCAGTATAGAGGAATCATGACTCAAGGTGAATCGGGAAGAGGAGGAAAAACAGGGACAGATTGTGAGAGGCCTAACATTCTAGTCTCAGGAATTTAAATAGTATCTTGTGGGCAGAGCAGGACTATGGAATGTTTCTGAACAGGGAATCAATGTGATCTGTGTTTTAGGATGATTACTTTTATGCTTTGTGTAGGGTGGTTTGAAAAAGAAAGAGATGAGACAGAGAGACACCTGTTAAGATATTTTATACTGTAAACTACAGTGTTGAGTTTGGGATCAGAAAAGGACCAGGCAGTCACATTTTTGGACTCCACGTTTTTGTCCATCAAGTCCATTCAGCCTGGACTCATGTGTCATTCCAGCAGTGAAAGTCTATTCATCTCTGAAGAGACAGCTTATAGGTTACTTTTTAGCAATCCCTGATAGATTCCCTCCAAATGTAATTCATTGTGCCCTGTTCTGACTGCATTTCATTTATTTCTTTTATAGCTTTTTCCATACTCGGTACCTGTCTTTTAGTAGTTGTCTTAATCACCCCCAGAGTTAATTGCTTTCTCCTGGAAAACCGTGTTACTTTATATGATCCAGTCATGTAACACCACATTGTATTAATTGTTTGATGGCTTTTCTGTTTGTTTCGGTAAATACTTATTGGGTATCAAACCTCAAGGAAACCCTGGCAATCCATATGTTTATCAATAACGTATGATCGGACGTGTGAATTCCTGAAGGGGACCTTATTTTGATCTCTTTCACTTAGCACAGTTGGAGATACATATGAGGCACTTAGTAACGTAGAGACGTCAGTGGAATAGTAGTGGTTAAAAACCAGGCTTAAATCGTGGCTCTGCCACTGTAACCTGGGTCTACTGTACAGGTTATTTAAGCCCGTCTGAGCCATAATTGTGACAGCTGTAAAATGGGGAATTAGCTTGGGCTGCCGTAACAACACCAGGGACGGAGCAGCATAAACAGCAGAGAGTTATTTCTCACGGCTGTGAAGAGTGGGAAGTCTGAGATCATGGTGCCGGCGCGGTCGGGTTTGGCAAAGACTGTCTTCCTGGCTTGTGGACAGCACCTTCTCATTGCACCCTCACGTGGTGGAGAGAGACTGAACAAGCCCTCTGGTCTGTCCCTTTGTAAGGGCACTCATCTCATCACGAGGATCCCACCCTTACTGTCTCATGTGAACATAATCACCTACCAAAGGCCCCATCTCCAAACACCGTCACGTGGGGAGTTGGGGCTTCCACGTATGAACTTGGTGGTTGGGGGGCTTAAACATTCAGTCCATAACACTGTCTTACACAGTGGTTGATGCACATGGAGCACTGTGCCTGTGACATAACAAGGGTTGTGTTTATTTAACCCATCATCATCACCGTTGTCATTACTTTGACTTGGCATGTATTTTACATATGGGGTGATGGAGGAAAATGCCAAATGACGTGGTGGCTTTGCTCTTCACTGATGGCGGGTAATAATATTAATTAAGAAGGGGACGCGGGAAGAAGGGCACGATTTCAGGCGTGCTGGCAGAAATGCTGCCTCCCTCTACCCTCAGGGGAGGAGAAGGTAGATGTGAATGTCCGGTGTAGACATGGGGCCTAGCCTTGCCACTGAAAGACAAGAGCACTTTAATATTCTATGTTTGTGCCCTTTAAAATGTACTTCTTAATTTGTTTTTATTCAATTCTTCATTGTCTTTTCTCTGACTTTGAGTTTTTCTCTGAGCCCGGGAAAACAGAAGTGCCATTTAGATCTTTCTCACAAATAATACTAAATTTATTTTGCTGGATTTTGAAAAGTTGTATTTCAAACGTTAAGACCTATTTTGATATTCTAAAATGGGAATGTACTTTTCTTACTCACTAGCTTTTGGATTTAGACTTTTTCCTCTCTAACTTCATGAATCAAGGACTTAATTTATGAGCCTTTCTAGAACTATTAAGGATCTCTAATTCTTTCACTTTTGGCAATAATTGTCTCCACATTTACTTTATAGAGTCCTCTTTGGTGGAGCCCACGGGCGGAGAGGAAGCCCAGGATTCATAAGATGGCGGGCGGGTGAGTGACTGAGAATTTGGGCTGGAACTTGGAAGAAAGTGGTAGTGGTTGCCCCTTAATAGCAGGAATAAAACATGAAGTATAAGTTTGGACACTACCTTGTCTTGGTGAGGACAATAGAGATAATGTAATGGTTTTTTCTGTATGTAAATCTTTTTAATAATTTGTGTGGCATAGTTATCATTGCCACTTGTACTAAGATTTTATCAGAATTCACACAGTGCCTCAGCACACAGTTGACAGTTCGGGGAAATGGCAAATGGTTGATCCCAGAGTACATCATTTCTTTGATGATAGTGGCAAAGAGTACTTCATTAAAATGTAGTTTGGGTTTTTTCTTTTTTGTTTGAATAGTAAACATTTCAACTCTTAATAATAATTACTATTTTAATTATAATTAGCAGACAAATATGCTTCTGGAGCCACAAATCAAACTTGAGAGAAAGTAAGAAAACTTACAGGGAGGTGGTATCAATCCTCACGTAAAATAATTATCAAGTGACAGACGTTTTCATGCGGAAGAAAGATGATCTGTGCTCAAGATCAACTTTATTATTATATGTCATATAACTGTGGGCTGTGATTTTATATAACATAGTCAGTATTGCAGCAGTGATACAAACAAAAGGAAAAGGGCAATGAATTGACATCAGGAAAGGAATAGAGCCTTGTAAGAGCGGAACCATTAAAAAGGGGAAAATCTGTGGGCCTTTACTCTGGAAAGTGTTTCTGTTTTGCAACAAAAATAACCTCAAATTGGTCTTGCTGGGTTCCTGATGAATTTATGAGTTTCCTATGAATGTATGTGGTGGTATGCGATTAGATGAGACTGACTGCAAGATGATAAATGTTAGAAAAAACTCTGTCTCTGGGTCTCTTCTACTGCTCTTTTTCTTATTCCTTCAACCTCCTCATTTAGGATCACCCTGCATAGGTTTTGCTCCGTTTTATCACGATTAGAGGGGATCCTAGTACTTTTGGGCCTTGACAGGTTATCTTTGAAAGATGAAAAGACACAATTAATGGCAGATTATTTTACATTTAATTGAGGCTCTTGAAAATCCAAACAGAATTTCCTTATGGTTAAAGCTCAAACACTGACATCTGTTGGGGGAAGTATTTTTAAGGAAGAGAGTGTTTTGACTCTGCTCCCTAAATCACAGCCTGTTGCGAGGTAGGAAGGAATTAAGGGGGCCTGTTACACGCTGGTGTCTGGGCATCTGTGTTGGGCCCTCAATCCCCAGGATAGCTATCATTTGATCCGTACAGTGAGATCAGCATTCTTATTCACATTTCACAAAAGAGGAGCTGAGAGAGGCACAGAGGGATGGAAGTGACCTTTCTAAAGAGGTCACAGTGGAGGCACATCTTCAAGTCGGGACTTTTAGCCTCTAGAGCTTTTACCTTTACTTCAAGACCAGCATTTCACATTTTATTCTTTTGTTTTACGCAGACACCTTTTTCGTAAATGTTCGGTGTCTTGCCCTTAAGAATTCCTCCATCTGCTTCTGTAGAGATGGTTCCTCCGCTCCCTTATTAATCACCACATAGACCCCACTGCTTGTGGTTGATCTGTCTTACTGGGACCCTCTGCTGTGCTTCAGGCTGGGAATATAGGAATACCTTGTTAGCAGAGGTAGCCAACAGCTGCAACGCCGGTCCTAATCACAGTCAGGTTGGTTTGGCTTTTAGCAGATTGGCCAACTCTGAAGCTTGTACTTAGAGTAGGGAAGTGTGGATGAGTTACGTGTGAACTCTAACATTTGGAAACAATAACAGCAAGAACTGATCAGTTTCTTCTTATTGACCCTTTTGAACAGGTGTGTTCAGTGTTACAGACAGTTTGAAAATGTTCATTCAACAGAGAGCTATAAAGTGCTTTCCGTGTGCTGGGGCAATGCTAGATTCTCGCCTGAACACGACACTGAAAACATGTGGTTTGCGCCCCCCCCCCCCCCCCCCCCCCCGCCGTGAGATGGTAGTTTAGGAGGGAGACAAGCGAGAGAGGTCCTAGTAGAATGCACTGTCCTTATTCAGTAATGCAGGTTTGCGAGAGGAGCGGACAGGGCCCTGGAAGGAGCAGCTGGGTGTGCTTGGGGGCTCATGGAGGGATTCAGAGAAGAGGGTGTAGTTTCACTGGAGCTGGAATATATCCTCGACTACAAGAGGCCGTCTAGTCGACTTCTGTGTGTTTCGTACGGAGCATCTGTACTGACAGCTGGTCCCTCACATGGGCACGTAACTGTACTAACTACGCTTGAACGCTTAGCCTCTTCCCGTTTCCCGTAAGTCCTGCATAGTCACGTATCTTTGTTTTCTCTCCGTATATCTTTTAGAAAGTTTGTCTTATAGGTGTTCATTTGGTTCCCTTTATTTTTCTGGTCTCCACTCTTAAGTTTCTCTGGTTTTTGGAGCAGGCAGATAACATTTCTGGGTTGTAAAACAAAGTCAGATTACTGTTCGTTGTCGATTTCTGCATTCTTCACAGCACTTGGGAGTGTGTTGAGGGGTCACAGTAGTGGCAGTAAATGGAGAAGAGAGGAGGGTCGTGGAGCTAGGGACCTGATGCTTGATCACTTTCACTGTCACACAAATGGTTTTCTTGTGTGTAGCATAATCGAGGGGCTGACTGTATGGGTTGCTGTGTTCGTGAGCTGAAAATGCAGTGAGAGGACACCTGGCTGGAGGGAAATGTACTCAGTGGTATATGATTTTCTGGACCATTTTGGTTGGAAGGCTTTTCAGTGACTTAACACTTAAGAAAGGCTCCCCTCTGATTGGGTATTCTCGTGCGTGCTTGTCTCTCATGAACACGCAGTTTTCTCAGGCACCTTGGCAGACGTGAAAGCAATTTGGTTTACTTGGGAAGCCACCTGACATTGTGGAGAGAGCCCTGTACCAGAAGTTAGGAGAGCTGAGTTCTAGTCCTGCCTCAGTTTCTTGTTCTTTGCCTTTGAGTTAATTAACTTCTGGGTCTCAGTTTCTTGCTTTTTAAATAAGGGTAGAGGATAATGTTCTTTGAGGTGTCGCTTGGCTCAAAACTTTCATCCTTGCATTATTGACAGGTGTATTTAACTATAAAAATCTTCATTGAGTGCTTCCCACATTTCATGCAGTGAAAAAAAGATATGGAAGATAGACTGATGGCAGTGGAAGAAAATTGAGAGTCAGAAATAAACCTATACATCTGTGGTCAATTGTTTTTGACAAGGTTGGCAAGACCACTCAGTGGGGAAGAATAGTCTTCAACAAATGGTACTGGGACACCTAGCTTTCCATGGGCAACAGAATGAATGAATCCCTACCTCACACTGTATATGAAAAAGTAACTCAAAATGGACCTAAACATAAGAGTTAAAACTATAAATCTCTTAGGAGAAAATGGGTAAATCTTTGCAACCTTCAATTGGGTGATAAAGATTTGACATCAAAAGCACAAGCAACCAATGGAAAGCTGATAAATGGGACTTCATCAAAATTAAAAACTTTTATGGGTCAAAGGACACTATTGAGAAAGTGAAAAGACTCACAGAGCAAGAGAATAACTTGTAAATTATATATCTAATGAAGGTCTGGTACGCAGAATATTTCAAGCACAATAATGAAAGACCACAATAAAAGGCAACTAAAAAAATGGGCAAAGGATCTGAATTGACATTTCTCCAGAGAAGATACACAAATGGCCAATAATACCCGAAAAGATGCTCAACATTATTAGCCATTGGAGAAATGGAAATCACAGTCACATGAGCTATCACTTCATACCCTTTGGGATGGCTGTAATCAAAAGGACACATCATAAGAAGTGTTGGTGAGGTTACCAAGACGTTAGAACCCTCAGACAGGCTGGTGGAATCAAAACCAGTGGAATCGGAAACCAGTTTGGCAGTTCCTAAAAACCTCAAACATAGAGTTGACCACATGACCCAGAAGTTCCACATCCAGAGAATTGAGAGTATACTCCCAGGAGAATTGAAACCCTGTGTTTCCATAAAACTTGGGTGTGAACGTTCATAGTAGCATTCTTCATAATAGTCCGAAAGTGAAAGTAACATAAATGTACGTCAAAGATGGTGTAATCCATAAACTGGAATATTATACTCCTCCAGAAAAGGAGTGAAGTGATCCATGTTCCAGAACGGATGAACCTTGAAAACCTTATGCTCAGTGAAAAAAGTCAGACACAGAGGTCACATACTGTATGATTCCATTCCTATGAAATGTCCAGAATAGGCAAATCCATAGGCAGAAAGCAGTGCAGCAGTTTCCAGGAGCCCAGAGGAGGAGGGAAGAGGGGAGGGAGCACCAGTGGGTTCAGCATTTCTTTCTGGGATGATGAGAAGTTCTGGAGTTAGTGTTGACAGTTGCACAGACTTGTGAATAACCTGAAGCCCACACATTGTCCACTTTAAAATGTGAAATATATCTCAATAAAATTTTTGGAAGATATGGCCCTTTCCTCGTGGTGCTAAATTGAATGGTTTACGTGACAGAGATAGAAAAGGGTTCTGTGGGAGGATATGGCATGGCATTTTCTCCTGTTGTGTGGGATCAGACTCCTGGAATAAGTAATACGGAGACCTGAAGAATGAATTGGAATTATTCAGGTGAAAAGACATGTTGTAATGGAAATGAGGAGAGGAAGAACAAAAGAAGACTATATCAGAATTAAAGCTTCCAGCCAACGTAGCATGTCAAAGCCCCTACCGCTGTTGCTGTATAAGACTGTCAAAGACCTTTTGCTTGAGTAATTCAGTTACCCTACGGTGTTGATTATGAGATATGTATGTATGTATCTCACCATCTTGAGAAAACGTAACGTTTATATTTCATGATTTGATTGCAAATTTTTAAGATTTTTTAAGTCTATGGCATTTAATTTTTTTTTTTAACATTTATTTATTTTTGAGAGAGCATGAGTGGGAGAGAAGCAGAGAAAGAGGGAGACACAGAATCTGAAGCAGGCTCCAGGCTCTGAACTGTCAGCACAGAGCCCATCGCAGGGCTTGAACGCAGGAACTGTAAGATCATGACCTGAGCCAAAGTTGGATGCTTAACCGACTGAGCCACCCTGGCACCCCTAGTCTATGGCATTTTATAATTTAAAATTTTCGTGAAACCAAAGCTAGCTTCTAGAATTTGTGCTGATTTTTTCTTTTCTTTGTTTATATGTTTTAGAAGTCCAGTTTGTAGAAATTCTACTGTTTTCATTCTTTTGGCAGTTTGAGGTTAATTTTAGATCCTTGTAAGCATTATTTTCTTTGGAGTTCAGATAAACACAAATATTTTTGTTTGAGGTAATAAAACGTTTTATTAGGAAATTTCAAACATGCACAAAAGTAGAGAGAACAGTATAGTCAACACCCATGTAATCATTACCAGCTTCAAAAATCTTCAGCCCCTGGCCAATCTTACTGTATATCCACCTGTTCCTTTACCTTGAGGATTATTTGGAAGCAAATCTCAAACATCACATTATTTCATTAATATGTTTCTAAATGGCAAGAATTCTTTTTTTTTTTAATTTTTTTAATGTTTTTATTTATTTTTGAGACAGAGACAGAACATGAGCAGGGGAGGAGCAGAGAGAGAGGGACACAGAATCCGAAGCAGGCTCCAGGCTCCGAGCTAGAACCCGATGCAGGGCCCAAACTCATGGACTGTGAGATCATGACCTGAGCTGAAGTTGGACGCAAAACCGACTGAGCCACCCAGGCGCCCTGGCAAGAATTCTTTTTTTTAAAAAAACATTAGTATTTTTTAACTTGGAAATTTTTTTCTTCTGAAAACAAATTGTTTCAAAAGTTATCTACTACTGGAAATTGTTACTGTTACTCTTTTATACAGTTTTTAAATAGTTTATTAGAGAGAGAGAGACAGAGAGAAAGAGATAGAGAGAGAGACAGAGAGAAGAGGGAAGTGGGGGAGGAGCAGAGAGATTGGAAAAGAGTGAGACCCCTAAGCAGGCTCCGTGCTGTCAATGCAGAGGCTGACATGGGGCTTGAACCCACAAACTGTGAGATCGTAACTGAAATCATGAAATCAAGAGTCAGACACTTAACCGATTGTGCTACCCAGGCGCCCCTCCTTTATATAATTTTTAAAATTTGCTTATACATTCATTTCTTCTAATAAATATTAGATATGCTTATAAATTAATAAATTGATGTTACAAGAATATGGTTAATGTATTATTTCTTATGCTCCTGTGCACAACTAATTGTGCATAGTCCTGTGCACAGTAGTCCTGTGCACAACTAATTGTGATTAATTGTGATTAACTAGGACTTAACACATGATCAAACTCTACAGTAATTACCTCTGTTTAACCATATTCAGTGGCCTTGACTCTTTTGCCTTCTTAAGAGTGTTTGTATCATGTAATACCGATTACTGCCCACTCCTTATCGGACACACCCCTCTCTTGGCTTCCTTGACATTTGACATTCTTGGTTCATCCCTGCATGGTTCATCCCTGCATGGGAGCGCTCTTTCACTGACACGTTTTCTGTTGAGACCCTCAGAATGTTACTGTATCCCATCCTTACTCTGTTGGTGGGCCTCTTTTGACCTCTCTGCAGGCACTTTGCTCTTCTCCCTTGGCCGTCTGATACATTATCTGTGTGTTAGAGTGAATCGCAGATATTTGTTACTCGTGAATGAAAGAACCTGTCTATTATGTCCTAGTTGAATATTTTAAAAGTTCCTGTGGATATCTTAGTGTATTCATCAGTTGGGATCTTCAGAACTGAGCCCGTCTTCTTTTTAACACCGATTACCCTTCAGTTTTCCTTTACTGACATCACTAGGCGGCTTCTTCAAATCACTAGCCTGGAAATGTTCTTATCTTCCTCTTGCCTCAGTCTCCTTTCCATTATCTTGTCCTGTTAATTCTTCTTTAAAATATGTAAGTTATTTGCATTTTGTTATTATTGTTTATTCAATTTTGTTTTGTTTTGTTTTTCCGTTTGGAAAACTTCCTAACTACTTTCAGGTCAGTGAGGTGCTCTTTCTGTGATTCCACAAACCTCACATGTTGCCCAGTCAAGATGATCTACTTATGTGCCTCTCCCTCATTAGAATTTCAGGTCTTCAGGGGCTAACATGGGGTTTTAGTCATGCTTGCATCAAGGTGCATGAGACATTGTAATATTCATTAAAAGCTAATTGATTTGAATTAAATTTCTAATCTCTTTACCTGTATTCCTGCAATATATCCACCTAAGGTCTTGTCTTTTCCTGAGGATGCTTCCTGTATACAGTAGTCTCAACTTCGAGTTTCTGATGAAGTGACAAGAGTTTCAATGTACTCTGTAAATTTCCATTATAAAACTTACTGCAGTCTAAAATTATTATTTATTTTCTTTCTTATTATGGGTCTTTCTCCCTGGAGAAACCCTATATGATGGTGTGGACCATGTCAGTCTCTTACATTTTTGCGTCCTCTTATTTAACCTTATACGTGGCAAGACCTTGATAAACATTCATCGGATGTGAATGGGCACACTCCCTCCACCTGAGCTGAGAGGAGCGCATGTCTACATAATATACGTAATCCGAGTTACCTCAGACTTTGAATCTTGGCTTTATTGCTACCAGAATAATCTTTCTAAAACTGTGCTTGTATTAGCGAAAAGTCCAGTCAGACTCCTGTGCCAGACTTAAGACAGGTTCTGGGAACACAAACAAATAAGAGCATCAGTTCCTGCTTTTTATGCATGATAGGAGTAAAGAGGTGGAAATGCTTAAATCTCCTTGAGGAGGGCAAAGAAAGCTTCCTGGAGGACACTTGATATTTCTAAGGTTTTTGTTTTTTGTTTTTTTCAGCTCAAAAACTGTGCAGTGCGCAGGTGCCGTTTTCCTTAGCAGGAGGCAAAAGCAAGGGGGGTGGGGTGGGGGGGTGGTCCTCTACCAAGAAAGGAGTGAGAGCCCCCAGCAGGTGTTCCTGGCGGTTCCCAGCAGGTTCATTCTGATCAACCTGAACCCCTTCTTCAACCTAAGTGGTAACTTCAGAACGGAAATCTCATTCCTTACTGGATAGAGACGAGTTGTAGATGATCCTTTATGTTGTTAGTTTGGTTCACTGAAGGACTCACTCGTGTTAACACACGGCTTTCCTGAAGCCACTGCAAGCTTTTGTTGCTTGTGATTTGTTGGATTTTTGTTTGGTTAACCAGGGAGTCAAGGAGACATTAGCACTTGGCACTACTAAAATACTATTTACTCACTCAGACTTATTTCTGCCACTCATTTACTATGTCTATTTTCCCTTTCATTCCCATTAGAATGTAAGCTCTGTGAGAGCAGGAGTTTGTCTGTTTCCCTCACCGCTCAACACATGTTTACTGAATGAATACTTAGAAAGTGTGGTAGCCTTTACAGGGTAGTTTAAATAAACGAGTGGAGACGGAAGCTGGTTTACATGGTTGAGGATCGCCTCCGCTGGTGATTTTGAATCAAACAGGACTGTTTTATTTTCCCCTGTTAAAAAAAGTTTGGTAGAGAGAGTATTTATGAAAATTCTCTGCTTTGTCACTTTCTCTGCTTTTTCTTTCTTTTTTACTGATGGTAGCTTGTAAAGTCCCTTTCAAATGAACATGTTCTTTCAGATATCTTTCTTGTAATTTGGAGCAGTGTTAATTGTAGAATTTATTTATTGTAAATTATGTGATCTCAACTTCTTGTGAGTTTCTAAATATTTACAGAAAGTGAAAATTTTAAGTATTTTCTTCTTTACGCTAAATGCAGCTGTGAAATGAAGTATGAGTATATGGTTTTGGACCTTCGATTAATTTTATTTTTAAAAATTACTGAGCAAATGTGCACCAAAAGTAAATATATGTATAAATGACTTTACATTATTCAAAATTGTAGAGTTAGACATCTGTCTAATGAATGCTGTTCTAAATGTTGCTAAATCATTAATAGTAATTAAAAGGTTAAATATAAGCTGAAGAAAGCTTTGAATTTTGAAATGTTTGCAGTAGCTGGTAATCTGACTGATGCAGACGTTTTTGTCAAAGTTGAAAAAGTTAGAACTAATTAATTTCTTGGGAGACATATGATGAAATTGTAGGTGTGATAACATATTTGAGTAACATATGGTGGTAATGGGGCACCTTTCTAATGACTGAGCAGCCAGTTAAATATAGACTTTTTTGGTGTTTTTCTTTCATTACAGTTCTTTGTTACAGTGTATTTTTAAACTAATCTTGTTTTCTGGAGGTCAGTACTCAGGATTTAATGATTTATATTTAAAATGTTAACGTGAACATGTAATTCTATTCTCAGTTGGCATAAATTTTAGTAAAAGGTTTTCTTAAAACCACAGCCAATCATTTTTTCTCTCAACATGCACAAGCATGCTTATCTGACTGAGTAAACTCAGTGTGTGGGGAATTATGGTCTCCTATACATTGTTGAACTCATATTGCCCTTGAACGAGGGCCAGGGAGAAATGTTAGATAGTTATACCTTTGCTTCGCAGCACATATAAGGGCTTACTTTAAACGTTTAGCAGTACTTGTCTCTCAGGAGGATTCACTATTTGCATTTTGACTAATTTCCTCCCTTCCAATTTTATCTTCTGAATATTGCTTGATGATGACAGCACATTAAGAAAGGAATTAACCATTGGTGGTGGAAATTTTGAGTTCAGAATTTTGCAAATAGAGACCATTTTAGGTAGTGACTTACGGTTTTCATTTTGTAAAGGTTGGGTTTTTTACCAAAATATAGGATTGTAAGCTGGTGCGTCATGCACAGTTTTGTAACCATCCTTCCAAGCCATCTGCGGTGAAATAAGAGTTCAGGGTGAAAGCTCTCCTGATTGTGCTGTGGAGCCAGTGGCTGGGGTGAGGGGGTGAGGGGGTGGGGTGGGTGGGTGAGGGGCAGGGGATGCCTCAGTCTTACTGTTGTGCCAGGAGGTAGATGAAATGAAAGTTATTGGAGGCTGTGTGCTTCCAGATCCACTGACATTAAAACACAAGTCCTATTTGTGTCTGAGAGGAGATATGCTGAAGGGGAATTTAATTTTAAACCTGAAAGGAGAGATGATAGGTAAATTCTAGAATTATTAAGGAGATAAGCTGTCACATTCCTTTGATCTCTACTCCAGACACTATTCAGAATATTGTTGTATTCTTGGATATACTTACTTTAAAAATCTGTGTGCACTTAGAGGGTCTAACTTGTCTAGAAACCTTCTAAATTGATTTACTAAACTTTTTTGATATTACCATAATTGTTTTCATTTAAATTTGAGTGTCCTATGAAGAATTTTGGTATGGACATCTGTTCTATGAATTCTTTCTTGTTCTAAATCTGTTGTAAAATTTCTCTTGTTAATTGGCATGCTTTTAGCCAATGGGATTGAAGACACATACCTCTGAGGGGACTGCTAGAATATTTTGTTCCTGGTGGTCTCTGACCTGTCTTAAGTTAAATAATAAAGGTGAACTTTCAAGTAATTCACAGGAATGCGCTAGCTTTTCCCTCCTTGAAAAAAATTTATGAAATTTGTGACACTCAGTTTTAAGATAGCAGAATTCCCTGAAATACAGCTTACCAGTATGAAAAGTAACTGGGGATTTATTCTGGGAGTATAAACTTTAAATAATTTAGTTGGTGCAATTATTAGAAATGATTGGAATCTCCAGAAACAAAATCATCATGGATAGGCTGTTTATTTATTATTTAAAACTTATAGGAGCTTCAGTAGAGTAAAATGGTGATTTAGAAATTAAATGATTGGTATTATTGATAATCAACAACAGTAAACTTTAAGTTGGATCATTTTTTATTAAAGTAATTCATATAGCTCTCTGTAGCTAGTAGGCAGTATTTAATGAAGACTAGAAAGATAATTTTTTATTCAGTAGGAAAATTTGATATTTGATTTCATAATTGAGTAATTACACTTAGAAGTAGCATTTTTTTTGCTTTCATAAGTTGTTAAAATATTTTCTGTTCTGATAAGTCTGTCTTTATGTCATAAAGTAAGTAAATGACAGATATCAGATCTATAAGCCAACATTAAAATTCACTATAAAATACTTGGCTCCAATCCTGAAAGCTGTGGTTAGTTCTAGAAATGTTTCTGGAACAGTGAGTGAGTGATTTTGGAAGATTAGGAGATTTACATTTTAAATACAGTGTTAACATCTCTACCTTGCCATGCATAATTTGCATTGCCACATGTGCGAGGTCAGTGTTAACCATTCACATATCCTGCTTATTTTCTGGAATTGCTTAATGAGTCTTGAAGGGACTTAAGATTGAAAAGAAGAGTTTGAGAGGAAGTCTGCTAATAGTCTTATTAATTGTATGGAAAACAGTCCATTTTGTGGTGCTTGATGCACTCTGTCACATAGAAACATTTTTTTGGATGCTTTCGTAGCCATCTGTAGAGGGTAGATCATTGATTATACATAAGTCAGATAAAAAAGATAATTTTGACATTATCTTCCTTTCTCTAAAAATCTTGTTTCTGGAAAATGGTGTGTTAGCTTGATCAAATCATTACATAGGAGTCTCAGAGTTGGCAATTACAAAAACATATATAGTAAAATCATTGTTTATGATTTTATTTTAGTATTTTCTGTTGACATGAAAGGTTTTGAGAACAGATGATCAGCAATGTAGCCTGAGAATAAATGATTATTTTTTTCCCTCTAGGAATCAAAAATTAATTAAAAAAATTTTTTTAATCTTTATTTACTTTTGAGAGAGAGAAAGAGACAGACAGAATGCAAGCGGGGGGAGGAACAGAGAGGGAGACACAGAATCTGAATCAGGCCCCAGGCTCCGAGCTGTCAGCACAGAGCCCAACGCAGGGCTCAAACTCATGAAACTGTGAGATCATGACCTGACCTGAAGTCAGACACTCAGCCGACTGAGCCACCCAGGCACGCGAAAAAATTAATTTTAATAACATTATTATTTTTTTTTCATATTAAAATAGAATGCTTTATTCATTTGCAATCACCAGGTATACTGACAAAAACCTATTATTTTGACTTAAAGAAATTGCCCTAGCATTGTAATTTCTTATGAGATACCAGGTTGGGATTAGTATCAGGAGTTCAGTCAAACAAAGATTCCTGGATTAAGGAACCAAAATTCAAGACATTTTGGCCTTAACAATAAAATAAATATTTAATACATTTCTTAAAATGCTTAGATATTGTATTCCTTGAAATACACTCACCTAACTGTCTTTGAAAAAATTACGTCTTTAAGTTAACTGCTATTTCTTTCTAGATAGCTAATGCTAACTGCTTCTCAGGCAGAGTACGGTGTGCCTTGTATTAGTATACCACTTTGTATGTCTAAGTGGCTGAGGATAAAGCCGAGAAAGATCATTAGGTCTCGGATTACAGTCACTGGAGGTTGGCTGTGGTCTTATTTGGGCCCAGCCATCTAGGTAACTGGGACACACCCCTCATTGTGCGTACGGGTGCTGCAGCTGACTGTCAGAGGATCCCAGGGATTTGAGAAATCATAAACTGGGGTTCCTTGACTGACTGAATTTTCAGGAGCCAGGGAAGATGTTCTGTCAGCTCCTAAGCTTTAAACTTGACATTTGGGATTCAGTAACAACTTAAAGCAAGGGTGAAGTAAACGGGCTTGCCTGAATGGGAGCAGAGTCTGGCCTCAGCCAGCTGTCCTCCACCGTTCATTCATCCAATCGGTCAAGCAATATTGGTTGAGCACCTAGGCAGTGGGAGGGGCTCCATTTGGGGAGGTGCACCTAGTGCGATGGCAGCCTTATCAGTGACCAACGTCTAGTCCTTCAGTACCTGACTGATGCCCTTCTTTGGTTTTTGCAGGGGGTCACGCAGGGAGTGCAACACAGCCCTGGCCTCCGAGGACGGGCACTGTAGGAGCCCATCCCACTTCCGTGAAGTACCTAGAGTAGTCAGATTCCTAAAGATAAGAAGTCGAATGGTGGTTGCCAGTGGCTGGGGCCAGGGGCGGGGGGGGGGGGGCAGTTACTGTTTAATGGGTACAGAGTTCCAGTTTTGCAAAATGAAAGGAGGTCTGGAAATGGGTGGGGGGGGGATGGTTTGCAAAATGTGGATGTGCTCAGTGTCACACTTCCTGATGAAAGATCTTAGGTATCAGAAGAAATGAAAGAATGACAAATGTAAAAAACAAAAACAAAAACAAAAAACCAATCCTCAGCAATCAGAGAGATGACAAATAAAAATCACCGTAAGACAGTATCTACACCGTATTGGCAACAATTCGAAGTCATGACAATATCCAAGGTTGGAGATACTGGCGAAGTGAACAGTGGTACACCTAGAACAGCTTGTCTTGATCTAGTGAAGCTGAGGACGTGCAGACCCTCTGACTTAGTAATTCAACTCCTGGATAGAAACCCTCAGATGTGTGCCTGTTTCCCATGGAGACACGCGTAGGGATGTTCAGAGGAGTGTTGCTTGAGATAACAAGCAACTGGAAACAGATGCCCGTGTGCGGGAGAATGGATAAATGAGTCGTGTTGCAGTCACACAGTGGAATACGCGGTACAGCAAAGAAAAGTAATGGACCAAAGCTACACTAAACAGGGAAGAATCGCACCAGCCTAGTTTTGAGAGAGAAGTGAGGTAGAGACAATGCATAAAGTCCTATTCCAATGTGTAAGAACTCCATACGCAGGAAACGTTGTTGTTTAGGGACACAGAGCTGGGTGCTGACACTAATAAAAACTAGGTAAGTTAATACCATAACAGTAGGAGAATGTTTATACCTGTAGGGGATGCGCGCCGAGAAGGCACGTGGGGAAGGCTCCTGGGGCGTAGGCAGTGTCGATTCTTCACCTGCAGGCTGAGCAAGTGCAAGGTCTCTCTATAATAATCTTTCATCCTGCTTCATTGTATGTTATCACATGGGGCCGGCGGTTGTGGAGAAGTGAGATTTGATCGTTAACTCTCATCCACTGCCCCTGTCCTCCTCTATTCTGTTTTCCAGCAGTAGCCTCAGTGATCTTACTACAACTTAAAACAAATGACGTGGCTTCTGTGCTCAGCAGCCTCCTGTGGCCTCCCACCTCGCTCAGAGTAAACGCCAGAGTCCTCTGTGGGATCCACAAGGCTGTAGATGACGAGGGGCTCCTCATCACCTCTCTGACTTTTTCCTAGCAGTTCCTCCCTCGTTCATGCTCTGACTGTTCCAGGGGCACATCAGGCCTGTCCCCATCTCAAGCCTTCCTGTTCCCTACGTCAAGAAATCTCTCTACCATCTTGCCACCCCCGCCCCCAGGTACCCACACATCTCTTCAGTTTTTCTTAAAAGTTACTTTGGAGCACCTGGGTGGCTCAGTCCATTAAGTGTCTGACTCTTGATCTCAGCTTAGATCTTGATCTCAGGGTCGTGAGTTCAAAAAAAAAAAAGTTCTCGGTGATGTTGTCCCAGGCTCCCTTATCTAAAGCTTCAGTCCTCTCCCTGTTCTGTTTTTCTCCTTGGCACTTACCCGTATTTAACGTACTATACACTCCACTTGCTTCTCACCCATCAAATATAAGCTCCATGAAAGCAGGGATTTTCCTCCACTTTTTCCTGTGGTGTTCACAGTGCCTGTGACAGAGTAAGGCACTCCGTGTTTGTTGAGTGAAGAATGAATGAATGAATGAATGAATGAAATACATTTCCAAAACCTATTAACAGCTTTAATTGTTAGATAAAGCTGCATCAGAATGCAAAAGGGAATGCAAGTGTAAAAACCTTTACATTTTATTTTTCGTTTATATTTTGAAATAATTCCAAACTTACAGAAAAGTTGTAAGAATAACTCAGAAGCTTTTCTTTCCCAGTCCATTTGGATGCAAGACACTCCATTACTCCTGAATGCTTTTGTGGATTTTTTTTTTTTTTTTTTTTTACAAAGGACATTCTCCTATATGAAGACTTAACTTTTAAGTCAAGAAATAGATATTCTTACGTCACTCACTACTACTGAATAACCAGGCCCTTTGCAGATTTTGTCGGTTCTTCCAATAATGTTTTTTGTTGAGAAATTCTAATCCAAAATCTTGCACTGGGTTTAGTTGTCAAGTAAGTTCAGTCTCATTTAGCCTGAATGGCTCCACCATCTTTACTTTTCTGGTTCTGATGCTTTTGAAGATTACATACCAGTTATTTTGTAGAACATCCCTCAATTTGGGGTTGTCTCATGTTTTTTTCACTGTGAGATTCAGGTTGTACGTTTTTGGCAATGTCACAGAAGAGCTGCTGTGTCCTTGTATCCTCTGGGGTGGTGTTCAGTTTCGATTTATCCCATCACTAGTGATGTTAGCTTTGATCACTTGATTAAAGTAGTGCCTACTAGTTTTCTACACTGTAACGCTCCTCTTCCCCTGTTGTTATCATTATTTTGTAAAATTATCTTTTAAAAGGTTTAGACCAATCTTTTCACCTATTCCTTTGAATCAGGTTGCATTCTTGTTGCCTGCTGAGATCAGATGTTGGTAGAAGGAAGAAGTAAATTTTGAAGTACGGGGCATTTGGGGAAGTTAAGGCAGATCGAGATGGTATGACATGATGCGAGAGGAGTGAAGACCATGAAACTGGTAGAAATAACAGCAGGATATGGGAGAAAAGCTTGTATTGAGAAAGGATGTAGGAATTATGCCAAGGGTACATTTGCCCATTTCAGGTATTTGATTACGGTGAATTCTGCGCCTGGAAAGAGTGTTAAAAACTTTAACTTCCTTTTCCCCACCCCTCCATTCCAGGGACCTAGATTTAAGGCTGGTTTAGCTGGTACTGATTAGTACTACTTAATTGAGTTAAATAGACCTTTGATGACATCCTCAAATTTGACCACTATTTATAGCATTATTCTCTGGAACAAAATGGTCGAAGTGTCCAGAAGGTACCAGTGAATTTAAAGAGTGCAGACCACTTATAAACCAGGCAACTACCTGCAAAATTGTTTCTGTTATTTAAAAATTTAAAGTGTAAAATTTAAAGAAACAAAAAGTTGAAAACACCAGATCTAAGACTAGTGTGTAATTGAAATGAGGTTGTTTTAGACAATTAATTTTGGCAAGTGATTAATCCTTAATAAAGAATAATTGTTTTATCTATTTTAGGGAAAAATTAATTTAACAAACCTATTATTATGTGAAATTTAGGTAATGAACATGGGCAGTACATAATTTCCGTAACATTTATAGCATCGACCACAAAAAGGGCTGAATTGGTATCATCAGATACAAAGAATGTTCATTTCAGAATCAGAGCTGTTCAGAAAGCATTGCTCATGGTTACTATAATTAGTTCAGCATTTCAGGGCTCTTTAAAATGCTGTGCCATATCACTTAACTAGATGTACCTTTCAGGTGCTTATATGCTTGTTTTAGATAAGTGTCACATTTTTTAATACTTTTCAGTATTGAGTAGATTATTTTCTTAGTTGAAAATGTTCTCTCATTCAGTGATTTTTGATTTTGTACGAGAAGTAAAGAAACTTCCAGCAATGTTAAATAATAAAACAGCAGCCTGCCAACCCGCACTGATTAGGACTCCACACAGCATCAGCCCTGGCTCAGCAGCTGGCTGTGATTAGCCAGCCAGGCTTCTGTAGGTGGGTTCCCTTGCCATTCCCTGGAGCCAGTGGAGTTTTGGTTGGGTGGTGAATGGATATCGAAGAAATGAAGAAAGACACTATAGATTATTCTTTTGAGTTATTCTTTGATAAAAAGAGAATAGATTCAAACAGGTCAAAGAAAGATAAAGATGATGTTTGGATGGGGTGGGCATGTTCATAGGTTGTAGGGAAGGAGTCAGAATACAGAGGGGAAATTTTGAGGGTTCAAGAGAGATAATCATTGCCGTAACCAAGTTTTAAAGACAGATAACAATAAAAATGGGACACGAGAATAAGGCTAGCCCTCGACAAGGGGGATATATATGTCCTCCTTTGAGAGAGAGAGAAAGAGAAAGTTTTCCAATTAAGTGTCTGCTTCAAATGCAGAGTTGGGAAGTTGGGGTTACTTACATTCAATAATTTCCATGTTTTCTGGGAAGTAAGTTTATTACATGATGAGGGAGATAGAGTTTGGGTAGAGGGGTTTGTATAAGGGTGAAGAAGATGTAACATGATGGCTTTTGGTAAATAATCATCTATCAGTTTGACTTGATAGATGGTCAGTCAACTGGAGATGAATTAAGTTAATTTCCCACGGCTGCATGAATTATGGTCGTTTCATTTGGCGTAGTTCCATGACTTAATACAGCCGTATTCAGAACAGTCCTACAGAAAACAGATTCTATAAAAGACACAGGGTGGAGATTGATCAGATGTGTACAGTGAAAGAAAAAGCAGATGAGAAAAATACAGACTGACCAAGGAGTCCCTAGAGACTGAGACAAGAGGGTGAGAGTTGGGGGTGGGGTGGGGCGGGGAGCGGAGCTTACAGACTAAGAAAACAGGAAGCATGGAGGCCTGGAAAATGGCGGGAAAGGAAGGAGGAGGTTCAGTAGGAACAGGGAAATTGGGATATTAGCCCAAAGTATTCATGGTGGAGTAGCTGATTCTGCAGTAGTGTTCCAGCGCCTGCCACGTGCTAGGTACCAATCCTTCGGTGTTTACGGCACATGGAGCACCAAACGTGCACTGTTCAGCGGAGCTGCCACTAGATGTCGCTCTGACTCACATGGCAAGGCTAGCCTGGCCACCTTACTCTTCAAAATGCAAGGCTTTGAAAGGCAGACATGCATAAACAGGCAATCTTTAAGAGTTTATGCAGATTGATTCTGTATTGTCTGGGTATCTTATTTTAAACCTACATCTTGAGAAAATACCTCCTTTGAACAAAAGCAAACCCTGAAAGATTCATGTGGTTAAGACTGCTTTGCCTTATTGACTTATTTTTGCTAAATTAATCATACTGAATAGTAATATTCCTCCAGTGAACTTTAAAATTTTCTGAAATTCTACATCAAAGTCAGTGAAACCGTCCTCTTTCCTTAATACTGTTTTAGTTATTTGTCTGCTAGGTTGGTTCTGGTTTTACAGGGATTAATGAAGTTTTACAAGCATCCGTGAAGCTAAGCTGTCACCATTGTCCTTGACTACACCATAGCTTGTAAAGTTTTGCTTTATGTGAACCTTTCTGGTCTCAACTGTAAGGAAGAATACCATTTCTGTCTGGCTCTCTTTCTTTTTTTTTTTTTTTTTTTAAACCCTATTCTTGTTTTCTCTCTCAACCAGATAGGATCACCAAGTTCAATTTTGCCTCTTTATCTTCAAGCTCAGATAAAGGAGCTATGTTTAGGAAGCTAATCCAACTTCCTTGCCTACCCACAAGGTCTTCCAACTTGGTGCTTTCAGAACCTTCGAACTATTTTGGACAGCTGTGCAATATAATTACTAGACAAGCATGTGAAAACAGACTAACAAACCATGTTGACTTCCTCAGAAACGCAGATAAACAACACCCTGGCACGATATATATTTTATAGGGTCTATTTATGTTCTTGTCTTTCTACTTGTGTTCATTTTTCCTTCATTTGATTGAGGAGAGATTGTTCCAGAACCGTCAGGTCTCAATATAAAACAATTTGAAGGTTGTTATGGTAGAAAAAGCATAGTGTCACGTTTTTGTTTTCATGGGACTATGTCCAACCAACCACGTGTCCCTGCGCTTTTTACATACCTCATTTCACTGGTGACCCTTTGTACCTTGTGATTAATTATGACCTTAAATCATTTGGCAGAATACTTATACACTGTCTGAAGTACACTGTCTTAAGTTTATCCCTTTTTGAATTTTATTCACAGACTGTGTCTGTGGACAAAGTCAGTTTATATTTTAAGGTTGTTTTCTGTAATACTTCTATGTAATATTAACCTTTTCATTTGAAAAGGCATCTGTTTGCTAACATCATTATAATCAACAGATGCTAATCAGGAAAGCCCTTTGCATTAGGTGGCCAGGAACAGAACCCGTGGCACAAGCTCAGTGAACTACAAAGAAAGAGACGTATACATTAAATTTGGAAGAACCGCAAATAGGCAGAAGATGCTGTTGCAGCTTGCTTTGAGAATTGTGCGTACGACTGGGGGAGAAAAAACAACTTAATTTTTTGCTGGTTTGTAAGAGCAGATGTTGTTAGGTGATAGTTTGCTTTATGAACTGAGGATGTCTTCCTTTAATCTTTCATGTCTCTTGCCAAAAACAACAACAACAAAAATTTGCTGTTTTGGACAAATGACCACGAATGTGTTGCCTTTACTGAGGCGTATTGGATGGAAGGCTAACACAGGGGCCAGTGAGAACCTCCCATCGGTGCCATCAGAATTCTGATCAGAATTCCTCAGAAGTGTGTTGCCCCAGTCGTAATGAATTACTGCCTATGTGATAAGAAAGCATGGAAGGTGGGATGCAGAAATGTTCCGTGAATTAAATTCCCTTAGAAGTTACTCTGTAATTAATTACTTTTCTATTCTAAAATTCACTTTGCCATGAAACTTCTGACAATGTTGGTACATTCCTGCAAAGAGCGAGTGCTCATTTCATTTTTTTGTTTGGAGCTTTATGGTGAACATACCGCAAATCCTTTTTTAGGAATATATTCTTTTGTTGTGCTGGGAACAATAAGTTTATTTAGATAATAGCCATCTATGCTCTCTATCTATAATCCCCCAAGGTCTTAACCTCCATTAGGAACCAATGTAGATTTTTGTTTGCTTGGAATAGCTTCCTGGGCATGTAAAAACTCTTTTGACATCATTATTTAGGGGCGTCCATCCTCCCAATGGGGTCACAGCCTAATACAAAACCTTTGCAGCTGGTGAGCTCCCAAAGCCCCCTTTGATGATTGTTTTTAAGCTCAGTTCAGCAGCTTGCAGTTGTTTTTTTCCTGTCCTGGTCCCCCTCACCTCCCCCCCCACCCCCACCCCCTGCCCTCATGTTCATGTTCTTCAATCTCTGATGATGCCTTCTTTATCAACTCTGTTCTCCCTGCTTCTTTTTCATGAGTACATGAATAAAGTTTGCTGGAGATTTTCAAGGGCAAGGTCTTGGTGCTTCTCCTTCTCCCTTCTCTCTTCCCTTCTCTCCTCTCTTCTGGTCTCCATCTCTGTATTTTTACCTCTGTCTTCTCTGATGCCTCACTATCTTTAATAAACCCATTTTCTTGATGAATGTTTTAAAATCCCAACAGCGGTAAATATTTTCAGAGATCATGGGACGACTCTTCTTCTCTGTAGAGCGTTAATTTGAGACAGACTCGGAATCAGATGTTCAGTCTGCATTTCTGACGGTGGCCCAGTTACCAAATTTTGAAATTTCCTCATCTCTCCCTGTATTCTCTAATGAAAAGCTGGGGGTGCAGATAACATAAGCAAGTGGTAGGTAGTTAATAACTTACTAACTCAGTGACATGCTGGTTAATAAAATAGTCTCTAAAGGTTTTTCGTTTTTGTTTTAACTTTAGCTTTATCAAATGTAGGCTTATATTGGTATTATTTACAGGAAAAAATACTAAAGACAAATCATGTTTACTTCATTGGAATGTAAAGGTGGAATACATTTTATTTATTTTTATTTTATTTATATTTTGTAAATGTTTGAGAGAGAGAGAGAGAGAGAGCGAGCGAGCGCACACAAGCAGGGACAGGGGCAGAGAGAGAGGGAGAGAGAGAATCCCAAGCAGGCTCTGCACTGTCAGCACAGAACCTGATGTGGGGCTTGAACCCACAAACCCATGAGGTCATGACATGAGTTGAGATCAAGAGTTGGATGCTTAACCAACTGAGCCACCCAGGTGCCCCCTGGGATACATTTTAACCTAATAATTAAATAGGATATGATTTGTATATTATGAAAATGTGTAACACAGCTCTCATTGAGAAGGTCGGGGAAGATGCGGGACTCATAGGCCAAGTTAGGGATGGATATTAAACTACCATAAAATACATGAGAAACATGTTTGACCAGAAGGTACTACCTGTATTTTGAATTTAGTGAAAAGAGTACTCAACTAGGGCTACCTGGAAATAGAAAACAAAGCAAAGTGAAAAATCATCCATTGAACCGGGAAGATCTTTCCTTTTGGTTCCGCATTGGGAATTTGTATTTTTAAAAAAATTTTTTTTAACGTTTACTTATTTTTGAGACAGAGAGAGACAGAGCATGAATGGGGGAGGGGCAGAGAGAGGGAGACACAGAATCTGAAACAGGCTCCAGGCTCTGAGCTGTCAGCACAGAGCCTGACGCGGGGCTCGAACTCATGGACCGCGAGATCATGACCTGAGCCGAAGCCGGCCGCTCAACCGACTGAGCCACCCAGGCGCCCCGGGAATTTGTATTTTTGCAATGGGTTGCAAAAGAGTTCTGTTCTAGAGTCAACGCAGACTTGCTAAATTTAAGTTTTTGGGATCTACTTAATGCATTTTTATTGAGATTTAATTGACACGTAACAGTTTCAAGTGTACGTTGTTCTAATTTGATGTTTGTATATATTGTGAAATGATTACCACATAAGTCTTACTGGGTCTTAAAAAGGTATTTTCATGAAGAACACTACTCTGGATGCTCACTTTATATGATTATTATAGGTCTTGAGTTCACTAAATTCAACTTCAAAATCATCCAGTAGGAAATTCCTTTGTGTAGTAAAATTTTCGTTTCTAGTATCCATGATTAAGTGGGCAGGAGAATAGTTTAGAGGTAAGAATAATAAACTCATTCTGGAGAGCTGAATACTATTTGTGACCTTGGGTAAATCACTTTGCCTGTTTTTGTAAAATAAGAGGGATTGGCCTAAATTATGTCTGAAGTCCCACATGTGTTAACATGGTGTGATATCAATGTCTTTGGTGTCATATTTTCTTATATACTTAGGGCCCATATTTTTATGTTAGAACTGAATTCTTCAACAGGTTCATTACAAAAAATTTTAAATATCTCCCACATTACTTGCACAAGAAAAATCTTTTTGAGAAGTTAATAAAAAATGTTTTTAAAGAGTAAGGATTTAAAAAACATTTTTTAAAGTTTATTTATTTTTGAGAGAGAGAGGAAGAGAGAGGGAGGGAGGCGCAGAGGGAAAGGGAGGGAATCCCAAGCAAGCTCCTGACTGTCAGCGTAGAGCCCAATATGGGACTTGACCCCATGACCCTGAGATTATGACCTGAGCAGAAATCAAGAGATGGTCACTCAGCCAACTGAGCCAGCCAGGCGCCCCACTGAGTAAGGATTTTAATGAGTAAGAAGTGTAGTTATAACAAATGTGATTCCTACATGTTGACTAGAAGAGCCGTTTCAAAAATTACCATTTACCATAGTAAGGAATATTGGAACTAAAAATGATGCTGCAAAATATAACAAATGAAGAGGTTCTGTTCCTGTTACCAGTAATAATTTTTTTTAAGGTAAACTTCTTAAAGTATGAGACACAGACTGGAAAGTGAAAGGTTGTACAAATACCCTTTTGTGAATTTTCACCAAGTAAACCTGCCATGTCACGAACACCCATACAAAGAAACAGAACGTTACCACTACCTTCTAAACCTTTCCCTCCTACCTGTCCAAGTCAGTGCCCTCCACCAAGCATACCTGGCTTTTACACTACAGTTTTACTTGCTTTTGAATATGGAATCCATTGGCTTTATTTTCAAGGCTGCATTCATGAGATTCATCTGTGTTGTTGCATGTGAAGATAGTTCATTCATGTCTCTTATTACACAGTGTTTCTGTAGTGTGACTGGGCCACAACTTATCTGTTCTGTTGCATATTTGGGTTATTTTTACTTTTGGGCTGCATGTCTTTTGGTGTGCTATGTACAGATTTCTGTTGGGTGCATACTAGAGGTGGGACTGGTGGATGGCAGGGAGTGCGTATGTTCAGCTTATCTTGTAGCTCCTGCTAGACACTTTCCAGAAATGTTGGTTCTTTTTCTTTTTTAATCGAAGTACAGTTGACATTGAAATGTTGCTTCTTTATATTCCCAGTAGCGGTTTTTGAGAGTTCCATTTGTTCCGTCTCTTTACCAGCACTTGAGATTGTCTTTTTCGTTTTTCAGTCTTCCTGGTGATATGGCATTGTGGTTTCAGTTTTTATTTCCCTGATGACTACTGAAGTTGAGCACTTTTTAAAAATACGTTTGCTATTTATCTGGAGTCCTAAAATAATTGTATGACACTGTATGTAAACGCACTTTAAAATTAATTAAACCTTAGGTCAGGGACGTTGCAAATTAGATAGTGTCTAAAACATTGGGTGTCCTCACTTGTGCTAATACTGTATTTGATAAATTGTGGAAATCTTTGAAAATCTTTTCTAGCTTAATGAAACTGCTTTCTGTATTTCAAACCATAAAATTCATTTTAAATGCTTATCTTTTAAGTGTTCTTAAGACTACTGATACAATTTTGGGTGGGTGGGGGGAACTATCAAAATGAGGTAGTTTAAAGAAACAACATCCACTGTTTCCCCAGGAAACAAATACCAGCGATTGTAGAAAATGTATGTAAAGTCGATCTAATTTTAGTTTTAGTAAAGGTCAATTAGAACCTTATCTTTTAACACAGAATTTGAGATTTCCTTGAGCAGTATTTGAGAGCTGTGTTTCGGAGGCGCAGACTAACTTTTCCATGTGTTCCCTACATTTTCCAGCTTTCCATGCACTTATGTTGGATCCAAATAGCTAGTTTCTGGCCAATGGACTGTGAGGGAAAGTATTATGTGTCATTTTGGGCTGAGGCAGTGTACTTCCCCCACGTGATCTTTCCTCTCACCCCTGTGACCTTGGAGGCCGTGTGCGCCAAAGTTCATGCATGAAGCCGGCCAACACTTGTCTGCGGGAGCTGTCTATATTCGCTAACTGTATTCGCTAAGTACAGTTTCGTTTCAGTAAATGGTCTAACACTTTTTCCAAAAGATACTCTGAAACCCTGACATATTTTTATGTACAGGCTTTGGTGAACAGAATGCTTGCTGTCTTTCTTAAATACTAGAGTTCAGAGGATACATCGTCTTAAGGGGAGAAAAGTTTCTAATGAGAAAAGCAGGAAGACCAGAATTTGTTTTGTTATAGGACCAAAAGAGAAGAAAACAGAAAAGCAGACACTTTTTTCTGATTCCCCAAGAGATGTATTTATCATTTACATAGAATCTCAATTTTGTATGATCTTAACTGGTTCACTTTTTTAAAAAATATTTTAAAATTTTCAACTTAGCGAGGTGACAACTCTCATAGGAGGCACGTGTCCCAGAATAGATTGACAGATTATGAAATAAGTGTGGTAGTCTTTAAGTATTTACTGAATATTGTGACTACAAAGAAGTCATGGCCTAGTTGAGATGAAAAATATTTTATTAAAAAAAAGCTTCTTTCATCTTCAACTACCATTTTAATTTTTTTGCACAAAAGCAATTTCTTTGAAAAACTCTCTATGTCTTACTCTTGGTTTTGCTTTAGAAAGAATTCCCAGCAACCAAATATAAACCTGAGTTAGTATGGACGTCAGAGGCATTTTATATATCATCTGGTCTGCTAACCTTCTTGTATTAAACTACTCAAACAACATTAGTAGAAAACTTTGGAAATGCGAGCTCCATAACAACGGGCAAATGAGAGGACAAAATTGAAATGAATAAAAAGCATGTGATAAAAATATGCAACACTCTCACTGACCTATTTAAATATTTTGTGAAGGATTATTGTTGGACCATGTTCTATCAACTTGTAGGAAGACCTTCATTCCCTCTGTTTAACCTCTTTATAGTTATTGTCAAGATTAATGTTCTTGCACATCCATTTTCACAGGTATGTGTGGTAGGATTGTCACTGACTGAAAGGTTTTAGTTAAACAGCATCAGTATGGGAAAAAAAGATAAATGTTCTTTAATAAGTTATTACAGTAGTCTTTTACTGGTGTTCTTGGAAATAGGAAATAGATCTAATGCCACTTTTTGTGTCATTTGATTTGTTTCAAGAGATAGGGAACCATGCAAGGAAACAAGAATCAATAATGTCCAAAGACTATTTTTTTTTTTACAGAAAAAATACAGGTACTGTATGTTTTCTTAAAACAAAGGGCATGACATGAAAACTTAACACTCTAAGTTTTTCTTTTTTTAATACAAGAAATTGTATTTACTTAGAAGCAATCAGAATGTCAACAAACAGTGGCAGCTTGTGTGTGTGTGTGTGTGTGTGTGTGTGTGTGTCTGTGAGTTTGCAGAGTGGTATTCAGAACAACAGTCATCTCATAGAAGCTACATCAGAGGCAGCTGAAGACGAAAACCTTCCATCCCCACAAACAACTAGGGTGTGCTGGGCACCAACAGGAACCTGCTCAAGTTGTAGCGGGCAAGGTTGGTGGCTGTCGGACGTGCCACCAGGACCGGGCTGTCTGAAGACACGTTCGCTAGCGTGGGAACTATACGAAGAAAAAGATACTGTGCAGTTCAGAAACAAATCTTACACAGCCTTGCGTTGCAGGTTTTTTCTTTAAAAAGAGTGAGTTGGATCCACGGGGTTTAGATGCTTTACAGACAAGGGGAAAACCTTCGCTGGAAACAACTTCTCCATCATCCTCTTCTTCACCTTCCTTCTTTTTTTTTTTTTTTTGCTTTTTCAGCCTTGCCGGTGACGGTGACTCCCTTTTTTGCCTCATCAAGTCTTCTTTAGCTCGGCATGCAGCCTCATCTTTTCGAGATTTTTCCTTCAGCTTGGCCACCGTCTCTTCCTAAGGCCACACTTAGCCGAGTTCTTCCATGTCTCTCCATTTCTTCGCAGTGTCAACACTGCATAGACCAGGATGTTCTCCTTCCATTTTGGGGCAACACTCAGAACAAAATGAGAAAAAGGCTGAAGGAGGCCTCCTGGGTGCATTGGGGTCCTTGATCTTCTTGCTTTGGCAGGGAGGGAGATGAGTCTTCATTTGTCTTTCGTGATGGGCCCCGTCCAGCTTTGCCATGTCTTCAAGTTGTCCTTTGTCTTTGGCAGACATGGTCTTCCACCTCTCCGGGCTCTTCCTCCTGTGCCCCTCCCAGCAAGTCTGCACAAGGAATGCGCACGATGACATTTTGCCTGCTGGCTTCTTTAGGCTCTCCTTTGCCCCACATAGAATCATTTTCCTGAGTGAGAGTCCCGGCACGGTCTCTGTGGAGCTCCGTGTCCTGCAGTGGCTTTGAGGGCCGGCGCCAGACGCGGCCTGCAGCTCTGTGGGTCTTCCTTGAACGAGGCTGCAGTTTGGAGTGCCAGTGGCCATCACTGAAAACAGGAGAAAACACAGTTCTGGGTGTGATGAAGTTAACATTAATGAGCTACATTTCCCAGATGTAGGGCCAGCGTTTCCTTCAGAAAACAGATTTCCAATTCCTTCTCGCTTAAACAAGTGCTTCCCTGAGGCTCGTCCCTTGGAACTTTTGTACCCAGAACTTAATAACTATGCCTAAAAATTTACAAAGATGAAGTGTACAGGCCACAGTGTAAATAAGTACTCGTTATCTGGCCTTGTACACAATATTTGAAATGAAAAGTAAAGATGGAGGCCAAAGCATATCACTAGTAAGGATTAAATTGGAAGTCTTAGTATGAGAGCCTGGTGACTTGCTGATAGAATTGCAGATCTTCCTAAGTGCATTACAGGCATTAAGAGTGAGACATTGCATGGATTTGTTTCTGCACAGGGACAGATACTAAAATACCTGTTTAAAAAAAATTTTAAGGAGTTTTTAAAATGTTTTTTTTTTTAATTTATTTGAGAGGGAAAGAGAAAACCCGTGTGTGCTCCAGTCAGGGAGGGGCAGAGAGAGGGAGAGAATCCCAAGTAGGCTCTGTGCTGTCAGTGCAGAGCCGACGTGGGGCTCAATCCCACGAACCGCGAGATCATGACCTGAGCCCAAGTCAAGAGTCAGCTGCTTAACTGACTGAGGCACCCTGGCGTCCCCTGAGATATCTTTGTAGGCCCTATGGTTTCGGTCACCACTGTAGCCACTCAACTCTGTGACTATAGTGCAAGAAAGCAGCCTTAGGCAATATTTAAGTAATGGGTGGAGCTGTGTTCCAATAAAACTTTATTTAGAAAAACCGGCTACAGGCTTCCTGTGGTTAGTTAGTTTGCTGGTCTCTTACATGTAGGAACAAAGGCACATTTGCATTTTCTGCAGCAGGCTGGCTTCAAAAGGAAGAAAAAGGCACTGGGCTTAATTCTGCACACCCAGGTGTTCCCCCTCCCCCCAGTCTCTCCACCAGAAAAATCACTGCATCTCACCAGAATTAGAGTGAGTAAAGGGAGAGAAGGAAGCCTTGAGTTATGTTAATGGACTCCCCTCATAAGAAGCAGGGGGAAAGCTTCCCTCTGACCTTCACTACCCTTTCAGGGGACACAGGAGAATCTTAGGCACACAGTATTCGTTGCTACTGAAGAATCCAATGTGGAGAGTCTTGGTGTTTCAGAGTTCATTTTAGCATAGTGTCCCATGGTCAGTGTATTTCTGGTTGTGACAGTGAAACCATGTTAATGAATCACCGGAGGAGTCTTGTCTTCCTTCCATGCGCGTTAAGTGAGGGCATGCATCAAATAGCTCCAGTCAGTCCGCTGATGGATTCGTATTTATTGAGTGCCCATGCAGTGCCAGGCGTTTTGATAGATGCTAGGCATACAGAACAAGAGTGACACGGTTCCTGCCTCATAGGAGCTTGTGCCGCATAATAGGAAGGGATCTGAGAAGAGATCGTGATCTCTTGGTTGAACCCGGAAGGATATGCGAGAGGTGGCCAGTCAACAGGTGGGGAAGAGAAGTGTCCAGTGGAGCTGACACCACAGGCCAGTGGAAGGTGCCGGCAAGTGGGGACAGATGAGGCCGGAAAGAGAAGGGGATCCCGTGTCGTAGGCTGGCTGTAGAAGTGGGGTTTTGCCAGAAGATCACTGAGAAGTGGACAAAGAGTTTAAGCTGTAGATGGTGGGGACGGTTTGCACGTTTGAACGTGTTGAGTCTGGATTTGGAAGGGCCAGAGACTGAAGCCCGGTATCTGTGCCATCCAGCACAGGAGCCGGGAACCACAGGTGGCCGTGAGCGCTTGAAACATGGCCGCTGTGACTGAGGGACTAGATTTGGAATTCTGTTTAATTTGAATTAAAAACAGAAGCAGTATAAAATCTCTTCCCTGTAACTTTATTGTTTTGGTAAGATTACATTTCACGTAAGCTGTTGAAAATGTAACCTCTACATTGGGATGTTCTGTAGGTATAAAATACATGCTGGGTTTTGAATTCATGCTTTGGAAAAGGCAGAGTGTAAAATATCTTCTTCTTTTTTTAAAATTGGTTGTTGAGATGACAATATCTTGGCTGTGTTTGGTTAAGTAAGATCTGTTATTGAAAATAAGTTCACTTGTTTGTTTCTACCTTCTAAAATGTGGTGTTTAGAGCAGTTGAAGTTGTGCATGTGGGTTGTGCTGTGGACCTGCTGGAACACTCTGGCCAGGGAACAGTTAGGAGGCTCTTGCCGGAGTCCCCGTGCGCCATCCTGGTGATCTGAGTGAGGGATATGGCCACAGAGTATGATGCAGAAATATGAGAGCTATCCAGGAGGTAAAACAGAATGTGGCATTGCTTAAATGAGAGAGGTGGCCACGTAGTTGTAAGGAAGGAAAAAGGAGCCCCTCTGAGTACTACACTACAAGGAAATGTATACGAGGGGCTGAGTGGCAGATTAAGCAAACAAAAAGAAGGTGTTATTTTCATTAACAGTTGAAGTGTGTACTTGAAACTGTTTTTCTGCTTCCACTGTTGGGTGTTTTAAAAGCCTTTTAATATTTGCCTTCAAGTAGGTCCTAGCTAGAAATTGGCTCTTTAGAGTTAGGTAGTTTTACATTTCTTAGATTGCAGCCGAGGACTAAGTTTTTGCAGTGTCATGGTTTACCATTTTTATATTTGTCATTTATCTCCCTCAATCAGTTACCAGTTCAGACCTCCAAGTGGGAACTAGGACACAGGTTTTTTCTATGGTCTTAAATTATATACATTCTCTAAACACCCTTAAATTTGATATAAGCGAAATGTATTTACACTTTTTCTTTAAAATTTAGTTTATTCCTATGAAAAGAATAAGCACCGTATTTACACATGAAGGTTGACTAGACCCCCTCTGATTTGAAGCTGAAGCCCTAAAACGTATCTGATGAATGTTAAACACTTAATACTTTTTCCTATTGTCCTCCTAAGAAATAAGATGCATTTCCAGCTTCATTTTCCAGTCTCTTAAGCTTATGAAAGTAGTCGAGACAGTTTGTTGACCCCAAAGAGACCTTTTAGTCTCTGGCTTGTTAGACAACAGGGTCTGACTCTTCATTGGCATTCAGATCACAGACAGCCACTGGGCCCCGTGCAAAGCCAAGCACAGCTTTAGGATTTAGACAAAGCCACTCTGGCAAAGGGACCCAGTTGTCAGGGTAGCTGGCTGTATTGTAAAGAACTGTTGCATAATGGGGAGACCAAGTAGAACTAGAAGGATGCAAATGTGAAAAAAATGGTGGTGCTAACCTGCAAAAACAAACATTTCTTTTTTGCTGAAGAGTCTATTCATCGTCGCTTTCTGCTCTTTAACTTCTTTGGGCTGTAGATGTGGTCGATGCAATTCGGGCAGACTGGCGTACCTTAATCTCCGGCCCTGACGCCACGCTCTGTGATTTAAAAATGAACAGCTAATTTGTATGAGGGGACCAGGGTGCTTCAGTGTTTTGGAATTTTTTCATAATTTACAAGTGTGTCCTACTTTCGCCCGGATCCACATTTGGGCGTAATTTCTTATTCCCAGATCCGGACAAGGAGTCATTTTGATCCTTGATTTCATTTCCTTTTGATTCATAGCAAAATATTATTCTCATCGTGACACCCAGTAGCTTACCCCAGTGGACCTGAGCATCGTCCTGATTAGTGTGGGATCTCTGTGGGCTCAAGAGAGAGTATTGAAATCCTTCAAACAGGAGTTCAGCTTTATTTTATGATGTCTTATGAAGGAAACCTACCCTTTCCCTCTCGCTCACTCTGTCCATCCCGGTGTTGAGTGTCCACTCTTTTCTTGCCTTTTACTTCCTTTTCCATGTTTGTTTTCTTTTGCCTACTTTTCATCCTTCCTTAGCAAATAAATACAGTGGATCCCAACCTTGGGTAAACGCTGTGATGATAACACTCAAAAGGCTCTCCACCTAGAGTCGGGGTCAGGGAATAAGCAAGGGAGCTAATCCTTTATTCAATAGTTGCTACTTGCCCAGCATGCTATTCCGCACTTGGAGTGACCTCACAGTCTCCTGAGGTGAGTAGACTGAGGCACGGAGGGGGAAAGTGGCTTGGCCAAGCTCACGTACATACCTTGTACACAGGAGTCTGGAACAGGTTCCGAGAGGCTGTGAAGAAGTAAAAGCCGAGACTGCAGCCGAGAGGCAGAGGGACTTGTTACCGTATGACGGGAAGCAGGTCCCTGGGAGGGGCCCAGCCAGAGTGTGACAGGATGGACTCTAGACCTTTCTGGAAGGGAAAGATCTGTAGGGCTGGAGAGAGCCTGTGAGGAAGGGGCTGGTGAGAGGTGGTGCTGGAGAGACCGCTGCTCTGTGTTCACGTAACAGTTGACCTGTGCTGTTCAAGGGTGCCACTGGGCATTTAGTGTCTGTAAATGGCCATGAAGTGCCTGTCACACGGGCACTGTTCTTTGGGAAGGTGGAAAGACAGTAGCAAAATGTGTGGGTGGCACTGGTCTGAATGGAATCAGGTGGAATTTGAGGTTCTTTTTTCTTTTTTTAAAGATTATTTAAATAATGTCTACACTCAAGATGGGGCTCGAACTCACAACCCTGAGATCAAGAGTCACATGCTCTTCTGATTGAGCCAGCCTGGCGCCCCTTGAGGTTTTTTTAAAGTAGGTGAATCTTGAGATCTTTGTACCTCTCTCTGTTTTGCTTTGTTTCAAACCAGCGTGTGCCTTGACTTTCTTCCTCATTTTGTTGTTGTTTTTTCTTAATTAAAAACAATTTTTTTTTAATGTTTATTTTTGAGAGAGAGAGACAGAGTGTGAGTGGGGAGGGGCAGAGAGAGAGGGAGACACAGAATCCGAAGCAGGCTCCAGGCTCTGAGCTGTCAGCCCAGAGCCCAGCACGGTGTTTGAACTCACAAACTGTGATACCATGACCCGAGCTGAAGTCGGACACTTAACCGACTAAGCCACCCAGGCGCCCCACTGACTTTCTCATTTTGTAGTCAGGCTTCCACGCCTTTATCTTAGCTCTGAGCACTTTGCAAGGCTCCTAATTTCTTTAAGGTTGTCCTATGGCTGTATCCGTCATTCTTGTTTTGCTTTGCCTTTGAAATCTCTTCAGACCAAAACTGTTCTAGGCCAGTGTTCTCCTGACTCTTAAACTTTCACCTGTAGAGCCCTTTCCTTCCTCATCCTTCCGGAACTATGCTTCCTTCAACCGCTTTAGTACCTTCCTTTGAAGAGTGGATTTTGTTTGCATGGGGCACCAAGTGCAGGCATTTGAAGACTTTTGCTTTTTCCTTCCTTGACCTCAGTTCTTTGGAATTTGAATGTTGATCATTGTGGCTGATAATGATTGGTGATTGTGATTTCTAACACACATTGATCACTCACTACAGTGCGTGCAGGTAACTACGCTGCTTGCTCTATACATACTGTATAATTTCAGCTTTCTGACAGCTTTATGTGCTGGGCATTATTATATTATCATCCAATTGTATATGGAAAGAAACCCCTTCAGAGGGACTCACTTCATCTGGGTTACACTGATAATAAGTTGGAGAGTCAGGATTCGAACCCAGGTAACTGACCACAGAGCACACGCTTTTCACCTCCTCAAGCCTTCTGTCTGGTCCTTGCCATTTCTTATGCTTAAAGATTTGTAGTTTTTGAAATAGATATGTGGCAGATAGCTTAGACTAAATGTAATGCAAACTAAATGTATCTCCTACTAAATTACCTGTGCCTTTGCTTAATATTTACATAGGACATATAAACATTTGCATTAGCAAAAGGAAGTACTTTGGCTTTTTAATAATATTTGAATTATATTGTTTTCAACCTCAAGTTCATCCTGTCATTCTGCCTATTTTTCCGTGGACCATCTCACACACCATCATTTTCTTCTTCACCTTCCTGCCACTTCCAAAGTTGGACCCTTTTTCTTGGATTTAGATTTTGTTTTCCACAGGTGATTGTGTCAAACGTGCACCTGTCTACTTCTGCAGCTCAGTCTGGTTAAGAAGGAAGGAAATAGCTGGGAAAACCAGTAATAAGGACAATGATGATGAGGCAGATGATGGTGGTAAGACTTAGCCACTCTGATGTGGATGTTCAGTTGCTGGGTCTGGTGCAGTAGTCTCTAATCAGGAAGAAAAATGGTGGAAAATGTTAGGAGGAGAAATAGAACAAAATATTTTTCTGGCTGTGAGATAATATCACTAATTATTTTTAGAATGTATAGCCTACTGTGCAAGTTTCAGATAGCTTTCTAAAAACGGTATTTTAACAAATATTTAACATAATGTAATACCATGACCTACTTTTTGTTTTTATCTTTTTTCCTTTTTGTAACTCACAGTTTTTTAAACAATCGGTATTCTGACACTTCAGTCTATTTGTGAACTCCAGTTAGGCACTCACTCACTCACTTAATGCATTCATTCATTCACGAATTCCTTATTGGTCAGCAATTACTATTTGCTGGAAACCCTGGATGGGCACAGGAGATACACTGACAAGCTGGGCTGATACCATGGCTACCCACGTGGGCTTACTGTGTTTCTATCACTGGTTTGAATTTTAGGAGCACAAGCCCTCCCCGGTTTTTTCTA
Organism: Prionailurus bengalensis; assembly: GCF_016509475.1. NCBI lineage: Eukaryota > Metazoa > Chordata > Mammalia > Carnivora > Felidae > Prionailurus > Prionailurus bengalensis. Next base: position 6,030,000 of record NC_057360.1, read on the forward strand.
TTTTTTTTGTTTTTCATATTCATATGTTTGGAAATCCAGATTTTAGAAGGATGTTTATAGTTATATAGATAATGATTTGGTTAGTACATACTTTTATGGTGGTGAGCCTTCGCTTCTTGGTGTTCTGGAATTTCCTTCTTTTCACAATCATATTTTTTGCATGCAGTCCACGCTATAAATTATGGCTGTAGCCACGCCTAGGTCACGCCTTTTAACTGCTGTAGAGTATTCTGCTTGACTTATTCTTTAATTGATGGACTTTAGAATTCTTTCCTCTCCCCCCTCTTCTATTTGTCAATACTATAGTAGTTTAGGTCTCTTCTGAGCCAAAAATAGGAACAGCTTTTGAAAAAGAACTGTCTCTTGTCTCATTAATGTGGTTTTCAAACAAAAGTTTGAGTTTTGCTTTAGTATTTTTGGTTGGCGCATTAGCTTAAGCTGCCCCTGGTCTCTTCTCTTTCTGTGCCTTAAGAGTGAAAGCCCTGAAATGTGGTCACTTAAGAGAGTAGGAGTTGGCATAGCACAGGCCTGAACAGGTAGAAGGAAACAAAAGTGAAGGGAAGCAGCTAATTATAGTAATTGCAGCTGGTTTCAAAGTACTTCTAACAGTTTGTGCATAATGCTTACTTGAAAGCATCAAATGGGTGCTAGTTGTGAAACAGAACACCTGTTTGTTGTTGAGCATGTGTTTATGCAGATGATTGTTGTTGTCAAAGCACCTTGATGCAGAGTAGTCCTGTTTACACTTACATACTCCCCAAAGGATTAACAGTGTTCTCTCAATAAATTTGCAGTCTCTTCTCCTCTCAAAGGCTGCTGTTTGGAGGGTGGTGTGAACGAGGCAACAAGTGCTTGCTAATCACTTGAATATACATAATTAGCTACAGTCTGGTGCACTGGAGTCTTTGTCAAACCACAACAATACTGATTGGCGAGAGTGCATAACAATAGTTGTGTTACCATATAGTTGTGGAGGGTGCTTGTTTGCTCACTGGTATTTATTATTTTTCTGAACTTGAGATTTTATTTATCAGCACACAGACTCTCTTCTTGTCCCTTTGAAATGAACCCGTGTCAGTTTTAACAACAGCTCTTCAGAGTCACCGCTAAGTACGAGTGTAGCAAATTCGTAGACCAGCCAGAGCTTGGGGTTACTATTTGAAAACATACTTGACATATGTAACGATTCCGGAGATTGAGAAGTATTTACGCTTATTGGATGGCTGAGCTCAACCCACCCTGGAACGTTTTTAGACCAGTTTAAAGAGAGCTAAATTTAAGCCCAGTGGATCTATCCTGCAAGCAAAGAAACAGAATGTGTTCCCTTATTTTCTAATGTGCTAGCCTTGCATCCCATCGTAGGACTATTTAGACCTCAAACTTTGCATCTTGAACTGTGGGTGCAGACAGGGGTCACCTTCCGTTGAAAAGACAGCCTTCCATGAAAGCTGGTAGGCTGTGGTACTATGTGTCCTTTCCCACTTTCTCCCTGCCATGCTCAGATCCACAGGCTCCCATGCCCGATCCCTCTAAAGTGGCGGACAGATGGTCACTCACGAACTTAGCATTCTAGAGGTGTCACTGAGGTTTTCCTTGTGACATAAAATATTCTGGTAGTTCCATCAGACTGCAGAAATTCAGACTTAGTAGTATTAATGAAGAAGATGATTTTTATATAGATTTCAAAGGAAGCTTGTTAACTTTATGTCCCTAGGAAGGTGTAGTGCTGACCTCTCTGACAATTGTACACGTGGTTGACGGTCCTGTCTAGAACCCAAGTGCAGTGCAGCATTTCCCAAAGTCTAACATTTGAAGATTATTTTAGGTGGTGCCTCGGGCGATGTTTTGAAGTTTATTAAATATTTATTTTTATGTATTAGAATATGACTAGCCTATCAGACTGTCCACGGTGTGGAAATCCACAGTTGACCCCCGAATGAGAACAGTTTACCCAGAGCGTGCATAGCGAGGGAGTCCGGCACCTGACCTCGCCTTTGACTCCGAGGCAGCTGGCAGGGCAGAAGAGCTTCGCGGTGCAAACAGGGAAGGCGTCCGGTGCGCCCGGACGGGAGTGGTTGGCCCGGCGGGGCGGGCAGCTCACGTGATGGTTTGGGGAGCATATTTCGCTTTTGCCGGTTGGCCTCAGCCGGAAGCAGGGGCAAAGATTTGGGAAGCGGCCAGGTCCTGACTGTTCTGGGCGGCCTGCTGCAGAGCTCGCGTCTTCCCGGGCTGGCTGCGCAGGCGCAGGCAGAGTTCTCTTGTGTACGATCCGCCCGTGGTCTGTGTGCACGCTCGGCCCCTGCGCAGGTGGTCTCGTTCCCGCGAAACTGAATCTCTTCAGGGGAAATAGATGCGCACGTGTGTAAGGAAGCGTATCACAGAGCTCATGCAGGTGGCGTGTGGAGGTGACAAAACTTGTGAAGGTGGTAAAAGAAAGAAATTGGGGAAGAAAACTAGAAACTTGGAAACCATAATTATGTATCAGGTGTTCCATTAGCTGTTCTTCTACGTAATATTTCATTTCATCCTCGTGGGAGCGCCACAGGTACAGTATCACACTCTTGAAATTAAATGTGAGGATCCTGGAATATGAAGTAAACCGTGAAGTCAGTGGCCCAGATGGCACAGATAGGAAACGGCGGGGCTGGAACTGTAAGCCGGAGCTTTCCGACTGGAAAGACGTTTCTCTAGAAAGAGGACCGAATCCTTGGTTCACAAATGGGATCATTCCGTGAGCTGAGACCCTGGCTGTGTGAAAAGGGTTCCGCTTCTGGTGCCTCCTTTTTTCTCCTTTTCTTCACAGCACACCCTTCTTGCGAAAAGGGGTTCCGAATAATAATGTCTCTGTCGACTCTTAAATATCGGTGGCTGCTAATTTCCAGGTCTGTGGCTGCGGAATTCCTTGCTTGAGGCTGGCTTCCCCGCGTGCGCAGAGCAGGTGCGCACACACCCCTGCTCTGTGAGAAAGATCATCCAGGAAGGGTCACCTGGGTCTTGCCCCCTCAGTCCTTAGCTGCTGTCTCACAGCTAATTGTTCTCCAAATCCTTCTAGACTGTTCTCTGTGGCCTTTGCCTTTGGCGATATTGTTAGGCCATTTAACTTAGAAGTGTGGGTTGCAGGACACACACATGAACTCGTGCCGCGCTGTCTACTTGCTGCGGGACATTGAGTTCCCTTTGCGTTCACTCTGGCCTGTGGCGGATTGGTTTCCATGCCCCAGGTAGTTACATGTAAAGTTTTAAGTTAGATAAGAGATGACCCAAAGGTAGTTTTGAAACATGTAAGTATTTAAGGATGTTAGGAAGGAGTAAGTAGAGAGTGAGGCACTGAAAGCACAGACAAGGTGAAAACAAATTATTTTATCCTAGTATTTAAAATGACCCATTCGTTGGGGAAAATTTTTAAGTATCTGTCAATAAAGAACAAAATGGCAGTCTTTTATAATCATACTATGATCCTGCTATCCAGAGGTAAGTTATTGATATTTTGTGTTTCTTTCATCTTCTGTCTATACTTGCATTTGTATGTATTTGAAATACAACATTTGGAATTTTATATCCTGCTTTTTTCTTTTAACAGTCGAAACATTGGCCCATGTTGTTAAGGACTTTTCGTAAGCATTTTATACTACAGTTTAACAGTTTTCCTTAAATCATTACATAATTAAGATAATTTTTGTATTTTTTTTTTTTTAGAATTTTACAAGTAAATTATGGGCTAAAAGATACAATTATTTCCTTAAAAAAATTTTTTTAATGTGTATTTATTTTTGAGAGAGAGAGAGACAGAGAGAGAGTGAGCAGGGGAGGGGCAGAGAGAGAGGGAGACACAGAATCTGAAGTAGGTTCCAGGCTCCGAGCTGTCAGCACAGAGCCTGACGCAGGGCTTGAACTCACAAACTGAGATCATGACTTGAGCCGAAGTCAGACACTTAACCGACTGAGCCACCCAGGCGCCCCAAAGATATAGTTATTTTCATGGCTTTTCGTAATGTATAAAGTGCTTGATCTGGGAGGGTGGCACCAATTTATATTCCTGCCGAATTCTGATGTTGAAATTCCGTGAGCCTGCAGTTCTTTTTTCTTATACTTTGGGCTCCGTTCCGTGCCATCCTCTCCAAGACGTCTCAATTTTGGTCAGACCCTCTCTCATACCACAGGCCCCTCCCTCACTGCCTTCATTCATCACTCACATCTGCACGTAAACACCCACTCCTACCTCCCACCTTAACAAGGAAGGCCCTCCCTGACACCTCTACCTGTTCCATTCCCGCCTCTGTTTCTGCTTCCTCCTTTTGTACAATTTCTTGACGAATGTATCTGTGCTGGCAGCCTGTACTCTCCCCTCGTCATTACCTTCCTACTTTGCAGACCACCCCAGGCTACTTACATTTCTCCCCGCTTCACTGAGCAGGCTCTTATTAAATCACAAGTGACTTTTGTGTTTCCCAGTCTGTTGGACATTTTTTTGGCTCCTCTTCTAGTTTCTGAATATCGTTAAATGGCACAGTTAGCAACTGGTTGTTGTTCTTCCTCTTCTTCTTCTTCTTCTTCTTCTTCTTCTTCTTCTTTTTTGACGTTTATTTATTTTGAAAGAGAGAGCAGAGGAGGGGCAGAGAGAGAGAGGGAGAGAGAGAATCCCAAGCAGGCTCCCTGCTGCCAGTGCAGAGCCTGATGCAGGGCTGGGGCTCAAACTCATGAATGGTGAGATCATGACCTGAGCCAAAACCAAGAGTCAGATGCTTAACTGATGGAGCCACCCAGGTGCCCTGCAACTGATTCTTCTTGAAACACTTTCCTGTCCTTACTTCTTCTTCTGACTCATTGGCCATTCCCTTTTTCATTGGCTTTTGAAACTCTAGCTGATGCCTAGATACAGGAAGGCATTGTGCCTCAATGTAGGGCTTTTTTCCTCTAAAGAATAGACTTGTTAGGTACTTTTCTCACCTGAGAGTTCCCCTTGCTCTCCAGGGAAGTCTGGCATTTGACTTCTGCCTACAAGTCTGACTGTAAATGGATTTGTAATGTTAAAGATACATACTTTAAACTCGTTAATCTTAGAAAGCTTTAAGACTTCAGTTTCTGGGGGCACCTGGGTGGCTACGTTGGTTAGGCATCCAACTTCTGCTCAGGTCATGATCTCCTGGTTCATGGGTTCAAGCCCTGTGTCGGGCTCTGTGCTGACAGCTCAGACCCTGGAGCCTGTTTCAGATTCTGTGTCTCCCTCTCTCTCTGACCCTCCCCTGCTCATGCTCTGTCTCTTTCTCTCTCAAAAATAAATCTAAAAAAAAACATTAAAAAAAAAGATTTCAGTTTCTGAAGTTTTCTTTCAACTGGTTATGCTTTGGCTCCTTGAAAAAATGACAACATATGGCAGGAACAGTTTTTTTTTTTTTTTTTAAATTTATTTATTTAAAGTCAAGTTAGTTAGCGTAGAGTCTAATACCGTCTTCAGGAGTAGAACCCAGTGATTCATCACTTACATACCACACCCAGCGCTCATCCCAACATGTGCCCTCCTCAGTGCCCATCCCCCATCAGCCGGTCCCCGTGCCCACCTCCTCTCCAGCAACCCTCAGTTTGTTCTCTGTATTTAAGAGTCTCTATGGTTTCTCTCGCTCTCTGTTTCTATCTTATTTTCCCTTCCCTTCCCCTAGCAGAACAGTTTTTCTAAAAGAACACTGTGATTGCCTGTCTAGTCCTAACTGTTCTTGTCAAGTTTTAGGTGAAATAAGAAGTTTTATAATCCACGTTCACAGTGGCTCGTGTGCTGCATCGGCAAGGTAAAAGTTCTCAAAAACTCTTTAAGCTTTTTCCTGAAAGAAGTGAAATATATAATTGGCTTAGTATCAAATGCCAGCTTTCCAGATAGCTCCTTCACAATGTGTGTTGATCAGACAAAAACCAAGTCAGATGGCTTTTCGAGGTACACAATGGCACCACCTGGGCAGGCTCTGGCAGGAAGAAGTCCAGAACCAAAGTTTGGTTTAGGATGGGTTAGTGCAGGTGTGAGGGTGTGCGTGTGTGTGTTTGATTAGGGTTGTGTGAAGATCCTGATACAACAGTAAAGGATTCAAAGAATCTTCGAGACCAGACACTTGATACTTGACACTGAATACTCGATGGGTATTTTGGCAAGTGGCTAGAATGAACAGTCTGACCATTTGCCTGGGCCAGGGTCTCCCGGAAGAGTGTTAGTGTAGACAGCAAGTTGGTTAGGGGTTAGTAGTTTCAGCCTTCAGTATCTAGGTCGTATGCGGTTTCTGTAAAATGATTAATGTCATGAGGTTACAACATTTCACCCTGAGCTTTTGTATTGGTGAGTTTTCACGTAATTTAGAGAGATGTAGTTGAGTGCTACACAGGTCAATTCTTATAAAAATGTCAGCATTCCCTTCCAAAAAACTATCAAGTCAGTGTTTTCATTCTCTTCATTTTATTATTATTTTAACTCAGGTCACGTTCAGAGCTACTTAATTTTAGAGTTGATGCTTATAGAGTATTTATGATGCTTCATTTACTCGGTTTTACTTTTTTTTTTTTTTTTTACCGGAAATACTTTGAAATGTGAGGGTAGAGATTCCTTTTCTGTTGACTAAGAGGATATGAAACTTGGTGTCGTGAGTTGCAAATACCCCTAAGGTACTGTTTCAAGAAGACTGGAGTTTTCAGCTGTGCATATTTCAACCTATAAATTGCAAACAAGGGCAAGAATCCTTAAAATAATAAACCTTGGATGTTATAGGATGATTTACGAAGACTGACCCCAGGATCGAATGGTGTCCATTGTCTGCCCTGTGTCTTTCCTCCCATAACAGATGCCAGGCCAGCCACCTTGTCCTGAGCTTGACCAGTAGTGTGTACTCAGCCTCTGTATGTATTAGGTATGTCGGGCTCCTTTTAAATGTTAATGTGTTCACATTAACCAGAAACACTTACACTTGTGTGAATTGCTCATTTTCTATCCAAACCTGGGGCTGTGGAAGAAATCTGTTGAAGACTGAGTGGGGCCCCAGGGCAGGAGGCAGATTTTGCCACATCTCTCTCCTCAGCTCAGGCAGGGGGCCTCGCTAGGTCACCTCTGCAAGTGCTTAGAGGGGATGGGATTGGCAGAATGTTGTCCACCTTATTTCGACTTTATATGGATGCCAGGTGTTTCGGTAGAATGAGTCCTTTTTGCGCTCTGTCTCTGCTCTACCAGATTCCCTGCTTTTTGGGTCTTTAAAAACATGCTTTAAAAAGACATTTTGGGTCTTTAAAAACATGCTTTTTGGGTCTTTAAAAAGATGCTTTGGGTCTTTAAAAACAAATTTTTTAAAATGTTTATTTAATTCTGAGAGAGAGAGGTAAGAGACAGAGAGAGCAGGCAGGGAAGGGACAGAGAGAGAGAGGGAGACACAGAATCTGAAGCAGGCTCTGGGCTCTGAGCTGTCAGCACAGAGCCCATCTCAGGGCTCGAACTCACGAACTGTGAGATCATGGCCTGAGCCAAAGTCAGATGCTTAACCGACTGAGCCACCCAGGCGCCCTGAAGATGCTTTGGTTTTTAAGGGCTGTGCAAACCATAAAAGAGGACACATTTGACTCTCAATTTGAGCATGCTGACCCATTTAGAATTTTGTATCTTAAGCTCTTGGTTCGTTTTTTATCTTCCATTGTTTTGACAACTCTTTAATGGCTGTGGGACTGAGCACTTGATAACTTCCTCTTGTGTCGAGAGAATGTTGGTTGGTAAGCTGAGTAACAAGTTTTTCATGAAAATTGTTCTGTTACTTTGAGAAATTACTGTTACAAGTTACCATAAAAGTCAAACTTAGCTCTTGGAAAAGACCATATTAAACATTTACTCTATTTTTACGTTACCCTCTCCATTAGTTGAGTTCACTTTATATGTGTGAAATAGTTGCACATCTGGTAGGTAGGTCAAATGATGCTGACTTTGCTTTTTCATAGGTTAAAAAGAAAACAAGTGACATCAGGGAATTTACCACATGTTACCACCACTGGGGTTCACTTAAGGGTCCTCGAATGCACCTCTAGTCAGCCTTGTTCTTCTGTCGTCTGCCTTTCATAGATAAGTAAAGTAGATGTGGTCTACATACTGGAGAAAGAAGGCTATCCCACCTTTGGGGTTCTACATTGGTCAGACTTTAAGATCTGTTCTAATGCTCAGTAATGGAGTAATCAAACCAGACTTGAAAAGACCATCAGCACCCACCGGCATGACGACACATTACGGTTGGGGTGGAAAACGCCAAACATACCCTCTGTTAGGCCTTTATGAGCCGTAGTAACCTTTTTAAAGTGGCAGTAGCCTTCCTGGTCTTCTACAAAGTGCCTGGGAAATGAGTAGAATGCACACAATGACGTTTCTGTGTGCACTTTGTGCTGCTACTGTGAACAGTCTACTAGGTATGTTGCTTATTCATTTTGAATCAATGTGACATCTTTTAGCCACGTGTATGCGGCATATGTATCCTTTTCATTAACATACCCAAATCCCATAAGGCGTTACCATTTTCATTTATTTTTCTTGGCATGTTTTAGAAGAATTAGGCATATTCGAACTGTATATGGAAAGAGCCAAAGTGGCCTTTGAAAGGAAAGGCACGTGTTATTTTCTTTCACTTAGTTGCCACTGAGGACCTACTTTTGTGCTCTCACGGCCCTGCCCTCAACACTTGCAAATCACCGTGTGTGGTGAGCAGCGTTATTGCCGGGTCACGTTAGTCTTCACTTTGACGTAGAGACAGAAGAACAGCTGAGGTCTAGTGCTCTCCTCTCCAGCCAGGAGAGCACATGCAACTTGCTTTCCCTGTAGCTTTGCACATAACGCTTTTCCCTCCTGGAGTACAGTAGCCCCCCTGCCCCGGCTTTTGCTTTCCGCCGTCTCAGTTACCCACCGTTCCCAAGCAGACGATCTTCCCCCTGAAGTTGCCAAGGTCAGCAGGAGCCTTATGTGACATCACATGCCTGCCTCCTTCACCTCCCTTCGTGTGATCACATAGCATGTTCTCAGGTCACACCATCACTAGAAGTGACTTACTGTCACTTAGCACAGTAAGATCCTGTGACAGCTAGAGGAAGAGACCACGTTCCTAAAGCTTTTACTACAGTTTATTGTTACAGTTGTTCTGTTTCATTGTTTGTTTTTGTCATTACTCTCTTTCTGTGCCCCATTTAGAAATCAGACTTGAGGGGCGCCTGGGTGGCTCAGTCGGTTAAGCGTCCGACTTCAGCTCAGGTCACGATCTCGCGGTCCGTGAGTTCGAGCCCCGCGTCGGGCTCTGGGCTGATGGCTTGGAGCCTGGAGCCTGCTTCCGATTCTGTCTCCCTCTCTCTCTGCCCCTCCCCTGTTCATGCTCTGTCTCTGTCTCGAAAATAAAATAAAACGTTTAAAAAAAAAATTTAGAAATCAGACTTGATCACAGGCATGTATGTGCAGGGAGAAAGCACCATACGTACAGGGCTCAGTACCATCCAAGGTTCGGGCTTCCCCTGGGGGTCTAGCACGCGCCCCCACGATCAGTACTCCTGCACTGTGGTCAGATGGTGAGATCCTGCCCAGCAATCAGTCCGTCAGGGTCAGCTCCACTTTAGCAGTTTGCCCCACGTGCCCTGTGCCCCACGGAAAGTGAACTGTGGCAGCCTGTACCTGATTTCCCCACATAGATACTAGGGTATTTTAGAGCACCACTTCCTTTGATTTGTTTTTCTCCCTCCAACACCTTGTAAGTTTTTGTTGACCAGTGATTTGATGAATGAAGGATGGATTTTCATGTAAAATGTAAATATCATTTCCTGTAGAAATGTAGCACTTAAGCTAATATTTCCTAAAGGCTGGGGTGTAGTCCACCTGCTTTAGAATCCCGTGGGATGCTTATTAAAAATGCAGTCTTCCAGAAACTGGAATTAAAATTTCTAGGTTGGGTATTCTGCAAGATGGTTACATGTGCATTAAGTACTCTGGTAATTCATATTTCCATTAAAATGTAGGCCTTATTCTCTTAAATTATGATGGAAGTCAGTAAGAAAATGCTTTTTAGGACATAATTATGTCAAAATCTAATTAACTTTAAGGTACAGTAAGTTTTATAATGTAAAACATTTTCCTCATTTTTGTGTTTAAAAACTATGTCTTTGGGAATTAAACTTCCTTATTGATTCTCAGTTTTGGATCTTGATTACTGATTTATAATAGAGAACATAATAGTTCTCTAACGTATGTGGGTTTGTATAGCTAAAATTAGAGATACAGCCAACTGAATTTGTTACCATATAAAGTGAAAAATACAACAACTGCACAGTCAGTCTTAACTGTTCTCTGAATTGTAGTGGTTTTTTTCCCCTCAGTTTTCCTGGATTTTCCCCTGCCTCCTGTTGTCTCAGTTGTTTTCTGGGTGTAGACTTTTTCATTTAAGGACCTCAGAGACAAGCTCCCTGTTCCCCCATTTCACACAGCTCTGTATGGTGGCTCAGAAGAGCATTTTTGAAAAATTTGAGAACTGTCTAGATGTTTGATTTGTTGTATCTAACTTGGGAAAAAAGCATGTACATTTTGTAGGAGTCAATTTTAAATGAAGTTTCTTGAGAGAGACAGCTTTATTTAACTTGAATTCTATAGTGTCACTGAATAAGAAGCCAGTGAAAATACTTTATCCTTTGTTGTGCCATTTTCCTAAGGGGTTGGTAGCTGGATTGTGCTTTTATCTTCTATCTAGTTGTGAAAGTAATGGCGAGGTAGAGGCTTTGAGTAAAGGGATCAGATCCTTGAATTCAGTTAACAGCATAAAGTGAGAAGTACTAATGTGACCTAGTGACTTCTCTAGAATTCTGGAGAACATTTAACTTGCATTCTCAGATCTGGAGATGAATTCAAAGTGATAAAATCTGTATTTACCTCTACTATGACATACAGAAAAAGAAAGTAGCTTTGAAAGTGTGGCTTCTTTCTTTCTTTCTTTCTTTCTTTCTTTCTTTCTTTCTTTCTTTCTTTCTTTCTTTCTTTCTTTCAGTAGTGACAGGCATCTATGAATAGTGATGAATTTCAGGAAAACTCCTAGGCTAGACATTATCTTGACAGTTGGCGGACAGATGCTTCTGATTTGAGTGTGAGACTGAGGTATTCAGAAAGCACTTCAAAATACTCTCCTATGCCAGCCAACTTTATTTTCCTTATATTGGGATGGAGTTTTTAGCTGCTTTGCAGTAATGCTTCTTAAAGGACCTGGTAAGAGCTGGGTCAGATATTTATGAGTTGTTTCTTTTGAATATAGCAACATCTACTTATTTTTATACATTGTCTTTTAGACCTTATCCCTACTTATAAACTGCTGTGTGTGTGTGTATCTATATAAAATGACAACAGATACACACCAACAGTTTCACTTCGAATATTTTAACTAAAAATTGCAAATGTCAAAGGAAATGTGGCTTTGATAAGTTTGAAAAAGTCCCCAGATTTGTTGCATCCGTTTCTGGAGAAGGATTACTTCCTAGTGACTTGTTTTTATATTCCTGCTATCTCATATAATACTGGAGGTCCGGTTGTCATGCGATTTCTTTTTCTGGGTTAATTGATACTTTATTGAAGACCTGAATCTTCCCTTCAGTTTTCTGCATTTAGGAAGAGTTTTTCCTTGTCTGGTGGGGATTAGACAGGGCATTCTCATCCAGGGTGCTCCAGTGTGGGATTTGTTCATCTTGTGTGTTTGAAAAAATTTGTTGACTCTCTGTCTGTGATGTGATGTTTGGCCTGGGAATGTGACAGTCACTGGAAAAGATGTTTTGTGATTGGGGAATTCCTTTTGTAAAACAAATTTTGGTAATGATATTGTTTTCTCCTCAGCATTTTATTTATATGTATGAACTCAGAAGCATGCATAAGATCTTAAAAATCTTAGGAATATAAAAAAATTAGATGGAACTGCTTTGATGGAATTATGACTTTATATTATAATGTAAATTTAAGTTATATTTCAATTTATATATCTTTTTTCTAAAGTTTTGTATCATAGCCTGTTTGTTATGATAACAAGTTCAGCTTGCAACATGAATTCAGATGTGTCAAAATGTATGCATTGTTCTTAAATGTTAGACATTTTGCTCATGAGAATAACAGAACACCTGCTGTGACCTTTTAAGCTGTGTAAATTTCAGGGACTGTAAAATTAAAATATATTCATCTCTGAGATGTGTTTGGAAATTATTTGAAATGTTTTCTGCTTGGCTCTTTTCAGGGGATTTTTGTTATGGAATAGGAAGAGATTCATATCTGGTATGAAACTAAAGCATATCATAGTGCATGCCTTTGTTGTATCTTTTTTAAAAAGTTATGTGTAGGGTAATCTCACCTCTGATGCTCCTTGTCCAGGAGCAACAGAAAGCATTATCCAATACTACACCAATAATCAGTTTCCTCTTAGCACTGACATTCTTTGATTTTGTCCCTAGATTATGTGGATACTTTCTTAAAGAAGGCATCCAATAGATAGGATTACATTGAAATAATAAATTTTACAGGGTTATTAATTTATTTTTCTCTCCATGATACAAGAAACAGCGAGAAAATACAAGAATGGTAAGAATACTACCTGTTTATCTCTGGAGCCCTGTTTACCAGTGGGATGCTTTACAGCACATCCTTGTACAGAATGGTTTGTATGCTTATCTTTTCTGGGAGATACACCATGAGCTAGGAAGATGGTAAAAAAAAAAAAAAAAAAAAAAGGCAGTGATTGCATTTTGATTTGTCCCAAATCCCATTAACCCTTAATGTCTGTTACTCCTGTATAGTTTTGAAAGATACTCCTATTTGAAGAGAGTATCTCTTTAACTGCTTAAACTCTTGCTCTAAGGCAACACTGTGATATTACCAAGTCTGGTTTTTTTCTCCTCATATCTTTTCGATCAGCACAAGCAGGCCATGTCAGGTTGAAGCCCTATTTAGGACAAAAATCTTAGCACTCTCTGTAATACAGTAAAGCACATGAAGAGTGCACTTGTTATCTTTAGTGATACTTGGCGTTTGCTCATACTTGATTTAGTATTTTTTATTCATGAAAGGTTTTTTGATTGGTGTGTGTGTGTGTCTGTGTGTTACCAAAAAGATTTTTAAGTTCCATAGTGGTAGAGGCTGCCTCCCTCCCCCTAACTCCCTCCCTTCCCCTTCCTCCCTCCCTCCTTTCTTCCCTTTCTTGCTCCCTCCCCGCTTCCCCTTCCTTCTTCCCTCCCTCCCTCCCTCCCTTTCTTCTGGTAAAATAGATACAAAATTTAGCTTGTTAGCTTTTTTAGTTGAACAGTTGCATTCATTTCTTATGTGTCCCTCATAATACAGGCTAGTTAAGTATGAATTTATTTAGAATATATATTAGCTATTCAGTATAGCAGAAATGGGCTATTGATTCACTGAATTTGCACACCCTTTCACCCCACCCCACACAGTTAGACTGTATTTCCCAGCTGACTTGATGTTAGGTGTGGCCACAAGCCCACTTTGGCCCCTGAATTAAGAGCAGCAATTAGCTGTATCACTTCCGGCCATGCCTCATAAACATCTCCTGTGTTCAGTCCTCTCTCTCTTGGCCCTTGTAATGGCAATTGAGAAGCCAAGGAGATAGTTGAGCCTCTAGAAGGAAGAGTGTTGGTCCCTGAATCACTGCCTGGAAAAGAGCCACCCATGGAGAAGGAGCATGTGTTTGACTTTCTGTGAGCCCCACATCAGTCTGGTTGTGTTTGTCACTAAGCTCTTGTGGTTCTCTTGCAGATAACCCACAGCTCACGAATCCACTCAACACTGGTTAGAGTGAGTAACTTAGTTTGTTTGAAATTTAATTCTCATTCGTTAGTAATTGGCAATGGGAGTCGAGAAGAGAAAGTGGAACTGAGGAGGGAGAGGTTGGGTGTGATTCCACCTGGAGGGAGGAGCCAATGTGGAAGTCAGTGAGGAAAACTGGGAATGCCCTGTTAGGGAACTGATCGGAAAAATCTTAAGAGCAGAGAGTTACAGTGTAAACACATTAGGAAAACATCTTGGGAGTTGGAGGAGTAGGGGACATTATGAAATCAACTCAACTCTGAGAGCTGGAGAGGATTTGAAAACCCTTTTGGTTTTTAAAACAGGAATTTTGCCTCATTCTGTATGCGTTTTGTTGTGTTTGCAGGCTTAGTGCACAAGTATCTTGACAAAACATGATATTCGGAAGGTGATATGTTGAAATGAACAGAGTTGCAGAGCCACATGTTTTGTGTACTATGATTTAGATTCATTACTGGAATACTTTCCTGAGTGAGTCATTCTCTTAGGTGCATGGAAATCATTGAATTATGGCCATGTTTTATGCATATGTTAAATACAGTGTATCATATTTTTACAATGCCTAAGTATCGGTGAAATTGACCCTGTGTTTCAAACATTAAAATATTGGATAGAATATTTAAAAAGGAAAACGTTCAGCAATTCCTTTTACTAACATTTATTCTTTATATTTTCAGTTGATAGCATTTAACCTTTTGTGCCTCAATACTGGATTTTATTGGCCAATAAAACAACAAATTGGTAAAATATTTATGGCTTAGACCATTTTTTTAAAAAGCTTTTAAAACAAAGAGTTAACAATACGTGTAAGTTAAAAATATACTACATGACTGATATGATATTTCCAGTTTTCATATTCTGTGTAAATGATAGCAGAGAGAATGCATGCAGTCACTGACTTCTGAATACTCACTCATGTCCCAGGTCTCGCCAATGGTAGCAATGGTGATAAGATGTGGGGATTTAAAAAAATATTTATTCGTTTATTTTGAGAGAGAGTGCGCGAGATCGTAAGCAGGGGAGGGGCAGAGAGAGGGAGAGAGAGAGAGAGAGAGAGACAGAGGAGGAAGAAAGAGAATCCCAAGCAGGCTCTGTGCGGACAGCCCCAACATGGGGCTCGAACTCACGACTGTGAGATCATGATCTGAAATCAAGAGTCAGATGGGTAACCCGCTGAGCGCCCCCCAGGCGCCCCGGGATGTGGGTGGTTTGTACCCATTGTCCACAAGTGTTCCAACTGCACATGTGCTAAGTGCTAAGAGACTGTCTGACCTGGGCCTTGGGCATCATTGTTGTGACTGATTGAAGGGAGAGGTTCTCTTTCTTCCTGTGCATAGATAGCATGCATCATAAAAAGAATACGGCTCTCTTCTTTTACCCTACACTGACTCCCATGCATGTAGGAGACCATAGATATATTGTATATTCGGTGTCCTGGACTCCTATAAATGCATCTCAAAAAGAGAAGTGCTATTAAAGGGAATTTCCAGGACTTCTTACAAGTATGATGTAGAACGTATGCTCTGTGATGTATGATGTAGAATATACGCTCTGTGATGTATAGGCTAGCTGGAACTGCGCTGCACTTCAAGTCAAAAGAGCTAGTCCGCACGCGTGTCCCTTGCCAGCTCTAAATCTTCGTTTCCTAATCTGTAAAGTCATAATATCTTAGAGTCTTAGTGTTAAAAGTGACCTAAGTAACAATTTGGCCCACACTTACACTCCAATTTCTTTTATAATGTGTTCAATATGTGGCCATCCAATGAGGTAGAAAGTCCCTAGTCTTACTTACTCTTCTCTCATCAGGTACATACAGTTTTGAAACTCTTGGGGGCTCAGTTGGTTAAGCATCCGACTTCTGCTCAGGTCCATCTCATGGTCTGTGGGTTTGAGCCCCGCATCAGGCGTTGTGCTGACAGCTCAGAGCCTGGAGCCTGCTTCGGAATCTGTGTCTCCCTCTCTCTCTGCCCCTTCCCTGCTCATGCTCGCGCGCGCTCTCTCTCTCTCTCTCAAAATGAATAAACTTAAAAAACAAATGGAAACTCTTGAGCAAAACATCTCCCTATTCTTTGTGTGTTGACTACTGATGGGGATATTTATGGTCTAAGCCATAATATGTGACCTGTCTGTCTCTCAAGTTGAGGTCAGGATCACATGAGCTAATGAGAGTGAAAACAAAGTGATGTTGTAAACATAGTAAGAGTCATGATTACTACTGGGTAGTGCTTTTTCAACTAATGGCTTATGTAGGAATTAACCACCATCTGTATTAGTAAAATTTGTCCTACAATCAGTTAGGCTTTAAATCTTGACAAATTGAATAACTTTTGCAAACTTGCCTGTTTGTCAGATGGGGTTGGCCAGGGGCTTCTAGTATTTTTGATACTGCCTGGTCATTGAAAATTAAAAAATCTTGACCCACAGTTTGAGCTACTGGACAAGACTCTTCTTGGGAAGACATTTAGATTCTTAGAGTATAGTTCCTATTGGAACTAACTAAAAGACCATAATACAAACGGAACTTGTCTTAGGATTGTAAGAAGTCGTTTGCACGGCAGCCCCACCCCCAGTCCCTCATCCACAGTTTGGCTTTCACTGTTTCCATTATCCGTGGTGGACTGTTAGTTATTGCTGTCAGCCTCTTACTGTGCCTAATTTATAAATTAAACTTGATCATGAGTCTGTAGGCATATTAGGTGTGTTAGGGATATTAGGGAAAAAACACAGTATATACTGGGTTTGACCTGCAGTTTCAGGCACCCCCTGGGGGTCTTGGAATGTATCCTCCACAGATAAGGGGGGGCAGCTGTGCATTTCTGCCACATGGTTAGTGTTATTCTTGAATGTAGTGGATAAAAACATGACTGTGTTTTATGTGCTAACAGTGAATTGACAGATTCCAGTGAGTCCTGCCTGGATGCCTTAATAGTTCTCAGTCACACAAAACACAAAGCAGTTTTGGGGTAAGTTTTTTTTTTCCCTTGTTTTAACAAAAAAAGTTAAAAAATTCAGTGGCCTATTTCACAAGGCCTTTTATTATTAGCATTTTTTTCCAATTGTTAAAACGAATCCACTAACCTAGAAATCTGTTCCTTGAAACACACACATATACACACACACTTAGCTCTGCTAAGTGTGCTGGAAATGCCAGTGATTTGTTGCTCTCTCCGTGGCCCTTTCTGAGGGAAGTTCGCCCTCGCCCCCTGTTGTTTGGGGACAGACACACCTGCCCCGGTCAGGCTGGTAAGTGGGCATCTGACCCAAGAGCTTCTTCAAGGGATTGGAGAGGCTGAAGACTGAAGCAGCTAAGAGGTGCAGAGGTGAAGCCCTAGCTCAGGTCGGAGTTGGGATGGCCATCGGGCTGCCTGAAATTTGGAGGGTAGGAGGGAAGAGCCCTTGTGAGCCAACCGAGGAGCTAGTGGGTGCAGAGAATGTGGCAAAGGCCTCTAATGTTCTGACAGAGAGAGGCTGGGGGTAGAGGGAATAGGAGAGAGAAAGAGAAGAGAGACCAGAGACAGAGACCGACCGAGACCAGACCCTGAACAAGACAAAGGGAAGTGGAGCTGGCGATTTTCCAGATCTAATTCACGGAAGTTATACCTGCACAGCTCTTTTCTTTGGATGAGGTGTTTGTACTCTTATAATAAATAACCCTTTGCTTGCATTAGCTTCAGTGGGGTTTTTCCTGGCAGCTGGGGGAGCCCCAAAAGAGCACCAAGGTTAAAGACGAAATATCAAAGGTACATCTTTGGCTGGTGCCTGCTGCTGAATACTGTTCTGGAAATACTCGCCTTCTTCCATCTCTACGTCGTCATAATAATGTATTAAGTAATCGTTTTTAACTTCTGGGCTCTCATAATTTTAAATTCTAAGATAAGCATTATTATTACTTGCTTTGCTTTTGTTGTCAGAAATGAGAAGTGTGTTGTAGACCGATGCATTTCTTTTATTTCCGTCGGGGAGACCCATGTGAGTAGGTCGTCTTCTTGAATCTTAAAGTTTTGGGTCAGGTTTGCTATCACCATGAGGGCGTCAGTGGACGACTGCATTGTTTTGTCTGTGCTGTGTCATGGGCTTTGACCAAATGTTTGCAAGTATTTAAGAGTACACCATCCACTATAGATAGCATTTGGTACTTGGTTAAACCTGTTACGGGGACTTTCCTATTTCACACGTAATAAGAGAATCTCCACTTCCGTACTTCTGTGTCAGATGTGAGCTCTTAAAAAGGTACGATTGTAGGAAAGTCAAGATGAGGGTGCTGACCAGACGTACTGGTGTCTAATTTATGCACAAGTCTAACTGATGCACATTTTCTTAAGAGCTTATTCTACCTGAATTTCTTTCTCGCTGTCACCATCCCCCATTTAGGGAAAGGATAGTCTTCTGAATTGTGATTACACAAAGAAAGCATTCTTTTAAAACCACTGTTTGTACTCTCAACAAATGCTTCTTATTAGAAAGAACTTTTAAAATGGTCTTAATTTATCCCTGTGGACAGTTAGATTTTTTGCACTGTTATTGAGATAATGCGAAATGGTTTCAGGTAGTTTAGCAACTGTTGATAGATTTTGCTAAGCGCTAATGATCAGATGCTGAAGTCAAGCACATCGTTGTTCCCTTAGGTTTTCAGATCTTACATTCACATCCGACATCCTAAGTTTGGTAACTGAATGGAGCTTTCAAGCTTACAAACACTTCCTCAACTTGATTTTCCTAAGCAGAATCAAGTTCCTGTTTCTGCTCCAAAGCATGGCTTTTTATTATTATATGATGAAGACCTCGGCCATTTGATGGTCACATCTTTGAACCTGTTTTCCAAACAATATTATTCGCTTATTTCTTCTGCCCAGTTAACCAGGATAGTTACTATATAATTCTGCACAGTTTTGGAAAAAGATTTATTTTTCTTCTGTAGCTGGAGCCCTTCTTTTGACACAAGACAGTGTCATGACCTTCTTCATATAATAGGATTCACCTGGTTTGAAAGTATGTGGACTCAGCCATGGATTACTGGTCAAATAGTTCCCAAACAAAACATCATTGTATGTCAAACCAAATTCTGATGTATCAGAATGAACCTTGGAGATCCATTTTAATATTTGAAAATGTTCAATGAGCTGTAAAGCAGAATGCAAAAATGAAATATTTTTATCTTAAGGTAAATTGGTCCTGTGGCCCAGTATTGGTGGCATAAAGAGAAGCCACTCTGCCAGTAATGGATAAAACATATATCTTCTAAGGCAAGACAGACACATAGCCTAGGAAATTGGTGGAACTTCTTGAATGGGGCCATTCCTTGTCAGTGTAATAACACCTACCTTTGGTGGGATCACAGCCTTCTGGTATAGTACTGGGGTAATATTACATTGATACATGTATTTTAAAGCCACAGATTACTTCAGGCTTGAAGAGGGACTCTTTAGTTCTGTGTTCAACTAGTAATTCGTAAGAATATTTTACTCTTTCACATCCCCAAAATAGTGATCAGGGCAATACTTGCGGATGCAAGTACATTGTAGAAGTTCAGACCTATGATTTCATTCCACTTGGAGTTTCAAGGATCTCATGCATTCTAGTCCAGTATTTCAGTGTTTTAGAGTATAGGTTATCAATGGTAGATAAACACTTTATATTTTTATCTTCAGAGACAAAGCTGGCATTAAAATGAATTTACTTCTGATTAGAGAAAAAACTAATCTTACAGTCACTTTTTACACAATGTTTTGTCAGAAAAATGTCACTTTGATATATATATTGGACCTTGATAAGCTGTGCCCTGATGTTATTGAAGACTTTTTTCAAATAGTAGGTGGCTTTTTATGAGAATGCTGAAGTCGACAAACAAAAATATTAAATCAGTTTATGTTCAGATTTTATTTCAGATATGTGAAGACTTTTGCACGGTGCTTGGCACATAATACTTCGTAACTGTTTAATAGCTGACAGATTTTCTTGAAAAAAAATTTTAGAACACATAGTAGGAGATTCTCTTTGAAGTCTAGATGTACTGATATATATGGAGAAGAGTTACATCTGCTTCACTGAAATACAGAATTGAACCAGATGGTCTTAATGAAAGGTCATTCTCTTGGTGATTTGGTATCTTTGAAATGGGTCCACAGAAATCTTTCCAACAGCCATAGCATATTCTTTGAGAATTTTTCAAAATATACTGCACCTTCCCTCAGCAACACTTTAACGAACCTGTAGTCATTCTTTTTTTATGGAGTTAAAGAAAAAACATTTTACCAAGTGGACACATTGTTTAATTTTGTTTTGCATTTACTAGATTGCAGTGCGAGGCCAATAAATTAAGCCCAGGCAGTTCTGTTGCTAATTACACACAACTTCTCTTGAGTATCAGATATTCAAATCCATTTTATGAATATGGTAGAGAGAATAACAACTGTAAAACAAAGCAGTGTGCATGTAAGTGACTGTTAGCGTGCATTTCAGAAAGGATAAATGCTCACCATATGGTACAATTACTGTGTCCAAGTTTTCAAATTAGCTTCTCTCATCCTCCTTATTACTGTCTTTAAAAAGAGAGGAAAAAAACCCAACATGATTTATCTACTCTGCAGCAGAACTCTTGACGCAAAACAGCAGCCCAGTTCTGTCCAGTTTTTTTTTTTCCCTTAGCATAATAGAGGCTGTCGGACTTTTTTCTACTAATTACTGTGTGAGCCTCAGATGAACCCCCTTCAATTCGCAGGGCTTTGTTAAGGGAGGAGCTGTCAATGTGTCTGCCCGTTTGCAGCTGTGCTGTGGCTTTAGCTTGCTTAACATTATGCTGCTTTTTAGACTTGACAGAAGGGATTTTTTTTTTTTTTTTATTAAGGCAAAGCAGCCTTGTAGCGAAATGGTTTAAGCAGCTGCATTGTGGGGAAGCACAAAGAAGTTATTATTGTGTCTGTTTAGGGGGGTAGGACGGAGGGGGAGATATTCGGCTGCTGTTGATGCCGATTGTTGACTTGCCATCTGCCAGATAGGGAGAAGAAAAAAATGACAGCTCCAGCAGGGTGTTCAAGAGGTTGTTTGGAGAGACGCATAAACATGTGCAGATGTCGAACTGAATAATGGCTAGAACTTGAGACGGTTTATGATGCTGCTGATGTTTGTGCGTATACAGAATGAATGTATGTGTGGATTTGGTTAACCAAGGGGACATACTAATTATCATTGTTTTCCTGCCTGCCCCCCTCCCCCTTATTTTGTTAATTAGTTTAGGGGCTTAATACTTCCTCTTCCTTCTCTTATTCACGTATAGTTGCAGAAAGCAGCTTCTTGTCTAAACGGCAATGCAAACTTTCTTGTTTCCCCCCTAGAGACGCCAGCTAATCGATTTGGTTAATATCAGGTGTGAATTGCGAACCACTAACAGGAGATTTGGGTTAGGAAATCAGGTAGATTGCCGTGTTTTCAATACGCACACGGAGAGTTTACCGGCAGCGTGAACTCTTACTTGAGACTGAATTGATTTGTTTTAAAGCCGACCGCTAGGGGTGAGATAGAGAGTACCAAATTTATTTTACTAAGTAATTCCGTCCTACTTTGAACTTGGATGTTAGTAGTTGTGAAGCCAAGTTATATGGGAACCGGGCCTCCCTGATTAATACTTTTTCTCTCCGGGGTCTTTGATTCTGTAAACGATAGGCACACATTTTCATCGTGGAGTACTGACTTGGCTGTGTGTTTCCTTCTGATCCGTTCTTGTCAATTAGGTGTTGGAGATCTGGTATCTGTAATTTTTTTTTAAGTGCTATGATAACACTTACAGTGAATGTTATTAAATATGTTTTGTCCCTTTGACTTTAAATAATTGAGAAGAAACAGTGGTGTTAAGTACAGTTTCTCAAAGGTGTTTGTATTCTAGAATAGCAAATTTTTGTAAAATTTTATTTTTTTAAATTTTTGTAAAATTTAAAATCAATCACGATGGGAGTGAAATTGCTGGAACACGAAAAGGGAAGCCTTGGCTTCTCTTTCCCCTTTTTTTCCTCTTTGGATTTATATTATCAAAAAATGTGTGTGGTGTAATTAAAGAGTTTTCACTTTGACTTTTGGTAAACTCATGTTTTCCTAAAACATTTAGGGTATTGTTGCATAATTATTAAGCAAAAATGCCTCCAGTGTGGATGAAAGGCAGACATGAGTGACGGAGCTTTGTGTCCACAGTAATGTCTTTCTGAAAGGACTAAAGGAAGATTATCTGTTATTTTCTACTCTTCATATAGAAATAGAAGTCAGGTCTATTGAGAAGAACTTTCTAGCTCACTGTCAGTTTCTCTCCAACTGATTCTAATCTCTATTTGCAGAAAAGGCTTAGAGACTCATCAACTACACCGGACCTTGTCTTTGTCTCCTTGTGTATTTAGTTTTCTCTTTTACTTAGAAGCCCACGAATACGCCCCGATTTTTGTATGTGGAATTATGTACAAATATCTGTAGTTCCTTAGTCAGTGCTGATATCCCCGCTAAGTTTGGGAGCATTTTGCAGGTAGAGGCGTTAGTAAACCGAGCGAGTGTGGTGTGACAGGATGTCAGTGAGTGGCTGAACAAAAGCAAGCTTGTGCGAAAGCAGACTTGTGGTTCTGGCCTTCGTTCGTCATGTCCTGTTACTTCCCATTTCTCGGAGCCATTCACGGAATCTGAGTGGCACAGGCACGTATACATAGGTGATCACGGATTGAAGGCAGAGCGTCTTTGAACTTGCGCAGACCAGATTTCAGTGGCACTTCGCTTAGATGAGGGACTTCACGAAAATGCCCTCACCTGTTTGAGTGGTGATTTCTTCGCGTGCTGACGGGAGGCAACAATGACCGCGCTTCCGAGATCTCGCGAGGACGCAGGGAGATGACGATAGGTTTAGCCTGGCCCCTGGCGGTAGTGTGTTTGTGGTAGGTGTGACGCGTTTGTGGGGCCGCAGGTCTGTAACCGCACTGGTGGGCGTGCTTTTATAAGGCTGTGAGTGTTGCCCTGTGAGCGAGCACAGTTCCAGGGGCCAGGTTAGAGATGCCAGGTCGCTTTCTCAGAACCCTTACATTTACTTGGCGATTTACGATCGTTTCGTACATCTGCAGGGAAGGTGATTGTTCAAAGAGAATACGAGAGAACTGTGATTTGAGTGGACCTATGTTGGGGGTGTGGTAGGAGTAGTTACTCAGTAATGATTTTATATTGTATCTTATAAAATCATTTTTCTACTTTAAAAAACTCGGCATGAGGTAGCTGAAAACTGTATTTATTCCTTTAATTCAGTGTTAATCTCATTATTTTAGAACTACATTTTGCTCTTCTGTGGCCAGTACTTACGCTGGATCTGGGTTACAATTATGTTTAAGAATTCGATTGTAGAACACATTATAATTCCTAAATTTTGTGATTATAGTGAACAACACTAAAAGTAATGTTTTTATCCTCTGACGGAGTCTTAAAACATTGATTGTCCCAACTCCTGATTTTGCAGACGCGGACACTGAGGAGGCTGCGGGCTGGGGGGTGAGGGGGGGGGCACTGTTTCCCGGAGGGGAGAGAGGGGGGCTGTGGCCGACGGGGGCAGTAAAATCAGCGTAGCGTGGTGATGCCCCCACGTGTGCAGGGGGTTCTTTAAGGCTTTCCCTTTAAACTTGCTGTTTTCTCTCTGGCATCCTCTTTACTAAATAGTACTCACTAATTTGGGGTGAAGAGTCAAGGAATGCTGTACCTGGGAGGGCGAGCGGCTCATAGGACTGGGCATGACCACTGCTGCTTTGGTTTTGAAGGATAAATTGGTTGTACGAAAAAACAAACCCTCAGTCGGAATGCTGTAGAACACAACGCTGGCTTCTTCTCAGCACGCTTTGCTGTGTAATGGCACCCGGTGATAAATGCCAGTGTTTATATACAGATAGGTGTTACCACTTAACTTTTTAAAAGAATGTCACATGTGCCCACAAACAAGTTACAGTACCAAAGAGGTGGCACTGTCCCCGCGAAACGTAGCGTCACAGATTAGGAGGAGAATGTTCGACAGTGAAGACTTTATGAGTGAAATTGGTACTTGGTGTATTTTCAGGGTAATCCAAAAACCCCTGAGGAATTTCTAGCTTTAATGGTATATAGATGTATTTGAACTGTGCCTCAGAAAAATCCTGCATGAATAGTAATTTTTAAAAATATTGGCCAGTATGTTGAAAACAGAAGAGTATTTCTCTGTCTGACATATTCTTTAAGGCATCTTGCTAAATGTTTTGGCTTAAAATTTTTAATGTGTTTTAGCTTCAAGAAAATCTGATTAAAGATGTTGGTAAACTTGGTAGCACTTTTTAGAACAGAAGATGATTAAGATACAAAGGCAGAGAGGCATAAAGCGTGAAGTTTGTGTAATTTTTTGGCTGGGCAAGTCATTTATTTGCTTGAGACTAGAACACAGCATCAAAAGTTCATAATTTTATACTTTTAAGTGAAAGCACATAGAACAGCAGCTGGTGTTTCCTGGCATCTTTCTGAAGAGATATTTAAACTTAAGTATGTATATTTATTATAGAAAAGAATTTTATGAAATGACCTTCTGTCCCTTCTCTGCATTTATTATATTATGTTCAGCTGACTCTTATGATAACTGTTGGTACTTTTTAAAGTACCAGCAAAGTAAAATAGGATTTGGGATTTAGGAATTTTTTTCTTTGACCTTCACATGTCCATAGGGTGGTATAATTTCAAAAGAACAAAACTGTTTAATTCCAGTAGCACATATTTTAAGAACCTCGTTTACTCAGAGGTGTGCCAGGTGATGGTATAGTTCCTGAGTAGAGAATTACCCTTACCTTAGGGAGAGCAAGGGCTTTTCTTAAAAGTAAATACACACGCTACACAAAAGCGTATTTCCACGATATGAAAACCACACGTCAGCAGATCTTACCGTGTAAAAGTCAAAGTTTGTTACTTAACCTGCTTGTAATAGTTTTTCTCTCCCTCAGTACACAAGGCCACTCACTGTAAGAAAGCTCTCTGGTTTAGGCTGGGTTCTGTGGGGCCATGGGGGGCAGGGAGGAGTTGGTGGGGTGCAGTTGCACAGTAGGACTCCGACATGAAGATCAGCACATTTTATACCCCTCAATTCAAAGTTTGCCACGACTGTATCATACAGGGCTAGTTACTCCATGTTTTGTATTTCAGACAAGTGAAGGCCAGAAAACTTCTCTCCTACTTTGTGTGACATCGGTGCTTTCTGAGAAGAAAAGAATAAAACACCCAATACACACTGCATTAGATTCTGGAAAGTGAACTGATAATCCTTAAGCTATGGGAAGAGTTTTACACTTCGAGAATCAGCGTGAAAATTAGGTTGGCGCTTTGACCCTACACTACCGATTTGTCACCTGTCTTCTATTTTATTAGTAAGCGAGGGGGTTGTAATAAATGGGCCTATTGGTTGGTGGCTGCTTGTAAGAAGACACCTGGTCACCTACCGTTTGGGGCTGAGTGTTAATCTCGTTGAATTAGTTTATCTTTACTGGAAGGTTTTATGTTCTGGTGTTGTGTAGTTTTTAAGTAACAAATTATTCTACAGAGGCCATTATGATAGAAACGTAATAGAACTTAATATTTATGCAATGGGGAATCACTTTTATAATTTTTCATTTCAGTGGATTTTGAATGACTTTCATGACTGATGCTCCAAGTCGTTTTCCTTTGTGATGCCTTGATTTTCAGAAAATCTTACCTTTCAAACTTTCAGGAAACACTTGAAAACAGGCTTTATTATGCTTGTAGAGGTGTAGGTAATGATGAGGAAAGAAATACTTGTGTATAATGAGAAATATACCCATTTAAGGTTTTTTGGTTTTTTTTGTGTGTGTTTTTTTTTTTTTACAGATTATTTGTTGTTGGAACGGTAGGTAGATTGTTTTAGCAAATTTCCTGTCTGTGTGTTAGGTAATACTGCCCTCAGAGGGCCAAGGTAAGTAAATTCATTTTTAACATTGAGAGGCAGCTTTTCAGCTGTTTGTCTGATCGATAAGCTTGCCTTGGGGAGGAGAAATGGACTTATTAGAATAATTGAATAGTGTTTGATGTGTCCTGTTCTTTTGAAAGGTTCGCTTTCTCTACGCGAAGTGTGCTGAGCCCCTTAAGCACACTCAGTTCTTGCCTCAGAAAGTGATAGCAGACGACTGGCCACAAATTGCTAAATTAGGTCCGTTTACAAAGATGATAAGAGAATTAACGTGGGAAAGTTAAGATGATTTTACTTGGGTGTCTTTTGCTTTTCGTCTCTTTTGATCGCAAATATTCTGGTATTCGAAATCATTTGAACCACACTTTGAATACATAGCCACATTCATTGAAATGGAAACATATTCCCTACAGTTTTATCGACTTAAGCATAATCACATCTTAAAATACAGTATAAAGTCAAGAATAATTGACTTCACTGGATATGTAATTGTTAGATGCAAATATAAAATATACTAGAAGTTGAAATACAGTATTCTTCCTAAGTGTTTATAAAAGTGTAACATTAATGTATGGTTTAACAGAGATCTAAATTCAGAATGTTTGAGGTCCAGAGATAATTATCTTGCACAATAAAAAAAGAAGAGTGAGAAAGCCCTGGTGTCAAAGTAATGAGTTGTGCACCCTTGCGTTTTGTATGTGGTAACGTTTTTATGAGATACTTTGAAAGAAACATTGAGATGTTTGGTAGTAAATCCGGTGGCGTGCTTGATTTTTTTCCCCACAGAGTAACTTGATAGTGAATCAAGAAAGGCTGTTTCTGTGACAGCATTATCTGTTTTTAGCAGAAGATTTCGATTGGGGGAGCATAAATGATATGTAATTCATTGTTGTCAGTAATAGTGGGGGATGAAACTAGGATACAAGCAAAGTGAGTAACAAATTGAAATTTATCCGCAAAAAAACAGCACCTCCTTTGCCCCACAAACGTGCAACAGTGATAGGCCGGCCAAATGATCCGAACAGATTACACTTTATTTTAAATGCTCCACTTACTTCTGTGGAGTTTAATATGCTGTACGTATTAGGCACTCGCTACATCTTTGTTTGTTTGTTTGTTTAGCTATACTCTAAGATGTAAACCATACTTTATTCATTTGACAAATGCTGGGTAATGTGTATGAGCCAGAGGTGGTTCTGTGTATTTCATAAGTATTCATTTATTTCCTCCAAACTGTTGTCCCCATTTTCCAGAAGAAGAAGCTGAGGCACAGAGAAATTAAGCAGTATGCGCGGCGGCACACGCGAGTTAGTGGCAGAGTTGGCCTTTGAACCCTGGGCTCCCCACTTCTGAGAGCTTGAGCAGCCTGGCAGAGTGGGATTGTGTTTACTTCACTAGATCTTTGTTCAGATCACAGCTTTGGCCTTTACTTGTTAGCAGTGTCTCAGAGCCTCAGCCCCGCTGGGCAAAGTGAGGACACCCTGGCACCTGTCTCTCCGTGTTGCGGCAGGGGGGTGGGGGGGGGCAGGTCTCGTGGGTGAAGCCCGAGAACAGTGCGTGGACCTGTGCACTTAAATGTCCTTTTCATCCTGGCTTTCAGCACTTCTGTTCACCCCTTAGGTGCTGGGAGGCAAGTCTCGGGCAGGATGCTGCCTAGGAAAAATGAAGGGGAGGAGAGAGGGCTTAGGAAGGCCATGGATTCAGCCGTAGAGTGAGTTTGTGGTTCGACTCAGTGTCGTTTTGGGGTCTTGTGCTCTGGAAATTTACTGTAGGAGATACTCCGTGGGTGACAGTCTAAGATAAAGCCCTATTCTGTTGTGTTGGGGTTTTTTTGCTAAGGCAGCGATCTGAATATCGGGCTGGGAGGGTTGAATTACCTGAGGGTTTTTCCAGAGGACACGGCCTCTTCCCCGTGAGCAGGCACTCCTGTCGACTCCCGACCACTGCCCTGGGGAGGCACTGATGGTTGTGTTTGTTCTCCATCAGATGTGTTCTAACCCCGTATAGGTTGTGTTCGAGTGAGATTTCTGTGTGAGAGAGCTTTCTGACATGAGTATACTTCACACAGTGGTAGGTTTATCTGTTCAATTAATGATAAACGCCAGCCCGCTCTGGGGTAGGTGCTGGAGATACATGGTGAGTAGGTTTGTGTTATGGACTTGCTGCCTCCATATTTGATATTTACTAAGGCTCTTTGCTGTATATGCAATGTAGGATGTTACGCTAATTTAAACACTTAGAGAATATCCTGTGTCGAGATGGAAAATATTTATAGTAAAGAAGCTGTACAATTTTGTCTTTGAAAACGTCCATTTCTTCCAAACTGTTTAAAGTTCTGTGGCCCCAGATACTTTGTTAAAATAGTCCAGGAATGACTGTGTGTTTGACGCAGTGTGTGGAGTCGGAGACTTTTTGCTATCATGCAGAAAGCAGATTAAGAAGAAAGCTCTGCCTTCACAATCTACAAGGGTGTAAATGTAGGCAAAATAATAATTTAGCTCACACTGAACCCAGCAGGAAGCTGAGTGCAGATTGAGTAATTCTCCACAACATATCTACTGCTATGTAAACTAATCTCATGGTTTATTCTTCATTAAATTGCCAAGATGCTATTTTTCTGTTGGCTAGTTTGTGTGGATGTTTTGTTCTTTCTCTTTGTCTTTCCTTCTCTCTCTCTCCATTCACCTTGCTTTTCTCTCAAAGTAAAACTTACTGCTGTAATTCTAGTAAGATGTTCTTATGTTTCAAAGAATAATTAGTAAGTGTCACATTTTTGGTTTAAAGTATAATGTTGTCTAAAAATACTAGGAGGGAACCTGGGTTTGATGAACTAATTTACAGAATACCTTGAAACAAATACCATAATGCTTAAGGATAGATGGTCATTGTGCAGTTTTCTGGATAACAGAAGATAAAGCAGATAAAGTACTGGAGGACCTTAGAGACGTTTGCATTGTAACATCTTGTGGTATTCAGTGCAGTACTTTTCTTATCATTGCTTCAGCTTCAAAGCAAAACATGGAACCCAGCCTTCTTTAGGAAGTAGATGTGAAAACCATACCTAATATAAAAATGACAAGTTCATGCATTATGCAGTGGAAGCAAAATTTCTTGACTATAATATACTTTTCAAAATAATCACGAAGGAGCATATGTGGTAAAGCAGAGGAATGTGGGTACATCTGGAAAGCTTTTAAGGCATCTTGGAAGCACAACGCAGAAATCACCAAAATTGTAAACACCTTCCATCTGGTCAGTTGCGGTGGTAACATTGACCAGGACAAGAGCAGACAAATCTCGCAGTGACCTTGTGTGACAGCCAGACTGCCAGCGTGAGATCATCATAAACGTCTGAGTGTTTTGCAGTATGACCTCATTCACCAATACGTTGCAGAAAGCCCTGAGAGAAATAGACCGCACGGGCACGGTCTCGACACGTGAAAGCTCAGGTATGTCACATGTCCCGCTGGGTGAAAGCAGCATCGTGAACCATTCCTATGCCTCTGCCAGTGTTGTCATGAGGCTTCAGAGAGGAGTGGGTGCGGTGCCTTGTCTCGGAACCCACACAGCAGCAAACCAGGTCTCCATGCAATGCGGAAGGATCCTCTGCTGATACTGCTTCCAGCCCCTCTCCCCACGGTGATGCGTCAGACGGTGTCACCGAGAACCACCATCACCAGGCACACTGGGTGCTGTTTGGAGAGGCCAGGCATGGGAGATTTTGCCACCCTCCATGACTTTCTAGACCGCTAAAAACGACGAAGAGAAGCGGGAGGATTTTTCACTTTGAATTTTATTGCTCGGTCGTCCACTTTTCTCCAGTTCTCTCTTCTCCCAGCTGCCCTACTGTAGTTAAAGCTCCCTGCGGGCAGGTGCTGTACCCGTCTCACTTGTTCTGTACTCACGGAGCTCCTGCATATTTTGACACCCATTCCGGACTTCTGAATGAATGAATCGATAAGAAGCCATTATCTCCGGTTCTAAATAACCGTGTTTCAAGAACCTTGTTCTTTGAGCTGTGAGCGTTACCTGAAAATGAAGGAGCTGGGGTGCTTCTGGCATGTTTAGTAGACCCCACCCAGTCCTGGGAGACCATCAGAACACAGCCAGAGCTGCTTGATGAGGGTCCAGGAGATCTCACAGAGGATGCCACAGAAAGTAACGCTTGGAATTTTGCCCAAGGGCAAGGAAAGACTGTGCTTGAGGGGCGCCTGGGTGGCGCAGTCGGTTAAGCATCTGACTTCAGCCAGGTCACGATCTCGCGGTCCGTGAGTTCGAGCCCCGCGTCAGGCTCTGGGCTGATGGCTCAGAGCCTGGAGCCTGTTTCCGATTCTGTGTCTCCCTCTCTCTCTGCCCCTCCCCCGTTCATGCTCTGTCTCTCTCTGTCCCAAAAATAAATAAACGTTGAAAAAAAAAATTAAAAAAAAAAATAAAAATAAAAAAAAAAGACTGTGCTTGAAAGGTGTTGTTAAAAGGGGCATGATAACCCAAACATTGGGGTTTGTAGAAGCTGGAAACCCCAATCAAGATGTATTTAGTAAGCTCTTAGCATATGCAAAAGTACTTTCATTTTTTAAAAAAAAGTTACCAGGTTGTCCCCATGCAGTTGAAAAATTGTTACTATGCTAGCTCATTGCAGTGTAGATAATATAAAAATAATTCCTTAAGATTATTTTCAAGACATTTGTAAAAGAGGATGATGATAATTTCATTGAGAAACTCTACTTCTTTTATTCCCTGAGAGGCATTCTTAGGGCTTTTACTTAGAACTGATTGGAACAGAATACTCGCAGTCCACTCTAGAAAAATGTAACAGACTCTTTCAGAGATGGCAAATGTTTTGTTATGTTTATCATCGTGCGTTTCTGCAGTAACTGTATTTGGCTTTAAGATCTTTAAGACATGGTGCATGGTTGTGAATTATATATTCAGTATTTATTTATTTGTGGTCCTAATATTTCTTTATGGAAATCTATTAGTGGAAAAGGATTCTGCTATATTTCTTTTAGGTAATGCATGTGTATTAATTAATTTGGTTGGTGTCGGTCAGTAAGCAACTAAATACTTAACTATACTGTGAACCTCAAAATTAATAGATTTTATACTGATATCAACATGAAACCTCTTTCTTGTCTTAGGTAGAAATTGTCCCATGAAGACTTTTATTTAAGACTAATGATTTCTTAAAGTCCTATAAATTCAGTTTGAAAGCTGCCATATTTTTGGCTTAAAAGCTCTTCTTTGGAAATTTAAAATTATTTTATCTTCATGGGACAGTACCCTGTGTATATCACTTAATAAAAATAATTCAGAGGGGGCGCCTGGGTAGCTCAGTGGGTTAAGCATCTGACTTTTGGCTCAGGTTATGATCTCACAGCTCATAAGTTTGAGCCCTGCATCAGGCTCCATGCTGACAGCTCACAGCCTGGAGCCTGCTTCAGATTCACTGTCTCCCCGTGTCTCTGCCCCTCCCCACTTGTGCTCATGTGTGCTTTCTCTCTCTCTCAAGAATAAATAAACTAAAAAAGTAATTCAGAGATATCTAAAAGATACCTAAAATTTTAGCTCTGTTTTTGGGAAGACTAGTTATTCTGATATCTTCAAGAAAGAAGAAGTATTAAATCAATGCCGTGTTTTGATATGGGATTGCCTTTTCATTTCTTTAGGTAGGATTCAAGTTTTATATACCTGCTGCTAGTTAAAGAGATGTTGTTTCAGGGGCGCCTGGGTGGCGCAGTCGGTTAAGCGGCCGACTTCAGCTCAGGTCACGATCTCGCGATCCGTAAGTTCGAGCCCCGCGTCGGGCTCTGGGCTGATGGTTCAGAGCCTGGAGCCTGCTTCCGATTCTGTGTCTCCCTCTCTCTCTGCCCTTCCCCCGTTCATGCTCTGTCTCTCTCTGTCTCAAAATAAATAAACGTTAAAAAAAATTAAAAAAAAAAAATAAATAAAGAGATGTTGTTTTGGGGTGAGAGAGTACATTTACTACAGGTTTTGCCTGTTGCCTCATCTATGTCAATCTTCTCGAGTAAGCGCAGTACGGATGAGTGGAGTATGGAATGTGAGGTTGGAGAGGTATGGTAAATGGCATCGGTTCCACTTAATAGTAACAAAACCTGACCCGTGCTGTGCTCAGGTAAGCACTGTCCCACTGTGTCCTTCCGGGAGCTGCTACCACACTTCTCGTTTTTCAGATCGGGGCGCAGGGAGCAGTTCCGGCAGCTGGAAAGTAGAGGAGCCAGGTTCAGACCCAAGGTGCCAGGCTGCAGAGTCCTTGCCCTGCAGCATGATTTCGTCTTACCTGGAGCCCTTGAAGGGTGAGGAGGAGTGGGGAAAGAGCTGAGCCTCACTGGAGAAGTGTATTGATCCTGTATTGACCTTGACTCTCTGTGGTCACCTCAAAGGTGCCTTCAGTAGAGTTTCTTTTGCTCTGAAAAGGGGACCCACGTGCCTTATCACGGTGATAATATGGCCAGTTTCTTTTTTGTGTGGGCTCTCCCCCTCCGTCAATCCTCAATTATTAACATACCCATCCAGTGTGGCTTTTATCTATTCATTCTTCCTCTCCGAGACAACAAAGACAGATAGTAACATAGCTTGAAAATGTGTGTGGTGATTAAACGTGGCAGTAGAATATACATATATATGTATATTCTCAGGAAAGCTGAGCCCGCAGTTCTCCTGGCTTTACGATGAGACGGTGGTGCCACCATGCACGTGAGAATGCCCTCACCTCTTCCTCAGGGAGCGGTTAGCTTCGGAAGCCTGTGTCACAGCACGGATGAGTGACTGTTAGTCATGTTTAAAAAGCCGTGTCACCCGTGTCTCTGACAGAAATCAGAATTTCAGTGTGTCTGCAGTACAATTGTTGATAACCGGCTCTTTTGTTTTCTTCATATTTTGTCCAAGAAGAGTAGCTTATTTTAAAGCTGCTGCTTAATTGTATCATCTAAATTCTAAATGATCATGTGTATGGGATTCATGACAAACAGTGCTATAGTTGTACCAATTGCTTCTCAATCGGATTGTCTCTGTATGTATTTCAGTAACATCTTCGTGACTTCACCTGACTGTTTTCAGCATAGCCCAGGACAGTTGGCTGGGCCTCCAGTGGATGAATGAGCGTTCCTGAGCTGTTCTCGGCCAGTTCTTCTCAAGGAGTTAGGGTCAGGACCAGGTTCTGGAACACAACCTAGCCTTAAAAATGAATGAACGAATGAAGCAAATACTCGTCAACATGATTCATTTGTGAGGATACCAGCTTTTTTCCGTTCGTATGTCTGAACAAATCTCAGCATTTCCTAGTTCTAGATGTAAGACCATTTGAAAGTTTTAATCAGTCTGCTTTTAGTCCTTAGACGTACGTTCCTAGCTCCTACTCTGCACTTTTTGATGATATCAGCTTTAAAAGTGCAAAGGTGATTCTCAGCAGAGTGCTGATGAAATAATCTGTAGTGTGCGAGGATGAATGTAAGTTGAAGATTATTAAATACAAATGTGATTTGAGATCAGGTAGGACGTGAACACCGTCAACTTGGTTGGACAGCCCTGAGCTGAACGCATCTCCTAATAAAGATGACCCACGGGGGTACTCATTCAGAATATTGTAGGTGGATAGTTAGCATGGATTTAAACTCCCACCATCTCCCATCTGAGGTTGTTATTAAAGATCAAGATTGAGAGCCAAAATATTATTTGTACTTGGTGGGGAAATCAAGAATGTTCTGTATGGCCACACGCGCTCAGAAACACTGAGATTTTTTTTATTTGTGTGTTTGAAGAGATTACAGGAAATAAATTATTAAATAATGTAAGAAAGTTGGCAGAAGTCCAGAATCTGAGGTGATTGTAACCAAGAAAACTGTGAACTCCAGTGAACAGCCGCCTCCAACCCCGCATTTCCTAAATAGGACTCTCTCCTGTTTATAAGAGTGAGGTGCATTTCTCCCTTTGTGCTCAGAAGGTGTTAACTGTGTGTCTCTCTACCACTGATGCCAAGAACTTAACAAATCAGTAGGCATCTTTTTTTGGTTCTGTAAACAAGCCTTCGGTTGTGGTGCTAAGAAACTGCATTAAGCTTTCTAGGGCCACTGTAACAAACTACAACAAATTGGGTGCTTCAAAACAAAAGACATTTATCGTCTCGAAGTTCTAGACACTGGAAGTTCGAGGTCAAGGTGTCAGGCAGGGTCATACTCCCTCCAGAGGCTTCACAGGAGAATCCATTCCTTGCTTTTCCAGCATCTGGTGTCCCCAGGCAGTCCTTGGCTTGTGGTGCAGCATCAAGTCACATGGCCTTCTCCTTGATGTCAGAGCCCCCCTGCCTCACATTTACACCTGCTTCCGAGATGCTTGTGATTGGATTTAGGGCTCACCCAGATAATCCAGCATAAGCTCCTCTTCTCAAAACCCTTAACTTAATCACGTCTTTTGCCATAGTAGGTAATTTTTCCCAGGTCCCTGAGATTAGGGTGTGTCCATCTCTTTTGAGGGTCACCATTCAGCTCACTACAGAGGCCGAAATCTCAGGATCCTCGTTGGGAAATACATATGTTTTGATATTGGAACCAGCAGACTTCAAAATACATAAAGCCTCCAGCCAAGGAGTGTGAGAACTAATTGAAAGGGCCCTTAACTAAGGTAGATTGAAAGCTGGGAAGAGGTGGTGTTGGAAATACCTATCCAACGTCGAGGGTGTGGCCTCGATGCTTGCTGAGGATTGATCATGACAACGCGCCATAAGCTTTGAATAGGAGCCCCATAAATGCTGCTGCTTTTTTAAACAAGACTTTCTCCCCATTACAACAAAGCTGTGTCTTAGATAGTTGAAGCCTATGGGCTATAAATATAAAAGTATGATACAACTTGGTTTTAATACATATAATACGTATAAATTTAGGTGTAAATGCCACGTTTAAAATGCAAGCTGTGGTTGACTTTTAGCAGTCTGGCTTAAAAGGATTGGAGGCAGAGAGGGTACCTTTGTTCCGGGCACTTAGCCCCATAAAAGTGAGGACTTTTTGGCCATATTTTTAGAGCAGCCTGAGAGTGTGTGCCTTATCCAGACTCTCAGTGAGGAGAGTGTTCAGGTCCTTTTTCATGACCGGTGGGACAAGGTCCGATTTTCTTGGGAAGCCCCAGGCTGCAGGAACAGTTCTCCTTCTCCACCAGTGTGCACAGTTTCCTGCCGTGGTATCGGGAAAAGCTATGACCTTTTCTATCTCTTGAGCTAGGAATCTTCTTCTTTTGTTCTGGGCCTGGGTTCGTGGCAGTAAAGCTTGCTTTTTTGCTTTATTCCCTCCTCGTGAATTTGTGTCCCCGGTAAGGCCCATTTCTTTGGCAGAAAACGAATCTCTTCTCAGTTCCACTTTTGGAACTAGAAAATAAATATTTAATTAGGCCAGCACATCATGCTGTTGTATGAACTTGACTTGAGAATGTCAATGGGAACTTATCAACGAAAGGATCTGCTTTCAGGAAGTATTCAGAAGGCTTCTCCGAGTTTTAGGGGTGCCTGAAATCTCATGTGGTCAGGAGTATAAACTCCAAGAGTCAAAATCCTTGTCTTTTTTATTTGTCCACGACTGTCTCCAGCATACAGAACAAATAAATGTACTCTAAACATCTTCTCAGGAAGTTTATTCATATTATAAACAAGAGTCAAATATCAAGAGTGTTCATTGAAAGTTTGAGATCCACTGTGAGCTTCATGTGATAGTGTAATTGTTGACCAACTTAACTGAATCAACTCATTATTAACCAAAATTTGTGAGAAATAATACTTATTTCTATTTTGTCAAGAAGGTAAATTTTGACTTTTAATCCTGTGTGAATGACTACTGCAGTGTCTTGGTGTAATCTTTCTGTGTCATGGGTGCACAATAGATTTATTTTTAAGAGAGCTTTTTGGCAACCAGAAGTCCTGCTTGTAGACCATATGAAATATTTGAAATTTCCTAAGACTTGCTTAAGAAAAAAGAAGATTTATGTGGTGGTATCTCGTGTCTCGCATCTGAGCATGTAAATACTTAGTGGCTGATAGGAAATTATTCTTAGAGATGAAAATTTGATGTTTATTTCTTTTAATTTCATATTTCTTGAATAAGTGTTTTCAGTGCTTTCATAAAATAAGAAATAGTGCTGTCCCATTATTTCTTCTTTAAAATATTTAAAATGATGGGGCGCCTGGGTGGCTCAGTCTGTTGAGTGTCTAACTTTGGCTCCTGTCATGATCTCATGGTTGGCAAGCCCTGCATCGGGCTCTATGCTGACAGCTCAGAGCCTGGAGCCTGCTTCAGATTCTGTGTCTCTCCCTCTCTCTGCCCCTCCCCTGTTCACGCTCTCTCTCTGTCTCAAAAATAAATATAAACATTCAAAAAAATTAAAGTATTTAAAATGAATTTGTTTTGTTTTACCTTTGGTGTAATTATTAAACTATTGCCCATTTTTTAGCCTGGTAGACTTACAGCATCTTATACCGATATGAATCTGTTCCTTTACAGTAGCATTTGAAATCTAAATACTCGATCACGAATTAGAGAAGTAATATCTAATGATTTTAAGTTTTATGTAGGAATCCATAGATAAAAATAGAAAAATAAAATAATACGGACAGTCAAGAAAGGAACTTCCTTCATCTTTTTTGATGGGAACTGTGGGTTTATTAACATTCTGGTTTTATAAATTTGGCATGTGTGTATCAATATTTGGGCCATATTTTTTCAGTAAAACAAAGTGAGGAGGGGAATCAGGTTTTCTTTTTCTTGCCCTTTAAGTTCCTTTTATGTGCTGGGATATTTGTATACGTATCATTCATTCATTCATTCATTCATTTGGTAAATCACTATTAAGCTCTGTCAAGTAGCAGCCCTAGGCTGGCACTGACCCGGAAAGCATCACTGCAAGGAAGAGGACTGACAGCCCTTAACCACCAATGGGGAAGATCAAGTTTTCAAGCAAAAATTTGAACATATCTGCCATCATGAGCTTGATGGCTTCCCGGTGCTTACTTTTCTGATGATACTTGCGTAATACGGTGTGTCAGTAGTGGGAAGGTCAGTATAACTCAGCAGACCAGTGTTTTCTAAAATGCCCACTGTATGAGGTTACAAAACCATGCATATGTAAAAGATTCATTTGACCGGTGGATTTTCCCACAACCCGGTGTAGGAAGTTCATGGATATGGTGTCATAAAACTACCACTTGTCAAATGCTGATGTAGTATCAAAGAAAGATCACTGTAACTGTCAGAATGCTCTTCCCTTTTCCAGCTTCATACCTGTTTGAACCAGATTGCTTTCCTATGTTTTAAACCAAAACAAACATACTACAATAGATTGAATACAGAAGCAGATAACGAGCACCTGGCTGTCTTCTATGAAGCCAGACATCAGAGAGATTGTTAAAACTGTAAAGCGGTTCTCTCTTGCTGATTTTTTTTGTCTTAGAAAATATAATTTTCATAAAAATATATTAGCTATGTTACATGTAATGAGTTTATTGTTATTCTTGAAGTGACAGAAGAATTTGAAATTTCTTTTCAGTTCCTAATACAATAAACTAGACGTGATCTACATTAATGGGCTTGTGGGAGTTCTCAGTAACAGTTAATAGTATAAAGAGGTGTGAGGGAAGGACCTTGAGAATCGCTGATTCAGAGGCACACAGCATATCTGAAATGTATGTTGGGGTGAGATTATGGAAGGGCTTACATTTCCTGTTAAGAAACTTGATTAAACAGTAGGGAGTCAGAATATTTTTGAGCAGACAGGTGATGCAATCAAAGTGGTACACCCAGGCATGGGATTAATCTGGAGGTGGTAGACGCATTAGGATGGAAGGGGGTGAGTAGGAAGCGGGGTGGTCACTGCACAGCAGCAGAAAGGCAGGGTGCAAGGGCCCCTTTCAGGCTAGGCTAATAGGAGACTGGGGAAGGCAATACTGACCGAGCCGAAGGGGAGGCAACAGCCAGGTGTTTGAGCTTGGGTAACAGGGATCAAGAGAAGAGGCTGATTTGTAGGGAAAGTCGGGCTGTTTTCAGTTGTTTGCAGTACTGTGATTAAACATTTGATATTGAAGAACCAGGTAGAAATATCCAGTAGAGAGGGGACAGTTTTGAGACCAGATAGCCTTCCATCTCTTATGGTATCACGAAACACCTGTTTCTTAAAATTAAGAAGAGTCCCATATTAGGTAAACAACTTGTGATCTGGTTGCTAAAAACTTACTTTTTGGAAGAGAGGTGACAGTTTATGTTAAAATTTGATAAAGTGCATTTCTTGACAATCATGTGCTTGGTATTGTAGCACGTGTTCTCACGGTTATTAATGTGTGTGAGTGTGTGAATGGTTTTTAAGCTCTGTTCACCCATGTTCCTTCATTTCCTTGACTTATTTGCAGCATTGTAGAGAGGATAATTTCCCTATTCAGAACAATAAAATGTTGTTAAAACAAGTTACGATCAAGATTTAACAGTGAAAACAGACTTTCCCCTCTTTCTTCTTAAAAAATGACACAATTAGTCAGTAGTACTTGTAAGATAAACATCCATTTCATGTTCCTCCTTATGATAAGTGTTTTTCATCGAAATTCCTTGATACTGTGTGGATGATTTACCAAGGCTTTTTAAAATGGTTGAAATATGCTCTAACAGCCCATCTGATAAAATGAAAAACTGAACAAAATGTGTACTCAGATGAATGATTCTCTGAAGAAATAATGGTGCAAATGAATTATCAAAGTGTGAAATCATTAAAAACAAAACATGTTTGAGTTTTTATTGAATCTTAATTGCAGGCTTATGTATTTTCTTTTGTAAGCTAAGTTAAAAGAAAATTGCCTAACTAAATTCTTGGAGGCCAGTGTTGTGGGACATATATTGTACCATAATTGATTTTTCACATAAAAGCTGCTGTTCATTTTTTTCCCCCCAGCATTAACATGCATGCTTTCCTCATGTAGGAGAATATATAAA
Organism: Prionailurus bengalensis; assembly: GCF_016509475.1. Classification (NCBI taxonomy): domain Eukaryota; kingdom Metazoa; phylum Chordata; class Mammalia; order Carnivora; family Felidae; genus Prionailurus; species Prionailurus bengalensis. Next base: position 6,068,728 of record NC_057360.1, read on the forward strand.
AAACTGGAGGCCGAGATACTTCCTTTTGAAGACAGATGGCTCATTCATTGGATATAAAGAGAAGCCTCAAGATGTGGATTTACCTTATCCCCTCAACAACTTTTCAGTGGCAAGTAAGTTAATTATAGTTGTTGATTCACCTCCTATCTATTTACTTGTGTGACCTCACGTGTCAGATCCCTTATGATATATGAGAAGCCTATGAAAGAGTTCAGGTTTGTATTTAAGAGCAGGGAAACTCTCAGCTTTGATTATTGATAATACATGGCCTTCTCTAAGGCAATACAGTATAAGATTTTATGTAGTTAGAACCTAAATGTGGTAAATACAGTTCCCCAAATATGTACCTCAGGCCTTTCTTCATAAAATATGATTGGAGACCTTTGAACTTGGTTGCTACAGTGAACTTGGTTGTAAGATGTTGTGGTACCGAGTGCATTTCTGATTGGTTTCCTGGCATGATCTTAGCTCTTTTCGTTGATCATCTGATGAGAAACAAGTGATTTACTTTAGAAATTATTTTCTGGGGAGGTTTTATGTTTGAAGTTAAATTTTTCTTCCTTACAAGTATCTCAGAAAAATGTTTGTAATTAAGATTGACTTAGGGACTGTATATTTTCTTGAACACAGCACAAAATAAACTGAAAGATGGTTCTGCCTGTGATAATGGCAACAAATAACATTGCTGTGAAATGCCGGGCTCTTTAGGCTGATTGTATTACTGATTAATCAACGGAAGGGTTTTTCTGTGTTAACGCAGAAATAAAGCATTTAAAAAGTTACGTTAGGTTAAAATAAACTTGCATAAGAGCTAAAATCTGTGCCATTGAGATAAAATCTTCAGCTAGACACCATTCTTAATTTTGATTTTGGTTATGTGTTGTTTTCTGTTAGCTACATTTGGAAAAGGTAGGAGGTTAAGATGGAAGCAAAAAAAAAATAAAAATAAAAATATCAAATAGCAACAACAAAATATCCAAGATAACAAAAGTCCTTGAATGTCATTAAAGTCATTTTAAGATTATATGGAGCCCCAGCCTTTTTTATGGATAGTATCTTTTAATTTTTTTAAGAGTAAGATAAAGCAGTAAACCAAAGGGTTTGTGAAATCATTTGAGTGATAAGAATACTAACTTAAAAGACCCAAACATCTCTCTATTTATATAAATGGATTCTTATGTAGGGATTTCATTTTTTAACAAGTGAGAACACTTAATGTGTATCTATTGGTTAAGGGAATAATTTTTCCCCCACTGGAATACACATTAGATGTTTATGGCTTTCTCTGACTAGAAAATTACTTTTAAAATCCTGTTGTCAATTGAAGTAATATCTTGTATTTTGTGTTGACTTAAGAGCACATTTTCACTCTAAAGATCTTCTGAGCGAGCATTTGCTTTAAAATGATAAAAAAATTGGCTTTTAAAACCCTAACAGCATACATTATCTCCTCCATAAGGCCAGTACAGTTTCTTAGTTTCTCTATCTTACTAGCAAATGGTATTGGTTTGTCTGAAATGATTTATGAAAGTACAGAACTCCTGTATCTGCTGATCAAAATGCAGCATTTTTTGACCTTATGAAATTTCACACCCCAACAAGTTTTAAAGACATACTGTATGTCACAGTCTGCCAACATCTGCTCCAACACTTCCACTGGCAGAGGCGGAAATAAATACTGCACTCTGGGGGAGAGATCCTATTTAGTGACTGACAGTCAGCCTATCCACGAAGTAAGTATTAGTTGACATCTGTAATCTTTACTTCTATCATCAAGTAGTCATAGGTAGTTGACAAACCAACAAGTGAAGTTACAGACCAGCTCCTTAGTGTTCAGAAGTGTATTAAGATGGGTCTTACACTAAATCAACTATTTAAGATAGATTATTCTTGAAGCTTGACTTCCTTGCAGTCTTAAGTGGACCTAAGGATGAGTTGTGAAATGGACGCTGGTTGAAGAAGTAGTTCAGATTCCAGCTTTGCCCCGAGGCACGAGTATGACCTCGGAGGGATCATTCTCTGAAGCTCTCAGCATAGAGGGAGAAACACATGGATGTCATGAGCCTGCAAGGCCTTTTTGTCTCCTACATGCTGAGATTCTGTGAGGGGAATTTTGAGCAGGCCTTCGAAGAGTGAATAGGAGTTAAATAGTTAAAGCAGGGGAGAAGGATATTCCTTAGTGTTCCATAATGTTTTTATGAAACATTAAGAGAAGGAACAGTTGGAGCAAGGGAGGGATACTTGGCCAACAGTTTCCCTCTGTCCCTGGCCCCCTGGAGTATGTGAAAAAAGAGATGATTTTACCAGGTACTTGTAAGGTATGTTGGAAAATGTTACATATGCGTATATGTATATTCCATTGATGGCTACATGGGTCCCTTGTTTTTCCTGATAATTAAAAACGTTACTTCCAATTTAATATATGTGGGTTTTATTTGAATTTTACCAAAATAGGCTTTTTATCCGTCTGAAAAAGTGAAGAATGAGACCTGGCCGGGACTTCGAATCCCTCTCCCCAATCTTCACTAAATTTCACATTCCTTCCTTCCGGATTTAAAATTTCCAAAAAGTTAGTTTGTGCTTATATATTTCTGTTTCTCAATCCATTGCCGTCTGGCTTTCTTTCTTAGTCACTTGATTGAAACCACTTTCAGTAAGTTCTCCAGTGACCACTTAATTGCTAAGACCAGTAGACATTTCTCAGTTGTTCTTTTCCTGGATTGACATCTTGGGCTGCATTTCATGCCATCGATCACCACTTCTTTCTTGGGGTGACCTCTCCTGTTGTGTTCTGGGATGCCTCTTCTGGTTTCCTTCCTTTGCCTGTTTCGTGGATTATGGTACATAACTGGGTTCTGGTCAAGGAAGCTTCTCATTTTGTCCCCGTTTCCTGGGTGGTCACATTCACTTTGAAGGTTTTAGTTACCACCTGTATGCAGTTTATTCTCCCACAAGATATATCTTCAGGGCAGACCTCTCTCCTGAGCCCTAGGCTACTATAGTCAACTCACTGCCGGATATTTCTGCCTAGGTATTTCTGGGACTCAACCTGTCCTAAGCTGAATTTAAGATAATCTTGTCAACTTCCCCCTGTGTTCAGTATGTCAGTTCTTTTCTTTCTCTTTCTTTTCTTTTCTCTTTTCTTTTCTTTTCTTTTCTTTCTTTCTTTCTTTCTTTCTTTCTTTCTTTCTTTCTTTCTTTCTTTCTTAATGTTTATTTACCTTTGAGAGACAGAGACAGAGCAGGAGTGAGAGAGGGACAGAGAGAGAGGGAAACACAGAATCCAAAGCAGGCTTCAGGCTCCCAGCTGTCAGCACAGAGCCTGACGTGGGGCTTGAACCCACAAACTGTGAGATCATGACCTGAGCCCAAGTCAGACGCTCAACTGACTGAGCCTCCCAGGTGCCACTCCTCAGTATGTCAGTTCTGTCTTGAGCAGAAACCTGAATTTATTCCATGCCTTTACCCCCGCCCCCCACTGCCTTCACATCTTCACCCCATTCCCAGTCCATTTCTGTTTCTGCTGATTAGTGTTTGAACTGTAAATCAAACTATAATCACCCCAGAACAAGCTTGTTGTCTTCTATTGTAGATTCTTAACTAGATGCTCTGCCTGTAGATTCGACCGACCATTTACATTCTGACCTTCTCGTGACTGTCACAGGGACCATTCCCCAGTTAAGTCCTCACCGTACCATTCCACTGTGATGGCCCTGCCATTGCCTACTGGATGAAGTCCAGCTTCTTTAGTATATCATGTGGGGATCTCCTCAGTCTGACTTCTGCTTTCAACTCTCGCTTCCTGTGTCTTCTGGGTGGTCACATGTGGGCACAATGAAGCGTTTGTGATTTCCCTGCACAAACTCCACAGCTCTTCCGCTCTGAGGCTTTGTTCATGCTGTTCCCCCTGACTGGAATGGCTTTGTGGCCTCTATTTGTCTGGATCATTTTTTTCATACTTTAAGATTTAATTCACATTTAAATGCCCATCCTTATTCCTACTAAATTACTCTCCCCTGCCTTTCATCAAGCTGGTCTCTTTTGTTGTTATCACAGTGGTTTTTGGTTATTTGTTCATGTGTTACGTCTCCTCTGCTGATCTGCGAGTTATTTTAGGGTAAAGAGCCTGGTGTTATTTATCTTCTGTCTCCTAGTGCCTACCTATTAGGGCTTAATAACCATTTTTGAATGAATGAATGAAAACAAATAGTCCAGATTTCTCCAGTTTTAGATGGAAAAGGAGGCCTTTTGAAATTCAGTGATCTGTATAAAGTTACCTTACTAGGTAGTAGTAGCTAAGTGCCAAGGTTAGAACTCAAATTCGTCTACTGTCATTTGCATTTTATTTCCCTCCCCTGTCCCCATTCTGTGCCGTTTTCCCTAGATTGAGAGCCTTGAGATATGATTTGGGGTCAGAGTTACGATATTTTAAATGGCTAGATAGCCTTTGGCATGCAGAATGTTAACTCTCCAAGCCCCTGAAACATGGATGAAAAGATCTGACCTCATCCTCCTTTGGGGGATCATATATGAACTCTATGCGAAGGTCCTCTCTAAATACCGTACTGTAGAAATGTAAGTAAAAATAACCATTGTTTTTCAAGCCAAGTGCCTCTCTAATCAGAATTATGATTTGGTCAGTTGCTAATTATAGATTGAGATTATTTTTGCGCAGGAAACATTACAATTTAGGAAATAATATAGGATACGTAAGACACAAGCATTGTCATAAAGCTGCGTTCACATGTACTTTGAGCACAGTAGCTGGTCTACCCAGTAGTCATGGTCTCAAATGTTTTGACAGGTACCAGCCCAACTGAAGAGTAAAACAGTTCTTCAATGGAGAGTTTGAACATTTGTCTGTGTGTCTTGGGGCTCAGCTGCCTTTTTATCTACTCCCTTTCACTCTCAGTGGTGGGAAGAGAGACGTGCCAACCTGTGTTCCAATAGCACCTCCCAGAAATCCAGCTTATTCCGTGTTGCAAATTCTGACCATATCTCTTTCCTCTCTGAAACCTTTCTTCAGTCAGCTTTTTAAAAAATAGGTCGATCTGCATTTCTTAGGCCAATTTTGAAATGAAATGTTTACTCATTAACCTATTTTTCTTCTTTTTATAAGAAAGTAAGGGGGCTTAAACCTACCAAAAAGACATCATTACCTCTGAATACGTAGTATAAAAGATACTTTAAATACATAGAAAAATGAGGCGATTTCTACTAATGTTTTCACTGTGGCTGTTCATGGGGATAGAGAAATTGCTAATTGATTCTCAGTCCTACATAACATATAATACAACCTAGAATAGCAACCCTATAAATCTAGGGTAACTCTCTACCACATAAATATAGAAGAATTATAAGAGATCTGGCTAGTTCACTTTTAAAGGGTTTATTGATCATTAGAACCATACTAGATACTAAAAGGAGTATAAGATACAATGTTTGAATGTGGGAATTTGTCATTGACTGTGGAAGACATTCACAACACACTGCAGTGGGAGGAATGATGAGATTCGTCGCCAGAATGAATTTTATAGAAGTTGAGAGAATAGGTAAAGGTAAGCTAGGGTGACTAGGTAAGGATTTTAGCATGAGCTCTGGAGGATAGGTGATATGTAAGTTTTCAGAAGAAGGAGGACATTCACAGTGAGGTTAACAACATACGCACATGAAGTCCAGAATTAATGAAGAGCCTATTTTGTGAATAGCATAGGCAATATCACAGGCAGATAGAACATTCATGTTGGAGAAAAAACAAGATTAGATACTTTGTAATCAGATTGTGAAAGATCTTAAATACCAATTTGATGTTTTTAATGGAAACCAGCTGGGAACCGTCGGAGGCTTTTATGCATTAGGTGTCCAAATCAGTGTCTGATGAAAAGAAGAACCTACCAGGTTACGGTAGAAAGGGGACATCTGTAAGCAAATGGCGCTCTTCCCTCCGTGAGCCAGTCGGTCAGCAAGATATCGTCTTGTTTCCGTACTCTGCAATCTCCCTGCTACCATCCTGGGGCAGCTCTTCATCAGGTTCTCCCTGGACTATTCTGATAAGTCTCCTAGTTGATCTCTTGCCTTCAAATATTCTCCTCTCTGGAGTATTTGGGAGCAATGCATAGGATAGATTAATCTTCGGAAAAAAACTTCCTTTCCAAGTATCACCTCCTTAGCTCAGAAAAATCTCACATTTTTCCATTTTTTGCAAGAGGAGCCTGAATGGCTATTTATTTATTTTTTGTATGTATCATGTATCAACAATCGAACACTTGCCCAAATCATACCTATGTTTCTACTCTGTGTATTTTCAATATTCACTTTGTCTTCTATTACTCTTTAATGTTCCATACTTTCCTTTTGACGTATTTTGCTACATTCTATTAGGTTGAATTACATATAAAGTTCTTAACCTCATTTTTGTTTTCAGTGATTTTTATTTACACTATTTTATGTACTTGATCATTTGAAGACTTGGTGCTTTTCTTCCCCTTGCCTGTGATCAGATTTTTAGGCAAACAAAGTTATGTCCTGTAATAGTGGCGTCTCACTATATATAATAGAGCCCTTACTTAAAATTTGATCATGTAGTGGATAAGTGCAACTGTAATCAGATTTTCTTCCTTTCTGTCATATTTTCTAGGGGGTACTGTAATCATTTATTTGCAAAGTTTAACCCATAAACTAAGTTTAGAACGGGGAAAGGAGAGAGAAAACCTTGTTAAAAATCACTTTAAAGGGAGATTGTTTGTAGAAAATTACAAAGAATAATAATGCCATACTCAGTCACACATTCTCTTCCTGCCATTCAAATCACACCCTAATATGATAAGAAAAAATTTCCACAGAATGTCTATTCTTCCCTTCTTTTTTTCGGCATTACACAACAAACGTACAAAAAGAAAAAGTATAATCGTGTTTTCATGGACATGACTATGGAGTTCAGGGTTTCAGATGCGGCTCCTAGGTGTGACAGCACCCCTCACCATCACGTCGTTTATGGACATAAATTTACATTGTGTGTCACATGAGTTTCCTATTCGATAGTCTCACTGTTTTAGTACTTCCTTCGTTAGAACGTTGTCAGTGACCTGCTCAGACATCTGTCACGAGTCTTCCCTCGTGACTTTCCTGAGCTCTCTGTCACCCCCTTTCCTGATTTACTTGAAGCTAATTTATAGTTGCAGTCTTTACTGCCATAGCCTCATTTATCGGAATGTAAGTTGGGGGGCGCTTATGGAGAACCCAGGGGAGTGATAAACTTCTAGAGCACAGTGACTGTGTATGCTCATGTAAAAATTTTCCTGCAACATTTGTGACAAGGTCTGTGTGCTGGAAGGTCATCTGTCTTGGTTCTGCTACTTTACTCTAGTGTGTGGCCTTGGGCAAATCACATAATTTCTCTGGTCTTCATCTTTGTCATCTTTTTTTTTTTAAGTTTATTTATTTGTGTATTTATTTTGAGAGAGAGAGAGAGAGAGAGAGAGGGCACAAGCAGGGGAGGGGCAGAGAGAGGGGGAGAGAGAATCCCAAGCAGGCTCAGCACTGTCAGCACATGGCCTGACGCAGGGCTTGATCTCACCAACCATGAGATCATGACCTGAGCCAAAACCAAGTCTGATACTTAACCGACTGAGCCACCCAGGTGCTCCCATCTTTGTCACCTTTAGACACGAAGGTTAATAATACCCACTTCTCAGGATTATGGTAAGGATTAAATGAGATGCTGTATGTGAACATGCTTTGTAAATTGTGAAAGGGTGTGCAAATAAAAGTCTCAATGTAACAGGAGATATGCGGTAATTTTGCTCGGTTGAGTTAAATGACAGCCATCCTTCCCTTTCCAGCTACATTACATTGGAATGGCAAGGAAGCTACTTGATTGGATTTTCTTTAAAGATCATTAGAGGTTTTAGGTAGAAACTATTTGCAGTGCTGTCTTGCACTTGAAGACAGCTTCTATGGGTTGGTTGGGGGAAGAAATCCCAATTTCATTTAATGCCAAGGACTTTGATCTGTAACAGCTAGTCCTCGTAACTAAACATGAGCTGGACCCCCAAACCATGGCCATGGCCACCTCTGGCCAAGGAAGGAAGCATCACTACAGCTGCAAGGCCAGCCCCATTTCATTGGCCTCACAGGAGTGGGGCACAGACCAGATTCTTCAAACCTTCAAGCCTTTGGGAAGTCAAAGCTTCCACGGGTGGTTGGTCCATGTGACTATTGTTACCCCTTATTTTAGTCAGAAGTTGTTTTCACTTTTTAATAGAAGGAATAAAACCCTCACGTATCTTTCTGACTATCCTGAGGGGATCCCTTGGTTACCATCCATTGGTGGAAAGTTTTTGATTAATTTGGTTCTTCCATTAGATGATTACTGTTTTATAAGGTGGAAGATGCATTGGGACTTGCTCTTAAGGGAAGGCAGGCAAGGAGTGATGAGTTTCCGTAGCTTATGTTAAATGATGTGAGGAGACCCCAACAGAGCCAGCCTTCCTTCTCTCCCTCCTCTCCTTCCTTTCTCCCTTCCTTCTTCCCTTCTCCCTCCCTCCTCCTCTCCTCTTCTCCTCCCTTCTCTCCTCCCTCCTCTTCTTCCTCCTTCCCTTCTTCCTCTTTCTTTGAGCTTCTCCTGAGGTCAACAGTTAACTACCATCTATCCAAAGATACTGACATAAAAGAACACCCTGCGTGTAATTAGTTTCACTGAATTATTCTCAAACACTTTACCTCAGACTCTCTCCTTGACTCTCTTTCCTAGACACACTATCCAACCAACAGCCTCCCTCACTTAATTCTGTTTTTGAAATTTCCTACCTCGTGTGCCTATGATTTAAAGTAACACAATTTGGAAGCATAGGAGTTATCACAATTAATATTTAAGCATATTTTTAGGAAATCTAAGTTCTAATGGCTATTTAGAAAGTTTTTATTGAGGGTCTATTGTGTTCTCAACATTGTACCAGGTACTGAGGGAAAAAAAGAAGGAAATAAGGAAGGAAACCAACCTTTCTTTGAGCGTTACTATGTGCCAGGCCCTTTCACATATGTTATCTCATTTAATCTTCACACCGCTCTGAGGTAAGTATTATGTTCTCTATTTTAAAGAGACTGAGGGAGGTTATGTGACTTGGTGAGCTCGCTTACCTGGCAAATGGCCGGGCCAGGATTTCAGCCCGTGCTTCACAGAATGACTCTGAAGCCTGTGCCTGTGTTCATTTCATAATCCACAGACCTGGGTTAGCCCTTGGCTTTGGAGAGTTTATCATCTAGTAGCAAAAATCTGCCACAAATCCTTGGAATTGGTATTTTGAGATGTTTCATTCAGTTCTGAAGTAAGTTTTACAATTAACACATTGAGTAAGAGTTTAGGAAAGGGAGGGTCGTTAAGGACTGGATCATCAAGACGAGCTTCTTGGAAATTGTGCTCGTTTGGAGAAAGAGTAAGATTTCAAAAGATGAAGTACATTCCAGGTAACGGGAATAGCATTAATTTGAAATGTTATTTCTGAGAAACTTCGGCTGAATCTCTTATTGTTGATTTAAATGAGTATGAAATCCTCAGATATGAATGAAAGCTCCAGATGGTATGTTATTTTTTTATCCCTGTATAGAGTGAAAAATATCAAAGGAGGAAGAAGGATAAATGATGGGAATAAATATGGCACTTGAAATCTGTAGCAGAATGCCATGCTCATACCAGACACTTGTTTTCTCAGGGTCACAGTTAGGCACTCGCCCCCCTTAGCTGACCTGGTGTTGTACGTGCGGTTCTTGCAGTAACATCGCTGTTCCTCGTCTCTCCTTGAAGAGTATAAAATAATTTTACTGATGCAAAGTAGTACTCCATTTTAAAATCCCATCTTAAAGGCAGTGTTTTTTCTTCAGCTAAAAAGGTTTCAAATGATAGCTTTTCACTTGGAAAAGGTACATTATCTCTTTATCTGTTTATTAAAAACAAGACCCTGACTTCTTAGCTAAAGGAGAGGTAAGGTGGTGTGGAAAGGAGTGGGCGAGGGGCACTGGGTGGGAGGCTCTCCCCCTGCAGCCTGGGCATGAGAAGCAGCTGTGTGGGTTCAGCCACACACTTGTGTACTCTTTTGCACTAAGTTAATTATTAACAGGTCAATCCAGCTCAGTCTTCCAGGTAAAAATTTGCTGAATGTGTAATGCTGCCCAACATGAGCCAGCCTGTGTGCACTGTTGTTTTTTTATCTTGTCACCGATCCCAGCATTGTCCTCCATGATGCCCTTCCATCTCTGAAGGGTCAGAATCATTCTTTCCACACACTCTTCTGACTATACTCATTTATGAGCTCGTTACATTTATAGATCATTTTTGGTTAAATTAAATGTGGATACCTACCTGATTTATTTGTTTAATACTTATTTTTTAACTTAATTTTTTGTTTTCTAGAACGTAGATGTTTATGTGCAATTCATTTTTTTAATTGTCGACTAAAAGGGGTTATATGCCCATCGTATTTGCCTGTCATAGGATATTAAGAGGGACTTGAGGAAGCAAGGAAAGAGAATTGACATTTTTTAAGAGCCTACTATGTACGACGTGCTTTATTTATGTGATCACATTATGTCACGACAGGAATGACATGAAATAAAAGTACCTAAAAATCCAAGCAAACTAGACACTGAAACCAAGATCTAGAGAGATTAAGAAACTTTCCCAGAGCCTCTAAGCAGATAGAAGGCAGAGGTCCGTCTGATATCTGGTTGGAGTGTGTTGAATCATACACAGGGCTCAGACGACAGCTCTCTTCAAGTAATGTTTAGTCAGCACCCACAGAAACTTCACCGTATGCCAGCTATTATACGCAGTGGGTTAATAGCAGATTCTCATTGTTCTTGAGAGATGTATTTTATGTCACAGCAGTTCTTACTTATTCTGTAGCAGGGGGACAAGCATGCAGGTGATAGCTAGGTGGCCGGTTATTTGATAGATTCCTATCAACACGACTGGTAATATCGACTGGTCCCGCCACCACCCAGGGATTCCAGAGTTTTGTCACATGTGGTGTCAGGGAGGTTACAATGAAGGATCCATACGATTCTTTCTTGTGATATTCAGTGGTTTGCCAGTCAGCAACATGGTAATTTCTCGAGACATTCAGTCTGCTGAGAAGTAGTAGTAGTAGTAGTAGTAGTAGTAATAATAATAATAATAATAACAACAACAACAACCACTTGTTGAGGACCTTTATGGGTATGTTAATCCCACTAACAGTTTTCCAGGATATATACTATTGCTTCGTGATAGCCAGGGAATGAGGCTCATGGAGTTTGCCAGTGATCATGTGAACTTTTAAACCCCCAACTTGCAGGTTTCAAGGGCAGTGATTTTTTGTGCACCATTGCTTAACTGAAACCTCTCCTGCTGCCCCGGAGTCTTGAGGTGAGAGGTTTTCTCGTGTGGGTAGTTCAGAAAGTGTGGGCTTTCCATGCCTCTAGACTAGTTTATATGTCGGTATCAGGGATCCGAGCTGGTGATTCTCAACTAGCGTGAGATTTGTTTCAGAGCTCTGGGCTGCTTCTCTTTGTGGAAACTGAAGCTTAATGCAGAGGATTCACTGGTATGTGACCATTTCAGCTTTGCTTTTCTAATTATGTCCGAGAGGTCATAGGAGAGACTGATTTTGAGAGGCATAATCATCTGGATATTTCATATGACTCACGATCGTTGCATTTTTAACAGATTGGACTTGAAGGACACGTGTTTTGTTGATCTCTCTGCCATTATAGTCTAAATCACTCCCTGTCTTTTCCCCCCATATCTTTATACTAATTTAAAAGCATTTATTTATTTATTTGAGTGAAGTTAACTGAGGCCCAAGGCCAGGGTGCAGGGAAGGACCTTTAAGCCTTGGAATTTAGGAACACTATGCAGGCATTCTTTTGGATTGGAAATAATACATAATCAAGCAGATGCTAATGAAAAATGAAATGCAGGGAGAGAGAAAAGAGACTAGGGTGGCTGTGTGAAAGTTTCATGGAGGAGAGTACATTGCCCCTTTATTACAATAATGTTGCTGCCCTATAATAAGGTCTTTCATTGCTGGTTCAGCTTTTTTCATTCATTTGTTTTGTGCTCTGCTTCCTGTTACTAATTGTCAGCACAATCGTCTTCCAACTATGAAGTCTCAGTGTCCTTTTGGACCAATTTGTCATTGTCTTTCTCCCTCACCCCCCAACCCATGCTCTCAGAATCTATTACTATGGTTGCATTTTTAGACATTTTTTATGTTTTAAAATGGCACCGCTTTTGAAACACGCCAGAATAGTTTATGATAATTGAATCATCCAACCAGCAACAGTTACTGCTTCCAAAAGCACACTGGTGAAGTTTAAAGTTTCTGTCTCTATAGGATATTCTTATAAAGTGATTAAAAATAAACATGCAATACTCTCTTTATAGCAGTATTTCATACACATTGTTCCTTTGAGCTTCACAATGGCCCTGGGGAAAGAGGACATTTCATTAAACTATATTCTTGACATAATTCACCAAATATTTGGAATTTCTGTGCCTATAGGAAGTTACATTTTTATTGTTTTCCTATCAATGGCTCTTGATTCTTAGACTATTATAAGAAATCTTCAGGGCTGGCTTACATTGACAAGCCTAAACAAATTCCAATATCAGAATCCAGGCACATGTTACATGTTACATGTTATTTCCTGTACGGTTTTTAACTTTTTGGCCAATACATATTCCAAATGTGCTCTCCGCCTTGAACCAGTAATTTAATATTGACAGAAAGACATTTTTCAAATTTAATTTCTGTAAAGAACTTCTGAAACAGTATTATTCCTTGACAGTTCATCTGTCACCTAGAACTTTCCCTATCTTATGATCATGTGATAAAAGTTTATTGGTGTTTCTAAGTTTTGTATTCTCACAATAGATAGCAATTATTTTTGGTGCATAAATACTAGACAAGAAGTTTGGTCAGTTTACTTTGGGGGAAAACCATTTCAGTACTCTCTGTAGGTCACTATTTCTGTCGATTAATTGCAGAAAACTGGTAAGTGTAATATACAAAGTTTGTTATAAAGAAAGAAAACTTCACTTCCTCTCTTGTAAGTAGCTAACATTCCTAAAACAGTTCATGACATACCAAGAAGAGCCAAGAATTCAGAGCTAGAAAACATGGATTAGAGATTCAGCTTTACAACCTTAATGACTTGGTGATTTTGAATTGGTGACTGAAAAACCAGACAGCTTCCATTTTCTTATTTGTGAAATGGAAATAATGAAAACCCTCTAAAACTTTACTGGGAAGATTAAAGGGAAATAATGCACATAAAATCTTAATGTTACAGGAAAGCAGCTGATAATAGGCCAAAATAATGGCTTAGTACTTAATTATTTAAAAAGAATAAATTTTGGAGAAAGATATAGTGGAAAGCAAAGTTTCCCTACTCAATTGGGAAAAGATAGATGATGAGATTTTTTATTCTGCTGGAGACAAATGAACTGATTATTCCAATGTACACTCTTCATTTATCTTGCAATGCACCACTTATACCCAATTTTGAAACATACTGTTTTTGTGCTATAGTAAAGACCCAGAGGCCTCTTTATGGTTATGACTGAAACCTTTTAAAGTCAGGATAGCTTATTTGGAGTCAGAATTCTGAATGGAAACCGAGACATCTCTGTCTTTCCTTAAAGTTATAAGAAGTTAGTGTTTTCCAGATCGGTCAGATTATAATAATGACTCTTTGGTTATCTTTACATATGGTTTAAATGAAATTAATAGGTTTGTTGGTTTATAATCTTCCAAAATTCATTTTTTTTTTTTGATAGTTCTCTGCTTTACTCTGAATGGATAGGCCTACCTTTTGATTGTTCTCCAAGGAAAAAAATCCCTTTAACTATTCTATAAATCTACTGCTTTCTACTAGGGAAAGGATACTAGCTTTTAATTGTTAGAGCCATGGCTGTGCAATCAAGAATTTGATTAGGCTTTAAATAGTTTTTTCAAATTGATGTCATCACTGAGATTTATTTATATGTATACATAGAGTAAACTGGACAAATGGATTTTGAAGAAATAAGTAAGATTGGTGGGGATCATAAAGGAAATTGTGCTTCTCAAGGCATGTGAACTTTAAAATATTGAGATTATCTTATAAGAAAAAGAGAACTAGTTGTGATAAACTCTGTTTCATCAGAAATATTTTCTATTTTAAAAAAATGCTTATTTATTTATTTTGAGAGAGAGAGAGAGCAGGGGAGGAGCAGAGATAGAGGGAGAGAGACCCCTGTCAGCACAGAGCCGGACGTGGGGCTCGAACTGACAAACTGTGAGATCAAGACCTGAGCTGAAACCAAGAGTTGGATGCTTAACTAACTGAGCCACCCAGGCACCCTGTATTCAGAAATGTTTTTGAAGCTCTTTTTGTTTGTTTGAATTCAGGCTGTGACGAATGAAACAGAACTATTAGAAGTACCAGGTACCCTGAAGCTTACAGTATAGTTAAGGAGATACACTTGAAGCAGTCTGTAACTAACAGTATGTGATCAGTCCCAGCATGTGCAATGTAAATGTTAAGTGCAGAAGATCTTCCAGAGTAGAGAGTAAGAGCTGGAATCAGAGCTTTTCAGCGACTGGAATCTAGGTAGAAGGGAAGGAAAGTGTTTCACATGACAGAAGCAGTGTGAATTAAATCCTGAAATTAAGAAGAATCTGGGAGCTTTTTAAAAAACAAAGCAGAAAGAGACCCATGAATACAGAGAACAAACTTATGGTTGCTGGAGGGGAGGGGGGTGGGGAATGAACAGAGTGGATGAGGGGGAGTGGGAGGTGCAGGCTTCCAGTGGTAGAATGAATAAGTCACAGGAATAAAAGGTACAGCGTAGGGAATATAATCAATGGTATTGAAACGGCATTGTCAGGTGACAGACGGCAGCTATACTTGTGGTGAGCACAGCATAACATACACTTGTTGAATCACTGTGTTGTACACCTGAAAAAAAGAACCGGAGAATGTTTAAGGGACAATGAAGATACACATATATATCAGGAGAAAGTACTCCTTGTCGTTTTCAATCAGCTTTTAAATTTTTCACACTCCACAAGCGATACCATACAGTGTTTGTCTTTCTCTGGTTTATCTCACTTCGCATAATACCCTCAAATGTGATCCATTGTTATCCATGAAATTGCAGGGTATTTTTTTTAATACCACATTTTCATCATCCATTTGTCCATCATAGGGAAATTAGGTTGTTTCCATACGTTGGCTGCTGTAAATAATGCTGCAATGAACAGGAGGGAGATTTCCAGATCATATGGTAGTTCAGTTTTTACTCTTAGGAACCATCATAGAGTTTTTCATAATGGTTGCCACCAATTTCTCTTCCTACTAACAGTGTTGTATAAAGGTTCACTTTTTGTGCAAGCCCAGCAACATTTGTTATTTGTCTTTTTGATTCTAGTCTTTCAGACAGGTAGAAGGTGATGTCTCATTGTGGTCTTGGTTTGCATTCCCTGAACGATGAGTGACGTTGAACATCTTTTCATGTGTATTTTGGCTTTGTTTATTCAGCCCTTCTGCTTGGTTTGTAATCAGATTACTTGTTTTTGTTGTTGTTGTTTGTTTATTTGTTTTTTGGTGTTGAGTTGTGTAAGTTCTTTACATAGTTTGGATATTAACCCTTTATTGGATATGTCATATGCAAATATCTTCTCCCATTCAGAAGGTTGCCTTTTTGTTGTGTTGGTTTTCTTTGCTGTGCAGAAGCTTTTAATTTTGTTGTAGTCCCAGTAGTTTAATTTTGCTTTTGTCTCCCTGGCCTCAGAAGACATATCTGAGAATGTAGAAGAAAATGTTTCTATGGTTGATGTCAGAGAAATTCCTTTTTGTTTTCTTCTAGGAGTTTAATGGCTTCAGGTCCCACATTTAGGTCTTTAATCCATTTTGAGTTTGTGTGTATGGTGGAGTTTTGTTCTTCTGCATATTGCTGTCCAGTTTTCCCAACAATGTTGTTGAAGAGACTGCCTTTTCCCCATTGTATATTGTAGCATCCTTTGTTATAGATAAAATGATGAAATAAGTGTGGGTTTGTTTCTGGGCTGTCTGTCCTATTCCACTGATCCATGTGTCTGTTTTTGTGCCAGTACCATACTGTTTTGATTACTATAGCTTTGTATTATATCTTGAAATCTGGAGTTTTGATACCTCCAGTTTTTCTTTTTCAAGATTGCTTTGGATATTTGGATCCTTTGATTTTCATACAAATTTTAGGATTATTCTTTTCTAGTTCTGTGAAAATGGCTGTTGATATTTTGATAGGGATTGCATTGAATCTATAGATTGCTTTGGGTAGTATGGACACTTTAATGACATTTGTTTCTTTTTTCTTTAATTTTTAAAAATGTTTATTTATTTTTGAGACAGAGAGAGACAGAGTGTGAGCAGGAGAAAGGCAGAGAGAGAGAGAGAGAGGGAGACACAGAATCTGAAACTGGCTCCAGGCTCTGAGGTGTCAGCACAAAGCCCGACGCGGGGCTCAAACCCACGAACTGTGAGATCATGACCTGAGCTGAAGTCGGACGCTTAACTGACTGAACCACCCAGACACCCCAACATTCGTTCTTTCAATCCATGAGCATGGAATATTTTTTCGTTTATTTGTGCTGTGTTCAATTTCTTTCACCAATGTTTTATAGTTTTCAGAGTACAGGTCTCTAGCCTCCTTGGTTAGTTAAGTTTATTCCTAGATATTTTATTCTTTTTGATGCAATTATAAGTGTGATTTTTTTTCTTAATTTCTCTTTCTGCTGCTTCATTGTTAGTGTGTAGAAATGCAACAGATTTCTGTGTATTAATTTTGTATCCTGTGACTTTACTGAATTCAGTTCTGAATTCTAGTAGTTTTTTTTGGGTGGGGTATTCCTTTTGTTTTTATTTATTTTTTTAATGTTTACGTAATTCTGAGAGAGAGAGAGACAGAGTGTGAGCAGGCAAGGAATAGAGACAGAGGGAGACACAGAATCCGAAGCAGGCTCCAGGCTCTGAGCTGTCAGCACAGAGCCCGTCGCAGGGCTCGAACTCAGGAGCTCTGAGGTCATGACCTGAGTGGAAGTCTGACGCTTAACCAACTGAGCTACCCAGGTGCCCCTTATTGTTTTTATAGTAAGGGATAAAATTTGAAAAGGATTTGGGCTTGCTTATGAGTGACCAATGGGGTTGAGCTTTGTCCTGCAGAGACTTGTATGTTTTTGAGAAGGAGAATCATCTGTAGGATAAGAGTTTGAGGAAGACTGCTCAGGCATGTAGTCAGTCATAGGTGGGACACCTTGGACAGGGAGAAGGGTGGGGGAAGGGAGACCATCTGGGAGGCCAGTTCAGGGATCCCGATTTTGGTAATGAGTGTCTGGTTGAGCAGTGAAAACAGACGTTTCTGAAAGAATTGTTAAGATGAATGTTGCTTAGCTATGGGTCAGAAGAGTCAAAGATGAGTGTGTTTATTGCGTGATTAGGAAAATGATACAGAAATAAGTTGAATAGAAACACTGTGTCGATGTGGTAATTTTCAGTGCAGACGATAAAAGAAAATACGAAACGCTTTTAGGTACGTTGAGAATGGGATGATAATAGGGCCTCAGAAAAGCGATGCCAGCTTTGCCATATGGAAGGTTCAGGTTTGAGAGTCTTCGGACATCAGGTGACATTTGAGGCAAAGCCGCCAGAGAGCTCCCCCAGGATTATATCTGCAGCCCTCCCCAGGTCACTGAAGATCCCCCTGACCTCATTTCCTACCATTTCCTGAACTCCAGCCACCCTGGACTCCTTGCTGTTTCTGACACATCTGTGGGCCCCTTCCCGCTGTGGGTCTGTGCACTTCCTGTGCCTTCGACCGGAAGCCTCCTCCCACAGACGGCTGCACCGGAGCCTCCTTTCCGTGAGAGGATTTTCCTACCCTTTCGTTCTAAAGTAGTACTGCCTTCCTGCCATTTTAACTCGTTGCCCTGCCTCATTTCTCTTCATAATACTTACAAGCAATACTAGGTTAATAAATTCATGGTTTTACTTGGTTATAGCTTGACCACGCCTCCACTCAGTGGAGCAGAAGCTTTATGCCAAAATAGGGACTTTGTTTTGTTGGCCGCTCCACCCCCAGGGCCTAGCTTGGTGCCTGGCACACCGTGGGCACACGATAAATACTCATTTAGTGAATGAACTTACTAAGGACAAAATGATCACAAAAGCACAGTTGAACACAAAGGACGGAGCCTAAGGGAGCAGCTCCGTTCGGAGGAAGAGACCCTGAGAAAGAAGACCCCGGAGCCATCAGAGGGATGGAAGCAAAACCGGGAAAGTCAGTGTCCTGGGGGTGCGGGGGGAGGGGACTTGCAGGATGGGGGCCAAGAACATCAGATACAGCAGAAAAATGGGACAGG
This sequence comes from Prionailurus bengalensis, assembly GCF_016509475.1. Classification (NCBI taxonomy): domain Eukaryota; kingdom Metazoa; phylum Chordata; class Mammalia; order Carnivora; family Felidae; genus Prionailurus; species Prionailurus bengalensis. The sequence continues at coordinate 6,087,147 of NC_057360.1, forward strand.
AACAGGGAAGAGATACGAGGGACTTTAGGAGAGACGGTAACCGCAGCGTTACTGATGGTTAGGGAAAGGCGACCGACGAAGGCCAGTTCCGTAGCTCGTGGTTTTGAGTAATGGGCTGGGAGGGCAGGGCGATCAGCACGCAGTGCGCACGCGTCTTGGTCTGGGTGCGTATTTATGGCTTACGCCCCTTGGTGCGCATGGCGATGTGGTGGTGAGCGTGTCGCACTAGAAATACCGTCCCGTTGGCACGAATAGAAGCACGAGGCATTTACGTTGTGAATTAAGAGTTGGTACGAAATAAACCGATTATTCCAGCAGTGATTCCTATAAACTTAAATGCCCAATGAAATATTCTGAAGTTTAAATTGTATTAGGTGAGTCTAATTAACCAGAAGAGCCTTTATTTTAGATAGTCTCATGTATATTTTATATTTTAAAAATAATTTCCTTTTCCATAGTCAGCCATTTAAGCCTTTGGGGGTTTTTGTTTTGTTTTTTTTGTTTTGGATACTATACTTTGAGGAAAGAATCTAATACTATTTTGGAGGGGGTTTCCGTTTTCAACTTTTGATGATAGGAAATTTCAGATGTACAGATAAAATAGAATAGCTTAATAAATTCTCCTCTACCTGTTACCTAGACTTAACAGTTACTGTTTTATCAGACTTACATTATCATTTTGTTAAAATATTTCATGTAAACTCAGGTATTATGACATTTATCCCTGAATTCTATGTAAACAATAAGGAATTTTCCCACATAGTTACAGTATCACCGTCTACCTTTATTAGGTGGATTTTATTAATTTAGAAATTTTATTAACTTAGAGCTCTTTAATAATATCTAAGAAGAAATTCATATTCGGGTTTTTTCCAGTTGTCACCTAAAATAGCTTTAACAGCTGGCTTGTTTAACAGAATACATTAAGGCTCTGCTGGTCTAGAAGAGTTCTGGGTTCTGTATGACCCCCACTTTGGTTCTGCATTCACTGAGCAGAGAGACGAGGCTGTGCGACCTGTGGAGAGTCCCTTCTTCTGGAATATTCTCTGGTAATTGCTTCTCAAAGTGTCATTAACTTTTGTCACATGACAAAATTTGTCATCTGTTCTCTCATTACATGTATTCACATGAGACCTGCTGTGTTTAGGCACAGTACTAGGTAATGAAATAGTATGGGCCTTGCTCTTAGAGAACTTGGAATCCAATATACATTCTCGTTAGATTCTTTTACAATTTTATTATTAGATCCTAGTTTCATCATATCTCAAATAGAAATTAGTTTTTCTTATTTAGTTGATCCAAAACTGGTACTTATGATTATTTTTCAGATTTGAACACTGTACCAAAGAACAGGCTATGTTAAAATGGTTAGATGTTATCCTGTTTACATCTAAATAATCCACTTCTGTTTGTTTTGTGGCATATTATCATAATAAGCTGCCCACTGTGATAACTGAGTATGATGGGGTTCTGTGCCATTGTTAAATAGGATGATGTAGGGGTGCCTGGGTGGCCCAGTCGGTTAAGCTCTGACTCTTGATTAAGGCTACCATCATGATCTCATGGTTCGTGAGATCAAGTCCCATATCAGGCTCTGTACTGACAACGCAGGACCTGCTTGGGATTCTCTCTCCTTTCTCTGCCCCTCCCTTGTTCACACTTGCGTGGTCTCTCTCAAAATAAATAAATAAGCTTTAAGAAATTAGGATGGTATAGACCCTTCATTTACTGAAATGAAAAATTTGCAACATATTAAATGAGCAGAACACCTACATAATATGTCTTACATGTTGTGGTCTCATTTTTATTTTTTAAAAATGCTTAGAAAAATTCTGAAGGAATGTACATTAAAACCTTAACAGTGGTTATACTTGTGTGGTAGGATGCTGGTTAATTTTCTTTTCATTTTACCTATATCTGTTTATGAATTGTTCTACAGTAAGCATAGATAATTTATACAATGAAAATAAATAAATCAGTGAGTTAAAAACCAGCTTGACTACACAACATTGTATATGTATGTAACACCATAGAATTGTACATTTAAAATTAGGGGTGCCTGGGTGGTTCAATTAGTTGAGCGTCCAACTTCGGCTCAGGTCACGATCTCATGGGTCACAAGTTCGAGCCCCACGTTGGGCTCTGTACTGACAACTCGGGGCCTGGAACCTGGTTCAGATTCTCTCTCCCTCTCTCTCTTCCCCTGCTTGTGCTCTGTGTGTCTCTCTCAAAAATAAATAAACATAAAAAATTAAAAAAAGAATATACATAATAGTATTATATTTGAGGACTCAAAAATACACCCTCTTTATGGTCATTATAGCTGACAGCATTATTTCATTGTGCCGTTTCATTATAAATAGAATCTATTATTATGCCTTTGTTTTTCATGTTGCCTATTAGTAGAACTTATTTAAAAAAATAGTATTTAAAGTGTTCTAGAGGTTGAAATAAAACCTAATCTTTTAATAAATTCTGAACAGATGATATAAAAAAGATTCTTTTTGGTATGTATTTTTTTGATTTGGTGTGTTACAATCCCTCTAATTGGCTTCCAGGTTTACAAAGTGATTACAGCTTCAAATATACTTGGGTGTCTGTGGTTCAGAACATGTAAACATAAGTAGAACACTTGAAATTTAGCTTACAGTTTAACTTGCTCAGGTGAATTTAACTAGGATACCTAATTTAAGTACCAGTGTAACAAATGCTTTGCTGAAATGTATGATGGGTTATGATATAATAAAAGTTAGCTGCCTGGAATTTTATATGAGAACACTTGTTTTTTTCTAGTGTGTTAAATAGCTCCAGAAATCATAGCTTTGGTTAATTTGGTTAATAGCTTTTTAGAATCGCTATTCAAAGCTTCTGCTTTTGATTTTAGAATTTTCACGTGGCCTACCTTGATTTGGGAACTTTTCCGTAATTAAAAGGAAAATATTCTTCTGAAGAAGTATTAGCTAATCTACTTATCAACCACCATTCCCTTTAAGAATAAGAGTCTCCTTTAAGAATGAGAGTTTTCAGACATGAACCATATTCTGAAAACTCCTGTATTTCTCTTCATTTTACAGGGAGCTGTAGGATGTGTTCATGATTCCATATTTTGGTTAACATAAAAGAACCGAAGGCTCACTTGTTTGTTTAAACATGGTAATTGACAGTGTCAACGGTTTTGTATTCAGATTCAGCTCTTTGACTACATCTTTGTGCAGCAGTAAACCCGATACGGAGATAGAGTGCCCTCTTCCCTTGTACTGACCCGAGTACCACTGAATATCTTGAGCCAGCTTTTGGTAACTGCTTCTCTCTTTTACTGGCTCAATCTCTTTTACTGTATCATTTTGAAATAGGATTCATTTGTAGAGTATTTCATATTGAAACATATAAAATATAGGTTTGTTTCTGTAAAAACAGAAAGTAGTAAAAACTACGTGTTCATAATAACATTTTTGTTCAGCTAGGCTTCAGAAGGTCCTGATTGAAACCTTTAAGCCATTAGTGAAGTACTACTTTACAATTACATGTGTTGTAATTGGATGTTGAATGATTAATAACAGAGTTTGGTGTGTGCTATAGGTTGTAGAGAGTTTCTTACTCATTATTGTTACTATACTATGCCCAGAGTCTTACATAGTGGCTGGCCCAGAATTGGTATAGGTCGTTGAGGCCATGAATATTTAGCATGTTTAGTCCAAATAGCCAAGTTGTGCATAACTATTTAGGTCATTATGTTATTATTTTAGTATTTTTCCAAAACCATCCTGTATGTAAATACAAATAGTTTATTCGTTTCTAAGAAGTTCCTTTCCAGTGGTCTGCTAGAGAATGGTAATTAATCACTTGTTTATCACTTTTGTAAGTTATGTTAATTGATAATCACTTAGAATCCCATATGTAATATTTTAAGTAGGTTGTTAAATTATAGCATTGAGAAGTTTTTAAAAGTACATCCCTTAAACTTCACTTAGGTATAGTGTTGAAAATATGCTTCCTTTAAAGTCTTTCTTTAATTCCTGAACCTGGGGGCTTGGAGGTGTGCTTTGCAGGGGATCACAGCACTGCTGGTGTGAGAGAGGCTAGATTTGAGTCTGACACTCTGATTTAAATTTTTTTTTAAGTTTTTATTTATTTTTGAGAGAGAGAGAGAGACAGACAGACAGACAGACAGACACAGCAGAAGCAGACTCTAGGCTCTGAGCTGTCAGCACAGAGCCTGACGCAGGGTTCAAACCCATAAACTGTGAGATCATGACCTGAGCTGAAGTCAGACGCTTAACCACCTGAGCCACCCAGACACCTCTGACACTCTGATTTTAAAGTCTGCTGTCTTAGTCATCTTAACATCACCACAGGAGTGACCTTAAGTAAACTAAAGTGTAGGTGAACTTGGATTGGGCATTCTTACTTCCCTTATCTGTTCTTCCTATTTCTGCTTCATACAGTCCATAGAGTTCACCCTTGAGTATTTCTGTCAGGCCTGCCCATCTTGTGTCTGTCCTCTATTCATTACTTTAAAAGTCACTCAGTCAGTTGTTCAGTCATGAGGTATGTCCTGTGTCCCCTTATGTGCTGTTGCGTCCTAGGTGTTATGGGGAAGGTTTGCACATAATTCCTAACTTCTAAGTAATTTGTCTACTAGGGCGTCACTTGAACTGTATAAAAACTGACTCGAAACTTAATAGGAGTTTTGTGAAGTAGGAAATGGGAAGAACAGTGGTCTTCACAGAGAATCAGGTTGGGTCTGTGCTTTATAGGTATAAATGTATAGTACATAGTATTTATAGTATTTGTAGTACAGTATTTCAGAACTTTCAGATTTAAACAAAATATAAATTGACATTCTGTATTTGGTGCTTTTAACATTCATATTTCAAAAAGTATGTGACATCGCTGTACAGCATTTAACTGTGGAACAGATTTTACGATCTGTCGATTCTACCACCTTTTCGTTATTTTGCACACCACCAGGTTCTCGCTTTTCTCCTTACCCATTTTGAATTCAACAGTTGATTACCTAAATCAGGGTGCCGTGACTCCTCTCTTTTGCTTCTTGCTTTGCCAAACCTACTTGGTTAAATTACAGCTTTGCTGAAATCCAGTCCTCTGTATGCCCCAGCCACACCCATGTAGCTGAATAAATACAACTGGGGGAAACACGCAACCATGTGAATTCTTGATTGTGAAATTCCAACGGGCCCCTGATGCTGCCCCGCTGTCGTGTTACAGTTCCCTAGTCTGTTTGCTCTTCTATTCTCCTAGAGGGCTCTTATGTACCTTCTCTCTTCTCAGAGCCCCAACACATCCTCTTCCAACCTGAATCTCTTTTTATACATTTTTTAAATGTTTATTTATTTTTGAGCAAGAGAGAGAGAGAGCTTGAGCGGGGGAGGAGCAGAGATAGAGGGAGACACAGAATCCAAAGCAGGCTCCAGGCTCCGAGCTGTCAGCACAGAACCCAACGTGGGGCCGGAACCCATGAGCTGTGAGATCATGACCTGAGCTGAAGTCGGATGCTTAACTGACTGAGCCACCCAGGCGACTCTCTTCCAACCTGATTCTTAAAAAAAAATTTTTTTTTAAGGTTTATTCATTTCTCAGAGACAGAGAGACAGAGCGTGAGCAGGGGAGGGGCAGAGAGAGAGAGGGAGACACAGAATCTGAAACAGGCTCCTGGCTCTGAGCTGTCAGCACAGAGCCTGATGCAGGGCTTGAACTCATGGACTGCGGAATCATGACCTGAGCCGAAGTTGGATGCTTAACCGACTGAGCCACCCAGGCACCCCTCAACCTGATTCTTAAAGATGGCTTTATATCCCAATTCACTGGGGAAGAAAAATAGAAGTAATATGAAAATCCTTTCTACTAGCTCCTACTTGCATGTATACCCTTGATTGCTTTGGGGCTTAGTGTCTTGTTCTCTCACTAAATGGTCTATACTCCTGACTAGAGCCAGCCCTCTGCTTGTCTAGCAAATCGTCTCTTCTTATCTGTATAAGGAAGTTGCTCCAGAAATTTACTCCTCTTATATCATCAAAACTACCTTCTTGTTAGATACTACTATCAGAATTCATCCAACTTGGACAATATTTGGTAAGTGTCTGCTTTGGGGAAAAATAGTGTTTAGGCACAGATGGGCACAGTTTAGGTGCTAAGAATCTTATCAGTGCAGCTTACATTCTTGTTGGGGAGATAGACAATAAGCAAAAAAAGATACTAAGCCATTTCATATGTTTGAGGGTGATAACGTATGTGAAATAAAAAAGTAGAGCAGGTAAGAGGGGTTGGGGAGGCCTGGGTCAAGGGTGCAGATCACAGAATTTCAGCAGCATGGTCGCGTGTAGGTGAGATCTGATCTGAGACTTGGTTGGCCGTGGGCTGTATGAGGGGACAGCATGCCAGGGAGAGAGCACATCTAGACACAAGGCTAGGAGAGAGGGTGTAGCGCCTATCTGAGGAAGTGCACCAAAGCCGGGGTGGCCTGGAAGGGAATACTGACTAGGTTGGGAGGTCAGAAACTTAAGCTGGGTGGGTGGGAGGTCCAGATCATGTAGGACCCTTGTTGATCATTTCAAGGCCTTTGTCTTCTATTCTTAGTGAATCAGAAGCATTGCAGAATGTATTCTTGCAGGCGATCATGTTAAGATCTCTGGCCGCTCATGTTGAGAACAGACTACAGTGAGGGACAGAGAGAGCTACTCTTGAGTTCTGGGCGTGTTCACGTGAGAGATAATGATGGGTTGTTCCCAGACAGTGGGAGAGGAGAGAAATGATCCTAGATACATTTGGAAAGCAGAGCCAACAGGCTTTCCAGGATGAGATACGAGAAGAGAGGAGGAGTTATGGGTGGTGCCAGGGCTTTTGACCTGAGCACTTAAGGGGATGGAGGTGCCGTCATCTGAGATGGAGAGAGCTAGAGCGGAGGGTGGCGGAGGGGGGAGGGGCAAAGGTAGGAGCAATCAGCTCACTTTTGGATGAGTTCAGATGTCTTTTTTTTTTTAAGTTTTTTTTTTTTTTTTAATTTTTTTTTCAACATTTTTATTTATTTTTGGGACAGAGAGAGACAGAGCATGAACGGGGGAGGGGCAGAGAGAGAGGGAGACACAGAATCGGAATTAAGTTTTTATTTAAATTCCGGTTCGTGAAATACCAGTTTCAGGTGTACAAAGCAGTGATTCACCCTGTGCTCATCGTGACAGTTGCCAAGTTCTGATGTCTTTTAGAATACAGTTTCTAGCCTTCAGTAATGGATCTAGCCCTTCCACATTTCTGAGTAGGAAGAGCTGGTTTTATGGCACCTGGGAGGTGTAGGCATTTGGCAGTGAGAGTCTGAGGTAGGACTGCATTGCTGGAAAAGTCATGTCCTGGCAAATACTACCAGTATCAAAGAGGAGCACCCCATGATTTGAGTCTGGATGGTGGAAAAGTTAGGAAAGCCAGGAGGAGGAACAGAATCAGGGGAAAAGATAGTAGGTGTTAGGTGTCATACCAGTAATTCAGCCAGGTAGATCGACCCACTGTATAGTTAATCATGGGTATCACGAAATACAGATCCAAGATGGAAAGAAGTGTGGAGTTTTAGATCGGTAAACCAAGAGATGATGGCTGAAACTGTGAAATCTTATTAGACACGAGAAGAAAACTAAGTGGAGACCCTTCAGTGAATGATCTTTGTAGGTCAAAGAGTCAACAAGGAACTGGTCCAATGTGCTCAATGACTTGAGTCCTATAAAGACAGAGACGGAGGTCGATAGTTGCTACTGATGGAGGGACCGCAGAACAGATAAACACTGAGAAAACACAGTTGACTTTGTCAGCCGCAGGGAAATTGTTTCTTTCAAAAGAGCAGTGTCAGTAAAACAACCCTACCCTACTCTGTCTTGTTGGCCACTACTGTGTATCCTTAAAGTCCTGCTCAGTATATACACCTGATAATGATAACTGACATGTATTGACAACTTATTATGTGTTACATGCTAGTCTCAGCATCCTACTGATTTATTATTAATCCTCACACCAGTTTTGTGATGTAGTTACTTGTTTCCCCTTTGATACTTGCAGACCAGAAAGGTTAATTAACTTGTCCCAGGTTACATAGTTAATGGTAGGAAAAGAAATTGAATCCAAGAATACTGGTGTTAGAATCCACACTTTCAGCCACTACAAAATGCTCCTCCTCTTCTTTGAAGTCTTCTGAGATATTCCCTGACTTAATTTATCACTTTTGATGAACTGGCTCTGTGGGCTGTGCTTACTAAGATTTTTAAGTGGTGTATACTGTAGAAAAGCTTATAATCTAGGGGGATAAGGATACCTTTTTAAATGATAAATAATAATACAAGATAGTCTGTACTGAGTGAAAAATGAGGGATATGATAATAAGTAATGAGAATATGGAGAGGTGAATGTTTGGTTTAGGACCAGGTTGATATAAAAGGCTTCCTGCAAAGAGTGGGATTGGATTTGGACCTTTCAACTGTAAGTGATTGCAATATGGGGAGGGGTGAAATCAGTGACCAGCGCCCCAGATAATAAGAACTGCTGGAACAAAAGGTACAGATACAGGACAGAGCAAGATGTGTTTGGGGAAAGTAAGTAGTCCAGTTTGGCTGGTTAATAGAGCATGTGGCCAGAGTGGATGATGGAATGGAAATACTGAGGTCAGATTGTGAACAACCCTGAATGGAGGGCCCTGGAAAGCTGAGAGGTTGCATAGAGTAGAACTCTGTAGTTCTCAAATCTTTACTTCCTGGTTTAAATGTAAGTATATTCAAAGAGACATTTTATGTCATTTCTAGAATGCCAGTTAATGAAAACAGAACGACCAAAGCCAAACACATTTATTATCAGATGTCTCCAGTGGACCACTGTTATAGAGAGAACATTTCATGTAGATACTCCAGAGGAAAGGTAAGAAATGTTTTTCCTATTTTGTGAAAAAGCAACAGTTGGTAAAAAGATATATGTGTATCTGACTTCACCATTTGTAAATATATGTGAACATATTTGTAAAATCCAATAGTCCCTTAATAATTCTGTTTCTGGTATAAATAATGAATAACAGAGGCTTGCAACACCCTAAATCAAAGCCTCTAGAACTGCTGTGAGATACGCTTCTTAGCAAAGCACAGGACATTCACCAATTAAAATATAAATTAAGACATTTTTATAACTAAACTACCCTTAAATAATGGTAGAATTGTGTTCATATTTGGAATTCTGAGGCTAGTAACAGCAAAAGGTTTCAAGCAGTGTGACGTTTTGCTGGTGGCGGCCTGGACTATGACATTGAGAAGGATTATGAGATTGGGGCTAAGCTCCGCGAGAAAAAGCTACCAGCATAGATTGGCATGGACCGTCCTCATGCTAAAGAGGAGAGTGACGACTTCATCAGGGCCATATTTTCATCCTCCTGATCTATGCATTTCTACAACCGCTGCACCCCACCCCCACCCCCAAATCTGTCTTCATAATCTCTTATCTTGTGCTCTGGTTCTGACTTAGGTCCAACAACCACAACCACAGAATCATTTCCCTGCACGGATATTATCATAGTTGATCCAAATCAGCAACTTTGTGAAGTTAAATGTTGTTAGCCCTATTTTCCAAATGACTAAATTAGGTCTTAAGAGACTTGTCTAAGATTTAAAACAAAAACCAAAAAACACCTCCCCCAAGACCTAGTAAACAGTAAAGTATTATTTTAATAATACCCTTTTGATCAATGAACAGTGAATGATAATATGTGATTACTTTAGAAAAGAAAGAAAAATGAAAGCAGACTAGAAATCACTTGTAATTTTATGATCCCAGTTAAGGATAGATAATTCTTTCCTACACTTCCAGTCTTACTCTGTGCAGATGTATTTAGGTCTTGAGTATACATACAATTTGGGATGTCTTTTTTCCCCTGTCTACCCTGTCTTCCTTGGGCATTTCTAGATGCTAAGTCCTCAGTTTGCTTATGCTTCCGCTCATAACCATGGCTGGGCTAATACCTATTTATCTGCCAGATCTGAGCTTAAAATAATCACATTTTCTACAAAACCTCTGAGTCTTGTAGATGAGCCAGGCCCCCCTTCTATATACTATGTATCTCCCTACAGCTTTTATGTCTGGTGTATCACCACTGTAATCTCTGTTTGCTTTTCTCACTGGACTATGAGATTCTTGACTAGCAAGGATTGTATCTTCCTTGCTCAATATTCTATCTTTATAACACAGTCCAGGATCCGACGTAGTATTTGTTGACTGGCTGAATGAATGGAACTTTTCCCATGTCACTGTACATTCTTTGAAAATATGATTCTTAGTGGATTTATAACATCCCATTGAAGCATGATTAATTTTGCCATTTATGTTTTTGCAAAACTGGATTTATGCCATATCTTAAGACTTCAAAATAGTTCCTGCAATTATATCACACTACTTTTCTGAACAATCAGTTTTTATTTGCATTTATGACTAGAAGGCAGTTTTAGTAAAAATGAAAAACAGCATATTTAGATTTACCATTGGAGTGTGTTTTTCTATATTCATCTAGAATCTGGTGTCTGGAGATTTTATACGACTTTAATGTTAATGAAGACTTAGAAAGATGTAGTGAGAACTAGGAAAGCTATATATTTTCTGTGTTCTGTCTGCCAGTCTAAAATCCATCCTTGCTGTAAATGAAATATGTATCTCTAATCTATGTAAAAAAAAAAAAAGTCTATTTGTTTTATTGAATGATGGAAGTTTGGAATCTATTTTTTTTCCAAAGGATGAGACCACTGTCTCAGCTCTGTTCTTTTGTCCATTTCTTTTCATTGAATAATCCATTCTGTCCTCACTCATTATGGATGGCACATGTACATAAATATTTGTATATTTAGGTTTTTCTCTCCCCCCCCCCCCCCCCCCCCGGCCTTTGATTTCTGTCATTCCAGCACTAAGACCACATGGTTTTAATTAGAGAAGCCCTATAAAATTTTTAACTTCTAATGGAAAGAAAAGGCCATAAGTAGAAGTAAGAAAATTAAGAAAAACAATTTCATGGAAAAGGAAACATATAGTAAAGCAAGACTTCCATGATTATTCCATTATTTTTTTTTTCCCAAAATGTTCTTAGTTTTTGTAAGCATAGCATCTGCAGATAAATAGTAATTTTGTCTCTTCCTTTCTGATAGGACAATTATTTTTTTGTTTTTATTCTATTTATTTTATTAAAAATTTTTTTTAATGTTTATTCATTTCTGAGAGACCGAAAGAGACTGAGCATGAGTGGGGGAGGGGTAGAGAGAGAGGGAGACACAGAATTTGAAGCAGGCTCCAGGCTCCGAGCTGTCAGCACAGAGCCTAATGCGAGGCTTGAACTCATGAACTGTGAGGTCATGACCTGAGCCGAAGTCGGACGCTTAACTAACTGAGCCACCCAGGTGCCCCTGTTATTTTGTTTTTCAACAGTATTTAATAGTCTTCATGATAGCAGATACATTTATTTTTTTCTCTGGTTTTAATGAATGCATTTCAAATTACTTACTGTTAAATACGATTTTTCGTATATAGTTTATTTTGTCATACTGGAACATCCACTTTACAGACCCAGGCTATTTTCCTTTCTTAGAGCTAATCACTTTCTTTATCACCATGATGGCCCTATTGCACTCATGCCCACATGTTTATGTACGCACGTGTTTCAGCTGTGGTGAGCTATACTTACAGTTTCCCAACTACTGATTCCATAGTGGACTCTCACATTGCCTATGGCTCTTCCTGGCTCTTTTGCCCCTGTGTCAGAAATACCTTCCCTTGCTTGTTTCTTTCTGTACCAGCTCATCTTGTACATCTCTGCTTACAAATCACTCCTCTCCTCTGTCCCCACTCAAAACTTAACATTGTTTGCCTTAGAATACCACTGTTCTTAGTGCATACTTGTTATCATTTTACCTATAATGCTTTGTTATACTTCTTCACAATGCCAAGGTTTCCCCATGACCCTAGGTTAATATTACACCATGGCTTTAGTCACATACATGTATTAGATGTTTTTTTTTTTTTTTAATTTTTTTTTCAACGTTTTTTTATTTATTTTGGGACAGAGAGAGACAGAGCATGAACGGGGGAGGGGCAGAGAGAGAGGGAGACACAGAATCGGAAACAGGCTCCAGGCTCTGAGCCATCAGCCCAGAGCCCGACGCGGGGCTCGAACTCACGGACCACAAGATCGTGACCTGGCTGAAGTTGGACGCTTAACCGACTGCGCCACCCAGGCGCCCCTAGATGTTTTAATTAAATGTTTATTTTTAAGTAAATAGTCAGCTTGTGAAAATTAGTTTTCATATAAGTAGTATATTCTTTTAAATTAAATTAAAAAGATAAGTGCACTTGCTTCATTGGGGTCTGCATTCTGTTTCCCAAATTAAGTACATTTCCTGGCATTACTTAGTAATAAGAAGATTGTGTGCTTTCTTTCATTAGTGTGATATTTGGACCTAATACTGTTTTGCAGAGCATACGTATATATTTTAGTTATGGTGAATAAGGTAATTTAGGTCAATAGTCCACCTAAGAACTCCTAGAAAAGGTGGACAAAATGGTTTAAAACAAACAAACAAAAAAAAGGCATAAAAGAGCCAATTTGGCTGTGAAGAATTATGGGATCAAAACTTTATGGAAGAGTGAAACCTAGAGAGATGAGCCCACTGTTTTACTAGGGGTCCCTGCCAATTCTAGAACTGTCTGATTTGTTAACATGTGGAGTAGCTGTCAGATCTAGGAGTCACATTCTGGAATCCAGGGCCTACCAAAGAGGGGTCATGGTACATCAATACCTTTTAGGTTGGCACTAAGAAGAAAGGATAAACTGGATTTAAACTTATCTTTTAAAGACTGAAATCTAGCTTTAAATTATTTCAGGTCTTAAATTTGGTTAACATGATCCACTTTTGCTAGTCTCCTAGGAGCCTGTTAAAAGCAAATATAACTATGGGGCGCCTGGGTGGCGCAGTCGGTTAAGCGTCCAACTTCAGCCAGGTCACGATCTCGCGGTCCGTGAGTTCGAGCCCCGCGTCGGGCTCTGGGCTGATGGCTCGGAGCCTGGAGCCTGTTTCCGATTCTGTGTCTCCCTCTCTCTCTGCCCCTCCCCCGTTCATGCTCTGTCTCTCTCTGTCCCAAAAATAAATAAACGTTGAAAAAAAAAATTTTAAAAGCAAATATAACTAATCTTAAACTATTTACAATTTTAATGTACGTTGTTCGATATGCATTAAAAAAATAAACAAGGATTCAAAGATTCAGAAACCACAGAGACAAAACAGACAACTGAATCAGATTCATAAGCACTCTAGATAATGGAGTTATCAGACAGAAATTAAAAGAACTCTGTATTAGTATTTTCAAGGAAATAAAAGTTAAGGCTGGGAAATTCAGAGAGCTAGAAGTTATAAAAAAGAATAAAATGGGAATTCTAAAATTGAAAAATAAGATATTTAAAAGTCTTTGTGCTGGTAGATGGTTTCAGCAGTGGATTAGGCCTAACGTTAGGGAAAATTAGGAATTCATACCTAGGTTATAACAGAATATCCAGAATGAAACATGAAGTGATAAGGATAGAGAATAAAAATAAGTCAGAGTGGAATGTAAGGCGAAAGGAATGCAGTGAGAAGGTATTAACGTTTACGTAATTAGAGTCTCGAAAAAGAGTAAGAATGGGGCACAAAGTATTTGAAGAGATAGTTGCTGAAAATTTTCTAAAATGGCTAAAGATACCAAACCACATATTGAAGAAGTTCTATAAAGCCCATGCAGGAACAAATACAGAGAAAACCCACTTAGTCCCATTAGACTTTTAAAAACAAAGACAATGAGAAAATCCTCAAAGCAGATAGAGAAAAAGGATAATTTGCCTTCAAAGGAGCATCAGTTAGACTAAAAGGTGATAGAAGTAGAAATACTTGACCTGGAATATATGGGATAGAATGATAATTGGAGATAATGGAATGATATTCTCAAAGTGCTAAATGAAAATAAGTGGTAATGAGCAAAAATATGTTCCAAGAATGAAAGTAAGATGGAAATGTTTCAATTAAATATTTTAGTAAGTTCAGTCAAGAATTGATAGAATTTCTCACCAGCAGACTTGCAGAAAAGGAAATACTAATAGGGTATTCTTCACACACAATAAAAATAATCCTGGATGGGAGAAGAGATACAGAAAGGAATGAAAAACAAAATGGTAAATAAATTGATAAAACCAAATGAATATTGATCTTATGAATAATAATATTTTGTGGTTTAATTGTATAAAGAATAAAAAATCTGAAGTAAAAACATACAAATTGAGGTTGAGGGGAAAATGGGGTTAATGTCTTATGATGTCACTGCATTTTCTAAGAAGACTTAGTAGTGTGGACATGTTATATTAGATTTTGCTAAGTTGAGGATGAATGTTATAATTTCAAGAATAATTGCCAAAAGGAAAGCAGGCATCTGATGACTACAATGCTAATATGAGGGAGAAATAGCATCATAAAAAATTAATCCAGAGTATATTATGTAGGTTGACCGTGTAAAGTTAATGCTATATATAAAAATAATATTTAAAAAATGGATGAAAAGCCAACGGGAAAATTGAAATAGAATTGTGAAAAAATTTAATGAAACAAAAACATACAGGGGAAAAAGAAAGGAGAAGTGTAAAAAAAAGTAAAATGGTAGACTGCGTGTAATTATATAAATAATTGCATTAAATATCAATGGGTTAAACACAGTAGTTAAAGGCAGAGAGTTTCAGAATTAAAAATATGAGGACCACTTATGTACTATCTATAAGAAGTAAACTTTAAGTATAAAGAAGAGCTACGTTGAAAATAAGGGCACCTGGGTGATTCAGTCGGTTGAGTATCTGATTCTTGATTTCAGCTCTGGTCATGATCTCACAGTTCATAGGTTCAAGCCCCATGTCAGACTTTGCGCTAACGGTGTGCAGCCTGCTTGGGATTCTCTCTCTTTTCCTCTCTCTCTGCCAATGCATGTGTGCTCTCCCTCTCTCTCAAAATAAATAAACATTAAAAAAAAATCTTTTAAGTTTATTTATTTTGAGAGAGACAGAGCCAGAATGCAAGTGGCTTAGGGGCAGAGTGAGAGGGAGACACAGAATCCAAAGCAGGCTTCAGGCTCCGAGCTGTCAGCGCAGAGCCCGACATGGGGCTCGAACTCACGAGCTGTGAGATCATGACCTGAGCCGAAGTCAGACACCCAACTGACTGAGCCACCCAGGTGCCCCGTCAAAATAAATAAACTTTAAAAAAAAGATGTAGCTAAGTTGAAAATGGATTATACCTCTTAAAAATCATTGGGTCAAAAACAAAATTCATAGGAGCCATTAGAAACTTGTGGGGATTTTTTGTTTTGTTTTATTTATTTTTTATTTTTTATGTTTATTTATTTTTGAGAGACAGAGAGAGAAAGAGAGAGTGCAAGCAGGGGAGGAGCCAAGAGAAAGGGAGACACAGAATCTGAGGCGGGTTCCAGGCTCTGAGCTGTCGCACAGAACCTGAATTCAAAATTTTGAATTCAAAATTCATGAATGGTGAGATCAAGACCTGAGCCAAAGTCAGACACTAAACCAATTGAGCCACCCAGGAGCCCCAGAAAATTGTTTTTAGATGAATAACTGTGAAAGCAAAGCATATACAAATTTGTGGGATGTAGCTAAGTGAGTGCTTAGAGGGAAATTTATAACCATTCAATGCCTATATTTGGAAAGAACAAAGTTAAGCCAATAACCTAAGCTTCCTTTCTAGGAAACTAGAAAAATAAACCCAAAATAAACATCAAGGAGGAAACAGTAGAGGTCAGAAATCAATGAAATAGAAAACAAAAATAAAAATCAATAAACCAAAGAATTAGAAACATCTTGGAAAATTGCTTAAAAAAAAAAAAAAGAGAAGGAAGACACAAATTACCAATATCAATTCAAGAAAACATTAGAAAACCTGAATAGCCAATATCCATGAACAGAATTGAGGTAATAACTTAAAATCCTTACCTCAAAGAAAACTCCCAAGTCCAGATGGTCCCCTGGTGAGTTCTTTCAAACATTTAAAGAAATATTTATTACCAGTCCTACACAATCTATTTCAGAAAATAGTGGAGAAGGGACCATTTTCCAACTTATTTTGTAAGGTCACCCTTATTTCAAAAACCAGGCAAAGGCATCATAAGAAGGTAGAACTATAGTCTAATATACCTGTGAACATCAACGCAAAATTTCTTAACAAATTTTTGATAAGTCAAATTCAAAAAATATAGAGAAAGAATAATACATCGTGGCCAAATAGAGTTTATCCAAGAGCTCAGTTGCATTTTCTGAAGGCATTCAACTAAACTCACTATATTAGTAGGATAAAGTAGAAAAACTACATGATATAGAAAAAGTATTTGCCAAAATTCAATATCCTTTTATAACCAAAACACTCAGCTGTCTGACAAGGAATAGAAGGGAACTTACTCAACCTCATTAAGGCTATCTATCAAAACCTTATCTATCTATCAAAAGCTTGTATAATACTCAAAGGTAAAAGCTTCATTGCTTTCTCTCTAAGATCAGGCACACATTAAGAATGTCTTCTCTTGGGGCACCTGGGTGGCTCAGTCGGTTGAACATTGGACTTGAGCTCAGGTCCTGCCTTGTGGTCAGTGAGTTCGAGCCCCACATCAGGCTCTGTGCTGACAGCTCAGAGCCTGGAGCCTGCTTCAGATTCTGTGTCTCCCATTCTCTCTGTTCCTCCTCCGCTCATGCTCTGTCTCTGTCTCTCAAAAATGAATGAACATTAAAAAAAAAAAAAAAGAATGTCTTCTCTCACCACTTTTATTTAACATTGTAATGATGGTCTGATACAGAGTATTATAAGGCAAGAAGAATAAGTAAAAGGCAAATAGATTGGAAAGGAAGAAGTAAAACTGTCCTTATTTGTAGACATGTTCACATGTATAAAAAATCCAGAAAAATAAAAGATATTAGAACTGATACATCAACTTAGTAAGGTTTCAGGGTACAAGGTCAACATACAAAAACCAACTTTATTTGTAAGTGCTACCAAGAAAAATTAGAAAATTAAACTTTAAAAAAAACCCCTCCACAATAGCATGAAGATTAGGTAACTCACAAGAGGTCTGAAGAAAGTGAAGAATGTTGCCAAAGAGAGAAACATCCTAAGAAAACAATTCAACCGATTTCATTTAAGGAAGATGGCAGAGTAGGGATATCCTGAGAACACCTCTTCTCACGGACACACCAGTGTTGCAGTTACGTGTAGTACAACTCACTTTGAGAAAAACCTGAAGACTAGCAGGGCAGTTCTTCACGGCTAGAGCTATATTTTAAAAACCACCTAGAAAAGAGTAGGAGTTATGGAGACAAAGTTGGGAACCAAACCCCAGACACACTGACCCACAAGCAGGAGGGCTATCAAGGTGCTGAGGCCCTCTGGGAGGACATAGATTGGACACCCCAAGCCCTGAGGATTTGCACTGGGAAGGCAAGCGTCCATAGCCTCTGGCGTTGAAAATCAGTGGGGCTTAACTCAAGAGCTTTGAAAATTAATGGGTCTTAACTCCAGGAAAGTTGGAGGACTATAGATAAACAGACCCTGTCCTTAAAGAGTGCACAGTATCACTTGCTCTGAGACCCAGTTCAGAGGCAGTAGTTTGAAAGCTTCTGGGCTATACATAAAGGAGATTTATTGACCAATTGTAGCGTTTTGCTGGAGGCTGAGGGATCTGTAGGAATATTTTCTGGGAATGGAAGAACTGGTAGGTGCCATTTTTCTGACCTCTTTCAGTATAGTTGGTCTATGCTGGCAGGCACCAGTTCTGAGCCTCTCCTTCTGCCTCGCTAGCACTATAACACCTGCCCTGTGGACCTGCTCTGTCAGGTACCCCTCCAAAGCCACTCCTGCCCCTCCACACCCAGCAGGAATCCCTCAGAGGGAATCAGCAGCAGTCTGATTTCAGTCTACTCTAAAAGACAGCATTGTGGAAGACACCCAAGCTGGACAGCAAAAAGTAAAAAGAATCTAAAAACATGAACGTAGGGGGGCGCTTGGGGGCTCAGTTGGTTAAGTGTCCGACTTCGGCTCAGGTCATGATCTCATGGTTCATGAGTTCGAGCCCTGCGTCGGGCTCTGTGCTGACTGCTTGGAGACTGGAACCTGTTTCATATTCTGTGTCTCCCTGTCTCTACCCCTCCCCCCACTTGCGCACACACACATTCTCTCTCTCTCAAAAATAAACATAAAAAATTTTTTTAAATATGAACATAGGTTAGGAACCTCTGGGGCATCATCAAACTTAGTAACATTTGCATTATAGGCTTCTCGAAAAAATAAAAAAGAGAAAAAGCGGGGGGAGGGGGGGGGACTACTTTGAAGAAGTCATAGTTGAAAACTTCCCTAACCTAGAGAAGGAAACAGACTGCCAAGTCTAGGAAGCTCAGAGAGTCCTGAACAAGATAAACCCAAAGAGATCCACACCAAGACACATAGCAATTAAAATGTCAAAAGTGAGATATAAAAAAATAAACCTTAAAAAGCAGCAAAGAGAAAAGCAACAAGCTATATGAAAAGGAAATGCCGTAAGACTGTCAGCTGATTTTTCAGCAGAAACTTTGCAGGCCAGAAGGGAGTGGCATGATAACAATCTAAGTGATGAAAGAAAGAAACCTACAACCAAGAATACCCAGCAAGGTTATCATTCACAGTGGAAGGAAAGATAAAGAGTTTCCCAGGCAAATGAAAGTAGAGTTCATCACAACTGAACTTTAAGAAATGTTAAAGGGACTTTTTCAGAAGAAAAGAAAGATGATAATGAGAACTAAGAAAATGATTAAAGGAAAATTTTACTGGTGAAAGCAAACATGGTAAAGGTAGTAGATCAATCACATATAAAGTTAGTATTGGGGCACCTGGGTGGAAGCGTTCGACTTCAGCTCAGGTCATGATCTCACAGTCCGTGAGTTCGAGCCCCACGTCGGCCTCTGTGCGGACAGCTCAGAGCCTGGAGTCTGCTTCAGTTTCTGTGTCTCCCTCACTCTCTGCCCGTCCCCCACTTGCCCTCTGTCTCTGTCTCTCAAAAATGAAGAAACGTAAAAAATTAAAAAAAAAATAAAGTTAGCATGAAGATTAAGAGATGAAAGTAGTAAAACCAGTTACATCTACAATAATTAATGAATACACAAAATAAAAGATGTAAGATACGAAGTCAAATACATAAAATGTGGAGAGTTGTAGTAAACCTGTGGTGCTTTTAGAATGTGTTAAAGTTAATCGAACATCAGCTTAAAGGAGACTGCAAAGTATTATTATATTATCAACTTCATATGAACCACAAATCAAAAACCTATAATAGATACACAAAACCTAAAGAGAAAGGAATGCAAGCATAGCACTAAAGGAAGTCCATAAAATCATAAGGGAAGAGAGCAAAAGAAGAAGAAAGGAGCCAAGAAAAACTTCAAAACAACCAGAAAATGGTTATATATGCTAGTTGTTATATGTCAACAGATGACAATAAGTACATACCTATCAATAATTACTTTTCACGTAAGCGGACTCAAAGTTCCAGTCAAAAGGTAAAGGGTGACTGAATGGGGAAGAAACAAAATAAGACCCATCCAAATGTTGTCTACAAAAGACTCACTTCAGACCTTAAGACATTTACAGACTGAAAGTGAAGGGCTGGAAAAATGTATGCTTTGCAAATGGGAGTGGGAAAAAAAAAAAAGCTGGGGTAGGTAACAATACTCCTATCAGACAAAGTAGGCTAAAACAAAGACTTTACCAAGAGGCATAGATGGGCATTACATAATGATAAAGGGATCAATCCAACAAGAGGATATAATAGTTGTAAATTTCTATGCACCCAACATAGAAGCATCTGAATATATTAAGCAAATTAACAGACATAAATGGAGAAATTGACAGTAATATAATAATAGGAGGTTATTTTGACACCCAACTTGCATCAGTGGATAAATTACCCAGAAAAAAAAAAAAAAAAAACAATAAGGAAGGAAACAGTGGGCTTGAATGGCACATTAGACCAGATGGACCTAACATATATACCGAGCATTCCATCCAAAAACAACAGAAGACACATCCTTTTCAAGTGCACATGGAACATTCTCCAGGACAGATCACATATTAAGCCACAAAACAAGTTTTAATACATTTAAGATTGAAATCATATTAAACATTTTTCCCAACCATAACAATATGAAGCTAGAAATCAATTATAAGAAAAAAGCTGGAAAAAAACCAGAAACATGTGGAGTCTAAACAACATGCTACTAAACAACCAATGGGTCTTTGAAGAAATCCCAGAAGAAATAAAAAAAGTAGATGAAAATGAAACACAACAATTCAAAAGTTTTGCTGTCCAGCAAAGGCAGTTACAAGAGGCAAGTTTACAATGATACAGTCTCCATAGATGCAGAAAAAGCATTTGATAAAATACAACTCCATTCACACTCAACAAAGTGGGCATAGAGGGATTGTACCTCAACATATTAAAGTCTGTATATGACAAACTCACAGCTAACATCATACTTGATGGTGAAAATTTGAAAGCGTTTACTTTAACATCAGGGGCAAGACCAGGATGTCCGGTCTCACAACTTTTAATCAACATTATGCTGGAAGTGTTAGCTCCAGTAGTCAGACAAGGGAGGGGGGGGTGGGGGAAGGCATCTAAATTGGCAAGGAAGAAGTAAAACTCATTGTTTGTAGGTGAATGATATTATAGATCTAGAAAACCCTAAAACTCTACCAAGAAAACTATAAGAACTAATAAATGAATTCAGTAAAGTTGCAGGATACAAAATTAATATACAGAAATCTCTTGCATTTTTATGCACTTATAAGAAACTATCAAAAAGAGAAAGTAATCCCATTTGAGGTGCCTGGGTGGCTCAGTCAGTTAAGTGTCCGACTTTGGCTCAGGTCATGATCTCATGGTTCATGAGTTCAAGCCCCACATCGGGCTCTGTGCTGACAGCTCAGAGCCTGGAACCTGCTTTGGATTCTGTGTCTCCCTCTCACTCTTTCCCCCTCCCCCACTCATACTCTGTCTCTGTCGCTCAAAAATCAATAGATGTTAAAAGAAAAGAATCCCATTTACAATTAATTCAAAAAGAATAACTTTAACCTAGGAGGTGAAAACCTGCACTCTGAAAACTGTAAGATACTGGTGAAAGAAGTTGAAGGTGACACGAATAATTAGAAAGATATGCCATGTTCATGGATTGGAAAAATTAATATTATTAAAATGTTTATACTACCCAAAGCAATCTACAGATAATCTTTTCACAGAACTGAAACAATAATGCTGAAATTTGTATGGCAATACAAAAGACCCTGAATAGCCAAAGCGTTCTTGAGAAAGAAGGACAAAGCTAGAGGTATCACAAAATTGTATTTCAAGTTATGCTAGAAAGCTATGATAAGGAAAACAGTTTGGGAGTGGCAACAAAATAGACCCATTGATCAATGGAATAGTACAGACGGCCCAGAAATAAACCCACACTTAGTCTGTCATTTTATCTATGACAAAATATGCTAGAGTATACAGTGGGGAAAGACAGTTTCTTCAGTAAATGGTTGCTGGGAAAACTGGAAAGCTACATGCAAAAGAATGAAACTGGACCACTTTTTTTTTTTACATCGTATGCAAAAATAAACTGGAAGAAATATCTAAATATAAGACCTGAAATTATAAAGCCCTTAAAAAAAAAAACATAAGTAGTAAACGTTTGGATAGTGGTTCTAGCAGTATTTTTTTTAAATCTGTTTTCTAAGGCAAGGGCAACAAAATCAAAAATAAACAATTATGACTGCATCAAACTAACATGCTTTTGTAAAGGAAATAATCAACAAAATGAAAAGGCAACCTACTGGATCAGAGAGGATATTTATAAATGAGATATCTGATAAAGCGTTAATATCCAAGATATATAAAGAACGCACACATCTCAAAGCCAAAAAAAAAAAAACAACGAATAATTTGGGGCAAAAAAAAATGGGCAAAGGGCTTAAATAGACATTTTTCCAAAGAAGACCTACAAATGGCCAACAGACACATGAAATGATGCTAAATGTCACTCATAATCAGGGAAATGCAAATTAAAACCACAATGAGATACCACCTCAATGAGATATAACCTGTCAGATGGTTAGTATCAGAAGAAATATCAGGTGTTGGTGAAGATGTGGAGAAAAGGGAACACTCATGCACTGTTGGTGGGAATGTAATGTGGTGCAGTCACTATGGAAAATAGTATGAAGGTTCCTATAAAAATTAAAAACAGAAATACCATATGATGCAGTAATTCTTCTGGGTATTTGCCCAAAGAAAATGAAAACACTAATTCAATAAGATTGAATATATCTCCCAGTGTTTATGCAGCATTTACAATAACCAAGGTATGGAAGCAATCTAAGTGTCCGTCCATAGATGAATGGATAAAGAAGATGTGATATATTTCTCTTCATCCATAAAAATGAATGAAATCTTGCCATTTGTGACATGAATGAACATAGAGGGTATTATGTTAAGTGAAATAAGTCAGAGAAAGACCAGTACCATGTACTTTCACTTATATGTGGATTCTAAAAACCAAAACAAATGAACATATAAAACCACAAACAGACTCATAAATACAGAAAACAAACTGGTGGTTGCCAGAAGGGAAAGGTATGGGATAATGGGCAAAATAGGTGAAAGGGGTTTAAGAAATGCAAACTTCCAGTTATAAAATAAGTCACGGGGGTGTAAAATAAGGCATAGCAGATATAACCAGTAGTACTGTAATAACTTTGTGTGGTGACAGATGGTAATTACACTTACGTGGTGAGCATTTCATATCGCATGTAAGCGTTGAATAGCTATGTTGTACACCTAAAACTAATATAATACCGTATGTCAAATATATTTCAATGAAAACTAATATATTGTTAAAAATAGAGTACTTCGGAAGGAATTCAATTTAAAATATGCAAGACCTTTTCACACAAAGTCACAGATTGCATTGGAAAATTAAAAAGCTAAATAAACGTAGAAATACACCATGCTTATGGATTGGAAAATTTAATTTTTTGAGATAGTAATTTCCCCGGAATTGGTCCATAGATTTAAGACAGTTTGACTCAAAATTCTCATAGACTTTGTTTTGAGAAACTGACACACTGCTTTAAAAACTTATATGGAAAGACATGATTCTTGATCTGATAACACAGCTGTCAATTAGAGCTCCTGAGACTTACTGTCTTACCTATGAACTATGGCTATTTAAAAAAAAAAAAAAACTTCTCTGTGATTTGGGAACAGTTGAAGGCTTTGGCTTTGAAAACCTTTTCTTAGAACTTATGTTGGACGACGGTAAAGATCTTGACTATTTCAATGATGAACTAAACAATAGCTAGACAAAAAAGTTTTTCAAGGTGCAGCAAGCTTTTGGGGGTCAATTTACGTTATGCAAAGATGTTTATAGGCAATAAAATTTAATTGTACTTTTAAAGAATTTTAACTGAATTTTCTTATAGTTCTTTCCTTTTTTTGAAAATATACATTTAAATAAATGCTCCTACAACCAACCCTAAGGTCTATAATGTTAAATGCTTTGGGGATTAATTTCACCTTTGAGTAAGGGTGAGAAGATTATGTGTATGTGGGGGTATTATCCTGGAGTAGACTTTATTTGTGTTAATGTCATATTTTACAAAAGGGACATATTTGATTCATTTACCCTTCTTCATTAATGGGAAATTGTACTTGTTTTTATAGGGAAGAGTGGACAGAAGCTATTCAGGCTGTAGCAGACAGACTTCAGAGACAAGAAGAGGAGAGAATGAATTGTAGCCCAACTTCACAAATTGATAACATAGGGGAGGAAGAGATGGACGCTTCCACAACCCATCATAAAAGAAAGGTAGAAAATAGTATCTTATCCCCTACTCAGGCACGGCACTTACGCGTGTGGAAGGAACACACTAAAAATTGCCATTTGTAAAACGTGTTGGCCGGTACAACTATATGGGTGAGGGTGGTGTTTATCCAGGTAAATCTGAAATACCTGTCATTGTTTAAAACCAAGTAATTTAAACGTCATTTTCGTGGTTCAGCACTTCGCACTGACTGCTGATAGGGCTTCTCAGGTCGTTGTTGACTGAAGTGCCATCATGCTGGTTTATAATTTGCATTTTCCTCTTATTGTTTTTAATACCATTTTAGAACTTGGAAATAATGTTTTCCCTAATGATTGGGTCCTGTTCCATGTGGTATTTATTTTGTACGCTCTGAGAGCAGAAGCGGAAACGGTTGTAGTGTGCTTCCTACCTGAAGCCCCAGCCTTATGAGTATCAGCGGGAACGCAAATAGTCTTGGAAATAATAGTTTTTATTTTAATGGCTGCTCCTGAGCCAGTGAGGGAAACAGACATTCCTTCCCTGAGTGCTCCAGATTAATAAATGCCAATTTAGAGATTGATCGAAATTATAAATTATGTTTTTCATTGCTACAGAAAATTGAAAAGCAACTTCCTTGTGTGAAAATGGTATTTTAGGATTAATCTAAAGGTCTCAGTGTTCAAAGTAAATGAACGTGCCATTTATCGTGTTAGAATATATTTGTTATAATAAATTGTAAATTTCATCTTGATGTAGGAGAACACTAATTTTGAATGTAATTACCCATGTAATTTGCTATTAGCATAATGATGAAGAACTCTTTTGGCATTAGACTGCTTGAGTTCAAATCCTCCTTTTCCCACCTGGTACACGTGTGAACTTGATGAAGTTACACTGTCACAACCTATGGCTCATTAATTATTCTCTCCTTTTCTGAAATTTCTGTTTTTTGTTTTTTGTTTTTTAAGTTTATTGTGTTGATTTTGAGAGAGTGCAAGCAGGAGAGGGGCAGAGATAGAGGGAGAGAGAGATTCCCATGCAGGCTCCACGCTGTCAGTGCAGAGCCCAACACGGGACTGTGAGAAGATGACGTGAGCCAAAATCAAGAGTCAGAAACTTAACCCACTGAGGCACCAGGTGCCCCTGAAATTTCTGTTCTAATTACAGTAATATTCTATGCTTGATCTTGGCCAAAAGTGGTGTCTTCATTGAAGACTTATACTCTGTTTGTTAGTTGAAGTGAATCCCTCTTTTCTTTTATCAACTTAACGCCTACCTGGTTCTTCAGTCATTGCAAAAAACAAAAACAAAAAAACCCACAGTGTAGTTTTCCTCACCTACTCAGAGATAAGAAAGCTGCTTCTGCACATCTATGTGCACATGTACGTGATGAATGTAAAATTTGACTGTGCTCATAAATTTAAAATCAGATCCCAGTTAATCTCATCCTTTGAATTATAAACTACCCCAGATGATACTAGCTATACTCTAAGTCTGTAGAATTGCTAAAACTCTGCTGAACAACCCATGTTACTAAAAAGCTGCTGTTGGGGCAGTTCCTGGTTGAAAGTGGGGAGTTTATAACACCCTAATGAGAAGTACTGTTACTGATGGATGAGAGAATTTGGAAATGAATATGGAAACTTAACCAGAGAATTTTGAATGAAGAGAGACAAATGTTTTCAAAGATGTAAAAATGGAAAAATATGGAGATTTTTTTTTCTGGTAAGGCTTTTTATTATAAATCATCATAAAAGCACAATGCAGTTTTCTCATTTTGCCGTTACAAGTGCAGATTATCTTAGAATTCATCACCTTCACTAATTATCACTTGTAAATGTTTATTACAAGTTTATTTTGTGCTATGCTCTCAGAAGTACTTTTATATGTATTATCTCATTTAATCCTCACAAATATCGTATGAGGTAGGTACTATTATTACCCCCATTTTACAGTGATTCATCTGACATTGAGATACATTAAATATCTTTTTCAAGCATGTAAGGACTTTCAATTCTATACTGTATAACTTCAGTGTGCAACTTATTGATTGATATATCTTGAGCCTTTATAATCACTATAATTATTTATACTCATTACATGACCAAATTATATTAGAGAACAAAATTAGATATTCTCCCTTACAATTGTAGTCAGTTTCTCAAAATATTATGTCAAGCTGTTGCACTTACTCAGTGTTTCAGTATTAGTTAATTTCATTTTATACGGCGAACTCTTGGGAAAATCAGTAGAATTTTAAAATTACAAAATAGTGGTAGAAAGTGAGGTTTAAAATTTTTTTTCAATGTGTATTTATTTTTGAGAGAGAGAGAATGCAAACTGGGGAGGGGCAGAGAGAGAGAGAGAGAGAGGGAGACAGACTCCAAAGCAGGCTTCAGGCTCGGACCTGTCAGCACAGAGCCCATCGTGGGGCTCAAACCCACGAACCGTGACCTGAGCCGAAGTTGGAAGCTTAACCGACTGAGCCACCCAGGTGCCCCGAAAGTAAGGTTCTTAAAGCAGATTCTCTAAGAAAACTCTCACTGAAACTGGGTCTCCAAAATTCAAAATTGATGCAGTCAAAAGTATTTTGAAAATGGGGGGATCCATTGACTTATTGGACCTATATCTGATTTCCATTGTTCTTTTTTATTTAATTTCATCTTAAATGAAATAGTATGAAACTGTTTTAAGTAACAAAGAGTGTAAAAAAAGATA
The DNA here is from genome assembly GCF_016509475.1 of Prionailurus bengalensis. Taxonomy (NCBI): domain Eukaryota; kingdom Metazoa; phylum Chordata; class Mammalia; order Carnivora; family Felidae; genus Prionailurus; species Prionailurus bengalensis. The sequence goes on from NC_057360.1 coordinate 6,113,807, forward strand.
GAACCTGTGCACCACTATTCTGTGATGTTTCTAACAATTTGGTTAAAAAGGATTAAATAGTACTGTCACTTCCCTAGTTCCCTAAAACTACATCCTTTACATGGCTCCGGTATCATAAAAAGAATGGTAGAAGTTCAGATGATTTTTCATTTCAAACTGTAAACACAGATATTCTGAAATAAGAACACCTTTCTCATAGTTTACCGTGTCCATTTTCTTCGTCGTTCACTTTTTGAAAAACGAGTGACAGGATGAAGAGACTAGCTACTAATTGTGGTAGCTCTGCTGAGAATTGTCGCGACTATTTTCTCTTGTCTCCAGCAGACAGATGGTCACTTCTCTTAGTGGCAGAGTATTGCCCAAAACCTGCCACCTGAGGTGAAGAGTCCCTTAGGGAAAGATACTGGGTGGTGGGAAAGAAGCAGAGGGCCTCATAATCAGATTTATTGGTGGTTCTGTGTTTAAACGAAAAGATGATCTTTCAAAAGAATTTGATTGGAGGACTCAGAAGTGCCTACTCTGGGTCTGCCAAGTGGCCATTCCCTAGACCCTGTCAGATATGTGAAGGGGCACAGCATAAAAGGCCAAATGAGAGTCAAAGTTCTGCTCAGTTTTTTTTTTTTTAAGTATATTTATTTAGAGACAGAGCGTGAGTGGGATCAGGGCAGAGAGAGAGAGGCAAAGAGAGAGAATCCTAAACAGGCTCCATGCTGCCAGCACAGAGCCTGATGTTGGACTCGAACTCACGAAACCACGAGATCATGACCTGAGGTGAAACCAAGAGTCGGACGCTTCACCGACTGATCCACCCAAGCACCCCGTGTTCGGCTTCATTTTTCAGTGACCAGTGTAGGCCTCTCCGAGGGTGGCTACTTACCATCTCCTGAGTTGGTAGAAAGTGTAAGCAATATGTTCTACCTTCCCATTAAGTCTGGCTCCAGTTCTTGGAGTTGTGTCACCTAATGCCTGGCTACACTAACTCAAAGCAATGGCTGGCATGGGGAGGCAGAGTGAAGAAAAGAAGTTTCCGTGTGACCTGCAGAAATCACGTGATCCCTCACTGCCTATCCAGAGAGGGAGCAGCGGCCTCATCAGTGGTGGAGAGGTTGGCAGGACAAAGACATGGATCTTTTGAGAGCACCCCCCTTTTTGCTTAGTGCCCCATGGGGCTTTGTTTGGTTTAGCTCGTAACATTGCAATTGTGGAAATTATTCTCTTGGACCAAATATGTTAAAACATCTGTATTCTCTTCTGAGTGGTTTCTTGTATTCATCTTCAGTTACATAGTCATATTCTTTAACCCGAATTTTGAAGTATACAGTTAGTCTTTCTCTTATATTCTAGTGTGTATTTGAATACTCTTACGAAGCATTTGTTATGTGTGCCCATGCATCTCTTAACCTAAAACGGCCACATTGACGTGGAAGAAAAGAGTGTAACTATGTAAGATATTTGCTTAATGGATTTTGGGGATTGGGTTTTAGAGGATTAACTTTTCTGCAGAGTCTCCATGCTCTCATCTTTTATTAAAATCTTACTGAATTTTTCCCTTAACACCATTGAAAAGAGGAAAACATTTTGTAATAGGTTACATTTCACTTGTAAAGACTAGATAATTACTGTGTGTACCGTGCTGAACGTGAGCATTTGGTATCAAAGATGCTTTTTAAGTTTTCTGAAGTTTTGTCAAAATATGGAACTGTTTCTGATTTTATCACATAGAATGCTTTTACTAATATTAATTTCCATGCAAATTCTCTTTTTTTAAGGTTGGCAGTCAAACTGTGAAATATAAAGATAGGAGTATTATACTTTAAACCTCCTTTTCTCTAAGAATTGCAATCTTAAGGAATGTAGCAATATAATTACATAGTGCTTTTCATCTGGAAATGCCATAAGGCAATTTACAAACTCTTTTCTGATTTTTATCCCTAAGAATTCAGTTTCCATTTATGTGATATTTAATAATAGGATGCAGGAAGTATGATTTTTCAGTGCATTTAGCTAAAAATTGAGGAGGGTACTGCTCAGATGAAGCTTTGAGCAAAAAATAACATCATAGCCTAGTTATGAGAATAACAGCTCTCAACTCGTTATTGCCATGGAATTAAACTACCCAAGTTTAACATTAAAACAATAACAGTGTATTTCAGTATATATCTCATGATTTTTCAGTTTGTGTGGGCAGTTCTACGGGTCTCCCATGGATCTCCCAAACAGTTGCATTCAGTGTTAGCACATTGGCCAGGCTGGAAAATCCAAGAAAGACTTTCTCACATTTCTGGATACTTGGTTCTTCTCCATGTGATCTCTTAGCATATGGTGTCTCATCATCCAGGTTCTTTCTACGTGGCCCCTTTCCCCAGAAGATAGTCTAGACTTCCTTATGGCATGAAAGCTGGCTTTCAGTTATGACTTTTCCAGGAGGTGAAAACACAAGCTGCCAGATTTAAAGGCTGGGCCTGAACTGGCATGTTATCACTTTGGTCATATTCTGTGTTCAAAGCAGGACACAAGGCTGGCCCAGGGAGAGGGAAAGTTGAGTCTATCTCTTCATGAGAAGAATGTGCGTATGGGGAGTCAGGGGACTTAGTGGTGCCATTGTTGGAGACCACCTAGCACAGATAGCTTTGTGGTCATATAGTACTCCTTGATTTGGAAAAATCTATTAATGAAAACACAGTTTCTTAATACTACCTGTTATTCAAATGACACGAACTTTGTTAACTATATTCTGTATATTTAGTGCCACATGTTTGATTTTTTGTTAAATTGGTAAATGTACTTTGCTATTTTCCCTGATACATTTTGCTACTTTTCTTTTGAACTAGTGTTTTTTTTTTAATTTTTTTTTTTAACGTTTATTTATTTTTGAGAGACAGAGAGAGACAGAGCATGAGCACGGAAGGGGCAGAGAGAGGGAGACACAGAATCTGAAGCAGGCTCCAGGCTCTGAGCTGTCAGCAGAGAGCCTGAAACGGGGCTCAAACTCACAAACTGCGAGATCATGACCTGAGCCGAAGTCAGATTCTCAGTTGACTGAGCCACCCAGGTGCCCCCCCTTTTTTTTTGAGAGAGAGAGAGAGCAGGGGAGGGGCAAAGAGAGAGAGAGAATCCCAAGGAGGCTCGATGCTGTCAGCACATAGCCTGATGCAGGGCTTGATCTCACAAACCATGACATCATGACCTGAGCCTAAAACAAGAGTTGGATGCTTAACTGACTGAGCCACCCAGGCGCCCCTTGAACTAAAGATATTTTTGAATGATTAAGACATTATAATTTGACATTTGGAAAAATTTTCAAAATTATAAACAGCAAATAAACTTGAAAGGGAATATAGGCATTTGTTTCTAAAACTTAGAATTTTTACATGTCATGTACATGAGGAATATTGGTCTGTAGCTTTCTTGTAATGTTTTTGTCTGGTTTTGATAATCAGGGTAATGATGGCCTTATGGAATTAATTGGGAAGTATTCCCTTTTTCTCAACTTTCTTCTTTAGGCGTGTACATAGAATTGGTATCATTTCTTCCTTAAATGTTTATAAAATTCAGCAGTGAAACCATCTAGCCCCTAGAGTTTTCTTTGTGGAGAGGTTTTTGACCACAAATTCAATTTCCTTAGTAAACATAGGGCTATCAAGGTATCTGTTTCTTAAGTGGGCTTCGAAAGTTTGAGGCTTTCAGGGAATTTTTTCATTTCATGTATATTGCCAATTTTATGAGCTTATAGCTGTTTATAATATTCCCATGTGATCCTTTTAGTATCCGTAGAATCTGTAGTGATGTCAGCTCTCTCTCATTCCTGACATTGGTTAATTTGTGTCTCTTGTTCTTATTTTCCAGGCCAATCTGGCTAGAGGTTTGTCATTTTTATTGATCTTCTCAAAGAACCAGCTTTTGGTTTCACTGAGATCCTCTACTTTTTTTTTCTTTTTAAAATTTAATTGATTTCTGCTCTGATCTTCATTATTTCCTTCTATTTCTCTTGAGTTTAATTTGTTCTTGTTCAGTTTCTTAATGTAGAAGCTGAGATCACTGATTTGGGACATTCTTGACATTTGCTTCAGATGGGTGGTAACCAGAAAAAAATATAAAAATCTTCAATAACTTCTGATCATCTGTAGGATAAAATCCAGATTCTGAAATTATTATTCATAAAACCCTCTGAACTGAATTTAAATTCAATATGATAAACTGAGCATACCCAGTTATCTCCCCTTCCATTTAAAAGCCCATTAAAATGGTAATAAAGGCATTTTAAAAAGAGATAAGTCCATACAAACAAAAAGCTGGGGGGTGGGGGAAGGCATCGGTGCAAAAGCAGTATCGAAATTAAGGAAGTTTGTGGAAGAATGCTCATAGAGCAGGAAAAGTGTGCATCTAGAGGGCTGTAAAGAGCAAGTAGCAGGTCAGCTTGGCAAAATCCTGGGAATCACCTGCCTTAGGAATGAGAAATGAAACTGAATACAGGCAGATTAATTAAAGGCATTCTTAGACTTCCCTGCCTTTCTGCTCTGATTGCACCAATTGCTTTCTCAGATTTGTACTGCCACTTTCTTAGGTTTCTTCTTCTTGTGATCCAGGTTATTGTCAACATTTCTTATACACATATCTTTCACTTTCTAGGATTCTATCCTTACTTCGCTTGAGTACATTCTCAGATAGCTTCCCTGAAAAGGACTGCTTCCTTACATGTATCTGGAAATGTTTGTGGGGCGCATTTTTGATGATCATGTTGTTTGGGGAAAGTGACACTACCAAGTCCTTAAAAACCTGAGTCCTTAGAAAACAGTGTGGAAGTTTCTCAAAAAATTAAAAATAGAATTATTATAGGATCCAGTAATTCCACTACTGAGTATTTATCCAAAGAAAACAAAAACACTATTTGAAAAGATATATGCACCCCTATGTTCATTGTAGCATTTTTTACAATAACCAAGATATGGAAAGAGGCCAAGTGTCCATTGATAGACAGATGGATAAGAAGATGTGGTATATGTACACCATGGAATACTACTCAGCCATAAAAAATAATGAAAACTTGCCATTTGCAACAACATGGATGGATCTAGAGAGTAGTGTGCTAAATGAAGTGTCAGAGAAAGACAAATACCATATGAATTCATTTATATGTGGAATTTAAGAAATAAAGCAAATGAACAAACAAAGGAGGAAAAAAACCAGACTCTTAAATACAGAGAACAAATTGGTGGTTGCCAGAGAGAAGGCAGGTGGAAAAGACTGGTGAAATAGATGAAGGGGATTAAGAGTACACTTAACTTGATGAACACTCAGAAGTGCATAGAACTGTTGAGTCATTATGTTGTGCACTGAAACTAATATAATACTCTGTTAATTATACTTCAATAAAAAGAGAAAAAAAAGAAACTTGAGTCCTTGAAAGTGAATGAAAATGGTTCTATTTTTCCTTTCCTCCTACACTTGACTGATAGTTTGGCTAGCTGAGGAATTTGAGGTTCACAGTTACTGCCTTTAGTATCTGAGAATTGCTTAAATTATTTCTAGCATCCATGATTGTTGGTGAGGTAGCTATTGCCAGTCTGATTCTTCTTCACTTAAGTGTGCTTAAAAATTGGTAAAATTTACTTTTGGGTAGATACCACAAACATATACCTATATGTTTATAAATGAATTGCATCAAATATTTCATATTACATTTTTTTAATTTATATTTTTCAGACAATGAATGATTTTGACTATTTGAAACTACTAGGTAAAGGCACTTTTGGAAAAGTTATTTTGGTTCGAGAGAAGGCAAGTGGAAAATACTATGCTATGAAGATTCTGAAGAAAGAAGTTATTATTGCAAAGGTAATTGATTAATAGAGTTGATTACTAAATATTTGTGTATGGTATGCACATATGTGTGTTCACGCATACACATGACTGAAGTGTAGAAATTCCATTAAGTAACCAAAATGTAGATTGTTGGTTACTGCTGCGGTAGTATCTGTATATCAATATTTATTTATAACATTAACATTTTCAAAAGTTTATAATATTATCTGGAAGTTGTATACTGAAGGTATTTTATTTCCTTGAGATAGAAATATTTATTTATGTGTGTTTGGGGGAATGTTTTTACTGTCTCTTTGTGACGTGTATCACTGATTATACTTAGTGTTGCTTTTTAATGTTTTTCCCCAACATTCTGAATTTTCTGTTATTAAATAAAAAAGTGATTAGGATAACACCGATGACTTGTACCCGTATATTATACAGCTTATATAATGATGAATGGAAGAGCATCTTTAATAGATTTGAAAATATAGGAATCATAAAACTAAAAGAAGTAGCAGTCTTTGAAATTCTTTCAGGAGGCCTTAACCCCCATCTCCGTAACTTAGATCCATACAGATAACTAGCATGTTAATGATGCTAGTCCTCACTCAAGAGTTCTGAATTGAGGGGCTCCTGGGTGGCTCATGATCTCACGGTTTGTGAGGTTGAGCCCCGTGTTGGGCTTTGTTCTGACATCACAGAGCCTGGAGCCCACTTTGAGTTCTGTGTCTCCCTCTCTCTCTGCCCCTCCCCTGCCCATGCTGTGGTTCTCTCAAAAACAAATAAACATAAAAATTTTTAAAAAATATATTATTATCATACTTTATAGACTACTTTAACTTTCCATTATTTGCAACCACCATTGACCGTTGAACAAGATGGAGGTTAAGAATGACTCCCTGCTCAGTCAGAAATCCACATCTAACTTTTGACTAAAGTTAACTACTAACAGTATATGGTTGACTGAAAGCCTTCATGGTATCATGAACGGTTCATTAACATATTTTGTATGTCATATGTCTTATATACTGTATTCTTACAATGAAGTAAGCTAGAGAAAAGAAAATGTTATTAAGAAAATCATTAAGGAACAGAAAATACATTCACAGGACTGTACTGTATTTGTTGAAAACAATCTGCGTGTAAGTGGACCCTCACAGTTCAAACCCATGTAGTGCAGGGGTCAGCTGTATAGTTTCCTCATCTCCCCTGTGTTTGTACATTTGTTTTAATTTCAACTGTTACACAAGTCTGTGTCTGGTATTGGAAAGAACACTGACCTTGGAGTCATGCAGGCCTGGATTCACTTCCCAGCTTTGTGTCTTACCACCTAATGGCCTTTAACAAGCAGTTTGGGGGCAGTACTGCTCCCTTAGGGACATTTGTAATGTTTTAGGGTAGTGTATTCATTTAATCACAGTGAATCAGTGGAAGAGAAACTACTGAGTGTCACCAGGTGGAGGCCACGTGTGCTGAGTACATGTTGAGTAGCCCAACAAAGCATTGGATTTTTCATTTGTAAAATTCTACTTGTTAAAAGACAAAAAAGTATTTCTGGACAGGAATATTGAGGATTTGGATATTTAGTATAGTGCCTGACTCTTATTATTCATTAAACTGCTATCTTCCCGGAGGTAGTATAGTGTAGTAGGCTCTGCCACTTACTAAATGATCCCAAACAAATTGCTCAACTTTTTATGCCTTTGTTTCCTCATCTGCAAAATGGGGGAAATGATAGTGCCTGTCTCATAGAGTTGTTGTCAGGATTAAATGAATGAATACATGTAATAGCATTTGCTGTAAACAAAATTAAGATTAAAATAGTATTAAATGAAAATCTATTGTTGTTATGAGGATTTGCTATGATTATTATTACTCTTACCATCTACTGTGTGTGAGGCATCAGTAAAAATATCATTTCCATTCTGTTTTTTTCTTTTATGCATTAGCCTCACCTAGAGCCTGTCTTCCCTTACTAATTAATTGTATTTTTCTCACTAACTCCACAGAACTGGGTATATTTCACAAGTGAGAGAATATCTAGATTGGTATACTACCCTTGATACGTTTGCCAACAAATCCCTTTATCCATTTCTTGAAAGAGAATATAATATGTCTGCTTATAGAAAAATGATTAAGCAGTATAATGTTTTAGAGTCTGACAAGACCTGGGATTTGAATCCTGATGTGCCAATCACAGAGCCTCATAGAGAGGAGTAAGTGATGTCCATGTGCCTTATTACTGTTGACATTAACACTGACCACCTGATTAAAGTATTGGCTACCAGCATTCTCCACTGTAGAATTACCATTTCTCCCGTTGTAGTTAATAACTATCTTAGGGGAGATACTCTGAGACTATACAAGTGTCCTTTTTCTTCTTAAACTTTTGCCCGCTCATTTTAACTTCCATCAGTGGATCTTGTCTACAGTACTTATTACTGTGGCATACTAGTGGTATTTTCTTTTTTCCCCTAATTCTTTGTGCCTTTGTATCAATTTTTGTAATCTTTTCAAAGAACCAACTTTTGGGGCGCCTGGGTGGCGCAGTCGGTTAAGCATCCGACTTCAGCCAGGTCACGATCTCGCGGTCCGTGAGTTCGAGCCCCGCGTCGGGCTCTGGGCTGATGGCTCAGAGCCTGGAGCCTGTTTCCAATTCTGTGTCTCCCTCTCTCTCTGCCCCTCCCCCGTTCATGCTCTGTCTCTCTCTGTCCCAAAAATAAATAAACTTTGAAAAAAAAAATTTAAAAAAAAAAAAAAAAAAAAAAAAAGAACCAACTTTTACTTTCATTGCTTTTTCTCTGTTTTTCTATTCTCTGTTATTTATTTCTAATCTTTACTATTTCCTTCCTTGTGCTAGCTTTAGCTTTAGTTCTTAAGCTGTAAAGTTAGATTGAAGATTTGATATCTGTCTTCTTTATAAATGTAAGCGTCTAAATCTACAATTTCCCACTTAGCACTACTTGTGATGCATCCCATAAATTTTGGTGTGTTACATTTTTCTTTTCATTCATTTCTCAGTATTTTCTCATTTAATTTCCCTTGTGATTTCTCCTTTGATCCATGGATTAAGATTCTACTGTTTAATTTCTACAGATGTGTAAATTTTCTAATTTTCTTCTGTTTTTCATTTCAAACTTCATCCCACTGCTGTTAGAGAAGATACTGGGTTTGATATCTATCTTTTAAATCTATTGAGACTTATTTTGTGGCCTAACATATGGTGTATCCTGGAGAATTTTCCATGTGCACTTGAAAAGAATGTGTAATCTGTTGTTGGGTAAAATGTTCTCTGTGTGTCTGTTAGGTCCAGCTGGTTTATTATGTTAAGTCCTCTGTTTTTTACTTACCTTTCATCTGGTTGTTCTCTCTCATTATTGTGAGTAGGGTATTGATGTCTCCAACTATTACTGTAGAACTATTACTCATTTCAATTCTATTTTTGCTTCATACATTTTGAGGGCTTATTATTAGGTACATAAATGCTTATAATTGTTATTTCTTGATGGATTGAGCCTTTTATTAATACCTTTTTTTTTTTTGTCTTTTGTAACCTTTAAAAAAATTTTTTTTTGGTCTGATAATGGTAAAACCACCCCTGCTCTCTTTTGATTATTTTTGTATGAAATATTCCATCCTCTCAGTTTCATTATATTTGTGTCTTTGGCTCTAAAGTAAGCCTCCTGTAGATAGCGATCATTTTGTTGTTGTTAAATCCATTCTGCCATCTCTTATCTTCTGATTGGAGAGTTTAATCCGTTTACATTAAAATAAATACTTACAAGGAGGGAGTTCTGTCACTATTTTCTTTATGCTTTATACTTTCCTTGTCCCACATTATCTGCATTACTGACTTCTTTTATGTTTAATTGATTTTATTTTCGTGAAACATTTTAATTCCCTTCTCATTTCCTTCTCTATATATTCTATAGCTATTTTCTGTGTGGTTACCATGGGGATTACATTTAACATCCTAAAATTATAACACTCTAATTTGAATTTATACCACCTTAACTTCAGTAACATACGAAAACTGCTTCTGTGCTCCTCTGCCACTCTACTCAAGGCTTTTTAAGTTATTGATGTCATAAACTACATCTTTATTCTTTTTGGTGCAATTGTTAATGGGATTGTTTTCTTAATTTCTCTTTTTACTACTTTATTATTAGTGTAGACAAATCCAAGAGATTTCTGTATGTTAATTTTGCATCCTGCAACTTCACTGAATTCATCTTAATTTCTCTTTCTACTACTTTATTATTAGTGTAGACAAATCCAAGAGATTTCTGTATGTTAATTTTGCATCCTGCAACTTCACTGAATTCATCTATCAGTTCTATTGGTTTTTTTGGTGGAGTTTTTAAGGTTTTCTGTATATAGTACTGTGTCACTGCAAATAGTGACAGTTTTACTTCTTTCTTCTTGATTGGATGCCTTTTATTTCTTTTTCTTGTTTTATTGCTATGGCTGGACTTCCAGTACTGTGTTGGTTAAACATGGTGAGAGTAAGACATACTAGTCTTATTCCTGATCTCAGAAGAAAGGCTATCAGTTTTTCACCATTATAATGTTAGCTGTGGTTTTTCATATATGGCCTTTATTATGTTGAGGTATGTTCCCTCTAAACCTACTTATTGTTGAGAGTTTCTATCATGAATGGAAGTTGTATTTTGATAAATCTTTTTTCTGTATCTATTTATATGATCATAAAGTTTTGATCCTTTTTCTTATTAATGTGAGATATCACATTGATTGATTTGTGAATCTTTTAAAATTTTTTTAATGTTTGTTTTTAAGAGCAAGCAAGAAAGAGACAGAGTGCAGATGGGGGAGGGGCAGAGAGAGAGAGAGGGAGACACAGAATTGGATGCAGGCTCCAGGCTCTGAGCTGGCAGCACAGAGCCCCATGCCGGGCTTGAACTCAAAAACCATGAGATCATGACCTGAGCCAAAGTCAGCCGCTTAACCGACTGAGCTACCCAGGCGCCCCTGATTTGCAAATACTGAATCAATATCCCTGGAATAAATCCCGCTTGATTGTGATGAATTTTTTTTTTTAATGTACTGTTGAATTTGGTTTGCTGATATTTTGTTGAGGATTTTCGCATCTCTTTTCATCAGAGATATTGGTCTGTAATTTTTTTTATTTGTTTTTTTTTTTTTTGGTAGTGTCAGGGTAATAGACATCAGGTAGATATCAGGGTAATGCTGACCTCATAGAGTGGATTTGGAAGTTTTCCTTCCTCTTCTATTTTTTGGAATAGCTTAGAATATAGGTATTAATTCTTCTTTAAATGTTTGCTAGAACTCATCTGTGATTTTGATTACTGATTCAATGTCATGACAGTAATTGATCAGTTCAGATCCTCTATTTTTTCCTGATTCAGTTGAAAGATTATGTTTCTGGGAATTTATCCATTTGTTCTAGGTTGTCCAATTTGTTGGCATATCATTTTTTTAAGTGTTTTTTTTTTTTTTTTTTTTTTTTTTTTTTTGAGAGAGAGTGAGCGAGAATGTGAGCAGGGGAGAGGGGTAGAAGAAGAGAGAGAATCCCAAGCAGGCTCCGCACTCAGCATGGATCCCACAAACCTGGGATTGTGACCTGAGCTGAAATCAGGAGTTGGATGCTCAACCAACTGAGCCACCCAGGTGCCCCTGTTGGCATATAATTTTTTATAAAATAATTTTATAATCCATTGTATTTCTGTGGTGTTGGTTGTTATTTCTCCTCCTTTGTTTCTGATTTTATTTATTTAAGTCTTTTTTTTTTTTTTTTTTTTTTTTTTGCAGATGTGTCTGGCTAAAGGTTTATCAATTTTGTTGATTGTTTCAGAGAACCAGCTCCTGGCTTAATTGGTCCTTTTTCATTCTTGTTTGTTTGGTTGTTTGAAATAGTCTCTATTTAATTTATTTCTGCTCTAGTGATTATTATTTCATTCTTTTTACTAGCTTTGGGGTTCTTTTTTTCTACTTCTTTTTAGGTGTAAAGTTAGGTTGTTAATTTGAGATTTTTCATTTTCTCTTTGATTTTTTGGTTTGCCCATTCATTGTTTAGTAGAATGTTGTCTGACCTCCGCCTATTTGTGTTGTCTCCAGACTTTTTGTTGTGGTTGATTTCTACTTTTATATCACTGTGGTCAGAAAAGATGCATGATAAGATTTCAGTCTTCCTAAGATTATTCAGACTTGTTTTGTGGCCCAGCATGTGATCTGTCCTGGAGAATGTTCCAGGCACACTTGAATAGAATGTATATTCTGCTTCTTTTGGCTGAAATGTTCTATATATGTCTGTTAGCTCCATCTGGTCTAATGTGCCATTGAAAGCCACTGTTTCCTGGTTGATTTTCTTTCTGCATGACCTTTCCATTGATGTAAGTGGGGTGTTAAAGTCCCCTCCTATTGTATCATTGTTAGTCTCTTCCTCTGTATTTCTTAATAATTGCTTTATGTAATTTGTAATTATAATTTGTGCAACTTACAATTGTGCTGTCCTCTTGTTGGATTGATCCCTTTATCATTATGCAGTGCCCTTTTTTATCTCTTGCCATAGTCTTTGCTATAAAGTCTACTTTGTCTGATGTAAGTATTGCTAACCTGGCTTTTTTTTTTTTTTTTTTCACTTCCATTTGAATGGTGTATGTTTTTCTGTTTGTATGTGTCTTTAGGTCTGAAGTGTGTTTCTTGTAGGCAGCATATAGATGAGTGTTGCTCTTACCCATTCAGTTACCCTATGTCTTTTGCTTGGAGCATTTAATCCATTTCTGTTTAAAGTAATCATTGATTGGTATATACTTACTGCCATTTTTAAATTTGTTTTCTGGTTTTATAGTTATGTAGTGTTATGTAGTTATGTAGTGGTATGCTTGGTTTCCTTGCTCTTTATGTTTTGTGTATCTGTTGTAGGTTTTTGATTTGTGGTTACTATTAGGCTCATGTATAACACGTGTATAGCAGTCTATATTAAGTTGATTATTACATAAGTTCAAACACATAAAAGCACTAGATATTTACTCCCTCTTCCATTTTTTGTGTATATGATGTTGTATTTTACGTCTTTTTATTTTGTGTAGTCCTTGACTGATATTTTGGATATAATTGATTTTACTTCTTTTGCATTTTAACCTCCATACTGGCTTTATAAGTGATTAATCTATTATTTTATTATATGTTTGTTTTTAACTGAAATTTTTTTTCCTTTCATTATTTTCTTACTCATGATGATGGCCTTTTCTTTCCACTCAAAGGATTCCCTTTAATATTCCTTGTAATACATGCTTAGTGGTAAATGAACTCCTTTAACTTTTGTCTGGGAAACTCTTTTATTTGTCACTCTATTTTGAATGGTAATCTTGCTGGGTAGAGTATTCTTGGTTGCAGGATTTTACCTTTGAACACTTTGAATATATCATGCTACTCTCTTCTGGCCTGCCAAGTTTCTGCTGAAAAAACAACTGATAGCCCTACAGAGTTCCCATTGTATGTAACTTTTATTTTCTCTTGCTGCTTTTAAAATTCTTTCTTTGGCTTAGCCCTATGGAGTTTTCCCCATATGTAACCATGTTATTTTCTTTTGCTCCTTTTAAAATTCTGTCTTTGGGATGCCTGGGTGGCTCAGTCAGTTGAGTGTCCGACTCTTGATTTCGGCTCAGGTCATGATCTCACGGTTCATGGGTACAAGCCCTGCATCGGGCTCTGCTCTGACAGTGCAGAGCCTGCTTGGGATTCTGTCTCTCCCTCTCTCTCTGCCTCTCCCCCACTCTCTTCCTCTCAAAATAAATAAATAAAGTTTAAAATTCTCTCTTTGTCATTACTTTTGCCACTTTAATTACTTTATGTCCTGGTGTGGACCTCTTTGAGTTGATTTTGTTTGAGGTTCTCTGTGCTTTCCAGATCTGCGTGTCTGTTTCCTTCCCCAAGTTAGGGAAGTTTTCAGCTATTATATCTTTAAATAACTTTTCTGCCCCCTTTTCTCCTTCTTCTCCTTCTGGGATCCTTATAATGTGAATATTACTATGCTTGATGGAGTTGCTGAGTTCCTTTAACCTTTTGTCATTTTTCAGTATTATTTCTCTTTACTGCTCAGCTTGTTGCTTTCCATTACCATCTTCCAGATTGCTGATGTGTTCTTCTGCATTTTCTAATCTACTGTTGGTTGGCTGTAGTGTATTTTTTTATTTCAGTTATTCAGTTTTTAATCTCTGATTGGTTCTTTTTATGTTTTCTGTCTCTTTGTTGAGGGTCTTACTGAGGTCTTCCAGTCTTTCTTCAAGTGTAGTAAATATCTTTATGACTGCTACTTTGAATTCTTAATCAGACATATTGCTTATATCCGTTTTATTTATCTCATTGTGATTTTTGTCTTGTTCTTTCATTTGGAACATACTCCTCTGTCTCCTCATTTTATCCAACTTTCTGTGTTTGTTTCAGTGTATTGGGGTGTCAGCCCTGTCTCCAAGTTTTGAAAGTAGTGGCTTTATATAAAAGAGGTCCTGTGGTGCCCTGGAGTGCAATGCCCCCGGTCACTAGAACAAGGTGCTCCAGGGTGTCTCCTGGGTGGGCTGCATGTGCCCTACTGTTGTGGCTAAGCAGTGTGTCCCTTCAGTCCAGTTAGCTGCGGTGACTTGCTTTGCCTGCAGTGGGAACACTGGGCAGGATTCGGTCCCTGTGCTGTTGAGGTCCCCTGCAGAGCTAGTGGAAGCTCATGGTGGGGTCAGCTGTCTGCATTAAGTCTCTCAGCCACAGTTGTGGGCACGTCGAGTAGCAGCCAGCTGAAAGGCCCTGCTGATTAAACTCTGGGCGCGCTAGTGTGTGCGTCATCTCCCCCTCCCTTCATGGCAGGGGTCACTTGGGAGGGTTGGTTGGGGCAGGTCTGCAGGGGAACACCAGGGCAGAGCACTGCTGTTAGCAAGCTAGGTGGAGAGTTGTAATGCTGGTTCCCACAGAGTCCAGCTGTCAGGCTAGGGGAGTGGGGGAGAAACGGTGCCCACAACACGTTCCTTCTTGGAGAAGCCTCCTGAAGATCCCTTCCCCGAGATTAGTAAATAAATCTTCGCACCCCCCAGGCACGTTTCAAAGTGCTGCTTCTGTGCTGCGTCTCCTGAGTTACTTACTATGCTGGCTCTTTAAGGGTGTGTGAGCCTGCTGATTTTTCAAGTACCTAGAGTTAAGCTCCACTGACTTTAAAACCTGCTGAAGTTAAGCCCCATTGGTTTTCAAAGCCAGATGTTCTCGGGATTCATCCTCCCAGGGCAGGCACCTACTGTCCGATCCACTTGTTTCTCTGTGCTTGTGGTGCCTCTCCCGTTTGTGGGGAATCTTGCAAGGAGTTTGGTTCCCAGCTGTGTCTCTACCCCTCCTACCCTTTTTGCCATGGCTCTGTCTCTACAATTAACTGTGGAAGATCTTTTTACCAGTCTGCAGGGTGTTTTCAGAGTTAGTTGTACGATGTAGCTATTGTCTAGGCTTCAGACTTTTCTTCTGCGGCTTCCTCCCCTCTCTGAGCCTTCACAGACTTGAAGGGAGCCAGGGCCCTGCTCTGGGTTAGGCTGTGGCTTAAAGGAATGTGGTGGCTGTTTGATCTTCTGTCCAGACCACTGACACTTTCTCCACATCAGCAGTAAGGCTGTTTCACTTTCTTATCATTGATGTGTTCACTGGAGTAGCAGTTGTAATTTCCTTCAAGAATTTTCCCTTTGCATCCACAGCGTGGCTCACTGGTTGGTGCAAGAGGCCTGGCTTTCAGCCTCTCAGCTTTCAGCATGCCTTCCTCAGTCAGCTTCATCATCTCTAGCTTTTGATTTAAAGTGGAGACGTGCACATCTTCTCTTGAACACTTAGAGGCCATTATAGGATTATTAATTGGTTTAAATATTAATGTCAGTATTTTGTGTCTCAAGACATAGGGAGGCCCAAGGAGAGGGAGGGAGACCAGAGAGGAGCTTGGTCAGGAGAGTATTCAGAACACACACATTTATCGATAATGTTCACTTCCTCGTATGGGCGTGGTTGATAGCACTTAAAAATAATTACAATAATAGCATCAAAGATCACTGATCAGAGTTCACCGTAAAATAAGATCTAATAGTAATGAAGAAGATTGAAATATTGCAAGAATTACCGAAATGTGACACAGAGACACAACGTGAGCAGTAAATGCTGATGTAAATGTTGCTTGATGCAGGGTTGCCGCAAACCCTCAATTTGGAAGAAAAACAGCACTGTCTGCAAAGGACAGTAGAGTGAAGCAGAAAAAACAAGGTATGCCTGAAGGGCGTTTTTACCTCACTCTGATTGGATCAGTTGAGTCCATCTAACCCCGCCCATAGCCTCAGCCATACAGAGTGGTTGGGTATAGTGTTTATGTCAGGATAAAAATCGAACCGCCTCCCTTACAATGTTTTTGAGTAGTCTGACCTAGGTAGGCGAGGTTCCCAGTGGTGGCAGCTGGCACCCTCTTTTCTTGGATATTTCTGGGGTCAGAATGGAGTAGTCAAATTGCTTTTCCGTTCTCTCAGACTCTTAAAGTGTGCCGGCATGTTTCCTAATCCACATAGTAGAATCTATTTTTAGCGTTCCCATTCAGCTAGAGAACCCGTGTTCTATTAATCTACCTCGTTAGTCATTCAAGGATATGAACAGAGTGCTGAGGATCACCAAACAGATGAGGAAAATCTAAAGACAGCATAAAAGAGAACGAAGAAGAACAAAAGAATAGTTGATCCTAGTGAGAACAGAGACAAAACAGAGAACTGAAGATATATTCACAATCTCTAATTAGTATTTGTAGAGAAGTAGGAAAAGATGTCGTCCTACAAAACAAAAATAGGCTGAAAAAGAAATAGAGCACAAGAAAAAGTAATTGTAAATTTAATGCTTGATTGCTAAAATAAAACATTTAATACAAAGATTGTAAACAGATCTTGGGGGAATATCTGAGAATGAAGTGCCAAAAATACAGCAGTGGAAAATATTGGAAGAATAGTTAGGACATGAAAGCTCAATCAAGAAAACTCAGTATGTAGAAGAGGCGCCTGGGTGGCTCAGTCGGTTGGGCGGCCGACTTCGGCTCAGGTCACGATCTCGCAGTTTGTGAGTTCGGGCCCCCCTGTCAGGCTCTGTGCTGACAGCTCCAAGCCTGGAGCCTGCTTCGGATTCTGTGTCTCCCTCTCTCTCTGCCCCTACCCTGCTCGCACTCCGTCTCTCTCTGTCTCTCAAAAATAAATAAACGTTTTTTAAAAAAGAAAAAGAAAATTCAATATGTAGAAGAGGCGCCTGGGTGGCTCAGCTGGTTAGGCAACTGACTTTGGCTCAGGTCATGACCTCATGGTTTGTGGGTTCAAGCCCCACATTGGGCTCTGTGCTGACAGCTCAGAGCCTGGAGCTTGCTTCGGATTCTCTTTCTCTGTCTCTCTCTCTCTCAAAAATAAATACGCATTTTTTAAAAATTAAAAAGAAAAATTAGTATGTATAAGAATTTAAGTGGGGATGCCTGGGTGGTTCAGTCAGTTAAGCGTCCGATTCTTGATTTTGGCTCATGTCATGATCCCAGGGTCGTGGGATCAAGCCCCCCATCCGGCTTCATGCTGGGTGTGGAACTTGCTTGGAATTCTCCCTCTCTCGCTCTCTCTCTCTCTCTGTCTGTTCCTCCCTCCCTCCCCTGCTCTCTTCTCTCAAGATAAATAAATAAACATTAAAAATTTTTTGAAATGGGAAGAGATTGAAAGAACTAATCAAAGAAGATAAAATTAATTACAGCTGAAGTCTTCAGATTGAAAGTGTCTGCTGAGTACTGAGCCAGAGAAAAGAAAATGGGGGCCCCTGGCTGGCTCAGTCAGTGGAGCCTGTGACTTTTGATTTGGGGGCTGTGAGTTCGAGTCCCACATTGAATGCAGAGATTATTTAAAAGTAAAACCTTAGGGGTGCCTGGGTGGCGCAGTCGGGTAAGCGTCCGACTTCAGCCAGGTCACGATCTCGCGGCCCGTGAGTTCGAGCCTCGCGTCGGGCTCTGGGCTGATGGCTCAGAGCCTGGAGCCTGTTTCCGATTCTGTGTCTCCCTCTCTCTCTGCCCCTCCCCCGTTCATGCTCTGTCTCTCTCTGTCCCAAAAATAAATAAACGTTGAAAAAAAAATTTTTTTTTAAATAAAAATAAAACCTTAAAAAGAAGAGAAAATGGACCCTAGACACTCTCTTACATCTTTGGGAAAGTTTTGAACCTTAAGGCTAAAAACATCATCTTGAAAGCTTTCAGAAAGCAAGAAACAGATTATCTCCCAATAAAGGAATGCCCATAAAATTGTATCATACTTATTTTAGCAAAATTTAGAAGGAAGTTCAATCAGGAGTCAGAGATGGAGTCCATGAAGCAATAGAACTAAATAACACTTAGTGTTCATGATAATGAATCTCAAGATGATATATGTATAAATAGCCAATCAGTTCCTAGCAGGTTATTTGACTAAGGTTGTTTCTAATGGTAGAATAAAGGAGGAGGAGGGGGAAAAAGAATTTAGGAACTTCAAGATAAAACAAATATTTGTTCAAGAAAGACCTAGTCCAAATGTGAAGCAGAGTGAAATATGGAATGATCAATGAGTAATGGATGTAGTATAAGAAGCAGTTTGGCCCAGACACATGAAGCATTGTCCCTAGAGGAACTCAGGATTATTGATGAAAAGGATTTCCTTTTTTACTGATTAACTATACTATTTGATTCTGCTATAAATGATATGCACTTACTTTTATAATCCTGCAGGCACAATATTGGTGTTCGGTTTTCAGAATTAACCAATAGACAAAGCACACAAGACTTAACTATGGTTACAGAATACACTGACAATGTTAGAAGCCCAGGCAGTGTAAAAGAAATGCTGTAGTTGATGGATGTGAGCTGCAAATAGATGTTACTTTTAAAGGAAAAAGAAGTAAGACTCTGAGGCCAGAGCCACAGGCATATAGACAGAGGCTGCAGGGCAGAAATAGGCCTTGAGGAGAGAAATGCAAATACAGGGGCACCTGGGTGGCTTGGTTGGTTAAGTGGTTAAGCATCAGTCTTGATTTCAGCTCAGGTCGTGATCTCATAGGTTGTGGGATAGAGCCCCAAGTCAGGCTCTATGCTGACAGTGCGGAGCCTGCTTGGGATTCTCTGTCTCTGTCTCTTCCTGCCCCTCCCAATTACAATCTCTTTCTCTCTGTCCCTCTTAAAAATAAATAAACATGAAAAAAAGAAAAAGAAATGCAAATACAGAGGATTTCTCACACCTTGGGGTCTAAAGGAATTTCCTTGGCTGAGCTTGTTTGAGATGGCTGATCCCTTTATTCTTTCCAGTTTCTCCCTTTCAGAATGACAATGTCTGTCCTATGTCTGTCACACCATTGTATTTTGGATAAAGATACCTTGCTTTCTGGTTTAAGAGGTCCATGGATACAGATGAATTTTGCCCCAGGATGGATCATACCAGCCATCTCTCCCATATCTGACTTCACGATTTAGATGATGAGGTTTCAGACTTTTGAGCTGATGAGGTTTATGTGAGATTTTAGCCTTAAAATTGATAGTGTGAGTCAAGACTTTTGGAGATGTTGGGATGGGTGAATGTGTTTTACATGTGAAACAAAAGTGAATTTGGGGGACCAGGGTTTGAACTGCAGTGGGTTGAGTATTGAACCCCAGAACAATCATCTCCACATCTTAATTCCTGGAACCTGTTAATGTGACCTTGTTTGAAAAAGAGTGTTTGCAGATATAATTAAATGAAGAATCTCAAGATGAGGAGATTGCCCTCCGTGATCCGGGTGGGTCCTGTAGCCAGTGACAGTTGTCTGTTGAGTAAGGCAGAGGAGGGTTTGATTTACACAGGGGAGAAAGTGAAGGCAGCATAAAGACTGAAAAGAGACCGGAGTGGTGGGGCTCCCACACACGGAGCTTCTGGCACCTCCCAGGAGCTAGAAGAGCTAGAAGAGCGGCATGGGATGAATGGATTCTTCCCCCTGAAGGGAACTTAGCTCTGCCAATCTCGATTTTGGACTTCTGGTCTCCAGAACTGTGAGGGAATAAATTTTTGTTGTTTTAAGCCACCAAGTTTGTGATAATTTGTTACAGCAGTGACATGGAACTTCTACAGACAAGTAACCCAGAGATGGGAACTTTCCCATTTGGGGTGAGTATGTGCTGATTCAGATTGCCTGCAGTGCCGGTAGTCTACTGCATATGTCTCCCTCAGTCCAGTCCCACTCACGGGGTAGAGGTACAGTCACGGAACTGGTGCACTCTCTTGACCGCCAGGCATCACAGCTGCGTTCGCGGTCAACCCCGCTTTACCTAGATGGGGTGAAGACACAGTCCATCCCACAGGCCCTTTGGAACTCGGGCATGGCAGTTAAAGGTATAGACTATGTCTTGCTAAGGTTTGAGCCCTGCTCCTAGCACCCATAGTGGTAGCCCCGGGCCCAGGATCACTACATCAGGTAGGAAAAAAAAAGAAAGTTGTGGTGATGTGGGGAAGAATTGCAGAGTCCTGACACCATCCTTTCCTACCCCCTGTTCCCCATGTCCTCCAGGAAAGTGGAGAAATCTATCAACTGGGCACACTTGGGAAGGCATGTACTCTAGCCCTTTATGTCTTTATCTCCTCCCATTTTAGATAACAGTTGTTTCAGTTTCCCATTCCAATTCTTTTTTTTTTTTTTTTTCAAAAAAAATTTTTATTTCCTTTTTTTTTAATTTTTTTTTAATTTTTTTTTCAACGATTATTTATTTTTGGGACAGCGAGAGACAGAGCATGAACGGGGGAGGGGCAGAGAGAGAGGGAGACACAGAATCGGAAACAGGCTCCAGGCTCCGAGCCACCAGCCCAGAGCCCGACGCGGGGCTCGAACTCACGGACCACGAGATCGTGACCTGGCTGAAGTCGGACGCCTAACCGACTGCGCCACCCAGGCGCCCCTCAAAAAAATTTTTTAATGTGTATTTATTTTTGAGAGTGAGAGAGACAGAGCACGAGTGGGGGAGGGGCAGAAATAGGGAGGGAGACACAGAATCTGAAGCAGGCTCCAGGCTCCGAGCTGTCAGCACAGAGCCCAACATGGGGTTCAAACCCACAAACCAGGAGATCATGACCTGAGCCAAAGTTGGAAGCTTAACCGACTGAGCCACCCAGGCCCCCCCCCGTTTTTTTTAATGTTTATTTGTTTTGGGGAGGGGGAGAGGGGGGAGGAATGGCGAGAGGGAAAATCCCAAGCAGGCTCTGCACTGCCAAGCCCAACGTAGGGCTCAGTCCCATAATCATGAGATAATGATCTGAGCCAGGATCAACAGTCTGACACTTAATCCACTGAGCCATCCAGGCACCCCCCTCCCCATTCTAATTCTTTATCAGATGGTTATACTGAGGATGAAATGGACATGAAATGTCCATTTGATGCGATAACCTCTTTGCCCATTATTGGTGGCTGTGGGTTGTAAAGTATGTTTCTTGGTCTGATGACATGTACCTTGGTGGTCCAAATTGATACACTATCTTCTGTTCTAGTCTTTTGAATTTTTACCTACCACCAGTAGGTGGTACACAAAGCCCAGTCCAGAGTACGTTTGCCTGTCAGGTCCCATTTATAGCCTTGAGGAATACTGGTGGTGGTGGTGGTCCACTGTAGTGTACCTGGCCAACTGTATACAGTAGGGAGGGGCTTCCTCCTGGGGAGTCTGCCGCCCTAGGGATCTGCTCTCTGTCTGATAGACTGGATGGTTCTTACTGGCATTTTGTGTCTCAGAGGGTGCAGAGGAATATGTTGATGGTCAAGCTATCTCTGCATTGCTCTCCAGCTCCCCTGTATCCACTCACTTTATGAACTCGGATGGCCACCTTAAACAAGCATTCAGGGATGTACACTTGCTGGTTCCAATCACCTGATCCTGGACCAGGTACTTCTGATGGGCATCAGCTTGCCCTACTTTAATGTACCCCTTAAATTCCCATAATGATTGCCGTAGGGCTGTGCCCCAATTAATAGTCCATCCCTCCAGTAGTGTGGTTTTCCACCGCCCACCAGACTGCCCATATGGCCAGGCAGATGGCCAGTGCCCATTCATCATCACCCGCTTGGTCTGTCATCTTTGCTTTTCCCTCACAGAGTTCTTGCCGTGTTTTAGCGAGTCAGAATTATAATAAATTCTACTTTTTTCCTCCCAACTTTGAGCGATAATTGACAAATATAAATGTATTTGAAGTATACAGCATGATGACTTGGAACTGTGGAATGATATCAAGATTAAGTTAGTTAAAATATCCGTCACCTCTTGGTTGACCTTTTGTATGTGTGCAATGAGAATTCCTAAGAAAGATCTACTCTCAACAACTTTCAGGTAGAACATATGGGATTATTTATTGGAGTCTCCATGCTGCACATTAGAGCCTCAGAACTTATTCTTCTTGTAACTGAACATTTGTGCCCTTTGACCTACATCTCCCCATCTCCCCCTCTCCAGCCCCTGGCCAAAACCACCACAGTACCCTTTGTTTCTATGAAATCAGCTTTTTGAAGTTTTTGTTTTTGTTTTTGTTTAGATTCCACATGTAAGAGATGCCATCCAGTATTTGTCTTTCTCTGTCTGGCTTATTTCACTTGGCATTATGCTCTCCAGTTTCATCCATGTTGTCACAAATGGCAGAATCTCCTTTTTTATGGCTGAATAATGTTCCATGTATTTATATGCCAAAGTTTCTTTTTTTTTTTTATTTAGATCTTTTTTAAGTTTATTTATTTATTTTGGGAGAGAGAGAGTGCAAGCAGGGGAGGGCCAGAGAGAGAGAGACAGAGAGACAGAGAGACAGACAGAGAGAATCCCAAGCAGGCTCCACACTAACTGCACAGAGCCCAGTGCGGGGCTGGAACCCACAAACCGTGAGATCATGACCTGACCCGAAAGCAAGAGTCAGACACTTAACCGACTGAGCCACCCAGGCACCCCTGTATGCCAAAGTTTCTTCATTCATTCACTTATTCATTGAAGGACATTTAGGTTGTTCTCATATCTTGGCTGTTGTGAATGATGCTGCAGTGAACATGGGGGTGTGGACATCTCTTTAAAACCCCGATTTCATTTCCTTCAGCTGTATATCAGGGTGGGATTGTTGGATCGTATAGTAGTTCTATCTTTAAGTTTTTGAGGAACTACCATACTGTTTTCCGTAGTGACTGCATCAATTTACATTCCCATCAACAGTGTATAAGGCTTTCCTTTTCTCTAATGTTTGTTATTTCTTCTCTTGATAATAGCCATTCTTCAGGTGTAAATGATACCTGATTGTAGTTTTGATTTGCATTTCCTGGATGATTAGTGATATTGAGCATCTTTTCATGTACCTGTTGGCCATTTGTTTGTCTTTTTGGAATAATGTCTGCCCTTTTTTCATCAGATTATTTTTGCTTTCTTGCTGTTGAGTTCTGTGAGTTCTTTATGTATTTTGGATATTAACCCCTTATCAGGTACATGGCTTGCAAATATTTTTCTTGTTCTGTACCATTTCAATTTATTGATGGTTTCCTTTATTATGCAGAAGCTCTTTAGTTAGATATAGTCCCACTTGTTTATTTTAGCTTTTGTTGCCTTTTCCCTTTGTGTCTTGTCCAGGTAAAAGTTGCCAAGACCAATGTCAAGGAGCTTTTTCCTTATGTTTTCTTCTAAGATTTTTATGGTTTCAGGTCTTAGAGTTGTCTTTAACCTATTTTGAGTTAATTTTTGTGACTAGTGTAAGATAGAGGTCCATTTTCTTTTTTTTTTAATTTTTAAAAATCTTTATTTTTGAGAGAGGGAGAGAGAGCATGAGCAGGGGAGGGGCAGAGAGAGAGGGAGACACAGAATCTGAAGCAGGGTCCAGGCTCTGAGCTGTCAGCACAGAGCCTAACATGGGGCCCAAAGTCCCGAACCGAGAGATCATGACCTGAGCCAAAGTCGGACCAACTGAGCCACCCAGGTGCCCCAATGGAGGTCCATTTTCATTGCTTTGACCATAGTGTTTTGCTTACTATACTGTTTTGCTTACTATAGCATTGGAATATAGTTTGAGATAAAGAAGTGTGAAGCACCCAGCTTTGTTCTTTTTCAAGATTGCTTTGGCTTTTAGGGTCTTTTTTGGCTACAAACAAATTTGAGGATAGTTTTTTAGTGCCACTGGAATTTTGATAGGGATTGCGTTGAATCTGTGTATATCACTTTGGGTGGTGTGGACATTTTCACAAATTAATGTTTCCAATCCAAGAACACAGGGTATATTTCCATTTGTTTATGTGTTCTTCAGTTTCTTTTGTCAATTCCAGTAGTTTCCAGTGCACGGGTCTTTCACCTCCTTGATTAAATCTCCAAAGTATTTTATTCTTTTTGATGCAGTGGCAAATAGGGTTGCTTTCTTCCATTTCTCTTTCAGATAGTTTATTGTTAAGTGAATAGAAATGCAGTGGATTTTTTGTGTGTTGGTTTGGTATCCTGTAACTTTACTGAATTCATTTATGAATCCTAACAGCTTTTTGGTGGAGTCTTTAGGGTTTACTGTGTATATATAACATCATGTAATCTGCAAAAGATAATTTTACCTTTCCCCCCCCATTTGTATGCTCCCTCTCTCACCCACCTTCCTTCCCTCTGAACTATTGTGGCTAGTAACTCCAGTACTGTGTTGATTAGAAGTGCTGACAGTGAGGGGCGCCTGGGTGGCGCAGTCGGTTAAGCGTCCGACTTCAGCCAGGTCGCGATCTCGCGGTCCGTGAGTTCGAGCCCCGCGTCGGGCTCTGTGCTGATGGCTCAGAGCCTGGAGCCTGTTTCCGATTCTGTGTCTCCCTCTCTCTCTGCCCCTCCCCCGTTCATGCTCTGTCTCTCTCTGTCCCAAAAATAAAATAAAACGTTGAAAAAAAAAAAATTAAAAAAAAAAAAAAAGAAGTGCTGACAGTGAGTGAGTGTCTGTCTTGTTTCTGATGTTAGAGGAAAGACTTTTAACTTTTCACCACTGAGTATGGGCTTATCATACATGTCCTTCGTTATGTTGAGGTACATTGCTTTTATACCTGGTTTATTGAGAGTTTTTATCATGAAAGGATATTTTTGTCAGATATGTTTTGGCACCTGTGGAAATGATCATGATCATATGCTTTTTATCTTTTATTAATGTGATGTATATCACACTTACTGAATTGTGTTGAATCATCTTTGCATCTCAGGGATAAATCCCAGTTGATCATGGTGTATAATCCTTTTAACGTGCTCTTGAATTAGGGTTGCTGGTATTTTGTTGAGGATTTTTGCATATATGTTCATCAGAAGTGTTGGCCTATAATTTTCTTTTCTTGAGGTGTTTTGTCTGGCGTAGGTATGAGAAATGCTAGCCCCATAAAACAAGTTTAAACATGTTCCTTCCTCTTCAATTCTGGAAGAGTTTGAGAAAGATTGATATTAATTCTTCTTTAAATGTTTGATAGAATTCTCCAATGAAACCATCTGCTTTTGAGCTTTTATTTGTAGGGAGATTTTTGATTCCTAATTTAAACTTTTGCTCATTACTGCTCTGTTCAGATTTTCTATTCATGAGTCAGTCTTGAGAAGTTGTATGTTTCTAGGATTTGTCCATTTCTTCTGAGGTATCTAATATTTTGGTGATAATTGTTTATAATAGTCTGTTATGATTCTTATATTTTTGTTGTATCAGTTGTAATGTCTCCTCTTACATTTATAGTTTTATTAGAGTCATCTTTTTTTATCTTAGTGTCACTAAACACTTGTCGATTTTTTTGATCTTTTTAAAGAACCAATTCTTAGTTTCATTGATTTTTTTCCCCATTGTCCTTCTAGTCTCCATTTCACTTCTCTAATCTTAATTATTCCCTTCTTTCTAACTTTGGGTTCAATGTGTTCTTTTTTTTAATTCCTTAAGGTGTAAATTTAGATTGTTTATTTGAGATCTTTATTTATTCTTAATGTAAGAAACTTACGACTATTAACTTGTCTCTTAGAATTGCTTTTGCTGTGTTCCATAAGTGTTGGTGTGTTGTGTTTCTACTTCGTTTATTTCAAGATTTTTAAAATTTCCCTTTTGATTTCTTCTTTGACCAGTTGCTTAATCTGAAGTATTTTGTTTAATTTCCATGTATTTGTGAATTTTCCAGCTTTCTTCCTATAATTCGTTTTTAGTTTCTTACTGTATTGGTTGGAAAAGATACTTGATATGGATAGATTTTCTTAAGTTTGTTAAGAATTGTTTTGTGACCTAATAAATGATTAATCCTGGAGAATGTTCAAAGTGTGCTTGAGAGGAATGTGTATTATCATGCTGCTATTGGATGGAATGTTCTATATCTGTCTGTTAGCTCCATTTGGCTAAAGTATAGTTCAAGTCCATGATTTCCTTACTGATTTTCTATCAGGATGGTCTGTCCATTGATGGGATCTATCCCATATCCAAAGTGGGATATTTGAGTTCCCTACTACTTTCATATTGTTGTCTGTTTCAGTCTTCAGATTTGCTCATAATTATATATATTTATAACTATTACAGCCTCTTCATGAGCAGACCCTTATATCATTATATAAAGATCTTCTTTAAAAAAAAAAAAGATCTTTGGCTCTCACTACAGCTTTTGACTTAAGTCTCTTTTGTTTGCATAGGTAGAGCTACCACTGCTCTTTTTGCCTAGAACATCTTTTTCATCCCTTCACTTTTCAGCCCGTGAGCTTAAAGCTGAAGTGCTGCTCCTTTAGGTAGCATACTTGGATCTTGGTTTTTTAACTTACTCAGCCCCTCTGTGTCTTTTAATTGGCGAATTCAAACCCTTTGCATTTAAAGTAATTATTAATAGTTCAAGACTTGACTGTCACCATTTTGTGTATTGCTTTCTAATTATTTTGTAATTTTTGTCCTTTCTTGCTTGCTTGCTTTTTTGTGAATTGATGGTTTTTTGTAGTGGTATGTATACTTTGATTCTTTTCTCTGTTTGTGAATCTGTTACAATTTTTGGCTTTGTGATTACCACGATGGTCATAATACATCTTACTGTTGTAACAGTCTGTTTCAAGCTGATAACAGCTTCAATTGATTGGAAAAAGTTCTACACATGTACTTGCTCCCCCCAACAATATTTTATGTTATTGACGTCCAAATTTACCTGTGTGTCCAGTAGCAAAATACTGTAACTATAATTATTTTTAACTCATTTGTCTTTAAAGTGTATGCTAGTGGCCAAGGTGATTTACACACTTCAGTTGCAGCATTAGAGTGTTTTGAATTTGACTATATATTTACCTTTTCCAGTGAATTTTATCCTTTTGTATGTTTTCATGTTACTAATTAGCAGCCTTTCATTTCAGCTTGAAGAACTTTGTTTAGCATTTCATGTAAGACAGTCTAGTTGTGGTGAATTCCCTCAGCTTTTGTTTTTCTGGGAAAGTCTTTGTCTCTCCTTCATTTCTGAAGGACCACTTTACTGGGTAAAGTATTCCTAGTTAGGAGGTTTTTTTCTTTCGTCACTTGGAATATATCCTCCCACTGTCTCTTGGCCTGCAAGGTTTCTGCTCAGAAACTTCACTGAGAGCCTGATTGGGGTTCCCATGTATTTGATGAATAAATTTTTTTCTCGCTGCTTTCAAAATTCTCTTTGTCTTTGATTTTTGAGAGCTTGATTGTCATGTGTCTCAATAAAGATCTCTTTTGGTGGAATCTCCTTGGGTATCTTTGAGCTTTGTGGACCTGAATGGCCATATCTCTCCCCAGATTTGGGACATTTTTGGCTGTTACTTCTTTAGATAAGTCTTCTATCCCTTCCTCTCTCTCTCTTCTCCTGCTGGGACTCCCACATGTGAATATTGTTTCACTTGGTGGTATCCCATAATCACATAGGCTTCCTTCACTTCTTCATTCTCACATCTTTTTTTCTCCTCTAACTGGATAATGTCAAGAGGTCTGTCTTCAAGTTTCCTCCGCTTAATTGAGCCTGATTTAAAGCTCTCTATTGCATTTTTTCATTTTGTTCTTAATATTCTTCAGCTCACAAATTTTTGTTTGGTTCTTTTATATGATCTGTATCTCTGTTGAACTTCTGGTTTTGTTCATGTATTGTCTTTCTGAGTTCATTGAATTATTTCTCTGTGTTTTCTTGAATCTTGCTGAACTTCTCTATTTTTAATTCTTGATAGAGATCAAGTCCATTTCTTTGGTGTCAGTTACTGGAAAATTATTGTGTACCTTTGGAGGTGTCATGTTTTCTTCCTTTTTTGTGTGTTTCTAATGTCTTTGTGTTGCTATCTGAGCATTTGAAGGAGTGGCCATCTGTCCCAGCCTTTTTGGACTGGCTTCTGTGAGTACACCAGCTGGATGTGGCCCAGTGTCTGGTTGCTGGGAGGGTACAGCCAAGTAGTCCCCATGCAGCTCTGTCAGCTGAGAACAACATCAGTGAAGATTGTGGGTGTTTTCCATGGCCAAGCCTGTAGAGATCCCATGGGTGTTACTGGTGAGTAGGGCTACTGGGGCTGAAGGTAGCTGGGGTCCTCCCATTCTTTTTTTTTTTTTTTTAATGTTTATTTCTTTATTTTGAGGGAGAGAGAGCAAGTTGGGGAGGGGCAAAGACAGAGGGAGAGAGGGAATCCCAAGGAAGCTCCATGATGCCAGCGCAGAGCCCAAACATGAGGCAGGATCTCAGGAACCTTGAGATCATGACCTGAGCTGATATCAAGACTCAGATGCTTAACCAACCGAATCACCCAGGCACCCCCTCCTGTTCTTTTTTGCCTGTAAGAGGAAGTTCTAGCCAAGGAAATCCCTTTTGGTACGAGGTGTGATGTGCTGGCACTGGGTGTCCACAGAGCTGGTGTCCCGGGATCTGGTGCACACAGAGCTGGATCTTGGAGCACAGGTGTATGTGGGGTGGCGCTGGTGTCTGGGATGCCGGTATGTGCACGTTTCCTGTGGAACTGGGGCCTGGGTCTCTAGGGATCGCCACGGGGACTCAGGACCGGGGTGGAGAGGGACGCAGCAGTAGCTGGATCGCTAGGATGTCAGAGTGCAGTGGTGCCTTCGGACCCAACAGCAGCAGGGCCTCCTTTGTGGATGGTCAGTCACAAGCCCACCTTGCCCCAGCAATGTTGGGTCAAGTCGCAACTTTAAGTTCAGGGAGCGGGTCACAGAGCCCCCAGGTGCCAGTGCGGTGCTGGTGGGACAGAGCCCTGACTCAGGACCCGAGGACCCAGGGGTGGTCCATGCCATGACAGGTCAGAGCCATGACTCGGGGCCCTGTGGCAGTGGGCAGAGCAGTCACAGCGCCACTTCTGTTTGGTCAGAGCCTCAACCTGGGTCCCCCAGGCCAGGGTGCGGAGCAGCAGCAGTGCTGCGCTGGTTTTTGCAGGTCAGAGCCCAGACCCAGGATCAGGGGTGAGGTCGGAGCAGCGGCAGCTCAGCCCCTTATGACTGACTGGTCAGTGGGGCTGGGTCCTGGGGGTCCAGGGGGCAGTTAGTGGGGCTGGGCCCTAGGGGTGGGGACAGGAGCATCAAGGACAAAGTATCAAATGACAGCACTTGAGAACGGAGACATAGTGTTCATAGGCCGCAGAGGACCACCTGTGCTTTGCTTTTCTCCATCAGGGTGACAAGTGGGCAAGAAAGAGAGTAGAGATAGTAATAAAGGAACAGCGCGAAGACAGTGTGGCCCCCGGAGAGTGGGAGGGCGTGAGCAGGCTCATCTGGGCAGAAACCAAGTTTGCAGAAGAGGGGAAGTTAGGACCCCAGATTTAGAGCTTGAGAAGTGTGATGTGTTTCCTATGGAAAGAAATGTATAGATTGCTAACACATGGCGTCAAGGCAGAGAACAAGTAAATAACAATTGCTGGCCCTCCCTGCAGGTTAATCGAGAGTACGTGAGGCAGGATGCAGGCTTCTCTGCCCCCTTGTCCCTGTTTCCCGCTCACCCCTCGCCTCCAGGTGTTTGCTGTTGCTCTGGTGGGGGGCGGAAGTGGTTCCGATGGGCGTATGTTGATGTCAACTGGCTACAGCCTTGTGTTCAGGGTGGAGAAAGTCACCATGAACGGACTTCAGGTGTCGGGTTACGTAGACACTGGGCTGTGTGAACAGGAGGCGGCGTCGTGTGGAGTAGAAGTGACTGGAACGTTGGCCTCACACATGCCATCAGTATTGCTTGTCGCACCTGCAGCCCCCGTGCCTCCGTTTCTGCCTGCAGGGTGGGAGTAATCAAGCCTACTATGTTGCTGAGTTAGTGCAGGGATTGAAGGATCTGAAACCCTTGGTGTCCCAGATCTTCTTTTTCTCCCCTTCTCTGCCACTTCCTACCCCTCACCCCCCACAAAGCACCCAACCTCCACACAACAGGAGGTGCGGGGTGGTGGGGGGGGGGCAGATGAAGGCGGAAGCTGAGACCACGTGTAGTAGAAGGGAGTGATAAATCAGAGACGATTGGGAACCTAAATGTGAGGAAGGAGGGCTGTTCTCTGCCTCACATCCTCCAAGAAATCAAAGCCCATTCCTGTGAGAGAAACTAGATTTAAAAACTCATTAGTATTTTACCGGGGATGAATATACATGGAACTGTATTTCAGAAGCTTTTTCACGAAAACATTCTACTTCTGTTGCACACCCAAGCATGTTTAGCGCATTTTCATTTATAGTCCTGATCAACGAGTGGATTTTTTAAAAGGCATCACATTGTTTTAGTCACTAAGTTTTATCGCTGTTATTTTTAACTTTTTGTTTTGACATGTTGCTTTTAACTGTAATTAAAAATTATTGGCATCTGTGTTTACTTTTTAGCTTGTGCCTACCTTATCTTCATAGCAGAAACTAATTAGTATGTGAAATACAGTACTATTAAATCTGCATTAAGAGGGAAGAATTCTAATCTGATCGTATGTAAAATATGGCAGAAAATACATTTTAATATTTTTGCAAGATGCGTACATGGTATTAATTGCATTTCCATTCTCCTGACAAAGAAATCTTGTTTTAGCATTTGTTTCCGTACATCTTTACTTGCTCCTTTGGGGCGGTTAGTTAGGCAAATTGCAGAACTTAGAAAAAACTAATCTTCTGTCTTGAAACTTACTGATTTAGGAAAATAACTATTGTATGTGCTGGGCTTGTTTTAAAAAGCAGAATGAACTCCCCTCTGGAAATACTTTCTGAAGCACTAGGATGTCTTTTCTGGTTCCAGATGGGTTTCATACTTACCTTTTTGTAGTCTTTTCCTGGCTCTCTGCCTCTGATCACTTTGCAATCCTACAGCATAACCTGCAAATGGTATCTTTTCTGTGAATCTCCTTCTGACTGCCTGTAAAGAGGTGTGTTTTTTTTTTTTTTTAATTCACCCTCATGTTGAAGGCAGGTATTTTTTGGATTATTGCTGCTAATTTTATATCTCGAAAAGATTTTAAAACTGTCCCCTTTTCTCCTGTTCCTGCTGCTACCATAGTAGCCTAAGGCATCCTCATTTCTCTCTTGGAATACTGTTGTTGTCCCTTGGTTTATCCCTCCTTTTTGTTTGTTTGTTTTGTTTTGTTTTTGAGAGAGAGAAAAAGCAAGTGGGGGGGGCAGAGGGGGAGAGAGAGAATCTTAATCAGGCTCCTTGCTTTGGAGATTTGGGCGGGGGGGGTGGGGGGGGCTCCATCTCACAACTGTGAGATCATGACCTGAGCAGAAATCAAGAGTCGGACACTTAACCAACCTAGCATCCAGGGGTCCCCATCCTTCCTATTTTTTGTGTCCTTCTGCTCAGCGGAGCCTGAGTAAACTTTTAAAATAGAAATCAGATTATATCACCCCTCCTGCCCCCCACATCAACATATTACCCAACTTATATACTCCCCCAGTAATGTTAGTTTTCCTTATTTACCCCATTTATGGGGTAATTTTTTCTTAATATTCCTTATCAGGCTTAGTAAGTATTTATTAAATTGGATATTTACCCATCTGTTATGCCTTCTCCACTAGCCTGTAGCTCCATGACTCCAAGTCCCTATGCTAGGGACTGTGGGTGTAGAAATCAGTAAGTTATGGTATCATTTCTGCTTCCGATTTATTTTGTATTAAAATGTGTGCTATTCTTATTTAGAAATTCTAGTATGATATGACAGAGGCTTTCAGATTTTTTTTTAAACCACTTTATACCTGCACTGTTACTATCATTTAGTAACTGCCCACCAGGGATTTTGTTTTTTAGTGAATGAATTTGGGTCTGTATGTCACAGAGTATCCACTTGCCTAATGCTTCATTATATATTTCATGTTTCATTATGTGATGCTCATAAATTGCAGTCACCCTCTTCTCTGCTTTTTTCCCCACTAACATTGATCACCATCTGTGTAGGGAGACTGAAAGTTCCCTGAGGGCAGGGATCCTTGTCTTTGTACCGTTTTCAGGGTACAGAACAAGCCCAGAATACATTTGTTGCATATTTTTGGAAGGGATGAGTGATTGAATAAATGAAGTTTCACACCCCTGATGACTGGAATTTATTCCTGTGATAAACAGTTGAGTTCAACCAACATTTATTAAGTGTCTACTGTGTACTAATCATTAAGCTAGGGGCTCTAGGTGTGGAAATCAGTAAGTTATGGTATCATTTCTGCTTCTGATTTATTTTGTATTATTCTGATTTGTCTAAAAATTATAGTACAATATGACAGAGGCTTTCAGATTGTTTGAGCACTAAAGCTTGATTCTTATCAAACAGATATGAGGGATGTTTTGTTTCACTAGATTTGAGCACTGTGTTATTAATTACACTGGCCTTGTTCAGACATGACTGGTCCCGCCCTCTTGGAATGGCTTTGGGATCTTAGCATCTTCGATCAATCTATTTCTCATTTCTCTCTGAGGTCTAAGGTCAGATGGTAACTAGAATGAGGTGCCCTAATGTTTTGCTCTTCACATCTTACTTCTGATCTAATTGTGATTTGCTGACAGTGTGGAGACATGGATTCGCAAGAGCTTTGTCTAGGATCTTGCTAGATGCAGAGACCGGAGATGCTGTGTTAGTTTCAGCAGTGATCTTCCTTTCCTTTCTTCTTTAAGATGGTGTTATTTTTGAAATATGAAACATTTTTCCAGTTCTCCATATGTTGAAGAAAATCTCTCCTAGTTCACTTTTGATGTCAAAATGAGATTTATGTACAAAATTGGGGAAATACACTTATTTTTGGTTTGAAATACACCCAGATTTTTTAAATTGTCACCTAAAGTAGGTTGTGACTTTTTTTTTTAAGAAGCAAGTTAAAAAGCCACATGCAAAAAAGATAACAATTTTTATATTCTGTTTCTATTTCTAAAATGTATAGTTGAAAATTAAATCTTAATGTGTATATTCTGTGTTCCTATTTTTGGTAACTGATTTTTCTTTTAAGTAGGAGACTTATCGATTCTGTGATCTTTCCTAAAATATATCCTTTCTATCCCCCTGAATAAAATATATTACGAGCTTGGAAATAATAACTACTCCATGCCTAAATATTAGCTGCTAAGGCATTGCCTTCAAGGGAAAAGGTTTAGCTATTTAATCATCTGTGTCCCCGATAACTTTTTGGTGGTTTTTGTATCATTATCAGTATATTTTGATTAAGCCTGACTGAGTTTATATGGTTCATTATACTTTGCAGCCATCTGATTTAAATAAGTAATTGGATGTTTTTGGAGGAGGTTTGGAGGAAAAGCCCAGCAATAAAGGACACATGTCATTGTCTTTTCAGATCTTTTTCTGCCTCTGGGTTTAACCTCTTTGGCTCATAGAGAAATAGCAAAAATTTTATATCCCTGGTGCTTAGTACATATATTAAAGGTTTGCCTTTTTCTTTTGTAGGATGAAGTGGCACACACTCTCACTGAGAGCAGAGTGTTAAAGAACACTAGACACCCCTTTTTAACAGTAAGTGGCTGAAGGGCAGATGTTATAATCATAACATTTTAAATTTAAGGGAGTTGTGCAAAAACTAAGCCATGAAAAATAACATTTTAAATAAAATTCATTTAGGTATGCCATTTTCTTTGTGGGAAGACTAGAAGTTTTGTTTCTTTGAAATTACTGCAGTGTGTGGATTAAGTTTACGATATGTATGCATTTGTACTCCATTATTTTTTTTTGAGACTTTTTTTTCCCCTCCTGAATTTCACTGCCTTAAAAACAA
Organism: Prionailurus bengalensis; assembly: GCF_016509475.1. Taxonomy (NCBI): domain Eukaryota; kingdom Metazoa; phylum Chordata; class Mammalia; order Carnivora; family Felidae; genus Prionailurus; species Prionailurus bengalensis. Next base: position 6,147,769 of record NC_057360.1, read on the forward strand.
AAACAAAAATAAAAACAAATTACTCCAGAGCAAATATACGTAGAGCACTGAGAAAATGGTAGACTTAAAAGAATTTCTTAGTGTTAAATGTAAGGATTTTGTTTCCTTTGTCTGTTGCCTTCTGATAAATATTTAAATGATCAAGCAGCATTCTCTTCAAATATGAAAGGCAGATATCTTTACTGGATATTTTTTATAGAAATTGAGACTTCTTTTAGGTATAGAGTACTCTCAGAAACACAGGAAGACAATACACATTAAATTAAAGGTAGGATAAGTCATGATGTATTTTCTTGACTGGACAAAGTATAAACTATGAGTTATATGCATGTTACTTGTTTTGAAAGAAACTGATTTTTTTTTCAGTCCTGTTCTTAGATTGTAATAGAGACATAATTTGCCAAGTTTCTGTATGTTCTTGGTTCTGATGACATGTATTAAGATTAAAAATAACAGGTAGACATACAAGAGGGAGAACATTTTAAAGATTTAGCATTATGTAAAGTAGGAATTTCCAGATACCTAGACTTACTTTGTCACATTGCTGGGTGTATATTGTCCAGTATATTAAGATAGCTCTAAAGTTCTGCTGTCTTTATAACTTACACAATTATATGAACCAACTCTGTTGAATTCAGTCATGTTTTGTACCCAGTATGCAAATAGTGAAACTATATTAGAAGCCTGAACATAACTACTCTAGCTGTATTTTTGAGTCTTCCTCGCTCTAAGGTTACATGGGTGGGAACTTCGGGCACTAATACAGTTTCAAATAGACGGCACAGTAGATGGAGAGTTGCTCGTCAAAATTACTAAGTGTGTTTTTACTTAAAATTTTAATTTTAATTTTCCCCTAACAATATCCAACGCTGATCTAAATAGAATTTGTTTTATGTTCCTCAGAACTCTTGCTTACACACTCTTAAGGAGTAGGTAGATTCTTAAGGGCAAGAACATTTCATCCAGCAAGCTTACTGTTTCTAAGTGTTCTATTTTGGTATTGTTATAAGAATACTGGATTATAATGTAACATTTTTTCTTTTTCATTTCAAGTCCTTGAAATATTCCTTCCAGACAAAAGACCGTTTGTGTTTTGTGATGGAATATGTTAATGGGGGAGAGGTGAGTCAAGAAGTCAATCCAGCATATGCATGGTAGTATTGTCATCCTTTTTAAAAATTATTTAAAATAGAAGTTATGATGTAACCATTCTGTACTTTGCTGTGGAGATATGTGTAGCTCTTTCTCCTGTGGAGTAGATGGGAATTGAATAATTTCTAATGAAATGTAATGGTCACTTTTTAAAAACTATTTTCATATATTAGAAAGCTTACTCATATTCTTTTTCTTCCTATATTTTGTAAGTGTAAAATATTTTATCACTTGTACAAGTTTTGAAATCATGTTTTTTAATTTTGGAAACTGGAAATACAGGGTTTTTAAAGCTTTTTACAATGTTCTTCCTCAAGTGTTTGTTAACCTTACAAAAGATAATTTAACCAATTTTGAACTCGGTTTAACAGTACTCCATAGTCTCATCCTGGCTGAGTTTCCTCTTCATTTACATAGGAGTTAGAGTAACCTTGACTGCATTTGAAGAGATTCAAAGGGTCAGGGCGCCTGGGTGGCTCTGTGGGTTAAGAATCTGGCTCCGGATTTCGGCTCAGGCCATGATCTTGTGGTTCATAGGATCAAGCCCCGTGTTGGGCCCTGCACTGATAGCATGGAACCTGCTTGGGATTCTCTCTCTCTCTGTCTCTCTGTCTCTGTCTCTCTCTCTCCCTCTCCCTCTTCCTCTCCCTCCCTCCCTCCCTCATCTCTCTGCCCCGCTCCAACTCTCACTCTCTGTATCTCTCAAAATAAATAAATAAATAAACATTTTTAAAAATTATTTAAAAAAAAAAAACAGATTTGAAAGGCTTTTGTAGTTTTGAAGAGAAATGCAGTCTTAGTGGTACATTTCACCTATTCCTTTATTCCCTGTCCTTTCTCCTCTGTATTTTTTTTTTTTAATTTTTTTTTTTCAGCATTTATTTATTTTTGGGACAGAGAGAGACAGAGCATGAACGGGCGAGGGGCAGAGAGAGAGGGAGACACAGAATCAGAAACAGGCTCCAGGCTCTGAGCCATCAGCCCAGAGCCCGACGCGGGGCTCGAACTCCCGGACTGTGAGATCGTGACCTGGCTGAAGTCGGACGCTCAACCGACTGCGCCACCCAGGCGCCCCTCTCCTCTGTATTTTTGATCAAAATCAATGTGAGGGAAAATTTCAGTTTACTGGAATAGCTAACTGGAAATACTTACACTGTCGATTTTCTAAAACAAACTTAATTATTAAATAGGGAATTTGTCTCACAGACCTTAAAATAGTCTTATTTTTCCAAAATAGATTAAATATCCCCTATAGAATATTTTCTCCTGTAGAATTATCTGACTTGTAGGAATTAGTTCATTGCAAAATTCATTCATTCATTTGGGAAACACATTTTAAATACCAGGCAGTGTGGGTTTATCAGAATGTGTGAAGACATCATCTTTCTATGAAGGAGCTTACATTTTATCATAGAAGTGTATTATAAATTAGAATGTATAGTGAAAGACCTAAGTGCTAATAAAGTCATATTAGAAAATCCTTTATGGGGTTTTCTAATTTAGGGCAGACCTTTAATGCTTAATGAGACTTCAGCAGGAAACTGATTTGAGAAGATTCCGCAAGCAGAGGGATCATGTGAGCAGAGTTACCAGGATGAGCACAGGGCCAGGCACGCGGTCACGTTATCTGGGAAAATACAAAGAAAATGAGTGTCATGGCATTGCGCAAGATCAGTACATGTTCGTGACCAATTATTTAGTCGTGGGTAGAAAGAGAGGTATCAGAAGTGGCTTTTGGTTGGAATCAGGGAGAACTAATATAGTGAAATTACAGAGAATGTGTTGAGGGCAAGATTATAAATTTGGTTTTGAAAAGGGTTTTCCTAAGGTTCCTAGGAAATGAATATGTGGAAATAGCATGGAAATCTCACCGAGGATAAAGAAGGGGTCAGAACTATGGATACAGGTTTGGGAGCCATTTGTGTAAATGTTACAATTTAAGTTATGAGGGTGGCTGTTTCCCATTTCATGGGAAATTAAGTTGATGAGATGTTTGTGTAGTATCTATCAAAATAAAAAGTGCTTATATTCTTAGAGCAGTTACACTTCCAGTAATTTATCCACATACATATTCACAGATACACCACAGAATGGAATTTGGATAAATTCAGTGCAGCATTCGTAGTACCTTTGGTAAGGAGCTGCCGTATCCGTGCAGTGGAATACTTTATATCCATTAAGGGGCGCCTGGGTGGCGCAGTCGGTTAGGCGGCCGACTTCAGCTCAGGTCATGATCTCGCGGTCCGTGAGTTCGAGCCCCGCGTCGGGCTCTGGGCTGATGGCTCAGAGCCTGGAGCCTGCTTCCGATTCTGTGTCTCCCTCTCTCTCTGCCCCTCCCCCGTTCATGCTCTGTCTCTCTCTGTCCCAAAAATAAATAAAAACGTTGAAAAAAAAAATTAAAAAAAAAAAAAACGAGGCAACTCAATATGGGCTGATAGAGAACAAGTTCTAAGATACATTATGAAGTGAAAGAAACACGGTGCAGAGTATAAAGCATGCCACCACTGTAATGGTTTAACGAAGGTAGGACCGTGTGTATGTGATATGCATTTTTATAGATGCGTCGACTCTCTCTGGAATTATGCTCTCTGAAATTATACACTGGGCATTAGTGTGTACCTTTGGGAAGATAAACCAAGTGACTGGGGACCAGGTGGGAGGACTTATTTCTCAATTATGTGTTCTTCAGCAGCTTTTGTATTTGGTGCTACAAATAAACATTATGTATTTAAAAAATGAAGGAGGGAAGTTAGGCAGGCAGGCAGATGGATGGATTGATAGATGACCAGGGAAGACAATATTGGGAAAATGTTGAACTCTACAAACAAAAACTTGGAGAACTACTCTTTCACAGTATCATGTATTTACATCTATTATAACAGTTACCAGGTTGTTTTATAATTAGCCTATTTACTTTTATATATTTCCTACTAGACTCTGAGCTGGTCAAATGCCAGCAACTTACTCACTACCTAGCATGAGTAGGAACCTGACAGATATTTACTGGATGGTTTGAATGAATAAATAAATGAAAAGGATAAATAAATTCTCTCCAGGAACAGGGATCAACAGGGATTTTTAAACTGGAAACTGCTGAGAAGTAGGAAGAAAAATAGAAAGTAATGTACTATGTAGTTTATTTTGGCCAAAAACTTGAAAGTGTTTCTTCAGGAGGGAGTATCTTTGAGTGTATTTATAAAATATATGTATTTTTTGAGGCTTTGTGCAAGGCACTAGGGTAGGTATGGTGCATAAAATCTGAATTAAACCTTGATCTTCCCCTCAAAGAGTTTGTAGTCATGTGGTGAAGGTACCAAGCCCACACTCAGCTTAGAGTGATAACTATCACCTGTATCAGAAATACAGATGAAGAACCACGGGACTTCACAGGAGGGGAGAGGGTTTCGTGTGGTGGGGTGAGGGAAGCTTCGGAGCCTCGGGGAGGGGCGGGGGGGGGTGGCTCACGGCACCCACACTCTAGCATACTTCTGAGATTAATTAACTGATGATTGTCGAAACAATTTTACACACAAAAGCAGATTTTCAGACTAGCCAGATGGTTTTCTTTAGCACTGAAACTCCTACATTATAGCTCTCTTTTTTCGGAATTTCTGTTTTGAGAATGTGTTATAGATAAAGACTGAATTATTTAATGGATTGCAGCAGGTGAACTGATTCTGTATGTGCATGGATAGCAATTATAGCATTGCCATCTATATAGATACATTTGGAAAATTTGATTGTATTTATACACTTTTAGTGCAAAGAAAGTTTCTTATTTGTAATTTCCCAGTTTTTCTCTTTTAAGTTATTAAATATACTTTTGAATACATTTTGAATGTACTTCGTAAATACAAATAGTTATTTTGTTCTTGGAACTTAATGTGTTTATTTCTCTTCTTAAATTTATTGTTTCTCTGAAGGAAATCTATGTTCAGTATATCCTTATGGTGACTTATTTAATTTTGGTTTTGCTTTAGGTTCACCATGACACTTATTCTGCCCAGGGATGCTTCCTAGAAATGCATAAAACTCAATTTCTGTAGAAAAAATACGAAACAGGGTACTTCTGTTTGGAAATAAGGTTGACATAGAGGTAAAGCAAGGGAAGCCGTAAACTCACACAGGCAGGCTGTCCATACCAATACTCACCGATGCGCTGGGAATTATCCAATGGGGAACATCTGGGTGGTAACTAGGAGATGTGGGTAGGAGATGACTGACCTATTAGAAAGTAAGCTCTGGTAAACGTGGTGTTCATGAAACGGCAATATATTCAGACCTCTCTGTATCTCACCTGTGCCCTGAGATGGACTTCTTTAGTGGGCCTATTGAAATCATCGTAACTACCCCAGTCTTTACTTAATTTGTGTTTATTGTCTTGATTTTTAATTAGCAGTAGCATCCTTTGAGTCTGTGTTCTGGAATGTTTATCATGAAATAAAAATACAACAGTTGAGACATTCTTTTTCTTACTTAACATTTTTGTGAATATATGAACTTCTTTCAGCCTAGTAGACAGCATGGAAATTGAGCATGTTCGTGGCCATGCTTGTTATCTCCCCTGTGTTTGTCAGTATTGTTGAAAGCACTGAATAATCCTGATTATTCAGGAAGTGGATTGTGAGAGGATATCGATTGTAAAAAATCAGCAGGTCTTTATAGGCATATCAGTACAATGAGAATCACATCATAATTGCAGTTAACTTATATGAATTCAAAGTAAAAAGCTCAGCAAAGGACATCATAGAAATAGACAGTAGATAGATCAGTAGATAGAAAGATAGTAGATAGGTAGGATTTGATGATTCTTCCATTCTTGTTAAGTGTGTTGGCAGTCACCTCAAGATGAGAAATGTAAGTTTGCTGTTCTTTTACTCCATGTTCGTTTCTACTTGCCCTCCATAGAGTTTCATGGGATACAAACCCTAGTGCTTAAAAACACATAGTTTTCAGAAAACATTGTCATTAAGTGCATCATAACTACAGATGTTCATCTAAAGAAATTATGGTACTTTGTTGCTGAAGGAAGAAGTGCTGAGCTTTAACTATATTGAGACAGTATGTTGGGTCTCCAGTGTAGTACCTGCCTCAGGAATTTTTCAGGAATGATTTTGATTATACTTGATAATTTATGTATGAACTTCAGAACCTATTCCATTAGAATTCATTTGCCTATTAAATATTTAATGAGCAACTACTATTGACTGGACCTCAGCAGATACACAAATAAGGAAAAACTTGGTACTTTCTTTTAAAAGATGACTCTCTAATTGGGATTATAGACAAGAGTGTGTGTATACACCTAATAGTGTTATTATTGCCATGATAACACTGATTGCTATGGGAAACAGAGAATGGGCACTTGAATCAGTCTGGAGGAAAGAGGGAAGAGAAAAGGAGAGAATGCCAGAGAAATGCCTTGGGTGGTTGCTATGCTAAGACTTAAGTTGAACTCTAAGTTACATCAGTACCAATGCGAAGGAGGGCATTCCAAACAAGGCAATAGAATGTGTAGAATGTGCAGGAATATGCAAATTCTCCCCCATCTGCCCAGCTACAACACAGGATGGGCAGTGCTAAAGTCCTGCAGAGGAAAGTCAGAAGTGTATGAACAAGTATTCAGTGTCGTATTAGGACAGATCTTCCAAGTAATTTGGGTTTTATCCTGAAGACAGTGAAGCATCGTGGAAGGATTTCTGTAAGAAAATGTTTCAGGAGGAGTGGTAGCAATATGAAGCTTGGACTGAAGAAGACAGAATTGGAAACAGGGAAACTACTTCAGATGAGACTGCATTTAGGTTTTTCGTCATCCAGTTATAAACTGTTAGAGTCATTAATTGAGGTAATATTAGAAGGAATAAAATTCTAGGATTTAAGGACTAAACGGAAAGAGAAAAACATGGCACAGTTTTCTGCTTGTTGCTTGGGGGGACTTGTGTGGATACTGGGCTATTCAAAAAGTCAGGAAACACAGGAAGAGGAATGAGTCCCGGCATGATCATCTTTTATTGGAGGAGCCTGTTGGGGCTAACAAGGAGGTAGAGTTAGGTCAGAGGTACAAATAGGCTTCATCAGCAATGCTGAAACCAAAGAAGGGAAGAAATGTCCATTGTGAGAAAAATATGTAAAGTTAGGACATTAGTGGCCAAGAATGGTGCCTGGGGATATCAACATGAGAGGTGTTGGCGATGAGAGAAGCCTAAGGAGAATCCTGCACAGAAGGAGCCAGGCAGGAGAAGCCTGTGAAGCCAACTATGTATAGAACAGAGTAGAGTGAATCCTGCAAGATAACAGTTGACAAATGTGCTAGAATTGGACATTGACTAGTTCCTAAGCAGAAGCATGGATTCTTCCTTTTTCTTGGGTCGATGTAAGGTGTGAACCTTGGTGATAGGATGGAATGTACAAGAGTTAGTTCAGAGCTCACTAGAACAAGGCTGTGAAAGCGAACTCATGGCACCTTTGGTAAGCAGCCATCCAGCATCTGGAGAACATACTATGAAAGCGTTTCAGTAATATGACCAGTGACATGCTGCCAACACATCCAAGTCATCTCTTTTTGTAGCTCAGGTATTACCAGAGTTCCATAAGATTACTTAAAATCTTAAAAAATAAGACAAATAAAAGCAAAAAAAACAACACTGGGATGCCTCTAGTTAGGATTCTTCCCCCAAATCTTACTCACAGCCATATTTCTTTCCAGACCTCTGTAAATCTCTCTCCAGGCTGGAATTGGAAGTCAAGATATCCGTTAGGGGGTAAAGAACAGTCACTGTGTAGAAATGTTTGTTCACCTGATAAATTCTTCACACCCTTCTATTTTCTTTGTGTGGATACAGATGAACTGACACTGTGCTCATTGTACACTATATTAATCTCTTTGAAAAAATTCATTTCGTTGTTTGCATAGGACTTTCAGTTTCATGCCAGTCTTGAGATCCTCTCATACTTTAGGTTTTTCATTGTTTGTCTTCAGTGAACCCAAGTCTGCCGTTTCAAATTCACGTGAGGCAGAAGTGCCAACAGTGAGAAATTGTAGTTCTGCTCACTCATTTATGGAGGTGTGATTTGGGTGATTTTTAAATTAAAAGTATTGTTTCATATTCATAGCGATGACTTTAAAATTTTTACTAAACTTATGTGTGTATAAATATCTTTAGTGTTAGGAGTCTGGCAAGTTAATTTCTTTGCCCACCATTTTAATTATGAATATATTATGTAGGTTATATCAGAGTTTCATTGCTTTCGTCCGATGTGTTTTCAAAAATTCCCAAGCCAAGAAAGATACATTGTAAAATTCACTTTAGCACGTAAAGTTTAAGGCAAAATAAGTTTAGGAATATTTTTAGTATATACTTTAGCATAATTTTATAATATTTCAAGGCTGGCTTCCTACAGTGAATCATTAAACCAATATATCACTGGATCTAAGGTAGTAATTCAAAGCCTTCACTGGTTTCAACATCTAAGAGGCTTACTTTCATATCTAGAATCTCACTGGAGAATCTAACTGGAACTGGAGGAACCGATCAGGCATTTGCCTACTTCCACAATTCTTTTCCATGTGGTTATGGCACGGCACAGCATTTTCAAGATAATCAAACTTTGTTTTTGTTTTTAATTTTAATGTTTTATTTATATTTAAGAGAGAAACAGTGTGTGAGCAGGGAACGGGCAGAGAGAGACAGAAACAGAATCTGAAGCAGGCCCCAGGCTCCAAGCTGTCAGTACAGAGCCCAATGCGGGGCTCGAACCCATGAACTGCGAGGGTCATGACCTGAGCTGAAGTCAGACACCCAACCGACTGAGCCACCTGGGTGCCCCAGGATAATCAAACTTCTCACACAAAGGTTGGATTACCCAGAGTAAGCATTTCCAAAAAGTGAAAACAGAAGACACAATGTACGTACAATTGGAGACCTTGAAGAGAAAACACAGGGCATTGGAACACAATACCTAAACATTAAAAAGTATAATCTCCCTTCCCCCAAAAAAGTATAATCCCCAAACACAGTATGTAGTCATTTGTGCTCTGCACCTTTCACTTAGCACGTTACTTTTAAAATTCATCAAAATGGTTGCATATATCAGTAGCTTGTTTCTTTTTATGGATTTACTCCATTACATTGTTGTATCATAATGTGCTTGTACAATCACCAGTCGATAGACATTTGGGTTCTTTGCAGTTTGGGCTCTTATGAAAAATGTTCTTGTGAATATTTCAGTACAAAACTTTATATGGACATTTATTTTTACTTGGGTAAATACCTAGGAATGCTATTTCTGTGTCCTCTGGTGTGTCCAACTTTGTAAGAAACCGCCAAATTTCATTTTACATTTCTGAGATGTTACTCAGCATCATCACCGCGCTTGGCATGGTTAGTCTTTTTAAAATTTTACCCATTTTAGTGAGTGTGGAGTGGTAGCTTGTAGTTTGAATGTGAACTTCCTGAACAACGAATAATATTGAACACCTTTTCCTCTGTTGATTTGCTATTTGGATGTCTTCTTTATTGAAGTATCTGCTAAAATATTTTTGGCCACTCTTTAATTGGGTTGTTTGTCTTTTTTAAAATTGAGTAGTCAGAATTCTTCATATATTTTAGATACAAGTGCTTTATTATATAGATGTTTTGCAAATATTTTCTCCCAGTCTGTGGTCTGCCTTTTCATTTTTTTTTAATGGCAAATTTTTCTCTCACCCTAACAAACCTCTCATGCCCCTTTACAGTCCATGCATCCCATCACCGCCTTCCTTGTAACCACTGATACGGTTTCTTACAAGTGTCGTTTGAAGGACAAGTCTTTTAAATTAGATGAAATACATCTCATGAGGGTTTTGTATATGAGTGGTTTGTGCATTTTATGTTTAAAACATCTTTTCCTCACCCAAGTTAAAAATTTTTCTCCCATGTTTTCTTCTTTTTCCTTTTTAAGTTTATTTATTTGTTTTGAGGGAGGGAGAGAGAGAGAAAGAGAGAGAGAGAGAAAATGTGCATGAGCAGGGGAGGGACAGAGAGAGAGAGGCAGAGAGGGAATCCCAAGCAGGCTGTGTGCTGTCAGCACAGGAGTCTGACAAGGGGCTTAATCTCATGAACCTCGAGGTCATGACCTGAGCCAAAACCTGGAGTCACTTGGATACTTAACTGACTGAGCTATCCAGGTGCACCACTCCTCCCCAACCCATGTTTTCTTCTAAAAGGGTTAAATGTTTTAGCACTTAAATTTAGGTCTGTGATCCATTTCAAGTTAATTTTTGTATATGGTGCTATATAAGCGTCAGAGTTCTTTTTTTTTTTTTTTAACAGTTGGATATCTAACTGTTTCAGCGTATTTGTTGAAAATGCCATCTTTTTCCCACTAAATTACCCTGCCACCTTTGTCAAAAATCAGTTGACCGTGTACGTGTGGGTTGATACCTGGGCCCCCTGTTTTGTTGCATTGACCTAGATCTATCCATTCTTATCCCTGTCACACTATCGTTAGCATTTTTACTTTAGAGAAAGTGTTAAAATTAGACAGTTTGGGTCTTTCCCTTCTGTTCTTTTAAAAAATTGTTTTTACAACCCTATTTCCTTAACATTTCCATATAAATTATAGAATAATCTTGTTGTTTCTATGTAAAGGTCTCCTGGATTTTAATTGGGATTGTGTTAAATCTGTTGATCAATTTGGAGAGAATTTATGTGTTAATAATAATGTGTTCTGATCCATGAACATGATATATATCTTTCCCATTATTTAGGTTTTCTTTAATTTTTTCAGCAGTATTGTGTAGTTTTTAGTGCATAGGTCTTGAATATTTTTTGTTAAATTTACCCTGAACTGTTTTATGTTTTTGATGTTTTTATAAGTGATTGGTTTGAACTTGCAAATTTGAATTGTTTGTTGATAATATATAGAAATTCAATTGATACTTCTTCCCCTTGAATCTTGCATTCAATTGCTAAAAATATTTTTTGTAAATATGTTGAGATTCTCTGTGTAGATGATCATATCATGTGAGAATAGAGGCAATTTTACTTATTTCTAATCTCATGCATTTTTATTCTTTTTTTTACCATCTAGGACCTCCAGGACAGTGTTAACTAGCATAGTGAGAGCAGACATTCTTGCCTTATACCTGATCTTAGGGTGAAAGCATTCATATTTTCACCAAGAAATATGTTGTTAGCTGTAGGTTTTTCATAGATGCCCTTCATCAAGTTGAAGACATTTTTTTTTATTCCTACTTTGCTGAGCTTTTTTTAAAAAAATCCTTATAGGATGTAATATTTTGTCAAATGATTTCTCTGTTTCTATTGTGATGGCCATATGGTTTTTTTTCTTTATTCTGCTAATATACTGCATTTTGTTGTTGAGTTTTTAATGTTAAACCAACTTTGAATTTCTTAGATAACTTGGTTGTGAGGTATTATCCTCTTCATGTGTTGTCAGATCCAGTTTGCAAGATTTTGTTAAGAGTTTTAAATCTTTGTTCCTTTGTAATATTGTTTAGGTCCCTCCTTTTCCCTTCCCCAAGTAATGTCTCTGGGTTTGCGTTCGAGATAATGTTGGCCTCTTGAAATGAATTGGGAAGCATTGTTTCCTGTTCTGTTTTCTGGTAGATTTTATCAGTGAAATTTTTGGACCAAGAGTTTTCTTTTTAAGAAGGCTTATAACAATGAATGGTGGAGGGTGGGGAGGAATACATATATATATATAAAATAAAATGCATGGATATATTGCCATGCATTTTATTTTTTCTTGAGTGGGCTTTGGTAGTTTATGTGTTTCCAAGAATTTATTCCTTTCATTTAAATTTTTAAGTGTATTTGCTTAATACTGTTTTCTTTAAAAAAAATTTTTTTTTGATGTTTATTTATTCTTGAGAGAGAGAGCATGAGTGGGAGAATGGCAGAATGAGAGAGGAACACAGAATCTGAAGCAGGCTTCAGGCTCTGAGTTGTTAGCACATAACCCAATGCGGGGCTGAAACTCACAGACTGTGAGATCATGACCTGAGCCGAAGTCAGACGCTTAACTGACTGATCCACCCAGGCGCCCCTGCTTAATATTGTTAATGTTCCCTGGTATTGCATCAGTGTCTGGGAGCAGTGGTTCGTGTCTCTCTTTTAATATTTCAACTTGTGTCTTCTCTCTTTATTTCTGATCATTTTTCCTAAAAGTTAATAATTTTTATTGATATTTTAAGCTGTAGTTTTTATTGATTTATTTCTCTTATTTTGAGTTATCTATTTCTTTTTTTTTTTATTTAAAAAAAAATTTTTTTTTCAACGTTTATTTATTTTTGGGACAGAGAGAGACAGAGCATGAACGGGGGAGGGGCAGAGAGAGAGGGAGACACAGAATCGGAAACAGGCTCCAGGCTCTGAGCCATCAGCTCAGAGCCCGACGCGGGGCTCAAACTCACGGACCGCAAGATCGTGACCTGGCTGAAGTCGGAGGCTTAACCGACTGCGCCACCCAGGCGCCCCTTGAGTTATCTATTTCATTGACTTTTGCTCTTTATTATTTCCTTCGTTCTGGTTACTGTGGGTTTAATTTGCTTTTCTTATCCTTGTTTCTAATGTGGAAACTTACAGCATTTATTTAAGCCTTTTTTCTTTTCTGATCGAAGTATTTCATGTATAAACTTCCCTGTAGAAACCAATTTTATGTTATATGTTATATAAATATTTATAGCATATTTTAAATCTTATATAGGTTTTTACTTGATTTTAATGTATCTTATTCTTTTCCCAAATTTACTAATTTATCAAGTCATGTTTTCTTTGACCAGTGGACTATTTAAAGGTGTATGTTTTCCAAATAAGATTTGTTTATTCATTCAGAAATATTTAGAGGTGCCTGGGTGGCTCAGTTGGTTAAGCATCTAACCTCAGCTCGGGTCATGATCTCATGGTTCATGCGTTCAACCCTGCGTTGGGCTCTGTGCTGACAGCCCAGAGCCTGGAGCCTGCTTAGGATTCTTTGTCTCCCTCTCTCTGCCCCTCCCTAGCTTGTGTTCTTTCTCAAAAATGAATAAACGTTAGAAGGAAGGAAGGAAGGAAGGAAGGAAGGAAGGAAGGAAGGAAGGAAGGAAGGAAGGAAAAGAAAAATATTTATTGAGTGCTTATTGTGTTCCAGTCTTAGGGTGCACTGGGGTGAGTAAAACAGTCATAAAATAAACCCAACAAATGTATTGTAATAGCACCGAACAGATGCTATGAGAGGGAATGGAGAACCTACTTCCTATAAATTGAGTTGCCTGGCTTGAGGAAGTTGCACTTAGACTGAGACTTGACTGCAAAAAGGATGGGGAAGCAGGTACCGGGGAAGGAGCTGCACGCACGGAGGCTGTGAAGAGAGCAGCTCTGAGATGCGACCGCAGCACATAGCTACGCACTGATCTTTCAGCACAGATGGGTGGCTGTCGTCTTCTCGTTCTGCACCTTGAGAAGCTGCACTCTGTAGTAAGTTCTTTGTCCTATGCAGTTCATACTATGCAATTATGAAGGAGACTCATGAGCGAGATTTCTTCTTAATGGAATAATTTATACATTGACTGTCTCAAATTCACAGAAACTGTAGTTTTAGTGTCATAAATAGATGATATGCCTTAGAGACAGATGACCTAGGTTTGAACTCAGCCCTACCACTTAATAGCTATGGGACGCTAGGTGAATTTTATGCCATCTCTAAGCCTTAGTTTTCTCATTTCTGTGATGCAGATAAGAATCTACCTATTTTATAAGGGGCGTTTTGAGGATTATGCATGTAAGTCACTTAGTACAGTGCCCAGCAAGGAGAGGTATTCGAAAATAATGCCTAATGTGATAATATGGAAATAGTCACTTCAACTTACTATATTTTATCATCTGTAATATGGAGATAACATTATGTAGCTTTTATGATTGTTAGAATGCACTTCCCTGAGTGCTCAAAATGATAATGTTTATTATTTTTATTGTATTGGTATTAGATATATTTCATAAATAGCCCAGATATTTCACATATATCCTAATAAATACAAATATTTTAAAATAATGACCTTGGGAACATTCACCTTTTTAAAAGTATGTTTTATTTTCCAAATGAAGAATCTGTTAATATTTAATGTGATAGAACTGAGCAATCTCTTCTTTATCTTGTTAATGTAGTTTCAATAAAATATTTTCATATAAATTATTTAAATTGTAATAGTATGTTGGGAATTTAAAATTAATTTTTAAAGGAATTATTAATTTTTTAAAACTTGTTTTAGAGAGAGAGGGCATAAGCAAGAGGTGGGGGTGGAGAGGGAGAGAGAGAGAATCTCAAGCAGGCTTAATGCTCAGTGTGGAGCCCAACATGGGGCTCGATCCCACAACCCTGGGATTGTGACCTGAGCCGAAATTAAGAGTCAGACAGTCAACCAGCTGAGCCACACAGGCATCCCTAAAAGGAAATTATTTTTTGTACTTTTCACATTATTAAGTATTTTCATTATTTGACTTTTAATCCCAGAAAATTTTCTTAACTTGTCTTGCATTACTTCTTTAAAACTTGCCCATTTAGGAGCACTTAGATGGCTCAGTTGGTTGAGCATCTGACTTCGGCTCGGATAATGATCTCACAGTTCATGGGTTCGAGCTCCGTGTCAGACTCTGTGCTGACAGCTCAGAGCCTGGAGCCGGCTTTGGATTCTGTGTCTCCCTCTGCCCCTCCCCCACTCACACTCTGTCTCTCCCAAAAGTAAATAAGCATTTTAGATATCAGGCACCTACTTGGTGATCTAGAATTCATATATTTTCCTACTTGTAAGAAGAGGCCAAGAAGTAGAGGCTGTAGGGCTGGAGGCATTTAACTGATAATTTATGGCTATCACGGCTGCCACCAACCAAGTGTTTCATTGTCCAGCAACTTTGACCTTAGATCCCTTTCATTTTTTCTGTAACATCATAAAGGTTTAATTTGTATTTCAAGAAATTTTAATTTAACTAGGCTATTAAAATACAGCATTTTTTGTTCTTCTGTCTATATCACAATCGTTTCTGAAAGAACTTTCCTTGAAAACTAATGCAGACTCTGGAGTTAGCCTGTGAAGAGGGTAGACACAGTCTAGAAGATAATTCTATGAATTGCCTGTTAAATGTAAGAATGCTTGCATTCAGAGTATCCTTCCATTCGAAGTACTTGAATACTAAGTATTCAGGTGTTTGTTTTATAATGTAATTAATACTGTTCCGGTTTTATATGTAGTATTTGCTGTGGACTGAGTATTTGTGTCCCCCTCACCACAGAACTCATGTGTTGAAACCTAGCCCCCAAGGTGATGATATTAGGAGGTGGGGTCTTTGGAAGGTGATTAGTCATGAGCATGGAACCCTCATGAGTGGGATTAGTGTACTCATAAAAGAGACTCCAGAGAGTTTCCTTGCCCCTCCCACCATGTGAGGATACAGAAGAAAGACAGCCATGACAGACTGGGAAGGAAGTTCTCACCTGACCCCCAGTCTGCCAGTGCCTTGATCTTGGACTCATCAGAACTGTGAGAATAAATTTCTCTTGTTTACAAGCGACCCCCAGTCTGTGGCATTTTGTTACAGCAGCCTAAACAGACTTAAGACAGCGGCAGCCTAAACAGACTTGAGACAGCGTCAGTCATCCAGTAGTTTCCCTGCAGGTGGGCCAGAGCCATTCTTTTCATCTTGTCTTTTTGTAAACCCAGGGGAAGTGTTAATCCGCACATCGCACAGATTGGCATTTCTTGTTGCTTACTTACTTACTGTCTTTAGGATATTTAAGTTTGAGCTTCAACAGATATTATGGCAGTGAATGTAGTCATTGAAATTGAACATATTTTGTTACTCTGGAGTTAAGTTTTTTTGTTTTTTGTTTTTTGTTTGTTTGTTTGTTTTTTGTTTTTTTTTTTACTATTACAAAGGAATGACTGAAAGTTGTAAAGGTAGTATTTGCAAGAAAAAAAGTTGTGTTGTAAATCTTAGACTGCAATGATAATTGTTAGGAACTTTTTAAAGTCCAGGTTTTTTGTTGTTGTTTTTGAAAAATTCCATTAAAAACTAAATTTTTGCAGTGAAGGAAATGACCAACAAAGCTAAAAGGTAACCTACTGAATGGAAGAAGGTATTTCTAAATACATCCAATAAGGATTTAATTTTTTTTAATGTTTATTTGTTTTTGAGAGAGAGAGAGAGAGAGAGCACAAGTAGGGGAGGAACAGAGAGAGGGAAACACAGAATCCAAAGCAGGCTCCAGGCTCTGAGCTGTCAGCACAGAGCCTGACGTGGGGCTTGAACTCATGAACTGTGAGATCATGATCTGAGCTGAAGTCAGATGCTCAACTGACTGAGCCACCCAGGTACCCCATCCAATGAGGATTTAATATCTAAAATATATGAAAAACTTACACAACTTAATATTTTAAAAAACAATTCTGTTACATAATGGGCAGAGGACTTGAATAGACTTTTTTCAAAGAAGACATATAAATGGCCAATAGACACATGAAAATATGCTCAACATCACTCATCATCAAAAAATGCAAATCACAACCATGATGGGATATCACCTCACTCACACTCATCCGATTGGCTGTTAACAAAAAGACAAAAAATAACAGTGTTGGTGACAACGTAGTGGGAAGGGAGCCCTGGAACACTGTTGATGGGAATGCAAATTGGTGCAGTGACCATGGAAAACAGCATGGACGTTTCTCAAAAAATTAAAAATAGAACTACCATATGACCCAGCAAACTCCACTTCCGGGTCTTTATTCAAAGTAAATGAAAACTAATTTGAAAAGATATATGCACCTCTATGCTCATTGCAGCATGATTTACAATAGCCAGGATATTTGAAAGCAACCTTAGTGACTGCTGATAGATGAATGGATAAAGAAGATGCTGTATCTCTCTATCTATAACTTTTATTACTTTGTGTGTACATAATGTATACATACACAAACATACATTTACGATGGAGTATTACTCATCTATAAAAAAACAGTGAAATCTTGCTGTTCATGACAACATGGATGGACCTAGAGGGTATTATGCTAAGTGAAATGAATCAGAGAAACAGATACCATATGATTTCACTTGTATATGGAATCTAGAAAACAAAGCAAATGAACAAATAAAACAAATAGACTCATAGATACAGGAAATAAACTTGGTTACCACAGGGGGAGGGCTGGGTGAAATAGGTGTAGGGGACTAAGGTGTACAAACTTTTAGTTATACAATAGATTAGTCATGGGGATGTGACATACAGCATAGGTGATATGGTCAGTAATACTATAATAACTTTGGTGACAGATCATAACTGGAGATTGTGGGGATCACTTCATAATATATAAAAATATCAAATCACTGTCCTTATGATGTACTCCTGAAACTAGTGGGACATTGTACGTCAATTACACTTCAGTTAAAAAGAATGTAACTGTTTTGCAAGATATAGCAATTTATTTTCAAAATAAACATTGCCGGTTTTGTGAAGAAATAGTCTTATTTAGTAGGTTAAGATCATCTGTTTACATTAGTGTCTTCCTAACAGCTTGACGAAGTACAACACACAAAAGACATGTAGTCGTTCCCTTAAAGGAACTTAAATTTCTAAACTTTCTATGTTTTTTGCTTGAGTAGCAAGTAACTCGTTGTTTTTGAACAAAAACAAGAATATTCAATTGTTTTATATGATTTTGTTATGCTTCTAATAAAAATATTTTGAGAAGTGTAAACCTTATTTTCCCTATAGATAATTATTTGGAAAGTATTTTTGAATTTCCCTTTATTCTTTACATATTTATTGAGCACATATTATGTGCTACGTATTAGGTTTGGCTCTGAAGATTCAAAGCTCTAGAGTACTTATATGGTCTTTTCCTGTGCTTTTCCCTGTGCTTCTGCCAGGAAAACAAAACTAATACAGCATTAAATTAGCCACGAGGGTTAACAGTACATGTATTTGAAAGCTTTGCAAAGTTTCTGATTACAGTGTAACAACTGCATGTCCATTGCAGAACATCAAAAAGCCAAAAAAGCAGTTTTTTTAATTCAGTTGTAAAATAAATTTATTGACTGCTTGCTAGAAGCTAGTCACTGTATACTTGGTATATGACATGAACAAGACGGATGGCCTCTGTATTTATGGAAATCATAGTGTTTGGGGAATTCATATCAAACAAATAATTATAAGTGATTTTCAAGGTAAAAAACAGAAGATGAAAACCACTCTAAATCTCACCGCCTAGCAATAATTGCTCTTACCATGTTAATATATTTTCCTGTTTTTATACTGTACATGTTTTCCATTTTATTTAGTATTCTACAATATATACTAATTGTCTACTGATTAATTATGTAGATATACTATAATTTATCAAATCCTTACCAAATTTTGGGACATTTAGATTATTTCCTTAACTTAATCAACTTTGCTTGGGTATAATCTACATGCAATAAAATGTGCTCCCTTTAAATACACATTACATGAGTCTTGACAAACAACATTACGTGCATGGAGTCCCCATTATAATAAAGATGTGGAATATTTCTGTTGCCTCAAAAAGTTCTGACATGCCATCTGTCACCCCGTCCTGCACCCACACTAGGCCCTAGGCAACCAGTGACCTGCTTTGTGACACTAAAGATTTGATTTACCTTTCCTAAAGTTTCTTTGAAATTGAATCATATAATATATACTGCTCTGTGTGTTTCTTTTCCTCAGCCTAAGGTTTTTGAGTTTATTCTTTTTGTGGCACTTCTCAATAGCTTGTTCCTTTTCTTGCTGAGTCGTGATGGATTGCATGGCTAGACGAAGATCTGCCCTGCTCTTGGTGTACATTTGGACTGACTGCAGTTATTTCCTAATAAAAAGGCTGATACACACATTCATGTACAGGTTTTCTTTTCTCTTAGGTAAGCACTGAGGAGTATCATTGCTGAGTTTGTGGTAAACATACGTTTATGTTTTATTAAAAAAGTCCAGAATTGTTTTCTAAAGTAGTGTCATTTGACATTTCTGATAGCAATGTAGTGAGAATTCTAGTTACTCCACAACACTTGGTGGGGTCAATCTCTTTAATTTAGTTATTCTAGTCAGAATGTAGACGTGTATTATTGTGGTTTTAAGGTGCATTTCTCTGATGATTAAAATGATATTAAATATCTTTTCACACACTTCTTGGCTATTCATTTCTTGTGACCTGTCCAAATACTTTGCCTAATTTATTAATTGGATTATTTTCTCATTGTTATTATAAGAGTTCTTCATATGTTCTGGTTACAAGTAGTTTGCCAAATATATGCATCAAAATTATTTCCCCCATACTCTACCTTGTCCTTTCATCATCTCACTGATATTTTTTGACAACAGTTTTTAGTTTTGAAGTCTCAATTTCTCAATTCTTGTCTTTTCTGGTTTTTATTTTTTTGGTCTGCTATCCAAGAAGTCTTTGTCTACCCTAAATCATAAATATTTTCTTCTAGAACTTTATAGTTGTATCTGCTACATTTGGATCTATGACCTATTTTAAATTGATCTTTATGCATATGAAAAGGTAAGGATTGGTGTTCCTTTTTTTCCCCATATGGATATCCAGTTATTCCAGCGTCTTTTATTGGAAGTACTGTACTCTGCCCCATTGAATGACCTTAACACTTTTGTCAGAAATCAATTTGTCACGTATTTGTATGTTTCTGGACTCCCCACTGTGTTCTATAAGTTGATGTGGCGTTCTTTACACTGATACCATATTGTCTTGATTATGGTAGCTTTAAAGTATATCTTAAAATTAGGAAGAATACTGTTTCTCAGAATTGTTGTGGCCCTTTTAGGTCCTGTACATTTCCATATCAATCTAGTATCAGCTTCTTAATCTTTACAGAGAAAGCCTGCTGGGACTACGATGCATTTGCTTTGAGTCTGTAGATCATTTTGGGGAAAACTGACATGTCAACAATATTAGTGTTGTGATCTATGTGCTCAGTGTGTCTGTTTACTTTTGTCTTCTCTAATTTCTACTGACACATTTTGTAATTTTCATTGTGTAAGTCTTGCACGACTGTTACCAATTTTTCCCTTACGTATTTCTACTGGTTTTTTTCATTGCCAGTTGTTTATTGCTAGCATATAATACATTTAAGCTTTTGTGTATTGACCTTGTATCCCATGGGTTTCTGAAGCTCACTTATTGTTTTATAATTTTTTTGGTAAATTTCTTTGGAATGCCTTTGTAGACAGGCTTACTGCCTGTGAATAAAGGCAGTTTTACTTCCTTTCCAATCTGAATGACATTCATATATTTGTCTGTCTGTCTGTCTGTCTGTCTGTCTGTCTGTCTATGCCTTATTTCACCTGGCTAAGAACTCCTGCACAATGTCAAATAAAAGAAGTGAACATCCTTGTTCCCACTCTCAGAGGGAAAAGAGATTCAGTCTGTCATTATTAAGTGTGATAATAGCTATACATTTTTAAATGCCTTTTATCAGGTTGAAGAACTTCTCTCCTGTTCCTGCTTTGTTAAGAGATTTTAGTATCAGTGGCCATCAAGTTTTCTTAAAACTTCTTCTGCATTGCTTGAGATGATCGTATGGTTTTCCCTTTTTTAGTCTGTTAATACAGTGAATTACATTGGTTTCAAATGTTAAACCAATCTTTCATTCTTGGAATTAACCATCGCTAGTCATGTTGTATTGTCAGCCTTTGTTGGATATGATTTGGTAAAGTTTTGTTAAGACTTTTTACATCTGTGATTATGAGGAATATTGATACCTTTCATGTAGTAGCTTTGGTTTTGTATTAAGGTAATGCTGGCCTTGTGTAAAGTATTTCCTCCTCTTATTGTCTGCAAGTATTTGCATGAAATTGTTATGATCTCTTCTTTAGGAGTTTGGTAGTATTCACTAATATTTTATTTGCAAGTTTTGGGGGAACTGCATTTATGGGGGTTAGGTTTTAAATACAGACTCATGCTTACCCCTTTTTATTTTCAAGTTAGGTTGTACCATTTCACATACCATAAGACCCTTTGACCTGAACACCTTCATTTCCCCCCTTCAGGCTTTTATGCTACTGTTAATACATTTTACCTTTATATATGCCATAAATGCCACTATGCATTGTTGTTTTTGTTTTAAACCAGAACTGTCTTTTAAAAAGATTAATAACTCAAGAAAAATCAACATATATTTACCCACAAAGTTATGATTTACAGTCTCTTCTTTACCTTGTGCAGATCCAGTTTTCCATCAGGTACCATTTTGCTTCAGCCTGAAGCATTTACCTTGAACATTTATAGTGTAGTGTTTCTGGGGCTCATTTCTCTAACCTTTTCCATGTCCCCAAAAGGCTCTATTTTACTGTCATTTTTGAAAAGATACTTTAGCTGTGTATAAAATTCTAGTTTGCCTATTCTACATTTACTTACTATCAAGGTGCCCCTCCACTTTCTCCTGGTTTGCAGAGGTTTTTTTTTTTTTTAATCTTTATTTATTTTTGAGAGAGTGAGAGAGAGAGAGAGACAGAGTGAGAGCAGGGGAAGAACAGAGAGAGAGGGAGACACAGAATCCGAAGCAGTCTCCAGGCTCTGAGCTGTGAGCACAGAGCCCGATGTGGGGCTCGAACCCACGAACCGTGAGATCATGACCTGAGCCGAAGTCGGACGCTTAACCGACTGAGCCACCCAGGCGCCCCTACACAGTTTATGACAAGGAGTGTGCACTCATTCTTTGGTCCCTGTGGTTGACATGTCTCTTTTATTTTTGCATTTTTAAAAATTGTTTTTAGGGGCGCCTGGGTGGCTCAGTCGGTTGGGCGGCCGACTTCGGCCCAGGTCATGATCTCGCAGTTTGTGAGTTCGAGCCCCGTGTCAGGCTCTGTGCTGACAGCTCAGAGCCTGGAGCCTGTTTCGGATTCTGTGTCTCCCTCTCTCTGACCCTCCCCCATTCATGCTCTGTCTCTCTCTCTATCTCAAAAATAAATAAACGTTAAAAAAAAATTTTTTAAAAATTGTTTTTAATGTTTATTTTTGAGAGAGAGAGACGAAATGTGAGTGGGGGAGGGACAGAGAGAGAGAGGGAGAAATAGAATCTGAAGCAGGCTCCAGGCTCTGAGCTGTCAGCACAGAGCCTGACATGGGGCTCAAACTCATGAACTGTGAGATCATGACTTGAGCGGAAGTCAGATGCCCAACCAACTGAGCCACCCAGGTGCCCCTTAACGTGTCTCTTTACCACCACCCCTGTCCTATTAAACTTTTCTTTTATCCCTTGCTTTCAACTATTTAATTATGATGTGTCTTCTAGGATTTTCTTTACATTTCTTTGTTTCCCTGTTTGTTTATTTACTTATTTTGAGAGAGAAAGAGAGCATGAGCAGAGGAGAGGCAGACAGAGAGGGTGAAATAGAATCCCAGTCAGGCTCTGCATTGTCAACACAGATCCCAATGCGGAGCTTGAACTCACAAACAAGGAGATCAAGATCTGAGCCAAAATCAAGAGTCAGATATTTAACCAACTGAGCCACCCAGGCACCCCTCTTCACATTCCTTTCAGTTGGGTTTTCTTTTAAGTCTTTGTGAATCTGCAGGCTTATAGTTTCATCAGATTTGAAAACTTTTTGGACATTATTCAAGTGTTTTTTTTTTCTGTTCATTCATTTCTCTCACCCGATCCTCAGAAATGCACTTATACATATGTTAGACTGCGGGATATCATCCCACGGTTTATCAGTGCTCTGTTCATCTTTTTCATTATTTTTTTATATCTTTAACTTTAGATCTGTTTCCTGTGTCTTAAAGTCTGTTACCATTTTTTTCTCCAGTGTCTAGCATGCTGTTAATTAAATCAGTTTTTTGTTTTTCATCTAGGACATCTCAGACTTCATCTCTTGAAGTTTAATTTGGGACCTTTCTTTCTTTCTTTCTTTCTTTCTTTCTTTCTTTCTTTCTTTCTTTCTTTTTTATATTTATTTATTTTTGAGAGACAGAGTGAGACAAAGTGAGACTGGGAGAGGGGCAGAGAGAGAGGGAGACACAGAATCCGAAACAGGCTCCAGGCTCTGAGCTGTCAGCACAGAGCCTGACGCGGGGCTCGAACCCACAGACTGTGAGATCATGACCTGAGCCGAAGTCGGCCGCTCAACCGACTGAGCCACCCAGGCGCCCCTAATTTGGGACTTTTCATAGCTCCCATTTATTTCCTTATGCTTCTCTCTCTACCTTTTGAACTTTTAGACTATATCGTAATAGCTATTTTATCATAGTATTCTTCTATCTCTGTCATTTGTGTCACTTTCTGAGTGACACATTTTTCTCCTACTAATGGGTTATATTTTCCTAGTTCTTTTTGTGCCTGATAATTTTTCATTGGATGATGTTGTTCTTACTTATAAACGGTGATCATTTCCAGGCTTGCGTTTAACCGTAGACTGGCCACGCTAGCCTTTGCTGTGACACTGGTATTGCCGCACTGTCCAGGCAGGAACCTCACCCACTGTCCTGGGTGCCACATTTCTTAGGAGGCCTTTCCATCCTGCCTGGCAAGGATGCAAAGCACTTTGGGCTCTGTGTGAGCCTGGGATCGTTTCACCTGGTCTTTTCCAGGGGGTCTTTCCCTGGCCTCAGCCTTTTTCTTACATGTTTGTAAGTAACATCCTTACTATTTGGATATTCCTACTGGATACAGAATTTTAAGATGCCTTTTTGTTTTTCATTTAGCCACTTGGCCGTATTGCTCCATTGCCTTTTTGCTTACGTAGCCTCTGAAAAATCTAGGATTATTCTCCTATTTGTTCTTCTGTATGTTATGTTTCCCCAACCTCAGAATTTTTAAAAGCTTTTCTGCCACCAGTTTTTTGGTGATTTGAATGTGCTCTGTCTTCCTACGTTCCAGTAGTTCATGCATGTTTGTGAATTTTCATCATGTTGAGGTTCATTGAGATACACAGATGTATGCATTTATCATTTTTATCCAAGTTTGGAGAATCTGGGGCATCATTTTGCAGGTGTCTCCCTCCCTTTTTCAGGAACTGCCATTACGCATATGTTAGCTTCCTTGATGCTGTCAACCCGTCACTAAGGCTCTTTTTTTTTTAAGTTACAGTTTGTCTAGTTTCTTTTATTGTGATTTGATACTCATTGCTTTTCTTCTCTTGCAGTGTCCAATTTGTTGTTAATCCCATCTACTGAAATTTTTCAGATACTGTACACTTTATCTCTAGAAGTCCCATTTATTTCTATTTCTATTTCCCTTTATCTCATGTACTGTTTTAAAGTCAGTCTATTAAATCCATCACCCCTGCTATTTTTAAGGTCTGTGTCTAATGACTGATTTTTCTCTTGGTTATGGGTCTTATTTCCTGCATCTTCTTATGTCTAGTAATTACTGCTTGCATACTAGATCATTGGAATTTTACATGAATGTCTGGGTTTTGTTGCCTTCTTCATATTTGTTAACCTTGATAATGTACTTGTTTAACTTGTACTTTGACTTTTTTGAAATACCTACTGAATGCCTGGCTATTCACTAATGACACTGTTTTGACTGCGTAGAAATTGAATGTCTGTCAGCTCGGAGTGACCTCTGGGAATTATTTGGCATAAAGATCTCCATTCCTACTCTGCTGGTTTTCCTAGAGTTTACCCTCACACACTACAGTGCTCACTACTCTGTGGCATACTAAACGATGTGGATTTTGTGTGGCTTCTTGCTCACTGGTGTTCTCTTCAGCAAATGCCATCTACCTCACCCTCCTCAAAATCTGCTCTCATTCTCTGGTGGTGAGACCTTGAATCATGCTTGGGATTTCCTTTCCTGCCAGTGATGTTCCACCCAGCACCCCCGGACAGAAGATGGGTGGCTTTAGGATTCACTCATTTGTTTCCCTTTTCAGAAGGATCTTGGTCCTGTGCTGCCTCTTGTCCAGTATCTAAAAAGAATTCTGTTACATATTTTTCGTAATTGTCATTTTTTTGTTGTATGCATTTCTGCCAAGTTGTGTAAGGCAAGAGGGTAAGTCTGGCCCCATGGACTTTCTATTCTACTTTTCTAGTTTTTTAATTATTAGTTTAATATATTATGTTTAACTATTAGTTACATCAGAAGTTATTTTGATACGGGATTAGATGAGAAATCTAATTTTTTTCAACATGGTAGGAAGCCTGTGTTCACATTTTTGTCATTGTATACACTGCTACAGAGAATATCCTTATGTAGAAGATTTACACATTTCCTTTTTTTAAAAAGGAAATTTCTAGAAGAGAAACTGTGGTGCTTTAAAAATTATCATAGTATCTATTTCCGGTTGCCCTGTGAAGAGTTGCTGTCTGCTTACATCCCAACCACGAGCGTATAAAGATACTTATCTCACGACACTTCCATTGACAATGCTATTTCTGGATATGCTAAATTGCCTCGTTTACGTGTTTATCTCTACTTTATTGATTATTATAATGTGGCATGTTTTCATAAACTGTGTTCATTTGTAGTCCTCTCATTTTAATTGTCTGTGTCCTTTTCCCTTTTTTCCTTGTGTCTTAGTCTTTTAATTTTTTTCATATGATTTCTTTATATCTGTATGCCATCTTTTTCTCTTCCTAGTGCTCAACACAGTGACTTGAAAATAATTAATGCTCACTAAGTGGAAAGTTGGTTTAAAGCCAAGGTAGAAACTGAGAAGGAATATCCAGAGAGTTAGCTAGAAAATCAGGAGAGAGAGCTGTATTACCAACGCAAGGAACACGTTCAAGAAGGGGGCCAATAGCTGATGTTGTCAGTTCCAGAGCAGGAAGACATAAATAGATCATTGGATTTGGCAATTAAGAGAATATGGGTTATCATAGCAAGAATAAGTTCCATAAGATAACAAGGGTATACATCAGAGGACAGCAGATTGAGAAATTATTCTTCTCCTTAAGTATCTTTTTTTTTTTTTTTTTTAGCTGATATTTTTATAGAAATTGGCTGGGAGACAAATTGAAGAATATGGTTGGTCTAAGCAAAGCTGTAGAAGGCTGCACGTATTATATTGATTTAGGGAGGATCTTTATCTTTTGTGTGGCAGATGAGTAGGTAGGCTTGACATTGTTTTAAGAAAAGTTAAGAATCTAAACAGTATTTTCATCCCATTAGAAGGTTGCCATAAATCTACGTAGAGATCACAGGGGTTCCTTCATCCAAGTTAGTGATATTTTGTGTAAAGGGCAGCAGAAGTTACTTGGTCCAGAAATTTTTCAGAGTGGCTTTACTGATAATGGAAACTTCTTTCTACCTCTCATCCTCATTTGAATGGTTATGCATTCATAATATATATCTGCCTATATAAATGAGTGAATTCTGAGAAATATCCCTGAGTAATTACATGCAGTGGTTTTATTTTGGCATACTGTATTTGATCACTTGTAAGGCGTATTTAACATTTCTGTAGTCAGAATGCCTTCTATATTGTCTTTTATATTTGATGGTTTATTAATAGTTTTAATTGACAACTTTTTTGTTTCTTTTTTTGTTAAGTTTATTTAGAGAGTGCGTGCGCGTGTACCTGTGCTAGCGGGAGGGGGGGGGTGGGGGGGGCAGGAAAGGAGGGAGAGAGAGAATCCCAAGCAGGTTCTGCACTGTCAGTGCAAAGGCCAATGTAGGCCCTGACATAGGGCTTGATCCCATGCGCTGTGAGATCATGACCCGAGCTGAAACCAAGAGTTGGACACTTAACCCACTGAGCCACCCAGGCACCCCAACTTTTTTTGTTTCTTGCTATTAACTTAAAATGGTGATGGAGTCCCAATAAAGAGCATCTTAGATTTGATACAATATGACAAGATAGCATTAGAGTTTAGGGACTATCTGCCAAATATTTTAGTTTTACTATAACTGATGTTAAGCCAGTCTTTTTTGGCAGTTGTTACATCATATTATCTCCCACTCTTCACTGTGACAATGGGTTATGCACAAAATTTATCTTAAAACAGTGACAGACTCTTCAGTGGAGGTGGAGGAGGAAGAAGGGAAGAAGTCTATAGGGAACCTCTTTTATGTTGCTTAAGTTATGATTTGCTGTGTGAGGAACAAATCTTGGATAACCATGATTCTTACATGTTTGTCGGGGCACTAAGTCCATAATCGTGTGAAGGTGTAGTTAATTTCTGATCCAGTGGTCAAGGACACACTGGTTCATTCCTTTAATCACAGACCTGTATTGAGAATCTACTGTGATACGTAGCAGTGGCCTCAGCACTATTAACAAACCTTCAATGTTCCTGATGGATTTCTTAATACAGTGAAGCAGTACATTAAGAGTCAACTCATAGTGCCCGGAACCTGCTCCTTCCATACATTGTTGAACTGAGAGATGAGATGGGGCAGTTTCACAAATCAAGAGCTGGCCTAAATGGAGGGCTGAGTGCTTGGCCACAGTGAGCACCCAGGGAGCACCTGTTAATCCTGTAGGTGATTCGTAGGAAGTGAAGGAGCTTATGGTTTTAAGTGATCATATGAGGGGAGAGGTTGGTGTTGTAGTTATTATTGAAATAGCACTAAAAGGGGAATAACGGGAGCTCCTCAGTCCGTGTTGACCGTTACTAACATAAAACCTTGAAGCCTTATGGTTTGTCATTGTAGAAAACATTGGTTCAGACTTTGAAAACGTTTCCAGAGATCTCATAAATCAACAGCAGTTGTGGAAGAAAGCAAGTTCACATCGATCTGTTTTAGCATATCAGCAGGCCTTCCTTGGAAATCAAATACAAATCAAATAACCAAGTAGAAATATACCCTCTCTGTTGTGTTCATTTATTTTAATAATATCTCGATACCTAATCCTTGCAAGAGTGAAGCAACAGGACCGTGAGGGGAAATGCAGTCTGATGATGCGTACTTTTTTCCTCTGGTAACTGAAGGTTAAATGGGTAGCAAGCAGAATGCCTTAAACAAGATTGGTATATTGATTAAAACGCTGATTTAACAGCTCGCAGTCTCCCCTTGGAAACCTGGAGAAGATAAGCCAGCTGCTGTGTAAGAGTGCTCCGCGTCCACTGAGAGTACGCTATCTATCATCACAATATGGTGGTGAGAGGTGTTTTATGTTTGTGTTAATTTCCCCCACTAAATCAGTAATTATTACAATCCTGTCCCTGCTGTTTACCCTGCAGCTGTTTTTCCATTTGTCGAGAGAGCGGGTGTTCTCCGAGGACCGCACACGTTTCTATGGTGCAGAAATTGTCTCTGCCTTGGACTATCTACATTCCGGAAAGATTGTGTACCGTGATCTCAAGGTAAAAAAAAAAAAAAAAAAAGTAATCAGAATTTGTTTTTGCAGAGACTATAGGGACAAACACAAAGTAATTACAAAGTTATACAGTTTGGAGAAAAGCAGATTTCATTGGGAAAAAAAAAGCACTCTGTTTAAGAACGTAGTTTATTGTATTTGACAGGGATTTCATTCACTGATATGTACGTAGTTCCTTTATGTCTGAGGTTTTGAAGTGCCCAGTAATACCTGTTTCACTGCTTTGGTCAGATGTGACCTGCCAATAATTGTTTCATTTTTCTGGAACTTTGTGAGTAATGTTAACCATCTGATTAAGAATCAGGTGCCTTTGCCAGGGACATTCTAAAGTAACTTTCATTGTTATAGTCTACCATACTGTTATGGATGAAACTTGTATAATAATGAAGGTATTTATTGAGAAAATACTCAGTTTGCTTTTGGTATTGACTTTGTGGTGGCTTTAAATCCCTGAAGCCTTTTATTAATTTGCTTAGTTTCCATTTTAAAAAGCACTGTATTGGGGCGCCTGGGTGGCGCAGTCGGTTAAGCGGCCGACTTCAGCCAGGTCACGATCTCGCGGTCCGGGAGTTCGAGCCCCGCGTTGGGCTCTGGGCTGATGGCTCGGAGCCTGGAGCCTGTTTCCGATTCTGTGTCTCCCTCTCTCTCTGCCCCTCCCCCGTTCATGCTCTGTCTCTCTCTGTCCCAAAAATTAAAAAAAAAATAAAAAATAAAAAAAAAAATAAAAATAAAAAGCACTGTATTGTTTTATGGGCAATAGTGACTTCACTTCTCTGAATTCCTTCCTGACAAGGCTGTGGGACCAGCTCTGGGTCAGCATCCGTTCTGTAAAGAGCAGACAGCACCCGTTTCAGGCTTTGCTGCCCAGATTCGCTCTGCAGCTGCCCTGCTCTGCTCCTGTAGGGCAGTAGGCATGTGAGTGAGGCTGGCTGTATTCTGGTAAAACTTCACTCACAAGAATGAGCAGTTGGCCAGATTTCGCTCCCAGGCCATAGTTTGCTAGGCCCTGAAGTAGCTCGTTAAAGGTAGTAGTAATTCTCATGTGACACTGTTTTGATGGATTGGCCACGTTAGGGAAATGTATCTCATGATACATTTGGAACACATTCTAAACGTGACTGTCTAGCTTTCAGGAAAAGTAAATCCTATAGTAATCTTATTAAAATCGGATACAGAATTGCTTAATTTATTAAATACTAGCCCATTTAAAGTGTGATTTGATTTGTAGATATAGACGTTACCAGAGTCTTTTATGAAATCTTTCTGTACGAAACGAGGTATAGATCTAGAATACTATGAAAGACATCACAACTGTCCCTCGCTCCCACCTCACTCCTTTTCAACCTGTGATTCCTACATCATCCATTTAAGTGCTTGTCTTTGAAGATGTTCTTAATCATGTACCTTTAGGCTATGAATGACCCTAAGGTGTAACTACCTCGCAAAGCATTATTCTGCACACTGATGGTGAAATTTAGTATGTATGTTTGTGTAACATGTTATGCATTAAAGTTTAAAAGTAGCTATAAATACCGTATTTAGGAAAAATGAACTGAGCAGCTATAAACCATCTAGGTCAGGGGTGAGCCGCTGTGCAAGGGCCAGATGCACCAGCAGGGAATACCCATCAACGGTAGGATTGTATTTAGCCTGAAGTTTTTTATGACAAAGAATGTGATGGAATTAAGCTTCTGCATCTGATGTCTGAGTGGCCAAATAATCCGTTAATGTTTACATGTCTTGAATCTCAGTATTTTTTTAAAGAAATTAGTTATATGGCATGACAAAACTTATAAGTTTCATGGCATTTCAGATAGAATTAGAAATAGTTTGCTCTTCTCTGAGTCTGCTCTCCCTGCTGAAGAAGTGTTATATTTTATGGATCCTAGTTGTGGGGGGGTGGGTGTCCTCGATTTAGGGAAATGAGAATAATCTGGAAGTACTCAGTAACATATTCAGAATGCTTAAAGCTGGAAGATAGAACCATTAACCTAAAGGAGGAAGAGAAAGAATGCTCCTTTGATTGGCAACATTGATTAAGGAATGTTATAATTGGGATGGTCTTGGACAGTATTCTTTGCGAATCATCATTAAATGAACCAACAGGGGCACCTGGGTGGCTCAGTCGGTTGAGCGTCCGACTTCGGCTCAGTCATGATCTCACAGTTTGTGGGTTTGAGCCCCGCGTCAAGCTCTGTGCTGACAGCTCGGAGCCTGGAGCCTGCTTTAGATTCTGTGTCTCCTCTCTCTGCCCCTCCCCTGCTCATGCTTTGTCTCACTCTGTTTCTCAAAAATAAATAAATTAAAAAAAAATTTTTTTTAAATGAACCACCATATTGTGCATTTAACATGAGTTTCATTGCCCTATCCTTTCTGATGTTGGAATTAGATCAACATTGTTACATGGCAATATATATGAATACCAGTCCAAGTAGTTACCATATACACAGACCACTAACTTCACTAGACAGTTAGGTAGTCTCTGCTCTCTTAAGTTTATTTTTTTAATACAGTATTAATCTCAAGGTCTAAGTAAATATATAACATAGGACAGAGTATACACACGCACATACACCAGAAAGAGTACATGTAATGTTAAAAGCCAAGCATTCAAATTTATACAAGTATTCCTTGTATCCGTAGTGCAGGATTATGCACAAGCAAACGAGATCCTGTAGGTGGGATCATTAATACTTTGAGTTGGTCCGTAGGTGACAGGTGAGGTCACTGAAGCCTGGACGCCTAGCAGGTGACTTACTCAAAGTCAAGATGATAGAAAGCATGAATCCAAGTCTGGTGTTCTGCTCCTTACACCCTTCTGCCTCTCTAGAGTTGAAATGAAATCTACGCGGGACAAGGAATGCATTGGATTAACTCTGGGAGATGTTTGTAAATCTAAAATTCAAATAATGCTGTGGAAGATAAGAAAATAGATGCTTTAACTATATTTACACCAGATATATTAAAGAACAGCATCATCCACAACTGATTTAGGTACCCACTTTAATTGATCAGTCTCAGATTTGTCTTGATCATCTCCTTACTAATGACCTTATGTTTAATAAAATGCAAATCCATTTGAGATGCCTCTCATAGCTGTGCCTCTCAAGTAAATCAGTACCTATTTGCCGACGCCTCATTTATCAAGGAAGGAAAGCTTTACTTCACGTGCAAGTTAATGTAAGATACTTTATCAGTTCATAGTTCCTAAGAAGTTGGTGTTCATAGCAACAGATAAATTATTGCAACCTTTGTTACGCTTTCAAAAGTAAGTTTGCTTAGTTTATCAATATATGTTGTAATACGAAATTCTGTTTTAGTAAGGACCCAAATTCCTTGTGGTTACTTGCGAAAAACTTGTATAGCTTCATCATCACCTAAAAATTTGAAAAAATCCCTTTTAAGATTTCATCAGTAGTGCAGATTATATTAGAAACTTTTCTGCCTAGTTCTTATTTTGCAAGTGTAAGATTTCTTTTCAAAGACCATGCCATCAAGTACAGAATGGGCTGAATAGGGACCTATGAAAGGTGCATATAATGATACTGGAATTCATTAAGAATTAGTTTCTCCATGAGTTTGTAACAGGGAAAGAAGTAGAAAATAGTACATACTTCGCTACTGTATTCTATTGGTGGTTAATCTAATCTTGTTTTCTACCCAATTAGAGTTTATTGGTTAATTTAATCATCTACATTATTAATATGAGAAACCCACAAATAGATCATCTCTTTTTCTTTTCAAGTTTATTTATTTTGAGACAGAGAGAGCGGGCATGTGTGAGAGGGCACATGTGTGTGTGCAGACAGGGGAGGGGCAGAGAGAGAGAATCCCAAGCAGGCTCTACACCGTCAGCACAGAACCCCATATGGGGATCCTTGAACTAATGAACTGTGAGGTCATGACCTGAGCCAGAATCAAGAGTCTGATGCTTAACTAAGTGAGCCACCCAGGGGCCCCAGATTTAGATAACTTCAGAGTCTCAGTGCTGACACAAAGGGATGGCTCAGAGTCTTCCCACAGTACCCTGCCCCCCCCCCTCCAGTCTTCATCAGCTCCCTGGTGCTCACCCCCCATAATCCTGCAGTCTGGAAGAGAGCAGCATAATTGCTTTATTATCTGCTGTCTCAGGACTCAGCCTCCAGCTCCCACTTCTGACCAGTCTCTCTGGATTCCCTCTTCTATAAAAATTTTAAGCCACTGCTATTAAGAACCCCTTCACCCTCTAAGGTTAAATTGTATTATTGGGCTATGTTCCTTATGTGTAGTCAGTTTTTTTTTTTTCTCCAAAGTTTATTCATTTATTTTGAGAGAGAGAGTGCAAATGGGGGAGGGGCAGAGAGCGAGGGAGAGAGAGAATCCCAAGCAGGGGCTTCAACTCAGCCTCAAGATCATGACCTGAGCTGAAGTTGGACGCTTAACTGACTGAGCCACCCAGGCTCCCCTGTGTGTGGTCCGTCCTTAAGCGGCCAGACAGCGGAAGTAAGGTCTCTGCTGTTGTACATTGTGAATCCCTTTCTAGCTCAGGCAGGTTCAAAGTGGAGACGTGTTTTCTTCAGTATTTTGGCACACTCTCCTAACTTCGTGGTACGTTCCTGCAGGTGAGCTTGTATGACACTTGGTTACTTCGATAGCCCTGAGCCTGAGTGTGCAGTGTGTGGAGGATGAATTCCTTACTCCGCTCCTGGACCGGAGCAGCCTTGGTACCGGGCACTGAGTCTGATACAGCTGCCCCAAAATGGGGTGGGAGGGCGAGGGAGGGGAACTAACTGTGTATTCTGCTCCAGCAGCCATCAGAGCCCTTAGGAAGCATTATTTTCATTCCTTTGTTTAATTACAGTGTCAGCCATTTAAGTAAAATGATACGTAAGATCATTTGATGATCTTTGATGAGACATACAGTAGCTAGATATTAGAATGTGTATCTATACTAGAATACTGTATTCAAAAGTATAAAAAACTTTGCTAGCTTGGCGTATGTTAGAGCAGAGCTTCCCAGCCTGTGCACCACAAAAGGGTTACGTGTGTGCCCAAGCCGTGGTCTCCTTCAGCCCGCACGTGGTTCAAGGAGCCTCCAGGCCAGTCCGTTCTTGGCCTCCACAGCCCATCCACTGATCCTGGTACACGCTGCAAATTTCATTTTTTATTGTACTTTGAAGTGTTGAAAACACAGTATCAAAGACAGATAGGAGTTTGAGAGTTTAATTTTATGCTACGCACCAGCAAGAACAAAAGGCGCATAGTACTTTCTTACTATGATTTCTTGTCCACAAAGCACAGAGGAAAAAAGGTTTCAGAATCGACCATATTTTTCTGTATGCATGCTGAATGGAGACCTTCTGTCAGGTAATGGCTGTATGCTTCTGCTGGGTACAAATGTTACCTTTTTTTATGGGAACTCTGTGAGGTATACATGTAATATTTTTTCCCTCCTGAAAACATGAACTGTTAGATAACAGCCCTCTCTAATGGGGCAAGGAGTATTACCCACATTTTTAACATATAATCTTTTCTGTCAAACCTCTTATTTGACTTCATCATTGCTTTTGCCAGTGGACGCATCCACGGAGCATAAATGTAATGCCTGCTCTCAGTTCTGGAAACTAAGACTGAGGGGAGTAGAAACAGGTAGACTTAAAGTTTACAAATGGAGAGTATGTGAACACTCACAGTCAGTAATGCTGTGAATTGTGCACTTTGTGACTAACCAAAAGGACAGCCATGAGATTTAGGAGAGAGAACCAAAGGGAGAGCATTTGTAAATGTTTTTCTTTCTCCTTGACACAGAACGTGTGACTAAATCCCCTTCAGGGTTAAATGCACAGAAGAGGTGGTTTCCAGGTGCTCTCGATTATATCTGAGCCATCCATCTCCTCTGAAAACTTGCAGGTTTCTGTGCCTCCTTCACATTTGTGAATTACAACACCCATAGTTCTTAACATTTTACGGAAACTTTGTTATCCTTCTGTGTCAAATTATTATTCTTTTTTTAACAAGACTGGATAGTTACCCCTGACCTATGTTTATACAAGAATAGGTTTGGGGATATCATTTCTGTAAGGTGATACGTCTCTGACTATGGTCGATACTTTCGATGGACAGGTTGTTTTGACATTCATACTCAGTAAAATAACATTTCAGGATGGTGAGAGAGCAAAATTAATTGATGGAAGAAGGTGGACACAATTGAAAAACAGGCTCAAAAATTAGGAAGTATTTATCTTTTGTTTTATTCAAAAGAAATTATTGAGTACTGAAAGTGTTTTTAAGAAGACGCTCAGCTGACTGAAGTGTTTTATTGGGTTCCATTCCTATAGTTTCCTGCATCATCCCAAAGAACACATACCATTTTGATAACTTGTAATTTAGCCATTAAACTCTCCACATTTAATAAATAAATGGCTGATACATTTATTGAATACTTACATTGTGTTAAGTTCTACATTCAATATCTCTAATTCTCAAAGCAACCGCATTGGCTGGTACCCTTATTTACCTCTAGTTCATAGGTGAGGTTGAGGGACACAGAAATCAATAGCAAGCCCAAGGTCACACAGTGAGTAAGGGCAAAGCTTGGAATTTATATGTGTGTTCTCTGACTTGACTCCGTCATCTGACCCCCTTTGCTCTCGGCTGCCTCCCGTGCGCTACACCACCTCCCCCGTCTCTGTGACCCTCTTCCCATCCCTCACAGGCATCCCTTTTTTCTTACTATAGTATTGTGATGGCTTTTTATGAAGCTGACTTATAAAATAAGTAGGATGACCAACTATCTGGTTTGCCCCAGACTTCCCCACTTCCAGAACTTTTAAGTCCTGCATCCCGGGAAAACCCCTCCGTTCTGGGCAGACTGGGACACTTGGTCATGTTCAACCTTTTCCTTCCTCCAACCCTGTCCTGCATCTCCATCCATTCCCCATCCCTCAACCCCTGGCATCTTAGAGCTGAGATACGAGGCTAGAGAATTAGGCGCAAATCAAGATTTTAAAAAATATGTACCCTTTTTGGTACTAAAAACAGTGTTTATATGTCTTGTTATTTCTGTATCCATGCACTTCCAAGTAGCCTTGTCAAAATGTGGAGACACAGTGCATGGTATCGTGTCTCCATGAATACTGTTTGATGCACATAAAGTGTATCAAGAGGATTGATGCAGGGGCACCTGGTGGCTCAGTCAGTTAAGCTTCCAACTTCAGCTCAGGTCATGATCTCATGGTTCGTGGGTTCGAGCCCCGCGTTGGGCTCTGTGCTGATAGCTCGGAGCCTGGAGCCTGCTTTGCTTTCTGTGTCTGCCTCTCTCTCTGCCCCTTTCCTGCTCACGCTCGCTCGCTCGCTCTCTCTTTCTCTCAAAAAACAAATAAACATTAAAAAAAATGTTTTTAAGAGGATTGACATACCCCCAACACAGGGGAGCAGGAAGGAAAGGAGTAGATAGCACATTCACATTCTCCTCAATATTATTATGTATTATTTGAAGTTTTTATAAGAATTTTTATGTAATGTGTTAATAAAAGGGACTTTTAAATATTTTTAAAAGACCTTTCAGCATTTTAAGAATTTGATTTGGTTTTTTTGGGGGGGGCGCCTGGGTGGCTCAGTCCATTAAGTCTCTGACTCTTGATTTCAGCTCAGGTCCTGATCTCATAGTTCGTGAGATTGAGCCCCGCATTCAGCTCTGTGCTGACAGCATGGAGCCTGCTTGGGATTCTCTCTCTTCCTCTCCCTCTCTCTCTGCCCCTCCCCTGCTTGAGTGCATGTGCACATACTGTCTCAGAATAAACTTGAAAAAAAAGATGAAAATTCTACAACATATTGAGTGTTTGTTCACCTTTCTGTAGACCAGTGAAAGACAGACTCCCTTCTCTGCAGTCTGTACAATACATGAACCAGGTACTCAGCATTTAGTTCAGCTGGGGATGCATCTAGGCCTCTACCCAAGGACTGAGGTCTGTTCGGATCTCCCCTTCCATGAGCACAACTTGCTTAACTGTGTCGGGTTTCTCGCTTATAAGACTTTGGATAATATGACAAAGTATAATATCACATTTTATGTGATTGATACCTGTTTATATTCTTACATGGAGTTCTGTTTTGAAATTGATCTTGACTTCAGGGCTGAGGTAAGCACTGTCATGTTGTCACGTGGAGAAGGAGATGGAGTGCTCCTGAAATAGGTGAAATATCATTAATGCTGCTGATAACGGTTTCTGCATGCGTTTCTTTGTGTGTGTGTTTCTTGTGTGCGTGTGTAAGTTCTGTCTAGACGACTGAGCGGGGTTCGCATCCTTGTCTGTGTGAGGCTGTAGGATCA
This sequence comes from Prionailurus bengalensis, assembly GCF_016509475.1. Classification (NCBI taxonomy): domain Eukaryota; kingdom Metazoa; phylum Chordata; class Mammalia; order Carnivora; family Felidae; genus Prionailurus; species Prionailurus bengalensis. The sequence continues at coordinate 6,184,505 of NC_057360.1, forward strand.
CAGCTCAGAACTAACATGTATCTTTGTGTGATGACAATCATAAGGTTGTGCTCAAGTCAGGAGAAGAACATCAGTTATGGTTGGTACTTTTAATTGCGTTGACTTTGCACAAACTCCTTCCCCTTACATTTGACAATTTTCACTTGAGGCAAATGATCTTGGTACTTGGTTAAATCTTTGAGATTCTCTTTGGTGTTTTGGAATTAGTGGATTCAAAGAGATTCCAGTTTTAAAACGTATGTGCTATATATTTTCATTAACTGTTGAATGTTTGACTTTGATATTTTTCTTTTTATGTTTGAAAGGGTTGGTATTTTTTTATTACAAAGACCTTCAAAAGAGGATATCGCCTTACCTTACAAAATAAGATTTAGGTTTGATTTACAACAACCACCAAAAAACATTTCTGTAAGTGACTATTTTATAATAGCAATAGATTCCCAAGAGAAATTGTTGAAAACCATCCATATATATCTAGAAGAAGGTGCTCATCTCTTTGGGATTGTTTAGATCACAATTTAGGGACACAAAAAGCATTAAGGACTGATGTTTGCTTTGAAAAGTTATTTAGGTGTGTATTCTCAGAAATTACACCATAAGGGCTCTTACTCCCATTCGTTTAAAAATCACTAATTTTATCACCATGAAGTGTTTGATAAAACCTGTTTCTTTTCACACAAATTAGGAAGCTGTGGGGTTTGTAAGCTCTGAAAGTTCTATTAACTACGGCCATGTCCTCTTTCCAAAATATCTTACTCAGCATTCAGTCATTTGTCAAAACTGTATTTTCCTATTTCTGAAAACTATGAAACACGTTATGTCATTTTTCTTACTACACAGTTGGAGAATCTGATGCTGGATAAAGATGGCCACATAAAAATTACAGATTTTGGACTTTGCAAAGAAGGGATTACAGATGCGGCCACCATGAAGACGTTCTGTGGAACACCAGAATATCTGGCACCAGAGGTAGGCTGTGCTTCCATTCGTAGGGAGAATAACAGGGCCATAATGTTTTGCAGGGTAAACTGCTTAGCATGAAAAATCATTGCAGTACCTACTAGTTTCTTACAATTTTAATTCCGGTATTATTGATGTACAGTGTAATATTAGTTTCGGGTATTCAATACAGTGGTTAAACACTTCCCTCAGCAGGACAGGTGCACTCCTCAATCCCCCCACCTATTTCACCCATCCCCCCACCTGCCTCCCCTCTGGCAACCACCTACTTGCTCTCTAGAGTTGAGTCTGTTTCTTGGTGTGCCTCTCTCTTTTCCTTTGTTTTGTTGCTTAAATTCCACCAACAGGAATTAAATCTATTTTGCTTTCACTTGTTTAACATGGTATGATAGAGTAAGAATATGTAGAAAGTAAATTTTATAAACTTTATGAGCACAAAGGTACTAACTTCCATAGAGTAAGTCAATTTTTTTTTTTTTTGCGATGTACATTTTATTTTTTGATTAGGCCCGTTTTGATTCATTTATTAAAATCAAGTAATTGGATGGCATCAGCAAAAATGCTTGCGGTTTTATAAACTACCTTGGATCTTCCTTCGAAACAAAGACATGGTGATAATTTACATTTGTAGTGTTGTGAATTTTCATACTTCATTACTATAGGAAAAGTAAATGAAATGACAGTAGCCACATTTTGGAATTCATGCCAAAGCAAGTCCCAACCAGTGACCTCCCCATGCTGAGGGTTCCACAATAATCTGCTAATTTGTTTGTTAAACAACTACATATTATGTGTCTACTATGTATTGGGTATTTTTCTGGGTGATGTGGTTACAGAGCAAGACACAAAAGACACTGCTCTCCAGAATGAAACAATAAAAATTGGGAAATAACATAATGTCAGCTAATGAGTGAGTGCCAGGGAGAAAATAAAGCTAGGTGAAGAGAAGGGTGTGGTGTGGTGGCCATTTTAGATAGAGTTCAAATTACTCTCGCCGTGTAACAAACCACTCCAGATCCTAGCGGTGAAAAACAACCATTCTGTGTGATCTCGGATTCAGAGTCAGGAATAGTCAGGGGACAGCAGGGATGGCTTATCTCTGCTCCACAGCATGTGGGGCCGCAGCCAGAAGGACGCTGCAGCCATGGGGTGACGTGTGACTGGAGGCTGGAATCTGGAAGCATCTTCACTCACATGTCTGACAACCGATGTTCCTGTCCACTGACTGGTACCCTTCAACAGGAGCGTTTATGTAGAGCCTCCACATTGCTATGTGGTCCAGGCTTCCTCATAACCTGACGGCTCCAGGGCAGTCCGACTTCTTTGGCTTTGGGCTCTAAAAGTGAGTGTCCTAAGAGCGCCTGGCTGGCTCAGTCGGTTAAGCATCTGACTCTCAATTTCGGCTCAGGTTATGATCTCACGATTCATGAGTCTGAGCCCTGCATCCGGCTCTGCGCTGTCAGTGCAGAACTCTGGCTCCCTCTGTCTCTGCCCCTTCCCTGCTTGCACGCTATGTCTCTTTCAAAATAAACAAAAAAAAAAACTTAAAAAAAAAAATGAGTGTCCTTAGGAACAAGTTATGAGCTGCTTCCCTTTTCTTTGTTTTGTTTTTGTTCCTTTTGTTCACCTGGCAAACATTAAGAATGTTTTATTAGTTGTTTGCAAATTCCTTTTCATAGTATGTTTTTAATAATTTATTAAAGTACAGGTCACATACCATAAAATACAGCAGTGGTTTTTACTATGTTCACAAAATTATACGACTGTCACCAACATTGAATTCCAGAGTATTTTCACCACTCTAACAACAAAACCCATACCCATTAGTTCCCCCTCCCCGCTGGCAGCTACAACCCACTTTCTGTCTGTATAGATGTGCCTGTTCCGGATACTTCCATCAGTGGAATCCTACAATATGGGGCTGATTGTGTGGCTTCTTTCACGTAATATGTTTTCAAGGTGTGTCCATGTTTTTACCATTTTAGTGGTACTTCATTCCTTTTTGCGGCCAAATAATATTCCATCGTATGGATATGCCACATTTGGTTTATCCATTCAGCAGTCTGTGGACATTTGGTTTGCTTCCAGCGTGGGGCTGTAATGCTGCTGGCAGACATTTGTGCGTGCGTCCCCTTTAGTGGCCTGGTTTCAGAAACTGCACCTATGCTTACTGGCGAAACAGTCTGAGACCACACAGATTGAAGGGGTGGTGACCCCGACGCCCACCTCCCCTTCGTAGAAGAGCGTGTGAGATGGGAGATAGTGTTGCAGCTGTCTTTGGAAGATACAGTCTTCTGCAGATAGGACGTTGGGGGAGGTGAGGCTTGGCCAGAGACCTGAATGCTAAGGAGGAGGTAGCTCTGCAGGGTGGAGGGGACGAGCTCTCCAGACACAGGGAGCAATGAGCATGGAACCTGAGGCAGGAACAAGCCCAGTTCTTCCCTCAAACTCCAATAAGGTTAGTGTGGCTGGAGCCAAAGACCGAGGCAGGCATCTGATCTCTGATGGGTGAAGGTTACAGTTGATTGAACACCTGCTGTATAGGTGCGTTGCGTGTCTGGAATGACCTTTTTGTGATAGCATCCTTGATGTTTTTTTAAAGGTGAGGGGACTGAGGATCAGAACTCTTTTTCAGTGGAATCTGTACACAGCAGGGAGGTGGTGGCAAGAGGAACAGGATTGTAACTAGGTCCATCTGGGAAAGGCCACTTTTGCTTTTCTAACGACAGGTGTTATGGCCCCCAAAAGTCACACTTTCAAGGCCACTTATAGATGTGAATAATTGTCAGTTTTAAAATGAATGCTTTATAAATGCTCAACAGGAAAAGGTAATTAAGAGAAATTAGGCAGTAGGAATACATTGCATTTTCTATACATGCGTAACTCATGCCAGTTTGTTATTATAATCGTTTTTTTAATTAGAGAGTAAATTTACATTTCAAGATTATTGCATAATTATAAATAAGTGCTAATAATTTGAAATGCAGTACATTTCCAAATATTATTTTCTCAAGAGCTGCCAAAAATATTATTTTTCTCTGTCATAAAATCTAGAGTTTAAGATTCTCCCACTTATTGTGGTGAATTAGGTAAAATTTTAGGAACACTGTTCCTTATTCAAATACAAGATCGTATTTTCTAGAAGAGAGTTGTTTTTGTGAATATCATGAAAAACAAATTCTTTGTTTCTCTGGAGTTCAATTACCCCTGTTCTCTATGCACCATGGATAGTACTGTCCTGTATTTAGAATAACAAAATTAGTTGTGTCACAGTTAGGGGAAATTATTTCTGAAGAAGATAAACACATCTCATTTCATTCAGAAGCAGATGATCTCTCAAGAAACAAAGATACTGTTTTACATGCTTATATCATCAACTGAAGAACAAAACCAAGGGTTTCATGCAAGAAGGATCTAGTTGTTTCTAAATAGCAACTTTACAATACCCAAGAAATTATCCATTTCTTTAAAAAAAAAAAAAGTAAGAAAACATTTCTGTGTACCTATTTTTGTTTGTTTTTTTCTTTTGTGGGGGCGGGGGGGGAATATTACAGAAGCCTGGTCTTTAACAGCAATTTCTATACCCGTGGCTGTTTCCTATCTTTTTGTTTAATGAGAAACAGAGACAGAGCGTGAGTGGGGGAGGGGCAGGGAGAGAGGGAGACACAGAATCTGAAGCAGGCTTCAGGCTCCTATGTGGGGCTCACACTCAGGAACTGTGAGATCATGACCTGAACTGAAGTTGGATGCTTAACCGACTGAGCCACCCAGTCGTCCCCATGGCTGATTTCTAATTACAGTCTCAGCCCCTGATTTGTGATCATGGTAGTTACCATTTGGGGATGACAGTTCTAACTTCTCATGCAATTTAAATTCTTACATTTTTTAAGTATTTCTGTCAATCATTACATTTTTGTTAAATAGGGGTAACTTTGAATGTGTTTTACTTTTAAGAACAAGAATTGAAGTCCTTATTTCTTCTCTCCGATATGGACCATTTCACTGTAGAATTCTCTCGTTCGTTAAAGAGGTACTTACTATTTATTAGGTGTCACGCATCATGTTGGGGACTGGGAATAGAAAGAGAGTAAGGAATGGTTTTTGTCCTCAAGTAGCTTGCTGCTTACTGGGGTGATCAGAGACGGAAAACAATCCTGACTGTGCGAGAAAATAATTACTTTACTGGGGATCTGCCTGGCATGGTAGAAGAAGGCAGGGTGCGTAAGCCTGCTGGGAGGGTCCGGGGGCGGTCAGTGGGAGATGGGAGAGGAGGCTGGACACGGACACAGGGATTGGAATGCAAAGGAGTTTAGGTCTGATCTCTTGGAGAGTCACTTCTGAATTGAGAGCAAGGCAATAACGTGATCAGATACATGTGGTCAGAGTTAGTGGGCAAGAGTGACACCAGCTTCTCCCCTTTACTTTGGATGGTGTCCCTCACTTTTCTTGAACCTTGGCATTTCTGGCACATTCCATCGTCAGTGCCGGACTTTTCTTCATAGTATGTGGTGATCAGACCTGGAATACATTCCTGATTTCCTGCTTCTCTTGTGAATGGCTCAGTGTCAGCATTGTCTCTTCCTCCACAAGACTTGCTTCCACGTTATGGAGAGATCTCCGCACAATCTGTGTGTCAGCGAGCAGTGGTCACCCTCTGCCAGTTAATTGTCTCAATTGGGCAGAAGTGCTTTGCTACTTAAAGATACGTGAAGGCTATCAAAAGATACTTCAAAAAAGACTTAGAGATCAGGTCAAAACCCTATTGTTTCCTGTCGGATAAATCAGGCTCCTATCTGATTTTAAAAATAAACTTAAATTTTAACCAAACTTAAGTTTCTTCTTAAAAAACCCCACAAAAGAGGACTCTTATGGTATAAAAAAATGCCCCTTTTTAAAAAAGAGAAGAGAATATTTACAACCATTCTCTTACCTCTTTTGGTGAAGAATTAGAGATATTTATTGATAAAGAATAAAATCATGTGGTTTTTTCTTTTTTTTTTTTTTAAAGAGGCTGGAGAAATACAGTCCTAACAGAATATAACATATGCATTTAGTGTCCTACATCTTTAAAAATGCACTAGTATGTATTGGTTTTAAATGAATGTGTTTTTGCTCTTTCTTATACTAGAAGAAAGAAATTTTATCTGCCATACGTTATGGACAAGAAGATATTTTGGGGGGATTTTGTTTTTGTAATCCACACTGCATTTTCAATCTAGAAATTATAAAAGAAATTGGAAATCACATATAAGACCTTACTGTTAAATGTTATTATTTGATTTGGCTCTCATTGAATCCAAGCCACTTTATGCAGTGCTAATTATTTAGTCTCAGCTTTGCTCTTGAGTTAGCAGTACCTGATCAACTTTCCAACTGTAAAACAGTTTGAAAATCAAATGTAGCTTACATGCAAGACCCAACAAAATTAAAAGTGTTAAGTACGTTTTGGCAGTTCACTTTTATTATGCCCAGTCCTCAAATGTACCAGCAGATAATCATCTGAATGTTAGTTATTTTTCACATGCTTATGTGATCACACAAAAAGTACATGCTAAAAAGAAGCAGATGGTGACAGATGGGGAAGGTTGAATAAGGTGGTTTTGGAAACCTAGAGAAATGCACTTCTGTAATAGTGTAAAAATAAAAATTATTTGATAATCAAGTTAGAACTAACAAAAAGATTGCAAAAAAATGACTTGGCTGGTGGAAAATATCTAGTATCTAGTACCTAGTTGTGGTTGCTATTCAGAAAAAAATACATATATAATTTTATTTCATGTGAATGTAAAATATTTTTTCCAGTGGCTAAAGATGCATTGTTTGATGTTTTCTTAGTTTTCAGAACCTCATGTTTTCGAAAACATCCACTTGCTGTCATTTTATTTGCTTTTATTTTGAAGCCTGCTGTCTTTACTATCTTTTATATAATGTATAATTTGAAAATATCTGAAATAGACAAGAATATTTTGCTATTTGGATAAAGAAAGATTTGCTTGAAGTTATTGTGATGCCATAGAGGTAATAGCACAAATGGAAGTTAAATTTTATATAAATTTAAAGCCAGAGAAATACATTCGCTTCTTCAGCATGAGCTAAGAGCATCATATAAATTAAGGATAAAGGTCGTTGCTGGCTTGAAGTGGTATATGGGTAGTGGGGGGCGGTTAGAACCTAACTGGATTTAACTGCATTACGTGGAATTTTATTTCTTTATTTTAAATACAACAAAGAATAGATGTAAAAGATGTCATTTCATGGGCTCTGTCAATAGTGTCTTCAGATCTTGAGAAAAATGAATGAGCCCAGGGCTACATATGTTTGCACATTTAATCTGTAGGTAAAAACAGTAGCACAGTTACATTTTGCTTAGCCCTTGGACAAAATTCTACTGTTTCAAACAGATTGTGAAACCAAGTCTTAAAATGGCTGAGCGTTTTGTGGAAATGCAAAGTTTTAGTAGCCTTTCTAAAACCGTGTACGTCCCTAATATTTTATTTGTTAATAATTCATGTTGCACTCCTCCTCTTAAGGTATTTTTGAAAAACCCTTATCCTCCTGAATGGTTCTGAAAAGGATCCATCCATACTCAGGGGAAAAGTAAGTGACAGAGATATTAGTTCAGGTAGAAGCTGTCTGCTTATGTAGAAGCGTATTTAAGGACTTCTAACTGTCCTGAGCTGGCTTACTACTTGTACTGTTTCTGGGTAATATTAAAAATCATCCCATTCCTCCCCACCCCCAGGTTGGATGTTACTTACATATGAGCTAAAGTAGTATTTTTAGTTCAACATTTAATGTCTCAGTATGTGTTAAGTCGAGGCTTCTACTTCCCAGGGGTCTGTCACTTCTGTGGCAGCTACCTGTCACCTAACGTTCTTCGCAATGGTGTATGGTCTTTTGACTTTAACAGTAAGAATATTTGCTTTTGGAATGATTCTAGGTTAAGCACAAAGTTTAATTTTAAATTCTCTGACGCATGAGGACGTACACAAAACTCACCCTCCCTGGGTGCCGCTAGTGATGGCCTGTATATTTTACAGTGGCTGTATTGACTTTGGTGACAAAGACCCAATTTCTTGGGATGCCATTATGACTCTTGCTCCGGGATAAAGGGGCAGTGTAGAACTCTCCGGGAAGATGTGTGTTTAAGTATGATTCAGCCACCAGTATTGTATCCATTTCACTTTTCTCTGGTTCAAGAATGTCGCCTGCTCTATCCAGAGATTGCTTTTGAGAGGACGCCGTTAGCTGTATGCAAGGACTTATGTATACATGCCAGGAAATAGCCCTAAAACCTACAGCCTTCTAATTCCGAGCAAATGGTGTTTACAGTTTCAGCCTCTTACGAATTAACGGAGCAGTTGAGAACCAGGTATAAGATATATATTATGGAGAAAATACCAAGAAACCATGGAATTCATAAGTCTCCTGAAACATACACTTCTCCTAAGGCTGCAATACATTTTAGAGTCTGGATTGGAAGACTGAACAGGTCTTTTTTTTTTAAAGGCAAATTCCTCTGATGTTAAGAATATGCGAAGGATTTCCATAAATCGTAAAGTATATAAACGCGTGTTGATACAGAACACACACATATCCGTTACCTGAAATACAAGGTTACCAGAAAAAAAAAATTCCTTTTTGAATTAGTGGTAAATTGGTTCATCCAAGTTCGCAGTTTACTTTCACAACATAGGTGTGCAGACAGTTTGTTTGGATGTTTAATTTTTTCCCCCATCTGTTCTGTCTGGATTATTGATTGAGCAGTAAGCCACTCTGGGGCACACGTCCCCTCCTTACAACTGCTTGCCGTGGCTGCATTGTGTGGCCTGGCGGACAAGCTGAGAGAGCTGCTCCTTCAAACTTCCAGTAAATCCCAGTTGGTAAAAGAACATTGGAATGAATATGTTTTTTGAAAGTGCCCCTTAGCCAAACAGATATTTACACTGGGAACTTTAATCGATGGTACCATTTTAAAATCATAGTTTATTATTTAATATCATTCTTGAAATTAGTAACCATTCAAGAGCTACTCGTGGTGATTTTTATTTAACTCAGTTGGCTGTTTTATACATGGAAGTGTCTACAACAAATATTACCAAATATCAATCAGATGTTATTAGAATATTTAACAGCAATTGATACCTGCTCTGACTTCCTTGAATCCAGTTTTTATTCCAGCAGAAAATGAAGCGATCTCCAATTCCTGGGGGAAAATTGAAACGAAGTCTTGTTTCCTAGAGTTTGTGTTCTGTTTGGGTGTTGATTTGATGTGACCTCTTATCATTGTTTAATATTTATGTTACTTTTAGTGTCCGGAATAACCTGTTGTCCTTTGTGTCTGTCTTTGGCATTAAATGTGGTTACAAAGTAAAGCTACATCCACGGTGACAGGACAATAGGGGTAGAAGGAAATCCCAAATGTCTGCATTTGTGTTCAAACCTTGAGCTTAGTTTAAAACGAGAGTAACATTGATTTTGTGGAAAAGAGACACTTTCTTCAGATTAATTCTTTAAGATAAGTCTTTCAGTGGATTGCTGCTCTCGGAGCAGGTTTTGATCTGCATTTATATCCAAATTACATGGTAAGTCACAGGGTCATGGACTTGAAATGCACTTTGCATTGTTGTACCACTGCAGGACCAATTACACTACTCTTTGGATCAGCCCTCATGATAACCATGAAGTAAATTAGCCTTTTAGGAAAAAAAAAATCATCAGAGGTATCCAGAAGGAATTGCAAATCCCAGTAGGTTAAAGACTATACATTTTATATGTTACTGTAATTTGTGGCGAAATACGTGCTTTGAGTAAGGGAGAAAAATTATCTTTAAACAATAACATAAAAGAGGCTGTGGATTTTAACTCCACGCTGGAATTTCTAGAGCATTTCAGAGTACTGTATTTTGAGACAGTTTAGATTTAAGGAGAGAGAAAGGCTGTTTGTGGACAGTGGTGACGTGTTTTAGATTCTGTATCCACATGTAGAATGTTAGGATCACTTTCGTTTTTATTTCTTGTGTTTTTCATCTTCCAGCTGTTTGGAGGTGGGAGTTGAACAGAAGTCTTTCTTTTTAATTGATAACAAAGACTCTTAGATAAAGAGGGCTGGCTGAGTCTTTAGGGTGTTTTCTCCTGAACGTTGCTGGACTTTAAATGTCGATAAGATAATACATTACATCGGGTTTGTGCGGTTTACAGTAACGTAGCAAACAGTTCTAATTATAGTGTTATGTATCTATATATTCATTAAAATGCCTAGGTTCAGAAGCAAAACCACTTATTTTGAGAATCAGCATTCATTTTACAAAGCTAAATAAAATATATTTTCTTTTATCAAATAGATTTTTTTACAATGCAGTTTTATTTTTCAGTTGCTTATTTCTCTTCAAAAATAAAACCCTTTTTTTATGTACTCACTTTCCCTTCTGGCCGCAAACCAGGTATTTAAACAAAAATAAAGGATTGCCAGTTTTGCCAGCTGGGGATGAGAACCCGGCTGGTGAAATGTGGGTTCGGGAAGCAGTTAATCCAGCTTTTATGCTTTTTATGGTTTTATGAAAAAAGAGGTTAAAAACCACATTTGGCTCTTTTTCGCGTGCGCCACTGTTTTGTTGGTGTTGTAGGAATTCAGCAAAAGGTTACTTAGATTTTAAAATTGTTTGTTATTAGGTAAAATCCTGGGTCCGTTAGATTAAGGCCCACAAACAGTGCATTCTACTAATTGGACATGAGATAGATTCTTGAATAATCAAAAGTCACTGGTATTTAAAAATTACACATACAACATTTCCTCTCGCTTAAGAAAGTGCACAGGCCGAATTCTTTCTGCTGCTTTAGGTTATTTGTTGTTTTCTCTGTATTTTTACATTACTCATTTCAAACAAGTAGAAATTTGAAGTATTTTTAGCTAATGATGAAAACTAGAATTTGTTGTTCTTCCCCGAAATATTCTGCTTAGTTTGTTATTCTATAAAAGATTTTCGAAAAAACGTAGGAAGTGGACCTGTGTTCATATCTTGCTAATGTAGTTCCTGTTCATCTTGGAACAATGATACAATTGAATTAAAAATCTTTTCATCACATGTGACAACCACTGCTGAATTAATCTTTAAGTAACATAGCTTTTTCTCAAAATTATATTCTCCACGCATATAAATACCTTGTCTACCCAAGTGCCTTTCATAGTATTTATAGGTAATCATAATGTAACCATCTAAAATGTCATGTTCAGTCCAAGACATAATTGGTAAATTTTAAATAAAAGTCCCATGGGAGTAATCCTCAACAAGTTATTTACTCAAACTAAGACAGTCTGCAACACGAGCACTACTTTGTTCTGCATCAAATTCTTTCTTATGTCATCAGTTACAAGATTTTTTTAATCGGTAAATTTCGTGGGTCTGGTTTTCTTGATCTTTTTATCCCAGAGCTATTTATCCCAGAGCTAAGAGAATAAGATAAAGTAAGCTTTAAGATTATTCAGATATAGTAGCTTAAAGTAAAATATTGAAAGATCCAAACAGATGAAGAAAACTCCATTGAATGAGGAACATACCTAATAAAAAGGTAAAAATCAAAATTTTCCTAAGACAAATGGCAAGCCATTCTGCCCCAGTTTGAATAGGTTGCTCCCACATAGCCTGATAGTGTCATACCATATCTTTCCCAATTTATGTTGCATGTAATGTATGTTGGGAAATAAATTTAAGGGCATATACCAGAGTCTGTGAGTTTTGTTTGTGTTTAACTGAAATTTGCTTGTGGGCTTACTAACGCTTTGGATACAACTCACACAGTACATCTTTATATTCACTTCGATGACTGTTTCCTTAAAGACTTGAAACACTAGAGGCCTCCAGAAGTTTTCAGTTTTCTTTTTGTGGTGGCCGTGCCCTGACCTCATCTGTGTTCCATCGCATAACTCCTGTCTTTCACCGTCTGGTTTGTATGACTTCGCTCTTCTCCATGCAAGAGGGTGTAAGGCTCATTATATACCCGGCAATCAGCACGGTGTGACTGCAAGTTAAAGTCCACATTAATGGAACCAGAATGAAAAGTTAAGTAGGCCTAAGAGAAAACGTGCAGATACGCAAAAATTTTTGTTTGATCCGTAGTGTACTCAGTCATTCACTTGGAATCTGCTGTGTGGCCTGTTCCCTTCCTTGTACGCTGGCCACTTCTGGACATATATGGAACATTTCGCCTATCTGGTGTGATTTAAATCTTTTGTAGGATACCTTACAGTTTAAATGTCAAAGTGTTAGAAGAGCCTACCTAGGCTTCGAAGGTTAGGATTCACTTTGTTGATGTAAAAGTCTTACATTTTATAAATACTGCTGTAAAAGTTAATGTGGAGTAATGAATCTTTTCGCTGGTTTCGCTCTTAGGTGTTAGAAGACAATGACTATGGCCGAGCCGTGGATTGGTGGGGACTAGGGGTCGTCATGTATGAAATGATGTGTGGGAGGTTACCTTTCTACAACCAGGATCATGAGAAACTTTTTGAGCTAATACTAATGGAAGACATTAAATTTCCTCGGACACTCTCTTCAGATGCAAAATCATTGCTTTCAGGGCTCTTGATAAAGGATCCAAATAAACGGTAAGCCACAAATAACACTCACTGAGTTACTGACGAATGTGGTTAGAAATTGTGATATGGAAATTAATTCAAATGTAACTCACTCCAAGGAGCAATGTATTTGGTGTAGACATCTTCCCACTGAAATACTGACTTATTTTTAACTGCGTAATACAGAACACTTAAAAAATTTCTGCAACTCTTTCCTAACTTGGGAAATTTTATGTAGATTTTACCAAATAAGGATTTTGAGGGTTTTATTATCCGTACCGTGAGTGAACGATTGCTTAATTGCCCTGGTACTTGCTATTGTGGGGACAGAAGTATCCCCTTTTTTCCCTTTCAGTCTCTGGGCCTTTATATTTATGCTAATTTACATAATAAAAAGGATAGAACCGGCTCTGTATTCTCCTTCCATCCCAACCTGTGTTAACATATCCAGCTACTTTTTTTGTCCATTGTAGATATTCCTTTCCATGTGTGGCTGGAAAGAACTAAAAGCAAAATATGTTTACACACTTTGTGTTTCTTTTGTAGCTACAACTGTCACCTGAAGAATCCTACAGCCCTTTGCTTAGCGAACTGTAGCGTTCTTTGTTCGTGTTTCTGTGTTCATTTACACATACAGTTTATAAGTCATATATGAAATGACTGTTAATATAAAAATGTCCCTTAATCTGTGTTTGTGTATTCATGTATACAGCCGTCCTTTCCTCTAGGTACATACGCATATCAGCGTTGCTCTAAAAATCACTTAGGTGTTAAGCTCTTGAGGATTATTTCTTAGATTGCTAAGTCTTCCCTCACATAATGATTTTTTACAAAGTTCTGTTTTTGGTTGGTGTTCTTTGTGTATTAGTTGGCAGACTGAATTAATGAATGAAGGAAGGAATGAATCCTAAAATGTGATTTTTGTTTGCTTTAGAGATGGTTTCCATTACACACTTCTAGATTTTAAATTTGTGAGGAGCATGATTTTTACCTTCAGAAATAAGCAGACTTAATAAAAGAGATAGCTTTTGCTCGTGAGGAACCTTTCTGACATGTGTTTTATAATCCTGGTCATGGAGATCTTACCTTATATTTGTAAAGTGATTTTGGTTTCTTTTTCAGGGCATTTGTGTATCTGTTGTTCCCTTTGCTGTTTCAGTAGCCTTGTAGAGTTGATAGGTGGATATTATTCTCATTTACATTTGATTGAGGACGAAGCCGAGGCCGCTAGAAGGTGAAGCGGTTTATCCTACAGAAAATTCCTATAGAAGAAGAGCAGAAATCACCTTTCTTGGTGCCTATTTGCTGTTTCTCTCGTAGCTTATTTGCAATGCGTCAGTTTCTCAGTTGGTTCAGGTTTTGAAATGTGTTCCATTTAGTGTGATTATTTCACAATTAATGTAACACACAGCACTTGGTGATAGGTAATCTTTAAACAGAGCTAAGATTCCCGTTTTGTCTACTTGATTTAGGGATCTAATATTTGGCTTGGATTTCAAGAGCAGCGAATTTTTTACTGCATCCTTTCCTGATGACTCCAGGGAACTTAGCCCTTTCCTTGATGGCCCCTCTAAGCAGCTGGTAGAGCAAACTTGTGTCTGTGGTTCTCATGTCTGTGTGTCATTCATTTTCTTATCCCCACCCCCACCCCCGGGGGAGGAGGGAGATAACACAAACTAGATACTTGATAATTGTTGAATAAATGTGAGGTACATTCTAGAATGTTAGTGGCCTGGTGAGTAGGACAACTCCTAAAGGTTTACCCACCCAGAGGTTGGTATCATCTAAAGAGAAGCTGGGGTGTTCTTTCTCAGTTCTCTGATGTTCTCATTTAAGATAGGGGAGTCATTCTCCCTCCACTGTTGCATTGCAATGTTGGGAACGGAACGATGAGCAAGACAAATCATCTCTGTTCTAGATAGTCACAGAATAATGCAAGACAGAAAACAGGTACTCACAGATACTCAGACCTACATACAAATGCCTATTGAAATTTATTAGCTCTGACCAGGGGGCTGGAAGAGTTGGGGAGGCGTAGGGATGCTCATGCAGAGAAATTTACATGAAAAGAAATCCAGGGGTATCTGGGTGGCTCAGTCAGTTAAACCTCCGACCCCCGATTACCACTCAGGTCATGATCTTGCGGTTTGGGAGTTCGAGCCCCACATTTGGCTCTGCACTGACAGTGCGGAGCCTGCTTGGGATTCTCTCTCTCCCCATCTCTCTGCCCCTCCTCCTCTCTCTCTCTGTCTCTCTTTCTGGCTCTCTCACTCTCTCTGTCCCTCTCTCAAAAATAAATAATATTTGAAAAATAATAATAATAATAAAAAGAAAAATCCAGAGTTGCAAATGAACATGGCATTTGAGAAGTTCAGCAACTACAACTACTACTACTATGAGTTGGGTAATGTTGGGAGATGAAGCTGAAATGGTAAATTTCAAAGACCTTCTGCTTCTGAGAAAATATTTAACCTTTATTCAGAAGGGGATGAAAAAACCAGTGAGTTATTAAAAGTAAGAGATGGTATAATGAGTTTTGTGCTAGGAAAGGTGAAGGGCCAGGGGCAGGTAGGCAGAGCAGTTGAGAACACATACGGGATTGTCCAGATGAGAGATGGGGATCCTCCAGAAGCAGTGAGTAGGACTTTGTGAATAATGAAGGAGACCTGGTGGGGACGTTGAAGGAGTCTCCTGCCTCCGTGCTTTCCAGCTTGAGTGATTTGTTTGGAGGATGGAGTGTTATTAACGGACAGGGAGCACAGGCAGAGGGCTGGGGGCGGGGGGGGGGGGGGGGTGGGGAGAGGGGAGGGTTTACTGACACCCGCTCCGGCTGTGCCGAGTCAGGTGTCCGTAGAAAACCCAGATGGAACTGAAAATAGTACCAGTGCTAAACAGAAATGCAGTGGCTGAATATATGGTTTGGGGACCCACGGATGTCTCGGAGGCAGCTGGGGCTGGGACAGTCGTGGGCAGGGTTGAGTACAAAGGGAAGACGGCCTAGGACAGAATCCTGGGAAGCATCACAATTTAAGAGGTAGGAAGAAGAGAAACAGCCACTAAGAAGACCCTGAAAAGTCTTTGGAAGCCTCATAAAATAGCATTATCCTAGACCTCGTTATTCTTCCTCTTCAACAATTTTAAATACTGCCTGAATTTTTTGAGACTCTTTACTGAATTACTGTCAGTTCTACCAGAGGGTCAGCCATCACTTGCTTTTCTTTCTAATGCTCCATTACTTTATGCTCATTCTATCAGTATCTCCTTTATCCTCCTGCACGCAGTTCATAGGAGAAGCGTGACCGTGTGTTGCATTCAGTAACACAGGAAAATATGAATTCCATGATGTTCCTAATAATGAAGAATCCATAGTCGCTGAGGATTGAGTTTGGCATTCTGATATTGGAGTTTACTATTCTTAGACATAAATATCTTAGTGCAAATCATATTTTGATATTATTTTGAAGTCTTAAATTGTATATTAAGGAGTCATTGACATTGAAGTTTTTGACAGTTTCACACTTGGAGGAAGCTTGTGTTAAAGAGTCTCTCCCAGCTTCTAAAATGGCAGTCTAAGATTATATTCTTAGACTTCACATAGTACTCATGGCTGATACTTTAGTTTTTTATGTATTTGATAAATATAGATTAAATGCTGGCAATGTCCACAGCCAAGCTATTGCTAGAGAACTGAGGGGTGACAGAAAATGAATAACTAAACTAAAGCTGGATTAAAACCTCCTATTTACCAAATGATTACGGCTCTCTATTCCCAGCTCCCACCTCATCCACTATCTCCTGTAGAATTCAAAATGAGAGCGATACAGAAATAAAAACAATAGCGTAAGGGTGAGAAAAGACAGTGAACTTCTGAGTTTTCTCCTGCAGACTACTTTGATTCATACTTTGAAATGTTAAGTTCTCTTCAGAAACACGTGTTTTGGTGTCTCTGCTTTTCTGGCTCCCTGAGTAGGAGCTTAAAGTGCTTTTTGGATAATCCAGGGCTGGTCTCTGCCCTCAAAAGAATTTGCAGCCTAACCGGGGAGGGACACATACAACTTGGAATAGAATGAAGAAAGAGGAAGGTTAGGGAGTGGAGTGCTGGCGTTGACTAAATACGGAACCACCAGTCGGAGAGTTCTGCATTCGATCACCGCTAATACCGTCTGGTCCCATCTAGAGTCCCTGTCAGCGCTGTGGCTCATTCTGCACGATCTGGGGATGGGAGACCCATGGATCATTACTACAGATAACTCAGATATCAGCTCATTGTTCTATTTTCTATTCTGGCCGTGTGTCAGGGAATCCCAGATTCTTCCCAGTCGTGTGTTCCTTATGCCTAAAAATAGATTGTATTATTGTTTGTTTATCCTGACCTATTTGTGTTTCTTCCGACCCAGTGGTGTGTGGGAGTTGGCATGTTCCAGCTCTTAAGAGCCAATTATTAAATTTCAGGAATTTCATGAGCTGGTTGTTTTAATACAGTCATTATTAAAAATCAAATTACATAAACTTACAAAAGTAAATCAAGTACATTGAAAAGAAAGGTGATAAACACTCAAAATTCATCACTCCTTGATAATGTTGTTGCATTTTACTATTCTGATGTTACTCTTGTCTGTTGTGTCTGCATAGAAATACTATGTAATGGTTTGCTTCTGTGTACCTGTTCCCACTTCTGTGTTGAGTGGCATCAGGTTGCTAACTTGAAATTGGCCATGTGGGGAGTATTCACATCACCACAATGGCAAACTTTGTACGTCAGGGCTTGATTTATTGTTTTTCAATTAGGTATAAGTAACTAAGTAGAGAAGATGTTAATAATATGGTTTACATTTTCAAGCTGTTCTGTCTGTATCTGCTACATTGTGACTAGCGCACGTGCACCGCGCACACACGCACGCGCGCGCACACACACACACACACACACACACACAATGAAGAAATACTCTCCCACTGTTCCCAGATGATTTACCATCCATCAAGGAGGTCACCCACATTACTGAGAAGCAAGTGAAGTTCTGACATGTGCCTTTTTGTATGACTTTCAAATTCGTCTTCACCATAAACGAAAAGATCAGTTGGTATTCGTGCTGGAGACACTCCGAGTCAGTGAGGGGCTGTGGAGTTCAGCAAAATTAACAAATGTTCTCTTTGAGCATCACTTGGCTAATTTACAATAAAGGACATTCTGTATTTTATTGCTCTTTGAAATTTTGTGCCTTGCATCCTTTATATCTGTAAAATCCATAACAAATGTATGTATAATATGCATATGTAATATTACACATGCATAATTTTCCCCAGAGAGCTGGCTGTTAAGCACTTAGCAGCCCATACTATTCCTTTTATTTTTCAAGTTTTTATTTAAAGTCTAGTTAACATATATGGTAAAATTGGTTTCAGGTGTAGAATTTAGTGATTCATCACTTACATAAAACACCCAGTGCTCATCCCAACCAGTGCCCTCCTTAGCGCCCATCCCCCACCCACCTCCCTCCATCGACCGTCAGTTTGTTCTCTGTAGTTAGTCTCCTACGGTTTACTTCCATCTCTCCTTTTTTCCCCCCTTCCCATATGTTCATCTGTTTCGTTTCTTAAATTCCACGTATGAGTGAGATCATACGGTGTTTTGTCTTTCTTTTACTTTGCTTAGCATTATACTAACTCCATCCACATTGTTGCAAATGGCAAGATTTCATGCTTTTTGATCGCCAAGTAATATTCCATTGTATATACATACCGCACCTTCTTTATCCATTCATCAGTTGATGGACATTTGGGCTCTTTCCATAGCTTGACTGTTGTCAATAGCACTGCTGTAAACATCAGGAGCATGCACCATTCCTAACCATGAACAAGACTAGAGAGAGCTTTTGCTATATCAGTTTGGATTTAAATGGATTTCTTTTCCTTTCTTTTCTTTCTTTCCCTGTTCTTTTTTTTTTTTTTTCCTCCCCTTTCTCTCCTTCACTCCCTCCTTGCTTCCCTCTGTGTTATTTTTGCTTTTCTCATTCCTTCCTCCCAATGACTGGTACACACTATATGAAACCGAGGAAGCCAGAAAACACCTGAATTTCACACTGTGCCACCTATCAGTTAAATAAGAGTACCTGCAAAGATGGGGGGAGCATCCTTAAATTCATGATTTATGTTGCAGCTTGCATAATAAATTACCTTGCAGTGATATTTCATAGATTAACCTCGTTTCTATGGCAGTTCATTTGCGCTATGAAAAAAGTCCGTGAGTTTCTGTCTATTAGCAATACTGTACAAATTGCTTTTTCTAACTAATTAGGTAGTGACTTCAGAACTCAGGGTAACAAGGATGCATTTTGACACGAGTGTTACCAAAATAAATTTGGCTTATAGAATTGACGACGGTAATTGCTACCATTTCTTGTGCGAGGTGCTTGCCTCTGGTTTCCAACCCTTGCGGTGATCCACCAGGCTAGTGTCATTGTCCCCACTCTACAGAGGGGACACTGGGACTGAGCAGCTTGTTCATTGTCACACATGTCATAAGTGCCAGAGCTGGTTGCCTGTTTCAGGTTTGTCCCCAAAGCCTGTGCTCTCTTCAGCTACCACACTGTCCCGAGGCTACTTCTTATTAATAGCACATTAGGGAAATTAGATCTTATGGCAAAAGCTCTTTATTGGTTTGGCTATTTATCTCAAGGACTATTTATCACACAGAAAATTACATTTCACAAAAACTTTTTGTTTTGCCTTGGGCTTATGTAAATGTTGTAATGCGCACTCACTTTTGTTTCTGTCTCTTAGCCTTGGTGGAGGACCAGATGATGCAAAAGAAATTATGAGGCACAGTTTCTTTTCTGGAGTTAACTGGCAAGATGTGTATGATAAAAAGGTAGGTTATTTTCATGGCATAGTATTTCTATATTTTGGCTAAAATGAATTGACAGCAAAAAAAATTTTTAAGTGAATAAAATTCAATGATACTTTTCATTTTTACCCCCTACATTTGATTGAATAGAGTATTGAAATTCTTAGCACAAAAATTTATTGATAAGTTTGACTCCCAAAATGCATCTTGAAATTTTATTCAGCATGGTCACTTGATTTTTCTTTTGTCACAGTGATGGTAGTTTGCTACTCGTTGTTTGCTTGGTATTAAGAGAAAAAATAAAGAAAACAATGTTGTGTTACTCTTTAAGAAAACTAGCAAAAAAATCATGTTTTTCTTTGTCTTTATGTCTTTAATTTTAGAGTGAGCTCTACAAGTTTGTTTATACAAATCCTTATTTTAAAAGGAATTGAAAGGAATTTAGTTTTAATATTTAACAAAGTAGTAAATATTTTTCTTATTTGAGACTTCTCTGTTACTTGAAACAATTTTAATGCCCACAAAATGGGTGCTACTAATTTTATAACTTTATTTTTATTGTAATCTTATTACTTGTTTTTAATACTATAATTTTTGCCTAGGAACAGGAAATTACTGTGTCTTGTCCTTCTTTTTAATTTTTGTCTCTTTTGTTTCTACTACTTCTGGTATTGTTAGTACAGGCACTGATTTTGATTTTTTTGTTTTCAAATGCTCATATTAAAATTTTACTGTGAAATTTTTACGCAGTGCAGTATTTGCTGCTTAGAATCTTTATCTGGTTATTTTGTGTAGTTAGTTTCCATTTATTTCAGTTTTCCCTATTTTTCTCTGAAACATATATAATCAACATTTGTGAAATGTCTGTTTTGTGCTAAATATTCTCTTCTATTAATCTCTAAAGTGAAGATAGAATGATATCATATGACTTACAAGGAAGAAGACAAGTACCGAATTTCGGCATTGTGTTATGGGAATAGAGGGTGTGGTGATTTTTTAAAAGCACTTCTTGTAAAATAGTTGCACGATATTAAACATTTCTCCTCAAACTTAAACTGCCATGTCTTGGGGCACCTGGGTGGCTCAGTCGGTTAAGCGTCTGGCTTTGGCTCAGGTCATGATCTCACAGTTTGTGGGTTTGAGCCCCGCATCGGGCTCTGTGCTGACAGCTCAGAACCTGGAGCCTGCTTCGAATTCTGTGTCTCCCTCTCTCTCTGCCCCTCCCCTGCTCATGCTCCGTCTCTCTCTCTCTGTCTCCCTCTGTGTCCGTCTCTGTCTCTGTCTCTCTCTCTCAAATATAAACATTACAAAAAAAAAAAAAAAAGACAACAACAAGGGCACCTTGGTGGCTTAGTCAGTTAAGCGTCTGATTCTGGCTCAGGTCATGATCTTACAGTTTATGGGTTTGAGCCCTGCATTGGGCTCTTTGCTGACAGCTGGAACCTGGAGACTGCCTCAGATTCTGTCTCTCTCTCTCTCTCTCTCTCTCTCTGTTTCTCCCCCACTCATGCTCTGTCTCTGTCTCTCAAAAATAAATAAACGTTAAAAAAAAAAAAAAATACCTCCCACATTTTAAGTTTCCACCATGTAGAAAGCACTGGGGTAGGTGCTGGATCTTTTTCAACGCTTATGAGAAGCATGTGACTGCTCTTAAATGTTTATTAACTTCACGAAGACAACTGAACATCCACTTTATAAACTGATGATGTTCTCACTGGGTTGCATCCCTACTTAGACCCTATTGGCTCTGTACTGTTTTTGTCACATCAGTTCACTACAAAAGACCCTTGTAAAAGGGAATGATCAAGGTCTTATGTCTCCCAGAAATAATACATGTCAGAGGTTTTCTTTGGTGTAAAGAGCTGTAAGCCACAAATATCCCTTTGGTATAACCTCACCAAGGAGAAGTCAACAAAAAAGGGAGAAAGAAGGAAAGGAGAGAAAGCATTTCTTGACGAGACAATTGTGAGGCACCAGTATGGCACCACTAACTTAAAGAAGAGGCAAAACATGAACTTTCTTCAATCCTGTCAGGAGACTAGTATATGCCACAAAGATTTCCTTGTCAGGGTCAGCTCTCCGTGTTAAGTGGAGGTTTGGCCTCAGCTGGGGAAAACTCTGAGAGACACATGTCCTGTCTCTGCTCCACGGGACTAGACAGAGTGGAGACCATGGCCAGAGTGGAAGTGACAGTAAGACAGCAGCCGGCTCCCTTGTGGTGAATGGGATTGGAGGAGCCAGCATGCCATGAGAAGGAAACATAGCTTTAGATGATGTATGTGGAGACATGAGTTTAAATTGTTGTCATTGATAAAAATAGATGCCACTTAATCTGAGCAAAGGTGTTACATATCATACGTGAAGAACAACTGCAAAAATTACAGTTTCCATAAACGAAATTCACCAGCAACTGACATCTGCTATAGGCTTACTCAGGTGGATGTCAGATGAGGCGGTGGCCTAGCCATCTTTACATACTTGAAGGACGTTACGCAGCATGACAGTAGCACGGTGACGTTTGAGTCTCTCTAAAAGCCTGTGAAAATGTGACTGGGTCTGTCTGGGTTTGTATCATATCACTAAGAAACAGGGAATTAATTATGAGAGTTCCAATGCCAGTAACTATTTTAATGAATCCGGTTATAATTCTACTCTTTGGACAGCATAAATTATGAAATAATTTAGAAAAACAAACATTTTATGGGGCTCTTATGTTTTTGAAATATGTAACTTATTCATGAGAGGTTAATTCATCTCTAAGATAAGGTATTTTTTTATATTTTTATTTATTTTTGAGAGTACACAAGCAGGGGAGGGGCAGAGAGAGAAGGGGACAGAGGGTTCAAAGTGGCCTCTGCGCTGACAGCGGAAAGCCTGATGCAGCACTCTAATGCATGAACCGTGATAACGTGACCTGAGCCAAAGTCGGATGCTTAACCGACTGAGCCACCCAGGCGCCCCAAAGGTTTTTTATTACAATTTTACTAATACTCTTTGGGAGCTTTACTATTTCATAGATTTATTATTACATAGTTATTGACCCATTTTTCTATATACTGTGGCAGATCTAGAGATGAAGACATAGATAGAGATGCTAATATCTTTAAAGGTAGATCTCTCCCTAGGTTAAGTAAAAAGCGAACTAATCTTGGGACGCCTGGGTAGCTCAACTGGTTCAATGTTCAGAACCAGCTCTTGGTTTCAGCTCAGGTCATGATCTCACAGCCTGCATCAGGCTCTGAGGTGACAATGCAGAGCCTGCTTGGGATTCTCTTTCTCTCTGCCTTTTTCCCCCTTCCCCCGTTCACACTCTGTCTCTCAAAAATAAACAAAGAAACATAAAAAAATGACTTAACCTTAATTGTGAATATCATGGTGTACCACTCAAAAGAGCACAGCACTAAAGTGTGGAAGTAAGTGTCCCGGATTTGCTTCTTCCTTCCTGTGTGGAAATGGACAAATTATTTGAGTCACACAAAATTATGATCTCTGAATTGCCTTCAAGCTTGAAGATTCTCTGGAGGATGTTTTATAAGATGAAGCTGTCCAGTTAAATTTCTGTGTAGGCTTTACACTCAGTTTGTCATCTACAAAGAGTCTGCTGGAATTTTGTGTGCTATTGTGTTGAATCTGTAGGTAAATTTGGGGGGAATTGACATTTGAATAGGACTGAGCCTTCAGATCCATGAACATGGTATATCTCTGTTTATTTAAGTCTGCTTTAATTTCTCTCCATAATGTTTCATAATTTTCCATGTTCAAGTCTTATCTGTATTTTGTAGGTCCTTCAGTATTTCATGTCTTCTGATAAAATGTTATTTAAAATTTTTATTTTCACATTGTTTGCTGCCAGTATACAGAAATACAGTTGATTTTGTATATTGACCTTAGGTCCTGCAGGCTTGCAAAACTCACTTACTAGCTTTTTTTTTTTTTTTTTTGTAGATTAGTTAGTATTCTCTGCATAGATGACTATATCTTATTTAAATAAGGAGGTTTACTTCATTTTCAGTTGGTACTTTTTTTTTTTTTTTGCCTTGGTATATTGGCTAGGACCTCACTATAATGTTGAGTAGAAGTTGAATAGAGTGAACATCCTGGTTTTGTTCTTGATCTTAGGGGGAAAACAACTTTTATCACTAATTATGATGTTAATTATCACATCTAGTGCTGAGATCTTAGTTTTTAAATATCATTCTTCAATCAAAAGAACCAAGGTTACTTTGAGAAGCAGTTGATTTAAGAGCTGGGACGGGGGAAAATAAAAGATGGGTCCAAGGAATTTTGTGATGCCAGAAAGTAAAAAAGAAAGATACGGAGGGAAGGAGTTAGAGGTACATTAATAGGATGGAGGAGCCAACCTTAAATAAGTCCCAGTGAGGAAAGCTGAAACAATTTCAACAAGAAAATAAAGATTATTATATATTGCTATTCCATTATGACCCAAAGAATAAAATACATATTCATAAGTCCACAGTGTAAAAAATAAATGTTGAGAAGAAGGGACATTCCAGTTAAGGAAAGAAGATGAATTCCAGTTAATAAGTGTGGAAGGAGTGAGAGAGCTAGAAAGTCACCATTAGGCCCACAGCATAAAACTTAGTGCAGGCAAGATCTACCAATGAATGTTAAACTTAGTGGGCAAAAGTTTAGTTTAAGAAAGAGAATATTGGGGCACCTGGGTGGCTCAGTCGGTTAAGCGTCTGACTTCGGCTCAGGTCATGATCTCACGGTTCGTGAGTTCGAGCCCCGTGTCGGGCTCTGTGCTGACAGCTCAGAGCCTGGAGCCTGCTTCAGATTCTGTGTCTCCCTCTCTCTCTGCCCCTCCGCTGTTCATGCTCTGTCTCTCTGTGTCTGAAAAATAAATAAAACATTAAAAAAAATTTTTTTCTTAAAGAAAGAGAATATTTGCACAGTCTCAGTGTATCTCTCCTCAAGCATTTATTAATACAAAGCTTAGGAGAGTAACTTCACAGTAGAAAAGGCTGGCAGACTGTGTCTTAAGCCAGGGGATCAAGATTAACCACCAGTGATAAGACAGACTGACTTCATGTAGCCCATGATACGATGCTGTGAGAAGTGCCCAAATGGAGGAGGCATTCCTGAAAATAACTGGCCAGGTAGCCTCAAAAGTGTCAACGTCACAAAAGGTGAGGAATGACCCTGGAACTGGGCGGACTGGGGGAGACTGAGGGCACGCTGGCCACATGCTGCCTGCGGCTCTGGTTTGGCTCCTGGGACAGAAGAGGGACATGGTAGGGCACATGGTAGGTAACAGTTCCGTACCAGCACTCATTTCTTAGTTTGGAGCACTGTGCTTTGGCTGTATGAGGTACTGGCCTTAGGGGCAGGTGTGTAAATGGGATATGGGAACTTTTTGTACTACTTTTGTAAGTCATCTCTAAGCCTAAAATTATTCCAGTGTAACAAGTTATAAAAATGTGGTGTTAGTGTAAGCTTCCTATACCTCCTTTATTAGGTTGAGGAAGTTCCCTTCTGTTCTCATATGCTAATAGTTTTCATCCCTGAGAGGTGTTGAATTTTGTTAAAGTTTGTCTGCATTTGTTGTACTGGCCTTACGGTTTTTCTCCTTTACATTATGAAGATAGTGAATTACATGATTGGTTTTCTGACATTAAATAAACCGTACATTCCTAGGGCAAAACCCATTCGGGTTATCCTTATTAAGTATTGCTAGATTTGATACAATGTATTTTTTAAGGATTTTTGCATCCTTAAATCACAAATGGTGCTAGGCATCATCTTCTTTTTCTAAAATGTCTTTGTATGATTTTGATTTCGGAATCATGTTTGACTTTTTTTAATGAAGAGGGAAGTATTCCCTTTCTTCAGTTGTTTGGAATTGTTTGTGTAGAATTTGTATTACCTGTTGCTGAAATCTTTGATAGAATTTACCAATGAAGCCACTTGGGTCTGGCATTTTGTATTTGTTGGGAGCTTTTAACTATAATTTCAGTTTCTTTCATAGTTCTGGGACTGTTCTGGTTGTCTGTTGCTTCTTGAATGTTTTGGGATCTTTTGTCTTCTAGGCTTTCTGATGTACTGGCTTAAAGATCTTACTGTCTTTACAGTGTTTGCTATCTATGTAATTATGATCTCTCTCTTAATGCTGAAGTTGGTAACTTGTGTCGTCTTTTTCTTGATCAGTCTGGCTAGAGGTCTATGTCTGCTGTTGAGTTTTTTCAAAGGACCAGCTTTTATTTTCACTGATTTTCTGCATTTTTCTGGTCATTTTTCATTGATTAATTCGTTCTGCTTTTTATTATTTCTTTATTCTGCTTCTTTTGAGTTTACTTGCTCTTTTTTCCTTATTTTCTTTAAGGGGAAGGTAAGATTATTGTTTGGGGACCGTTCTCTTTTCCTAGCCTAGGCCCTCAATGGATGCTCTAAGTTTCCATTTAAGGACTGTTAACTTTGTTTTGCGAGTTTTGACCTATTTGTTTTTATTTCAAAATATTTTTAATTCCTATAATTCCTATAATTTCCAAATATATAGATTTTTCGGATATTTTTCAGTTACTGATTCCTAACTAAATCCTCTTGTGTTTGGAAAACATACTCTATATGACAGTGATCCTTTTAAATTTATTGAGACTTGTTTTATGGCCCAGAAAATTGTTTATTTGGGTATATGTTCTGTGTACACTTCAAAAGAATGTGTTTTCTGCTTTTATCGTATAAAGTGTTCTACCACTAGCCATTGGTCAAGATTGCTGATGGCGGTGTTCATGTTTCCTGTATTCGTACTGATTTTCTTTCTAATTGTCCTGTCAGTTATTGGGAAAGGATTGTTGAAATCTAAAGCTATAATTATGGATTTTTCTTTTTAGTTTTCATGTATTTTGAAGCTTCACTGTTGATTGCATACACATTTAGTTTTGTTACATCTTCTTGGCGAATTTACCTTTTAATCATTATGAAGTGTTCTATATGTTCATAGCAGTAATCTTAGTTTTGAAATCTACTTTGTCTGATATTAGTATAAGTATTCCAGCTTTCTTTTGATTTTATATATCCTTTCCATCTTGTTACTTTTAACCTTGGTCGTTATATTTAAGTGGGTTTTCTTTTAGGTATCATGTAGTTAACTCTGTGTGTGTGTGTGTGTGTGTGTGTGTGTGTGTGTATTTTAATGTGTATGATGATGGTCTTTATGTACAACTTTATGGCAAAAAAAGAAGAGGGAAAAGTTTAAAACAGGCATTCCAGCTGATCCTGTCAGATTGAAGAATTTCCTTTTTAAATGCCAGTTGCATTGCCCCAAGGTAAACAATACTGAATCTGCATATGCAGTTTCCTTTATTTTGAGCTAAGTTGATTTCAGTACCTAAGTATTAAATGTGAAAGGTCATTTTTGGCATAACAAACAATATGCAGCAAATAGCAGCATCTATAAGCACAAAACACTCCTAGAGATGTGGAGACTTGATGGAAATACAGTGTCCTGCTCAATGTGTGAGAGGTTTAGCCAGTAAGAGTCAGCTTGTGATTTTGTTGATATTCTTCATCAATTTTGTTTTCAGTTTCATTGATTTCTGCTCTTAAAGTTATTTATTTTCCTTATCACAATTTTATTTGCTCTTCTGTTTCTACTTTCCTAAGCTGGAAGCTTACGTTATTACTTTATATCTTTGCTTTCTAAAGAACGCATTCAGTGCTATAAATTTTCCCTTAAGTACCGTTTTCACTGCATCCCACAAATCTTGGTAAGTTGTATTTTCATTTAGCTCAAAATATTTAAAATTTTTTGTTGAGACTTCCTGTTTGACCCATGTGTTATTTAGACGTGTATTATTTAACCTCTAAGTATCTGAGGGGTTCTGAGCTGTCTTTCTCTTATTGCCTTCCAGTTTAATTCCATTAAGGTCTGAGTGCATACCTCTTGAATGATCTGTTTGTAAATTTGTTAAGCCAGAGCATAAGAGACTCTTAAAAACTGAGAACAAACTGAGGGTTGATGGGGGGGGGGGGGGGGGTGGGAGGGAGGGGAGGGTGGGTGATGGGTATTGAGGAGGGCACCTTTTGGGATGAGCACTGGGTGTTGTGTGGAAACCAATTTGACAATAAACTTCATATATTGGAAAAAAATTAAAAAAATAAAAAAAAATAAAGATTACAAAAATAAATTTGTTAAAGTGTGTTTTATGGCCTAGAGTGTGGTTTGTCTTGGTGAATGTTCTGGGAGTTTGAGAAGAATGTGTATTTCACTGTTGTGTGATGAAGTAGTCTATAAACGTCATTTGGATCCAATTGGCTGATGGTACTTTTTTAGTTCAACTATGTCCTTACTAATTTTCTGCCACCCGGATCTGTCAGTTACTGATAAAGGGATGTTGCAGTCTCCAGCTGTAATAGGGAGTCTATCTGTGTGTCCTTGCAGCTCTGTTTTTGCCTATTGTATTTTGATACTCTGTTGTTAGATGCATACACATTAATGATTCTTACGTTTTCTTGGAGAATTGGCCACTTTATCATTATGTAATGACCCTCTCTATCTCCGATAATTTTCCTTGCTCTGAAATCTGCTCTGTTTGAAATTACTGTAACTACTCCAGCTTACTTTTTGGTTAAGTGTTACTATGGTATGTGTTCCTCCTTCCCCTTACTTTAAATCTCTTGGTATCTTTACATTCAAAGTGGATTTCTTGTAAATAATAATGTGGTTGGTTCTTGTTTTCTACACCCTTGACAGTCATTGCCTTTTGGTTGGTGTTTTTAGACTGTTGAAATTTGAAGTGGTCGTTGACATGGTTGGATTAATATCTACCCTATCTGTTACTGTTTTCTATTCATTATCCTGTTCTGTGTATATTTTTGTGTGTTCTGCTGTTTTTCTAACTTCTCTGGTTTTAACTGAGTATTTTCTAAGACTGCCTTTTTTCCTCCTCTGTTAGCGTATCATTTATACTTTTTAAACTTTTTTAGTGTTTTCCTTTGAGTTTGCAGTACATATTTATAACTAACTCAAGTCCTTTTTCAAATAATACTACACCACTTGGCAGATGGTAAAAGTACCTTAAAGCAATATTCCTGATTCCTCCTTCCTGTCCCAAATATGTTGCTGTCATTAAGTTCATTCATCCATAAGCTATAATTATTGTATACATTGTTGCATTATTATTTCTACAAACTGTTCTCTGTTAGATCAAGAATAAGGGGAAAACAGGATTTTATTTTACCTTTGTTGGTTCCTTTTCTAGCATTCCTCCTTTCTTTCTGTTGAACTAACTTTCTGTCCTATGTCATTTTCTTTCTTTTCGATGAACTTTTTTTTTTTTTTTTTTTTGGTAACATTTCTTGCAAGGTAGGTCTGTTGGTGATGCCTTGCCTCGGGTTTTGTTTGTCTGGGAAAGTCTTTATTATTCCTATATTATTATATTATTATTTTGAAGGATAATCTTGCTGGATACAGACTTCTAGGTCAGTGGTTTTTTCTTTCAGCAATAAGTGTTTTACTGCATTTATTTTTCTTACTTGCATGGTTACCGAAGAGAAATCCATTGTAATTCTTGTATTTGAGCCTCTATAGATAAATAAGGTTTTTGGAGTGTGTGTGTGTGTGTGTGTGTGTGTGTGTGTGTGTGTGTTTCTGGCTTCTCTCAAGATTTCATCCTTGTCTTTGATTTTTTGTACTTTGAATAGGATATGGCTAGGTGTAGCTTTTGGGGTCTTTATCTTGAATGATATTCTCTGAACTTCTAAGATATTGGTGTCTAGCACTAATTTTGTAAAATTTTCAGTCATTATTGCTTCAGATATTTCTGCTGTTTTCACTCCCTCTCTTCACCTCATATTCCCATTACATATACGTTTTATAATTATTTCACAATTCTTGGATATTCCATTCTTTTTTACTCTTACTTCTCTTTCAGAAATTTCTATTAACAGTTCTTCAAACTCACTGATTCTTTCCTTGGCTATTCCCTGATTATGATTGAGCCACCAAAGGTATTCTTAATTTCTGTGATGGTGTTTTTTATTTCTAGCATTTCCTTTTTATTCTTTCTCTGAGAATTCATTTATTTATTTACCTTACCCATATGTTCTTGAATGTAGTATATTTTTTCCATTAAGACCCTTACTATGCTTTCGTAGATGATTTAAATTCCTGGTCTGGTGAGTTCCAACATCTGTGCCATATCTGAGACTTTCTGGTGCCTGCTCTTTACCTCGAAACTGGGTTTTGGTTTGGTTTGTTTTTTTTTATCTTTTAGTATGCCTTGTATTGAGAGCCAGACATTATGTACTGGGTAAAAGAAACTGAAGAAACTGAGGTAAATAGGTTTTTCGAAGTTGTATGTGTTTATCAGGGTAGTTTTTTATGCTAAACTTACTTGCTAGGGCTGACACCTTTTTTTAGGAGATTTTTCAATTTGTTTGCCTTTTCTTTTTTTCTTGCATTATTTCACTAGTTAGGATTGCCAGAACAATGTAGTATAGAAATGGTGAGAACAGACATTTAATTATTACTAATATTAGGGAAATAGCATTCACACGATATTAGTTGTAGGTTTTTAAATGTACACCATCTCTCAGACTGACAAAATTTTCAACTATTCCTATTTTCTGAACATTGTTATTATAAATGGACACTGGATCTTTTCAAATGCTTTTTTCTGCATTCACTGACACAATCATGTGGTATTCTGTTTTAATTTGTTAATATGGTGTATCATGTTGATTTTTGAATATTGCCTCTATACTGCATGCCTCAGGTTAACCTCAGTCATGGTATATACACTTTTTATATATTGCTAAATTTCTTTTGCTTGTATTTTGTCAAGAACTTTTTATATATTAAATTGTGGGCTGTACTTTTTTTATTGTTATTACCTGCCTGATTTTAGAATCAGGATAATGCTTGACACCAAAAGCGAGTGGTGTTTCCCTCTCTTCTAGTTTATGAAAGATTTTGCACAGAATTGGTATATTTCTTCTTTAAATGTTTGATAGAATGTCCTGTTGAATCCATCCAAGCCCTGACTACAGAAATTGTCTCTTTAATGGATGTAGGATACTTCCAGTTACTCATTTCCTTTGAATGAAATTTAGTAGCTTGTATGTGTTTCAGGAAGTTTTAAAACTTTATCTAATTGTTGAAATAATTGACATTGAGTTGATTACTTATTGTCTTGATTTTTTTCCATTTTAGCTTGTTTTTTATTTTTGATTTTTTTTTCAACATTTATTTATTTTTGGGACAGAGAGAGAGCATGAACGGGGGAGGGGCAGAGAGAGAGGGAGACACAGAATCGGAAACAGGCTCCAGGCTCTGAGCCATCAGCCCAGAGCCTGACGCGGGGCTCGAACTCACGGACCACGAGATCGTGACCTGGCTGAAGTCGGACGCTTAACCGACTGCGCCACCCAGGCGCCCCTTAGCTTGTTTTTTAAATCAGTTCTTCTTTTTCTAGTTTATTCAGTTGAAAACTTAGATTTGAGTCTTTTGTTCTTTTCTAACACAGTGGCTGTGCTATCTATTTACTTCTAAACACTCCAGCAAGTTGTGTTACATCATAGTGTGACTTGCTTCATTTAAAAATGCTTTCTAATTTCCCTTAGGATTTCTTCTTTGGCCTTTTGGGTTCTTGAAGTGCGTTGTTTGATTTACAGTGTTTGTCGATTTTTCAGCTATCTTTCTGTTTTAATATCTAGCTTAATTATCTTGTTTTTAAAGAACATCCTTCGTATATTTTAAATCTTTTAAATTTTTTGAGATTGTTTTATGAAATAAATTATGGTTTATATCGATGAATGTTTTGTGTGCATTTGGAAAGAATATTCTCTTATATATGGTGTTTTGTAAATGTCAATTAAGTCAAGTGAACTAATGATAAGTCTTCTGTATTCTTACTGAATGTTTAATGGCTTGCTTTTATCAGTTATTAAGAGAAGGGGATGAAAATCCTCAACTATAATTGTGGCTTTGACTATTTGTCTTTTAGTTTTATCACCTTTCCTTTATTTTAATCTTAAAGTTCTGCTTTTAGGTGCTCCCAAATTTAAGATTGTTGTATCTTCTTGATGCATTTACCTCATCATTTCATCTAGGTTAGCCAATTTTGGCATAAAGATTAGAGTGTAAAGAAGTGAAATAAATAGAAAAACAAGAGAAATTTAAAAAAAAAGTTGATTATTTGCAAAGATAAAATTGACAAACTTTCAGTTAGATTGACTAAGGAAAAAAAGAAAAGTACTAAAATCACAAATGAAAGAAAGACATTACTACTGACTTTATAGAAATAAAAAGGATTGTAGGAGAATACTCTGAACAGATGTACACATAAAAAGTAGAAAACCTATACAAAATGGAAAATTTTCTAAAAACATACAAATTACCAAAATGAGTCAAGAAGAAATAGGAAATCTGAATAAAGTTACAACTAATAAGGTAATTAAGTCAGTAATCAAAAAACTCCCAACAAAGAAAAGCCCAAGACCAGATGGCTTCACTAGAGAATTCTATCAAATATTTAGAGAAGAAATAACACCCGTTCTTCTCAAACTCCTCCAAGAAATTGAAAGGAGTGAATACTTATTAACTCATGCTATGAGGCCAGCATTACCCTGATTCCAAAGCCACACAAAGACATTGCAAGAAAAGACTAGAGACAAATATCCCTAATATAGATACAAAATTCCTCAGTAAGATACTAGCAAGCCAATTAGTAGCATATTGAAAGGATTGTACACCATGATCAAGTGAGTTTTATGGAATGCAAGGACAGTTCAACAGACTAAAATTAATCATTTTAATATCCCACATTAATAGAATAAAGAAAATCCACATGATCATCTTGGTGCATAAAAAGCATTTGACAAAAGTCAACACCCTTTGCTGATTAAGAAAAAACAACCTCAGAAAACTAGGAATAGAAGGAAACTTGCTCAAATGATAAAGGCCATAGATGAACCCACAGCTGACATCATACTCAGTGGTGAAAGACTCAAAGCTTTTCACCTAAAATAAGGAAGAGAACAAGAATGCCCATTTGTGACACTTCTGTTCAACATAATACTGGAAGTTGTAGTCAGAGCAGTTAGAACAGGAAATAGAAAGCAATCAAATTGGAAAGGAAGTAGTTAAATCGTCTCTCTTCACAGATGTAGAAAAACCCAACAAATACACACATTCACACACACAAAACCTCTTAAAGCTAATAAACAGTCAGCAAAGTTGCAGGATATGAAATCATACGAAATATATTATATTTGTATACATTAGCTGTGAACAATCTGGAAAGCAAATTAAGAAAACAGTTCCATTTAAAGTAGCAGCAAAAAGAGTAAAGTATTTAAGAATAAATATAATCACGGAGGTGCAAGACTTGTATGCTGCCAGCTACAACATTGCTGAAATAGATGAAAAGACATGACCACCAGAGAGACACGCCATGTTTGTGGCTTGGAGACTTACTATTGAGATGGCAGTTCTAGTCACAGCGACGTTGCAGATTCGGTGCAATCCTTAGGACGGTGGTCACGAGTGCAGGCCTTGGAATATGCCGCTGCATTTATTTTGCTTCTATTTTGTTGAGGATTTTTGCATCAGTGATAATGGGGATATCGGTCTGTAGTTTATTTATTTTAATCTTTTTAATGTTTATTTTTGAAAGAGAGTATGAGTGGGGGAGGATGGTGGAGAGAGAGAGGCACACACACACAGAATCCGAAGCAGGCTCCATGCTCTGAGCTGTCAGCACAGAGCCCGACTGTGGGGCTCGAACTCATGAACCAGGAGATCATGACCTGAGCCGAAGTCGGTTGCTCAGCCAACTGAGCCCCCCAGGCGCCCCTATTGGTCTGTAGTTTAGAACATGCATTTCTTTTGAGGCACTAAATCAAACCTCAGTGGGAAACAAAGGAACTATATATAACTCAGACCATATTCCTGTGATCAGTAAAATTAGGAGTAACCAGCAAGGAAGTACTTCTCTAAACTTCAAATATTTGAAACTCTTAAAATGAACTTTAATATAATTCACGGACTAAGAAGTAGTTACATTGAAAATCAGAAAATATTGGAGTTAGAAGGACAGTGAAATTTGTGAAAGGCAATCAAGGCAGTTCTTAAATACTTGTACTGGGGTGGGAGTGGGCAAGTAAAATAGAAAGATCAGCTTTCTATTAATTAGCTAAGCTTCCAAATGAGGGAAAGAAATTCAGCAACAGAATCATGGTGAAAGTAAGTAGAAGCACACAGTAAATGTAGAAGTACAAATGAATAAATAGAAACAATTGAAAACATCAGGAAATGCAGTTATATATAAGACTAGTAAAGCAGACAGAGCTCAAAATTAATAAAAAATATTAGGAATGAAAATGAGATACAGAAATATATTGCAATGAAAATGTAATACAACTACCATGAATGTGTGTGTGTGTGTGTGTGTGTGTGTGTGTGTGTGTATATATAAGTTTATTATATAAGTGTGTATATATATTTTAAGTTTATTATTTTGAGAGAGAGAGAGAAAGTGCGTGCATATGCGTGAGGAGGGGAGGGGCAGAAAGGAAGAAAGAGAATCCGCGCAACAGCACGGAGCCCCGCGCAGGTCTTGATTCCATGAACCTTGAGATCATGACCTGAGCCAAAACTGAGAACTGGACACTTAACTGACTGAGCCACCCAGGCACCCCATCCTGTTTTTTAAAAAGAGAGTTTATGGATAATTTCAGGCAAGCTTAAAATTACCAGCTAACTCACTCAAGAAAAGTGTGAAAATACCTAATTGTTAAATTAGTTTACAGTCTGGCACTTCTCCAACTCCAGTGTTTTTACCCCAATAAAAAACACCAGTACAAACCCAGATGAATTTTTCAGGTAATCTCCATCAAACATTCAAAGATAAGATAATCCCTATCATTAGAAAAATTTTATACAATCTGTTCTGAAGGAAGAGAGGGGAGGAGGTTATATGCTTCTCAAACTTATTTTGTAACTTTGATCCCAAACCCTGATAAAACTATTACAAGAAAGAAAAATAATAAGCTATTTATGAACAGGGATATAAATATTCTAAATAAACTACTGAGCAATTATTTCCAACAATGCAAATAATATGTATGTTCTGATGTCCATGTTAGATTTGTTCTAGAAATGTGATTATATTAGAAAAAAATAATGTTATTCACCACATTTAGAGATTAAGGGAGAAATCCACATGACCATCTCAAACTTTATAGAAAAACTTGTCATAAAATGAAAGTAGAACATACTCATGGTTTTTAAAAATATATTTAAAACACTTTTAGTAACATAGAAATAACATGAACCTTCTTTAAGTTTTTATCAAAAATTTTTCTATAGTTAGGGCACCTGGGTGGCTCAGTCGGTTAAGCATCTGACTCTTGATTTCGGCTCAGGTCATGATCTCACAGTTGGGGAGATTGAGCCCTGCTCAAGCACACGTGCTCTCTCTCTCAAAATAAATGTTAAAAAAAAATTTTTTTTTCTACAAACATTATACTTAATGTTTGAATATTATAAATATTTTCTTTAAACGTAAGAAAAAGGTATCCACCAATATCACATTCTAGGCAGTTTTTATTATAGATTCTAACCAACATAATAAGAAAAAGAAATAAGGGATATGTAGCTTTTAAAGGACAAAATAACTTAATAGATCTTTAATGGTGGAATATGTAATAATTAAAGTTTGTCCTGTTCTTATAGTGGAATACTGTACTGAATAAAAAATGAGTAAATTGGGCTTATTCAGCATTCAGTATTGATAGTCAAAAATATATAAACATAAAAAGTCAGGTCACATAAGATGCCTAGGGAATGATACCATTATTACAGTAAGTGAAAACGGACTAAAGAAAATTGTATCTGCGACATAATTGGGAGAAAAGTATAGGAATTTGCATGCAAATGACACAAAGGAGCTCCACCACAATATTTGCTTGAATCGAACATAATTGTAATTGGGGGGAATTAAAAATGGGTATTAGTGAGGGGAAAGCAATAGGTATTGAGCTGTGTCTGTGTTTTAGGTCTTAAAAATTCAAAAGTTTGAAAGTACATTTGACACAGTGTCAACATGTGTTGCATCTGGTTGTCATTTTATATTCTTTCCTTTATGCTCAAGATAGTTCTTTTTCGATTTTGTAAGTCGGGTGGAAGGGAAAGAAACGGAAGCGCCAAGCGCGGTCCTACTCAAGAAAATGGAGGAGTAAAGAGGGTGCAGGAGCTAAATGGAAAACCGCCCACAGAATGGGTTAGATCTGTTTTTTCGCTTTTGTTTTGCTTATGTACCTGGGGGGAGAATGCAGCCAGGGCCCTGAAAGTGGAGCTGTGTAGAAAAAAGTGAGTGTGTGTACCGACAGTAAGACGTACAGTGGGTACATTGTGAGGTGTGAGATTAATAAATACAGGGGCAAGTAAGATACAAGAAAAAAGCAAGATCTGCGAAGCCTCGCCGGCGGGGTTAGTCTTCACGGAAGAGGCGGGGCAGCTGCGTGGTGACAGTCATGGGAAGAAGTGGGAATACCGCGGAAGCAGAGGTGTTCGTAAATGTTTGGTCCTGAAGCCCGGGTGGTGGTGCCTGCCTGCGGGCCCTGCCTTTACCGCGGGAGGCCTGGCCTCTTTGAGTGAGAATGTGTGCGGCCCACGGTAGGCCCCTGAGGAGAGGCGTGCCTTGTATGGGGAGGGGAGGGCACGGAGGGAAGCCTCACTGCTGACGGGGCAGGGGCCCCGGCCAGAAGCTGAGGCAGGAGACTCCAGGAGTTCATGCGGACTGCTGAGGTTTTATTCTTCATAAAGGGAAAATACTGATACAGAATGGTGAAGTGACGACCAAGAGGTTTTCAGGGAAGATAGATTTGGAATCTGTGCCTCATTTTGATTTTACTAAGATCTTCATTTTGATCTGCCTCCTACTTATTACATTTGTACTGACTTTCCAGAGGTTTCCTACAGAAAAGAAGGGAAAACTTGCTTTTTAGAGTGTAACTTAAGGACCTGATAGTTTGTTTTGATCACCTCTTTGATACTCATTTCAGTGAAATGGCAGCTGTTTAAATGAGTAATATATATGGTACTTAGTGTGAGGAGCAGAGCGAGGCCTGCATGAAGTAAGACCTCTTCTGGAAGGGCCTGTGCAGATTTTCCATATCGATTATAACTCTCTGGTTCCTTCAGGAAACGTCCGTGTTCCCTCTTGAACATTACCCTTCATCTCTGTCCAGTTGCGAAGTTAGAACTTTAGTATTTTCTCTTTCTTTACATGTTTACCACTTCAAATGCTCTTCATTCTTCTTTTAAAATTAGAAAGTAATTTGTTTTACTGAGCTGTGATTCACCCGTAATGTGTACACGTGAGCAGGTGTCGGTGTACTCGCGGTCATGGTCACCATCGTCTAAATGCAGAGTGAGCGCCCGTATCTCTTCATTCCTCCTTGGAGGCCCAGGTTCCTTTCTGGTACATTCCCCCTCAGCCGAAGGAACTTCCCCCATTTCTTGTAGTGCAAGTTGGCTGGCAAGGAATTTGTTTTCTTTTATCTGATGATGTCTTTATTCTGCCTTCACACTCAGGATATTTTCACTGGATATAAAATTGTGAGTTGGTAGTTTTGTGAGTGCTTATTCAGTTACCTGTTCCCTTGTAAATTGTGTCACATCTCACCGGCTGCTTGCAAGGTATTTTCGTTTGTGTGATGGCTTCAGAACAAATCAGTCTGACTAGGCCAAGCTACATTTTCCAGAATTCCTTTTGTCATATGAGACTCTCCTGTGAGATTCGGGGTGCGGGGGGCAGAAGTGAAGCAGCAGGGACTTGTAGCTCCTAATGTTGTTGCTGGTCTGTTTGCTCACCTCGCCTGCCTCTGTTTCCCTGTTCCCCTGCAAACCGGTTAGCTTTCCCACTGCTGGGCCAGCGTGTGTGTTGCCATTGCAGGTCCCCAGCTTGCGTGGGACATCTGTGCCGAGGTCAGAGACAGTAAGAAGTGGCGTGGGTTTCAGTCTGTCCTGTGGGCTCCAGTTCCTGCTTCTGGGCTTCGCTGTGTTCTTCTGCCTGCTTTACACGCGTCCTCCCCTCCCACCCACTGCCCTACGGATGCCAAGCTCCACATGTCCTTGAGCGTGAAGACAGCAGCCTCACAGAGACTGACTGCATGACCAGCTCTCGCCCTCTGGCCCATCCTCCTTCCTTCTCGTCCTCCCTCTTCTTCCTCTGTCCCTCTCTGTCCTTCCCTTTCTCCCAGTCTTTCTCTCTCTCTCATGGACACACACACACACACACACACACACACACACGTGTTTCTGCTTCTCTGCTCGAACCCTGACTGACAGACTTCGGATTTCAGATGATAATGTGTGTAGGTGAGGGTTCCCTTATATTTATTCTACGTGGAGTTCTCTGAGCTTTCTGAACCTTTCACTAACAGTGGAAGAATTTTAGCCATTATTCCTAGAAATATATATTTTGTCTTATTGTCTCCTCTCCTTTTATAATTCCAATTACACATACATTTCGCCCTTTGACATTATCCCATTGGTCTTTGAAATTGTGTTCATTTTTTTCTAATTTCTTGCTATGCTCTGCAGACTGAATAATTTCTATTGATAAATCTTCCAGGTGACCGACCTTCCTCAAATCCTTAAGTTGCTCTAAGCCCACACAGTGAATTTCTTATTTCAGAGGTCATATTTTTCTGTTTTAGATTTTCCGTTTGATTCCCTTTTTTTAAATAGTTTCCATTTCTCCATCTCTTTATTCATTAGGAACGTATTTTATCATTGAGCATAGTTGTAAAATCTGCTTGAAAATTCACATCTGCCAACAGAGTCCAGGCCTTGTTCACATCCGTCTCCCTGATTGTCTCTTTGTGGTGGGTGTGTCGTCTTTCCCTGTTTCTTTTGACGTGGCGTCAGTCTGGACTATGTCCTGGACACTGTGACTGACACACAGTAGCGCCTCTGAATCCTGTTAGATTACAGCAAATTAA
The DNA here is from genome assembly GCF_016509475.1 of Prionailurus bengalensis. Classification (NCBI taxonomy): domain Eukaryota; kingdom Metazoa; phylum Chordata; class Mammalia; order Carnivora; family Felidae; genus Prionailurus; species Prionailurus bengalensis. The sequence goes on from NC_057360.1 coordinate 6,222,856, forward strand.
CAGAATTTTGAGTTTTTGTATTTGTAGGCAGTTTGTCATGGCCGAACTGAAACGGCAACGTCTGTGTCCTCCACGGGGAGCGTCAAAATTTTAGGTTGGCTTATTTAGACTTCCCTGGGGAGCTTGGAGTCTGCCCTGTGCAGGCGCGGTTCGGGAGTCAGCCAGACACGTGGGCGCACTAGACGCAGAATGTGGGGTTCCCCGTCTTTCACTCTCCCCACTTGAAGCTGCTGTGCCCATCTCCAACTCTGTCTTCTCATTATTTAATGAGTTATTTGAGTTTCTGGTCACCTGTCAAGAAATGTTCGTTGGTATTGTAAAGCTTAGCAGATGACGTAGTTAAGTAACGTTTGCCAAAGATTAGTTTTGTTAGAAATAAATTCCTCTTTTCCGTATTCCCACTTCTCCTGGGTGTGTGCACATTCACATACACACACAGCATAAAACCAGTTGTTTAGGACAACAGAGATTAAATAAACCTACCTAAGCTTAGTTACTCTCTTGAATTGTTTTAAAGAGATAGAATTAAAGCCTTAGATTATTGTCTATGGCATATCTAAGCATCCAGTAGTGTTAGCATTTTTTTTAAAAATTGTCCTCCAGGGGTGCCTGGGTGGCGCAGTCGGTTAAGCGTCCGACTTCAGCCAGGTCACGATCTCGCGGTCTGTGAGTTCGAGCCCCGCGTCGGGCTCTGGGCTGATGGCTCGGAGCCTGGAGCCTGTTTCCGATTCTGTGTCTCCCTCTCTCTCTGCCCCTCCCCCGTTCATGCTCTGTCTCTCTCTGTCTCAAAAATAAATAAACGTTGAAAAAAAAAATTTAAAAATAAAAAAAAATAAAAAATAAATAAAAATTGTCCTCCACTTTCTGTTTTTTTTTTTAATGTTTTTTATTTATTTATTTCTTTATTTTGAGAAAGAGAGCACATGTCTCAGTGGGAGAGGGTTAGGGAGAGAGGGAGAGAGAGAATCCCAAGCAGGCTCTGTGCTGTCAGTGTAGAGCCCAATGTGGGGCCTGATCCCCCAAACTGTGAGATCCTGGCCTCAGCCAAAACCAAGAGCCAGATGCCCAACCGACTGAGTCTCTCAGGTGCCCCAAAGTGTTGGCAGTTTTTGTTGCTAGTATCTGTGTTCATAGTCTTTTTTGATCCACATCAGGGTGGTGGACATAACCATAGTATTCAAATAGGATGACAATTAGGGTTCCCTAGTCACTGTATCCATTTTTCCTGCAAGTTTCAAGCCCTGCTTTGTATTTCTAGAGCGCCTACACTGAAGACAGAAGGAAGAACACAGAAAGTGGATGGTAACAATTGATTGGTTGCTGGGGAAGGGTAGAGGACACTGACCCTAAGAGACTGTGGTGTCTGTACTCCCCTGCTGTCTGTCATTCCAGCCACACCAGGAGTGGGGACTGTGACTTATTATAATAAGTTCAGGGACATGTTTTCTCTCTGTTCTTTCATTTATGCCGAAAACCTACACAGTGCTTTAGAAACATTGCAGTTGATAGCATGACTTGGTAACTTGTAACTCTGGTAGAGGAGTAGCGTGGGAGTAGTTAGGGGCTGCAGCATTGCTGCCTCTCTGTGGTCTTGAGGATGGACAAGTAAATGCACCCTGATGATGCCTTTGCAGTAAACTGGAAGCAAAGTCCAGAAGCCAGCACTGCGATCTTCGTGGTTACATTGTCCAGAACTACGTATCCTGAAAACAGACTAGCTTTCAAAGAAAGATATGTCCTAGGTTTATCATGTTTGCTGGGAAAATAGGTCAAGTTTGCAGTTCATGACATTGCAGCCATCCATCAAGTAGGTAGCTGAGGTGTAGAGTTGAGTGTTTCTGGACTTGGCCTGTACTTTCGCGTTCCTAAACGAGAGTTTGCAGTTGACACAGGAGTGTTTTGAGAACTATGTCCTGAGTGGGGGAGGGAAAATTAAGATGATACTGGTTTAAAGGCAAAAATAAAATGGGATGTGGTCATCTGCTAGAACTGCTATGACAAAGTACCATGGACTGGGTGACTTCATGGAAATTGGTTTTCCTGAAGTTCTGGGGGCTGGACGTCCAAGATCAGGAGACTGGCAGGGTTGGTTGCTTTCTTCTGAAGCCTCTTTCCTTGGCTTGTGAATGGCCACCTTACCTGCTCATCCTCACGTGGTCTTTCCTCTTCCTGTGCGTGCCTCTGGAGTCTGTGCGCATGTCCACATTTCCTCTTCCTACAAGGACACCTGTCAGGTTGGACTAAGGCCCACACTGACACCTTGTTCTAATGGAGTCATCTCTTGAAAGGCCATCTCTCCCAGCACGGTCCCTGGGGATTAGGACTCCCAACATCTGGATGTGGGGGAGGGGGCACAATTCACCCCAGAAGAATTAAATATTTGAAATGTGTTCAGTGGTTTAGAGTGAACATCTGCCCTGGGGCTCTGAGGAAACCGCGGCTTGGTGTCCCCAGATTTGCGTGGTAGCACCTCTGTTGGGGCCTGTGGTGGTTCTTTGCACGTTCTCTCTCATCCCTTTCCCTATAGGGTTCTCGCTTCCCTGTGTGGATGTTTCTATTTTACTGGGTCCTCTTCTGCTACTGTGTGTGAGTTGAGGGGAGGAAATATGCTCCCAGCACAAATGTCTTGACTTTGACTGACGTCCAGAGAAGCAGTCAAAGGCAAAGGCGTTTTCATGCCGTGTCTCTCCAGGCGCCGCAGTAGAGAGAGCTTGGGATCGGGAGACGGAGGGTTTGCTGCTGTGGTTGTTACTTGTGTCATCTTCAGCAAGTCATTTTACTAAGTGTGCTTCGATCTCCTCGTTTCTACAAGGGTAGACTGCGTGCTCTCTGACAGCTCCCTCCAGCCCCAAGATTGAATGATGTGTTCGTTTACTCGTGCCACTAAGTGGCAAGCGCTGTTCTAGGAACTGGGGGTGTGGCATCACTGCAAAACCAAGTCCCAGATGAGACAAGTATGAAACAACTAGCAAGATGGTAGGTTTAATCTCAACCATGTCAGTAGTCACGCTGAGGGCAGATGATCTAAATGCCACAATTAAAAGAGATTGTCAGATTGGACAAAAAGCAAGAATCACCTATATGCTGCCTACAAGAAACCCATCTAAATGTAAATTACAAATAGATAAAGATAAAAGGATGGGAAACCATGTACCATGCTTATACTAATGAAGAACTAGAGTGGCTGTATCAGTATCCTATGAAGAAGATTTCAAGGCAATGGTATCGGAGATGAGGAGGATTGTTTCATCATAATATAGGGATCAGTTCATCAAGAGGATGTAAAAAACCTTAATTATTTTTGCATCTAATAACAAAACTTAAAATACATAAAACAAAAATTAATAGAACTGAAAGAAAAAACAAGTAAATCCACATTATAGTTGGGCATGTCAATGCCTGTTTTCAAATAATTGATACAAGCAGCAGAGAGAAAATCTTTAGGTTGTGAAAGAGTTTAGCAATCCCATCCACCAACTTAATCTAACTGACACAGAACCCCATCCGACAACAGAACAATATTTATTCATTCTCCTCAAGATCACATAGATCGTTTGCCATTGAGCAGAACAACTCTATAAATCTTAAAGGATTCAAATAGTTTTAAAGCATGAAAAGAGAATAAAAACAAATCAAAACAGAGATACGTGGAAAATCCTCAAGGATTTGGAAACTCAGCACAATTTTCAATAATCTGTGGGTCAAACAAAGAAATCAAAAGGGAAATCAGAAAGGATTTTGAACGGACTAAAAATGAAAACAAAGCTTGTTCTGCTGTGGGATAGCTAACATAATACCTCAAGGGAAATTTGTAGCACTGAAGGACTACATTTGAAAGGAAGAAAGGTCCAAGATCAGTGACCTTATCTTCCACCTTAAGAAACTAGAAAAAAAGAACAAATTAAACTCCATTACACAGAAGAAAGGAAATTATAAAGATTGGGGCAGCAGTCAGTGAAATAAAAAAAATAAAATAAAATCAATGAAAGGAAAAGTGGTTCTTTGAGAAGATTAACAAAATTGATAAATTTCTAACCAAAGTAAACAGAAAAGCAGGAAGACAAGTTATGAATATCATGAATGAGAGGGGTGGCTTCACTATAGACTTTATGGGTATTAAATGGATAACAGGAAATAGTATGAAAATCTTCATGTCCATAAAATCAACAGTTTTGCTGAAATGGACAAATCCCTTGAAAGACACAAATTACCAAGAAGAAATAGATATCATGAATAGCCTTGTACCTGTTAAAGAAATTACATTTGTAGTTAAAATTCTTCCCACAAAAGACTCCCAAACCATTTGGTTTCACCAGTGAATTCTCCCAAACATTTACATGAGGAATAGTATCAATTCTACGCAAATCTTCAATTCTCTGGAGCAATAAGGCAGTGTTTCCCAGTTTATTCTAGTAGTTTAGCTTAACCTGATACCAAATGCAGGCAAAGGTAATACAAAAAAAGAAAGCTATAGGACAATTTCTTTAATGAAATTATATATAAAAATACTTAATGTAATTTTAGCAAATCAAATCCAGCAATACATACAAGAATAGCACATCATCACCAAATGGGATTTATACTAGAAATACAGAGTTGGTTTAATATTTAAAAACCAACTACTAAAATTTACCATATTAACAATAATTAAGAAATACACATGGTTATCTCACTGGATGCAGGAAAAAAAGCATTCGAGAAGATCCAACATCCATCTGATTTAAACACAAAGAAAACCAACAAAAATGCTCCCAGTAAATCAGGAACTGGAAACTTCTCTGCCCTCATAAAGGACATCTAAGGAAAACTTATCACTAATATCCTAGTGGGGAAAGACTGAGTGGTTTTCACAAAGTGAAGATGTTCACTCTGTTCAACATTGTACTGGAGTTTCTGGCCAGGGCAGGTAAAGAAGTAAAGAAAAAGAAATAAAATGCATTCAGATTGGAAAGAAAGAAGTAAGTCTGTCTTATTCAGGGACAACACTATTACCTATATAGAAAATCAGATGGAATCTATAAAAAAACTACTAAAGTTTAACTCATTAGTTGTTTGATACAAGCTAAATATACAAAAGATCGCACAATACAAAAATAACTAAATGTATACAGCAGCAATGGACAATCCAAAATGGAAATTAATGTCACTTATGACTGCAACAGAAATATGAAGTACTTAGGGATACTTCTGACAAAGATGAAAGCCCATCCATCATACTGCAAACTAAAAAATATTGTAAGGAAATTAAAGGCAACATACAGCAGGGGAGACATCTAATGCATTCATGATTTAGAAGACTCAGTATTTTTAAGATGATAGTTCTCTCAAAATTAATACATGAATTCAACACAATCCTAATCAATATGCTAGCAAGCTGTTTTGTAGAAATTGTTAGGTTGATTCTAAAATTCATCTGGAATGCCAAGGACTTAGAATAGCTGGAACAATTTTGACAAAAAAGAAAGTTGGAAAGCTTACATTGCCCAGCTTCAAGACTTACTAAGTTACAGGAATCAGGACAGTTTGTTCTGGACATATAACATCTTTATTTGCCCACAGAGAATCTAGAAATCTAGACCCTTGCATAACTGGTTAATTGACCTGGAATAGACGTGCAAAGATCACTCAGTCCAACAAATTGTGATGGTAAAATGCACATACATACTTTTTTAAAAAATAACTTGCAGCATATACAAAATTAAAACAGATCGTAGTCCTAAAGGTAGAGCCGTCTAGAAGAATATACAGGAGAAAACCTTTGCAGTGTTAAGTTACACAGAGACTTCATAGATGAGAGTGGTGTGTGATCCACAAAGAAAAACTGACAAATCAGCATCGTTAGGAATGTGTGTCCTTCAGGAGGTACTGTTAAGAGAATGACAGGAAAAGTCACAAACTGGAAGAATATATGCAAATCATAAATCTGATTAAAGACATACACGCAGATTGTGTGTAAAAAAAAACCTCTGCATTTCATGACAAAAGGGGAGTGGGGCAAATATTAAACAGACGCTTCACCAAAGAAGTTACAAATTCATGAAAAATACGATTATTCATTAGGGAAATAAATACATTAAAACCATAGTGAAGTACCACCACACATCCAAATGTCTTTTACTGAAGAGACCAACCAAACCAGTACTGGCAAGAACATAGTGGAACTTTGATCCACTGGTGGTAGTAACATGACATGAAGCGACCGCTTTGCGAAAACAGTTTGGCAGTTTCTTAAACAGTTAAATGTACATCTAGCATGTGACCCAGCCATTCCACTCTTTGGTATTTGTCCAAAATGAATGAAATCTCATCTCTGTACAAAGACTTGGACCTCAAGAGTCCTAGCAGCTTTATCTGTAATAGCCCCAAACTGGAAGCAACCCAGATGTCCACTGACAGGTGATGGGTAAACAGATGGCGGTACACCTGTATGACGGAACGTCACCCAGCCATGCAGTGGATGAGCTGTTGACACATGAAGTCACATAGACGGACGTCAAAATAATGGTGCTAACTGAAAAAAATCAGAGAAGGGATACATGCTATACGATTCCATTTACATACAAGTCCTGAAAATACAAACAAATCAATCATGGCAGAAAGCGTGTCAGTCATTGCCTGCAGGGACGGAGGAGGGAGAGAGAGCTCACAACGGGCTCGTGAGAAAACAAACGTTTCTCCATCTTGATTTTGGTCATAGTTTCTTGGGTGAGTACACGTGTCAAAACATGTCACTTCGTTCACTCCTGATACGTACAGTTTATTGTGTGTCAGTCAGCCCTCACCCTCACGGAGCTTCTGTTTTGTTGGGAGAAGGTGGAATGGCAGTGACGGTAAACAAACGTAAGTCTGTTTTGCATGTGTGCGCGTAGGTGTATTGAGTCAGATGCTGAAACACCATTTGGAGGAAAATGAAGCAGTGTGAGGATAGAAGGGGACGGGAGGGCGGCCGCCTGGGAGAGGAGGCCAGGCAAGCCTTTGTAGCACTGGGACATCTGAGCAGAGACGAGCTTAAGCCTCCCGTGACCTTTGAAAACTGTTTTCAGATCTCGTGTGAGTGACCATTCTGGCTCTCACCTGAAAGGCTGGCAGCTTTTCCCCCAACTGGCAGGCCAGTCTTTGCCCTCAGAGGGGGCCGCTGGGAAGGGTGGGCAGAGGTTAGCAAAGCCGACGGCGCATGCCCAGAAACCCACCTCTGCCAAGAAGAGTTTCTCGTGGCGAATTTTTGCTTGGAAGGGCGTGGAGGAACCATTTTTTGAGCATTTGTAAAATGGTGACTCACCCAGAGCCCCAGTCTCCAGTTGTCTGCGGGTAGAGGCAGTGACCCCTCCTTCTTCAAAGAGGAAAGCCCCAAGTTCTCTGATCCCGATCACCTCTGCTGTTCCCGTGTGTGTAAGAACGCCCTTGGGTCTGAGAGGAAGAGGGAAGACTTCCGTCAGTGGAGCGAGTGCTCACGTGGCCTGGCGAGCATCACAGAGCAGGGTGCGTGTGACAGAGGAGCTTGGCCCAGATGAGATCAAGGCTGTGGGAGGAAAACCAGGCTGCTGTTCCGAAGCCACTGCCAGTGACGAGTGGAACCTGGATTAGGTCCGTCCCCCCAAAAGTGCTTGCTAGTAACCGGGGCTGTGCACTGGGGGCAAAGAGAAGGAATGATAAGAAGAAGAGAGATTAAAAATGCTCTGTTACATGGGCCATAAACAGGTGTGGTCCTTCATTCTGAAAATGTGCTTTTAATTCTGCTCAGCCCCTGGTGTTTTAAAACATAGTCTGTCTAGAGAATAATTTAAAGATTTTTGCCTGACTATTTAACATAAATTTGATGACAGTAAGAGTGGGAAAATGCACTGAGTTAAAGCCAGTTGTGTGTTTCGTAAAATTTGTATAAAACATTGATTTCTAGGGGCGCCTGGGTGGCGCAGTCGGTTAAGCGTCCGACTTCAGCCAGGTCACGATCTCGCGGTCCGGGAGTTCGAGCCCCGCGTCGGGCTCTGGGCTGATGGCTCGGAGCCTGGAGCCTGTTTCCGATTCTGTGTCTCCCTCTCTCTCTGCCCCTCCCCCGTTCATGCTCTGTCTCTCTCTGTCCCAAAAATAAACAAACGTTGAAAAAAAAATTTAAAAAAAAAAAAAAAAAAACAAAAAACATTGATTTCTATCACTCTGTTTCCTGTTTTTCTGTACACACGGGAATTTTATTATAAAAGCAGTGTCTCCTGGGGTGCCTGGGTGGCTCAGTCGGGTAAGCGTCTGACTTTGACTCAGGTCATGATCTTGAGGTTTGTGAGTTTGAGCCCCACATCCGGCTCTGCACTGATGGGGGCAGAGCCTGCTTTGGATTCTCTCTCTGCCCCTTCCCCATTCCCTCCCCCCCTCCGTCTCTCTCTCTCTCTCTCTCAAAATAAATAAAAATAAACCTTAAAAAAATAAAACAATAAAAGCAGTATCTCGTATTCTGAATGGTACTCGTGAGAGCGTGTACTCCGACTCCAGGTCCTGGGTTGGGACTCCCTGTGTGAACAAGAAATCTGTAGACTCTCCTTCGAGGCCAGAGCCCTGACAAGCAGGAGTCACACCCCAGCCGGTGGAGGTCACAGAGGTTCGGGCTTCTGTGGCTTCTGTGACCTTCAGCAGCCCCAGGCTTCCCCAGTGCCACACCGGCTGCAGGTCTGAGGCAGAAGAATCCAGCTCTGTCAGTTCCTAGAGTGATCACTCTTGACCCTCTCTTGGGTCACTGTCCCCAACAAGGATCTGATGCGACCTAGGGACGCAACGTTTGCACCTAACTTCAGGGGCTCCCAAGACCCCCGTCCCAGGGCAGGGGCAGGAGTTAACGCCCATCTGAAGTAAGCAGGTGTCATTCTGTGCCAAGTACAGGGGCAGCACCCGGTGACCTTGGAATAACTGTCACTAGGTAGTGTTCTTAATGACACAGCCTGGTGGGCCAGGCGCCAGCGGGAGAACCGAGGGCAGGTCGTGCTTCTGCTGCACTGGGTAGAGCCTGCATTTGGTTACAGGGCTTTACATCTGTATGGTTTGTGTGCATGTTTGTTACTGGGGGAAAAACTAGGACTTTTCAGTATCCTCTTTGCACCCTGTTCTTTGGTGTTCACGTGTTCTATTTCACACAATCCCTCCAATTTTATACAGAACAACCAAGTACCTCCTGTTCTGTGCTCCCGACTGTTGACTGGGAAGCCGAACTCCACGTCTCCCGTACACAGTGACTCAGAGTGTGGTCTCTCTGGCACTGTTCACTTCATTATTTGCTTCCTAATTTTATCCTAGAAATTAATTTTCCTAAATTGCAATCTGTTAACAGGAGTCTTATTCTTTCTTATTGCAGCTTGTACCTCCTTTTAAGCCTCAAGTAACATCTGAGACAGATACCAGATATTTTGATGAAGAATTTACAGCTCAGACTATTACAATAACACCACCTGAAAAATGTAAGTAAACCTAATAGTTGAAAATGTTTGACTATAATTGAAAAAAACAGCCACTTTTTGAAAAAAAAATTTTTTTTAATGTTTATTTTTGAGAGAGACAGTGTGTGAGCAGGGGAGGGGCAGACAGAGAGGGAGATACAGAATCTGAAGCAGGATCTAGGCTGAGCTGTCAGCACAGAGCCCCTACATGGGGCTCGAATCCATGAACCGTGAGATCATGACCCGAGCTGAAGTTGGATGCTTAACCAGCTCAGCCACCCAGGGGCCCCTGATATTTTCTTATCGGATATTTTCAAGATCAAATTCCACAGTGACTTACTCCATTCCACTTAAGAATGTGGAGTCCCTGGGGCTCCAACTCTTGATTTTAGCTCAGGTCATGATCTAAAATCATGTTCCTGAGTTCGAGCCCCGCATTGGGCTTTGTACTGACAGTGAGGAGCCTGCTTGGGATTCCTTTCTCTCTCTCTCTCTCTCTCTCTCTCTCTCTCTCTCTCTCTCTCTGTCCCTTCCCTGCTTGAGTGCATTCTTTCTGTTTCTCTCATAAAAGAACATGGAGTTCTGAAGTGGAAATACCAAAGACAGTAGCTGAGAGAAACGCTTTTGGGAGCCAGAAAAATTACATAAAGAAAAATTGCAGCCTGAGAATTACAGACTAAATTATAGATGACTTAGCCCTTGCTTACTATTCTAACGCGCTCTTGCCATCCGCTGAGAGAATTCTGAGGTAGACCCTGCTGTGCGTCCCCGACTGCTCACTCCCAGACCACCCTCAGAATCGCGCTAATTCTGGTTTCCTGCATTCTTAATAGTTCTAAATTACTCTAAATGGAATCACCCTGTTTTTATTTAGCTTTGTCTTAAGCACTAATATCTGTAAAGACATAATTTTGTTTGCTAGTAACTTTTTGATACATGTAAAGTGAATTACACGTGTGTTAAAACTGAACATTCATGCACCACGTAAGATCATTCCGCAGACACTAGTATGTGCACACTCTTCGATCAATATCCCAAACACGTGGGCTTTCAAGGAAAGAAAGGTACCAGATAAAACTTCCAGACAAGACACTCTCATGCCGACAAAGGACTGTGTGTCTGTCGTCATTAGCTCAGCAGCGAGGATAAAATTGAGTGTGAGGGGCAGGCTTGAAAAGCCAGATTTCTTCCAGTCACACGTCTCTTGGCTCACAATCCCTTTGTGGTAGTTTTCTCTCCTTCTCTTCCCTTTAGGTCCCTTCCCACACTTAGGTTCTTCCCCCTCTTGCCTTTGCGAAAGGCAGGGTAGCGGAAGTGCTTGTTCACAGTGAGGGTCCGCGAGCGGGAAGGTTGAGGCGCGGTGTTCTTCCAGCAGCAGACGTGGCCGGCCACCTGATGGTCTGGGGTTTCCAGCCCCGGGCCCGGGACCTGACAACAAGGGGCTGTGAACACACCCTGAAGTGAAAAATATAATTACGTATGATACGCCTAAGTGTGCTTTTCTTTCCTAAGATTTGCTGCAAGTTAAGAACCTCTTAACTTTAATTTTATAAGGGAGAAATTGCAACCCAAAGAGAAATTGAGCTGCCTGAGTCCCTCAGTCAGTGTCAGCAGCCTTGCCGGGGCCCAGGCCAAGTTGTGAAAGATTAGTATGTTGAAGTGCTTCTCAGGGTATATCCCCAGTGGGACGACGGGCTTCCATTCTGTCTTGATCTTACAATGGTAAGAGTTGAAGACCATGTTGGACACCCTGTGCAGTCGTGGGCAGGTAGCTCAGGGCCCGCGTGAGCAGAATGGTGGGCACAGGCCGTGGCACTGATTCCGCTGGCCCCAGAGTGGACCGTGGCAGGCAATCCACTCGTCTGAAATGCTGGGCAGCACCAGTGAGGTGGTGGGTGGGCCCGTGAGCACTTTCCGCCATAGAGCATTTGCTAGGCCTCATCATTTGGATATGCTGTCACCTGTGATCAGACCACATCCTGCCCTTGCCCACAACCCTCTGGTGGCTCCCTAAATCTGTACTCTAAATCTGACTGATCCCACTGGCTCCCACAGGCCTGTCTGATCCCAGCTTTCTCCTGCTCCATCTTGTCCCCCGTCCCTGCGTTCAGCCACCCCTGGAGCACGCCATGCCTCACTGTGTTTTACCGTGCCTCAGCACTGGTGTGCTAAGCGTTGTCCTGCCTGTGGTGCTCTTTCCCTCGACGTGTGCATGAACAGCTCTTACTCGTCCTCACATCGCAGCTTAAAGGTCACTTTGTCAGAGAGCCTTCTTCAACCTCCCATCTAAAGAATGGTGCAGCATTTTGGACACCGTCTCCTGCCCCCCTTGATGCTGTACGTTGACAATTGCTGATGGTCTTCCAGTTAATGTGTTTATTCCTTTGTTTACTGTCTGTATATCCAACTAGAAAGCAGTAACCCTGAGAAGAACGACCTGGTTTCTTATTCACTGCTGGCCTCAGCTGCTAGCTGGGCACTTGGCCCAGTGTCAGTGCTCAGTAAACATATATTAAATGAATGACGTCTACAGGCAACATAATGGCAATAAATTCATATCTTTCACTCTCAGCGTCAATGGGCTAAACTAGTTCCAATCAAAAGACATAGGATAAGAAAACAAGATCCATCTCTTTGCTGTTTACAGGAGACCCATTTTAGACCTAAAGACACCTGAAAATAAGGGGATGGAGAACCATCTATCGTGCTGATGGTCGCCAAAAGAAAGCTGGAGTAGCCATACTTATATCAGACAATCTAGATTTTAAAATAAAGACTGTAACAAGAGATAAAGAAGGGCATTATATCATAATTATGTGGTCTGTCCGCCAAGAAAACCTAACAGTTGTAAACATTTATGCTCCAAACGTGAAAGCACCCAAATATATAAATCAATCACAAACATAAACTCATTGATAATGATACCGTCATAGTAGGGAACTAAATGATGAATAAGCATTATGGTGGGAGGCAGGGTAGGCTCCCGGCCGGAAGGTGGCCAGCTCTTTCCAGAGATCATACTGGATCATACTGATGGCCTCCACCCGCGCCCAGGATTTTGTGCTTCTCGCCACCCCACGTCATACCCACAGCAACCTAGAAGGTGAGGTCCCAACGTGTCTCTGTGTCAGCCACCACCTCTTCGAGACCGTTTTCTCTGGTAAAGAGAGCTTTGGAATTTGTGGACTCTTTTAAGACAACTAGGTATGTGGTCTTGGAAGTCACAGAAATAGGGACAGTCTGTAAACGCAAAGCCACGAGGACATATTTTGCTTCCAAAGGTGGGAGTCCAGTCCCAGCAAGGATGAGCCTGGTGAGCCTGAAACGCAAGGCAAAGGGAACCGTAAAGGATGAGAAGAGACTGGGGTTGGGGGTGCCCCTGTTCACGTCCTGACTCTGCCACCCCATCCCTGGAATGGGGCGGGTCACTCCGCTCTCTGGGAAAGGGGATGCAGGGCTGGCTAATGTCCCCGGGCCCCGACTTTCCCCTGCTGTGTGCCTGAGAAGCCATCTCTTTGGGAAAAGCACCTGAGTTGTGCAGCTTTGAATGGCCGTAGCTTTGATTTTATTGAAGTGCCACACAAAACGGTCTGTAGTGTTCTGTGTCCTGTGATGCATGCTAGGAGCGTGGTGACAGGTCCAGTACAGTAAATGCCCAGCAGAAGAGTGGGCATGAATCTGGGAGGACTTTGGGAGGCCAAAATATGATGCAGGGAGTGGAAGGGACCCCACAGACCAGCTCCCGAATCCAGGACTACGAGTAAGTTAAACCTCAGGCTCTGTGGCAGGTGCTGCCCTGGCCATCAGTCCTTTCTTCATACTGACTTGATTTCGAAGCCCTGGCGGTCAAGGCCCGGATGTCTTCAGGATTCAACTTGCAGCCTCACCCCACACTCCAGACTCACATGGCACTGGTCGTGCTGAGGGCGTGTCGTTAACACACCCTCTGTGGCTTGATTTCTAGAACTTAGAAAATGAGGGGGACCCAGCACAGTTTCTAGAATATAATCTGAACCTGGCGTCTCACCTTCTTGGTCAGCAGAACGAATGTCGTGACCGAGCATTTTGTCACTAACAGCATCCGTGTCATTTTAGACATGGGGAACGCTGTATCTGTCCAGTGACTCGCTGATTGAAAGGGTATAAAGTGTGTTTCTAGTGTGAGACCGGGGTCAGCAGGAGGCCCACACACTGTAGTACCTTCCAAGGTGGACCTCAGAATCGACCTAGGAACGTGTGGCTGTTTCAGGTATCGGAACCCAGAAACCTGAGTCCAGCAGAGTCCTGCGTCTGACTGGGCGTCTGGTTTCCTGACTCTGCAGAGGGAGTGAGGGCCAGCTGAGGCCAGGGGGCGCCTGGTGGAGGGAGGGAGGGCCACAGCAGCCAGTCTTTACCTGGATGTCCCCTGGGTGCATCCTGGATTCTCGTAGGAGGCCAAATCAAAGGAGATCTGGTGAAACCCCAAGCTTGATTACATTTCACTTGATCTTTTCTTGCAGCTCTGAGTGGTGGTGCTGGGATGGCCGTGGCCGTCCAGCGGCTAACACGCGGAGGTTTTGTTCCCAAAGCCTCCGTGATATGTGACAGTTGTCTCCCCACTTGCCACCTTGCTTTTATGAGGCAGAATGGAGTTACTTTTTAGAACAAATCATCAGTTAGACAAAATGTTCTTCCCTGCAAACAGCTGTGGTCACGTGCCAGATTGTTCTCACTGGTGTTAATTGAACAGATTTGGGAATGTGTCGTCTTGCATTCTACCCATGAATGGTCCTCTGCCTTCCCTTATACAGGAAAAGAGGATTTCTTTGAGATCTAGTAGCTTGTAATGCCATATAATTATAGTTGTTAAACACTAAGAAAATTGGGCGATGGATTGTTCCTCGGACTGGAGATTCTGATGCGGACTGGGGAGTTGACCTCTGCTTTCTTGTACCAGATAGGTCTCGTGTTTTTAGTGTGGGTCCTGTGTGTGGTCAGCATGGTTCCCTGCGACCCAGCTTTCAGAGCAGAAACCTGTTCGTGGACGGTGTGTTATTGCGGGCTCTGGCTCGGGCAGGCTGCTGTCCCCTCCCTCCACAGCCCCCCACCTGTGCAGATCAGAGGGCTGCCAGTGCCTCCCCCGAGCACCTCCTCAGGGAAGGATCAGATACTGGCCCCAGGAGGCAGCGGTCCTGAGGGAATGGTGGGGTCATCAGCATTAGAGAATTTCAAGGTGTGGGGCCCTGGCCTAGTCATCTGTGAGACTGAGATTTCTTCGTGTTCGAAAATGTGATTATTATTCAAGCTACAGAACGAAGATTCTTAATTCTCAGCTGACGTGCAGCCTAGAGCAGTAAATGCTCCTCCTCGGAAGGAAGCCCGGCCCCTCCTGTGTGGCTCCCGTGTGGTGTAGGGGCAGCATAGCACAGTCCCCTCTCTGCCCAGCCTCTGCACGGGCAGTCCAGCCAATCTGCACGTTCATGGCGCAGAAAAACACTCAGCCAAACAAAGCTGTTGGTGGGGAAGACTCTTGCCTTGAAATGTGATTCACGCAGAATGCTCCGAATTTGAACATTAAGCTTTCAGCTGCCTTTTCTCTAGAGTTTTTATGCTTTGTGACTCAACAGGCCATCCCCAGCCCCTACCACCTCTTATGCAGCTAAAAATACTGTGGAAGGTATTTCATCTAAATGATGCATGTGGTTTGCTTGATGCCTAGCAAATATTTGATAATAGGGAGGCAGAGATTTCCCCAAATCACAGGGCTTTCTAGAAATGCTGACAATAAGCCTGTCAGCAGCAGGAAAGAAGCCTGTGGAGGTCCATGGTCTACACGGAGCAGGAAGCCACAGATCTTCTCCATGGACTGATTCCCACCTAATCCAGTGATATTTTCTGTTACATTCAAGGCTGAAAATGGTTAGCAACTTGATCCCTTTCTAGAATCTTCTGTATTCAGAATAGAATATTGAGAAGAAGCACAGTGAGGCAAGAGCAGAAACGTTTGCTCTCCAGAGGAATGTGGTGTCATCGAGGAGCACAGAGAGTCATCCTTGTGTGACAGGCTGTGATTTCTCCCATGATGTGACATACATGCTCTTGGAGAGGCTGGAAAATCCAAGGGATCAGCAATGTACTCCCTGTATGTATTTGAGGAAGTGGAATTATTTTGCTTGAAGCAAAAAAGGTTGGGTGTTTGAAAGCCTCCTCTGGGGCTTTCACTGTGGGCCAGCACGTGACCCCCGCCCACTGGGGGAGAGCAGGAGGGGCTTTGCGGGCACCCCTGCACAGACGCGGAACCCCGAGGGTGGCCAGAGCCCGGAGCAGGTGCACAGGGGATGGTGTGGACTGGGGTGACTGAACACATGATGACGTACAAGGAAGAGCCCCCTGCTGGGTGGGACTTCAGTCACCAGAACGGTTATGAGAAGGACTTGGGTGACCATTTGAGATCCTTCAAATGTGGGAAGGCAGGGAAGATGAGGGCGGCTAATGTGAAAGCAGCTTCCTCTGTGCCTTCGAGTGTCTTTCTGCTGTTGGTTTCCCGAGGAGCTAGTGTTTGGATGCTGACATCTTACCCTCTCTTTACTCTGGTTTAAAGTTGCCTTTTAGGGAAATTGGGAATGGTGACTAAAGACAGATATGAGATGTAGAGTAAATAATGAGTCCTGTAAAATTAAGGGCCCATATGAAGCTTTATTTTGCAGTCACACCTAAAGCACCATGAGAAAAAAAAAAAATACGCACATTTAAAGGCAGTTGGTAGCGGATTCTAGACAAACACGGTGCCTTAGGGTTTGATCCCTGTAATTTTGACATGCGCGGTTTTGTGAAATTGAGGGTTACCGAATCTCGTTTGTTCCTTCTTATTAAAAAAAGTCTTCTCTTCAATAGTATTTTTTTCACAGCATCCTGAGTCTTAAGATGGTCATGTCTTGAAGGAGATGATTTGATGTTGTTATTCTTTGTGGATCGTGTGTTTGAAAGTGAGATTGTTTGGGGATTAAGTTTAATTAGTCTGTGTTTTGCTGACAAACCCGAGTTTCTGGGAGCTCGTTGCCTCTGTTAATCGTCATGATGCTAGAAGTTCAAACTAAGAAGACCGGAGATGGTGTTGCAAAAGGTAGACGTACGCTAAGTGGCCGCTTTCTGCCCGCAGATGACGAGGACGGCATGGATGGTGTGGACAGCGAGCGGCGGCCACATTTCCCTCAGTTCTCCTACTCTGCCAGCGGCCGGGAATAAGGCCCTCATTCTGCTCCTTCACGGTCATCCTGGATTTTCTTCCTCAAGGTGATTCCTGGACACCACACCAGTCGTAGCTCTTACAAAGCAGGAGCGCCTCCAGACACCCCAGCCCACGCACACCCCCACGAGAACACACCTGTACGCAAACACACCTGTTTGTTTTTGCATGAAATTGTATCTCCGTCTACGGTCTCATGCTGCTGCTGCTACTGTCTTACTGTCCTATAAGCAACTTTAAGAGGTAATTTTACAGTCTTTGGAAGTCACGAGCCCGCCATTGTTCACTTGTGCACAGTTGTCATCTTTCGATCTTTTGGTTTTTGTTTTTCCCTAACAGTGAAGGCTAAATGAGATACACTGAGTCTAGGTACATTTTTTAACTTTCTAGAAGATAAATCAAAAACTAATTAGACTAAGAAGATTTAGCATATAATTCAGAGTAAGCGATTGCGGCAGGGTGGTGATGTGCATATGCGGGTTGTAGGAGAGCCTATCAGATCAGTGCACAGAGTGGGGAACTCGCACGCAGACCTGGCTGGAGTCCGTAGGGAAGCATCCGAGAGAAGGCCTGACGAACCGTTGAGCTAGCTCGATAGACACACACTTAATCCCTGTCGGACGCTGCCGAGGAAGCCTGCCGCCCCACCCGGACGTCCAGACCTCACTGGCAGCTGGCGGCAGACGAACACTGTCCTTCCGGGGAAGGAGGCATATGCACAGCAGAGGCAGGTCACTTAAAGGGGCTATGAAACCATTTGCACCAGAGAGCATTTTTCTTTTTTCCCTGTGCTTGGAAACCTTTTTCCCTTCTTGATATTTATCACCTCTGATGGCTGAAGAATGTAGACAGGTATAATGACCCTGCTTTTCACCAAAATTTGTACACCGAGGTAAACAGGTGTTTGCCTTATTTGTTTTAAGTTTTTACTTTGAGTTCTACGTGAATTCGCTTTTTCTCGGATGTTAAATCTTTGAATGTCCTTTTATGATTTTGTTTATATTGCAGTAGTATTTATTTCTTAGTGAAGAAAACTGTGTGTCATGTTAGCAAATGCAGCGCCAACTTACATGAAATAGACTCACTGCAGTTTATTTGGACCCGTGTGCAAGGATGTACACGCCAATGAGAGGCATGCACTTTTTCTCCTATGTGACAAAATCGGACGAGGCTCTGAAATTGTACATCTTGGTTAGAATTTGGCTTTGGGAGAAGAGATGCTGTCATTTAACCCCTTGGTGCTGAAAGTGAGAAAAATCCCCAACTCTCCAAGCCGAGGGGTTAATGAGACAGAAGGATGTCGGTGTTGCTCATTCGAGGATGGAAAGGCTCTGACGCCTGGCGACGTAACGCGGGGGAGGAAACCGAGACCCGCGTGACCGTGAGAAACCAACTTGACTTGGCAAAAGGAACGCATCTCGAGTATTTACAAAGTAGGCAGTAAGGGGTGAGAACCTGGTGTGTTTATTCCGCTCATGGTACATTTATCACTGAATTAAGCCATCAGGGAAAACACAAAACAACACAAAAAAAGAACACCTCCAACTTTTCTTTTTCTGTATATACTCATGTCCCCCAATTCCAACATTTCTCACTGAGAGGGGACATGTATGCAAACCTCATCTTTCTCCTTCATTAATGATGATCTTCAGATTAAACCCTTTGGTGCTAGGAGCTGACATTTTCCAAAGCAGCCTATGAAGTCCAGGGGCCGGGGGCCCTGTTGCGGAAGCTGGCAGCCGGCCCCACGGAGCGTTCGTGGGGATGGATCGGTCACGTGATCTGACAGCTCCCCGTGGAAGACTGCGGCATGACGTGCTGTCACTGTCGAGATGCGTTGTGCGCAAGAGCGAGTGACTTTC
The DNA here is from genome assembly GCF_016509475.1 of Prionailurus bengalensis. Taxonomy (NCBI): domain Eukaryota; kingdom Metazoa; phylum Chordata; class Mammalia; order Carnivora; family Felidae; genus Prionailurus; species Prionailurus bengalensis. Next base: position 6,241,362 of record NC_057360.1, read on the forward strand.
TGAGTAGGATGAATCATATTCATACGCAGATGTCTTAGCCTCGTGACGCTGGAAGTGTGGTCTGTACAGGAGACGCCACTGCTGGCGGTGGGCGGGCCACTGGGGCTGAGGGGGTTAAAGGGCATTTTACTAAGGCAGCTAAGACATATTCAGACATAGGTTTTATCCTAATTTTTCATATTTCTACCTGAGTGAAGTTCATCCTCAGCATCGAGTAGGAAGTTACAGGAAATGGTAGTTCATTCCTTCTGACACATGTAGCTTCACTTTTTTGTTTTTTCTTCCCTTGGAATTATGTTGAATGTTTCACTTTGACTAGAAAGTAGACTAGGAGGTATGTCCTGTAAGTTGTCTCGCATCCATTATATACAAGAGGAACAGGGAGAGGCAGAGAAGGCGGCTGAGGCTGGCTGAGGTTTGTGCGGAGCGTCCGTCCCTTTCGAGGAAAAGGGGGGGCCCGTACACTAAGCACTTCGATAGCTTCCCCCCCCCCAAACCTTAAGGTGATTTCCATGACCCTGGCCAAGGACACTTCCTAAAGGTTAAGGACCGCGTGGACGGTGCCCCGGGCTGGCCAAGCCTCCCAGCCAGCTCTCCAGGCCCAGTCACTCTCGGCCTCGAGATCCGTCAGAGGCACCGAGGTGTTTCCAGACTTCCCCCTCCCCCGCTCTCACCCCCCAGGTCTCAATCAGCTGGCGCCGAGGACCGACAGGTAACACGTGTGTGTAGAGGGAGATTTCTGGAGATTTCTGCACCTGCCCTCGAGGCTGCCCGTGGCTGTGGCATGGGCCGCCGGCAGATGGCAAGGCCTGAAACCCAGGATCGTTCTATCAGAGTTCGGTTCAGACTTTGTGGACTCCACCCCGTACTAACTCTCGTGAAGTCTGCCCTCTTGTCTCAGTGCAGCCACCTGGGAGGAAGTTGGCCATTTCTGCTTGGATTTCTGGCAGGTTGCTCACAGCTTTGCTTTCTACACTAATTACATAGCATTATTCCAGTATTTTCCATTTTCCCGTACCTGATTTCCGGCTTCTTAAAGCTGACTGTTCTTGCAGGGGCCCCTTGCTTCTCCTAGAGTACAAAGGTAAGGGCCTCCCTTACTAACTGCAGGGTCTCTGTATTACACCTCAACGTACACACTTTGCTGCTACTGTTTGTACTGTCTACAGTAGAATTTCCTTATCTTGCTCCTGGTAGTGCATTACAGGCAAGCATGAAATGTAAAGTATTTATTTAAATAAAAAGAAAACCTCTAAATTGGTAATTGAATTACCTCCCTGTAGCTTTATAGTTTGTGACATTTCTTGACCTTGCTAGTTCTTTCATTAGATCCGCGCAAGATCTAGTCATCTGGTTAAGGATTTTAAGCAGACGCAACTATGAACCCAAGAAACTGTATTACTCTTACTGTTGGTCATACTAAAACTAAAACTGTTCATTTCCTTAAGTATATGACCCACAAGGATGTGAAATAACTACAAGAAACTGTTTTTGTACACTGTACATCCTTAGTATTTTTACACGTATATGATAGGGATGCACATTATTTTCCTTCGTACAGACAGCTTAAATAAAGCACTATGTCAATCTGCTACTTCTCTGTTTATTGTTGTTGGACGTGGTTCTGTAATCTCAGAAAATCTTTTCTGGAAAACAAAGAGATTTTTAATAGCTCCAGCTGGTATTAACCTACCCTACATAAAATGTGACAGGAAAATACAGCAGTTTCTTGTAGCCCCGAACGCACACACAGGATTATGTTGTTACTTCAGTGACGTGGCAGTAGCGTGGTCGTGCAGACTCGGACGAAGGGCCGCCTC